>NC_091195.1:26456380-27123880 GCF_040958095.1 Procambarus clarkii
GCCATGTCTTACAGAGTATTTATGTTGCGAAATTCTACATTTCAAATCTTTAGATGTTTGCCCAACATAGAACTTATTACAGTCTTTACAAGGTATTTTATAAATGACAATTATCACTACGGGAGCCGGTCGGCCGAGCGGACAGCACGCTGGATTTGTGATCCTGTGGTGCTAGGTTCGTTCCCAGGCGCCGGCGAGAAAATATGGGCAGAGTTTCTTTCACCCTATACCCCTGTTACCTAACAGTAAAATAGGTACCTGGGTGTTAGTCAGCTGTCACGGGCTGCTTCTTGGGGGTGGAGGCCTGGTCAAGGACCGGGCCGCGGGGACACTAAAGCCCCGAAATCATCTCAAGATAACCTCAAGATAATGAGGGGCTGTTTCTAACTAATAGTTTACCAATATTATTTTCCTAATTAAACAAGACATGAATATCAATTTTTTTTTAATTTTTTGAAAATTTAAAGATTATCTAATGCTTTGTTTGTTCATCTATCAGAAGATGCTCACCAAATTGATTGGGAGATGGCTTCTTAAATAACGAATTGTAAAATCAGTTTCAATAGGAACATAATTGAATCTACTTTAATACAGATTACAAAACCATGTCATTTGAACATTAGCAGTGGCTTATATTATTTAGATCCATTTTTGATTGAGCAGTTAGAGGGCCTCGTTGATACCTGGTTGATGGGGTTCTGGGAGTTGTTCTACTCCCCAAGCCCGGCCCGAGGCCAGGCTTGACTTGTGAGAGTTTGGTCCACCAGGCTGTTGCTTGGAGCGGCCCGCAGGCCCACATACCCACCACAGCCTGGTTGGTCCGGCACTCCTTGGAGGAATAAATCTAGTTTCCTCTTGAAAATGTCCACGGTTGTTCCGGCAATATTTCTTATGCTCGCTGGGAGGACGTTGAACAACCGCGGACCTCTGATGTTTATACAGTGTTCTCTGATTGTGCCTATGGCACCTCTGCTCTTCACTGGTTCTATTCTGCATTTTCTTCCATGTCGTTCACTCCAGTACGTTGTTATTTTACTGTGTAGATTTGGTACTTGGCCCTCCAGTATCTTCCAGGTGTATATTATTTGATATCTCTCTCGTCTTCTTTCTAGTGAGTACATTTGGAGGGCTTTGAGACGATCCCAATAATTTAGGTGCTTTATTGCATCTATGCGTGCCGTATATGTTCTCTGTATTCCCTCTATTTCAGCAATCTCTCCTGCTCTGAAGGGGGAAGTGAGTACTGAACAGTACTCAAGACGGGACAACAGAAGTGACTTGAAGAGTACAACCATTGTGATGGGATCCCTGGATTTGAAAGTTCTCGTAATCCATCCTATCATTTTTCTGGCTGTCGCAATATTTGCTTGGTTATGCTCCTTAAACGTTAGGTCGTCAGACATTATTATTCCCAAATCCTTTACATGCTGTTTTCCTACTATGGGTACATTCGATTGTGTTTTGTACTCTGTATTATGTTTAAGGTCCTCATTTTTACCGTACCTGAGTACCTGGAATTTATCACTGTTAAACAGGGCGATTTGAGTAGGATCATTGGTACACATATGCTATTATTATTGGCCCATTATCCTATATCCTATTGACTCATACATGGGTAATAATAGGGGCGTATTGACCCATATGATGCACCTCTTATTTTGTATCCACCTAATCCCATTCATATATTTGTCATTGTACCTCACTTCACCTCTCTCTCTCTCTCTCTCTCTCTCTCTCTCTCTCTCTCTCTCTCTCTCTCTCTCTCTCTCTCTCTCTCCTCCCAATATATGTCCAAACTAATTGACTTGTAAATCATTCTTTCTGAAGATGTATTAATATTCGAAAGTACTTAAGAAAATTCCTGTTTCAATTCTTCCTCCGTGATCTGACACTGTCACATTTTTCATCACGTGTTAATTTTCGGGATTTACACCCACACATATATATATATATATATATATATATATATATATATATATATATATATATATATATATATATATATATATATATATATATATTAGTATATTTTGGTAGCAGTCTTTCCTGTAGACATATATTATTAAATATGACCGAAAAAGTAAGATTAATAATTCTAACACGAATTTTCTCAATCTTTCGTACATTACGCTTCACTGTTGGAGGTAAATCAAAAATCACTTCTCCAAAATTCATTTTTATTTCTAGTCTGACGCGACACGGGCGCGTTTCGTAAAACTTATTACATTTTCAAAGACTTCACAAATACACAACTGATTAGAACTAACGTATCTCTGCTATTATATCTACATTTGAGTGAGGTGGGAGGGATGATGTGGCATATAATGATGTGGCATTAGGGGATATTAATAGGGTATTAAAAGTATCAACACAAGACAGAACAGAAACAATGGGTATTGAATAGAAGTGTTTGTAGAAAGCCTATTGGTCCATATTTCTTGATGCTTCTATATTGGAGCGGAGTCTTGAGGTGGGTAGAATATAGTTGTGCAATAATTGGCTGTTGATTGCTGGTGTTGACTTCTTGATGTGTAGTGCCTCGCAAACGTCAAGCCGCCTGCTATCGCTGTATCTATCGATGATTTCTGTGTTGTTTACTAGGATTTCTCTGGCGATGGTTTGGTTATGGGAAGAGATTATATGTTCCTTAATGGAGCCCTGTTGCTTATGCATCGTTAAACGCCTAGAAAGAGATGTTGTTGTCTTGCCTATATACTGGGTTTTTTGGAGCTTACAGTCCCCAAGTGGGCATTTGAAGGCATAGACGACGTTAGTCTCTTTTAAAGCGTTCTGTTTTGTGTCTGGAGAGTTTCTCATGAGTAGGCTGGCCGTTTTTCTGGTTTTATAGTAAATCGTCAGTTGTATCCTCTGATTTTTGTCTGTAGGGATAACGTTTCTATTAACAATATCTTTCAGGACCCTTTCCTCCGTTTTATGAGCTGTGGAAAAGAAGTTCCTGTAAAATAGTCTAATAGGGGGTATAGGTGTTGTGTTAGTTGTCTCTTCAGAGGTTGCATGGCTTTTCACTTTCCTTCTTATGATGTCTTCGATGAAACCATTGGAGAAGCCGTTATTGACTAGAACCTGCCTTACCCTACAGAGTTCTTCGTCGACTTGCTTCCATTCTGAGCTGTGGCTGAGAGCACGGTCGACGTATGCGTTAACAACACTCCTCTTGTACCTGTCAGGGCAGTCGCTGTTGGCATTTAGGCACATTCCTATGTTTGTTTCCTTAGTGTAGACTGCAGTGTGGAAACCTCCGCCCTTTTCCATGACTGTTACATCTAGAAAAGGCAGCTTCCCATCCTTTTCCGTCTCATAAGTGAAACGCAGCACGGAACTCTGCTCAAATGCCTCCTTCAGCTCCTGCAGATGTCTGACATCAGGTACCTGTGTAAAAATGTCGTCAACATACCTGCAGTATATGGCCGGTTTCAAGTTCATGTCGACTAAGACTTTTTGCTCGATGGTACCCATGTAGAAGTTTGCAAACAGGACACCTAGGGGAGAACCCATGGCGACCCCATCTACTTGCTTATACATGTGCCCATCCGGGCTCAAGAAGGGTGCCTCTTTAGTACAAGCTTGGAGTAGTTTCCTCAGAATACTTTCTGGCATGTCAAGAGGAGTACAGGCTGGATCACGATACACTCTGTCGGCTATCATTCCGATTGTCTCGTCCACAGGTACGTTGGTAAACAGCGATTCTACGTCCAACGAGGCTCTTATCCCTGTGGCCCGTGTGCCCCGCAGTAAGTCCACAAATTCCTTTGGAGACTTCAGGCTGAAGGCGCAAGGAACATAAGGAGTCAGCAGGCCGTTGAGTCGCTTCGCCAGTCTGTACGTGGGTGTGGGTATCTGGCTAATGATTGGCCGAAGTGGGTTTCCAGGCTTGTGCGTCTTGACATTTCCATACGCATATCCAGGTTTATATTCCCCAATGATCTTTGGCAGGTGGAGTCCGGATTTCTTGGCGTTCACAGTTTCGATCAGTTTGTTGACCTTTGCTTTTAATTCGGCTGTAGTGTCCTTCGTTACCCTTTGGAACTTAGTTTGGTCAGAGAGTATGATGTTCATTTTCGCCAGATATTCGTCTTTTTTAAGAATGACATATATTGGCGACTTGTCACCTCTCCTGACAACTATCTCCTTGTTCTCACGAAGGTTTTTAGCTGCCGCTTTAAGCTCGGGGGACAGTATGGTGCTTCTGTAGTTGCCTCGATTCTTTCCTCCTTCTGCAATAAGTTCTGCTTGTAAGGTATCTTTGGTAGTGACCTTCTTTTGTGTCTCGAGGTCGAATATGTCGTCCAACAGAATTTCCAACTCTACTTTCCGGGCCATTTCACTCGGTCTGGACATAACATGACAGTTTATGCCCAGATTTAGGAGAGTGACTTGGTCCTCAGTGAGGTTAATTCCTGCAAGGTTCAGGAAGCCATCTCTTGGTCGTGGAATTGCCATAGGTCCTCCATATAATGTTGTTAGTTTCTTGATAATCCTTGTTTCAGTGCTGAGGTGATGTTGGTCTGTGAGGATGTCGAGGTGTTGTTCAATGCGGGTACGGATACTATGGTCGATGTTGCTATTTCTCCACTCGTTTGTAGCATGAAGTAGTTGCGTTTTGTTGTCTTTGATTTCATTCTCTGCCTTGTATATCTGATCACGAATCAGATCCTGGCGATATTTTATCGTGAAGGCTTGATTCCTTGCTGCTGGGTCGTGCACTTTAATATTAGTATATTTTGGTAGCAGTCTTTCCTGTAGACATATATTATTAAATATGACCGAAAAAGTAAGATTAATAATTCTAACACGACATATTCGACCTCGAGACACAAAAGAAGGTCACTACCAAAGATACCTTACAAGCAGAACTTATTGCAGAAGGAGGAAAGAATCGAGGCAACTACAGAAGCACCATACTGTCCCCCGAGCTTAAAGCGGCAGCTAAAAGCCTTCGTGAGAACAAGGAGATAGTTGTCAGGAGAGGTGACAAGTCGCCAATATATGTCATTCTTAAAAAAGACGAATATCTGGCGAAAATGAACATCATACTCTCTGACCAAACTAAGTTCCAAAGGGTAACGAAGGACACTACAGCCGAATTAAAAGCAAAGGTCAACAAACTGATCGAAACTGTGAACGCCAAGAAATCCGGACTCCACCTGCCAAAGATCATTGGGGAATATAAACCTGGATATGCGTATGGAAATGTCAAGACGCACAAGCCTGGAAACCCACTTCGGCCAATCATTAGCCAGATACCCACACCCACGTACAGACTGGCGAAGCGACTCAACGGCCTGCTGACTCCTTATGTTCCTTGCGCCTTCAGCCTGAAGTCTCCAAAGGAATTTGTGGACTTACTGCGGGGCACACGGGCCACAGGGATAAGAGCCTCGTTGGACGTAGAATCGCTGTTTACCAACGTACCTGTGGACGAGACAATCGGAATGATAGCCGACAGAGTGTATCGTGATCCAGCCTGTACTCCTCTTGACATGCCAGAAAGTATTCTGAGGAAACTACTCCAAGCTTGTACTAAAGAGGCACCCTTCTTGAGCCCGGATGGGCACATGTATAAGCAAGTAGATGGGGTCGCCATGGGTTCTCCCCTAGGTGTCCTGTTTGCAAACTTCTACATGGGTACCATCGAGCAAAAAGTCTTAGTCGACATGAACTTGAAACCGGCCATATACTGCAGGTATGTTGACGACATTTTTACACAGGTACCTGATGTCAGACATCTGCAGGAGCTGAAGGAGGCATTTGAGCAGAGTTCCGTGCTGCGTTTCACTTATGAGACGGAAAAGGATGGGAAGCTGCCTTTTCTAGATGTAACAGTCATGGAAAAGGGCGGAGGTTTCCACACTGCAGTCTACACTAAGGAAACAAACATAGGAATGTGCCTAAATGCCAACAGCGACTGCCCTGACAGGTACAAGAGGAGTGTTGTTAACGCATACGTCGACCGTGCTCTCAGCCACAGCTCAGAATGGAAGCAAGTCGACGAAGAACTCTGTAGGGTAAGGCAGGTTCTAGTCAATAACGGCTTCTCCAATGGTTTCATCGAAGACATCATAAGAAGGAAAGTGAAAAGCCATGCAACCTCTGAAGAGACAACTAACACAACACCTATACCCCCTATTAGACTATTTTACAGGAACTTCTTTTCCACAGCTCATAAAACGGAGGAAAGGGTCCTGAAAGATATTGTTAATAGAAACGTTATCCCTACAGACAAAAATCAGAGGATACAACTGACGATTTACTATAAAACCAGAAAAACGGCCAGCCTACTCATGAGAAACTCTCCAGACACAAAACAGAACGCTTTAAAAGAGACTAACGTCGTCTATGCCTTCAAATGCCCACTTGGGGACTGTAAGCTCCAAAAAACCCAGTATATAGGCAAGACAACAACATCTCTTTCTAGGCGTTTAACGATGCATAAGCAACAGGGCTCCATTAAGGAACATATAATCTCTTCCCATAACCAAACCATCGCCAGAGAAATCCTAGTAAACAACACAGAAATCATCGATAGATACAGCGATAGCAGGCGGCTTGACGTTTGCGAGGCACTACACATCAAGAAGTCAACACCAGCAATCAACAGCCAATTATTGCACAACTATATTCTACCCACCTCAAGACTCCGCTCCAATATAGAAGCATCAAGAAATATGGACCAATAGGCTTTCTACAAACACTTCTATTCAATACCCATTGTTTCTGTTCTGTCTTGTGTTGATACTTTTAATACCCTATTAATATCCCCTAATGCCACATCATTATATGCCACATCATCCCTCCCACCTCACTCAAATGTAGATATAATAGCAGAGATACGTTAGTTCTAATCAGTTGTGTATTTGTGAAGTCTTTGAAAATGTAATAAGTTTTACGAAACGCGCCCGTGTCGCGTCAGACTAGAAATAAAAATGAATTTTGGAGAAGTGATTTTTGATTTACCTCCAACAGTGAAGCGTAATGTACGAAAGATTGAGAAAATTCGTGTTAGAATTATTAATCTTACTTTTTCGGTCATATTTAATAATATATATATATATATATATATATATATATATATATATATATATATATATATATATATATAATGTCGTACCTAGTAGCAAGAACGCACTTCTCGGCCTACTATGCAAGGCCCGATTTGCCTAATAAGCCAAGTTTTCATAAATTAATGTGTTTTTCGACTACCTAACCTAACTTTTTCGGCTACCTAACCTAACCTATAAAGATAGGTTAGGTTAGGTTAGGTTAGGTAGGGTTGGTTAGGTTCGGTCATAAATCTACGTTAATTTTAACTCCAATAAAAAAAAAATTGACCTCATACATAATGAAATGGGTAGCTTTATCATTTCATAAGAAAAAAATTTGAGAAAATACATTAATTCAGGAAAACTTGGCTTATTAGGCAAATCGGGCCTTGCATAGTAGGCTGAGAAGTGCGTTCTTGCTACTAGGTACGACATTATATATATATATATATATATATATATATATATATATATATATATATATATATATATATATATATATATATATATATATATATATATATATATATGTCGTACCTAATAGCCAGAACGCACTTCTGAGCCTACTATTCAAGGCCCGATTTGCCTAATAAGCCAAGTTTTCATGAATTAATGTTTTTTCGTCTACCTAACCTACCTAACCTAACCTAACCTAACCTAACCTAGCTTTTTTTGGCTACCTAACCTAACCTTACCTATAAATATAGGTTAGGTTAGGTTAGGTAGGGTTGGTTAGGTTCGGTCATATATCTACGTTAATTTTAACTCCAATAAAAAAAAATTGACCTCATACATAGAGAAAAGGGTTGCTTTATCATTTCATAAGAAAAAAATTATAGTAAATATATTAATTCAGGAAAACTTGGCTTATTAGGCAAATCGGGCATTGAATAGTAGGCTGAGAAGTGAGTTCTGGCTACTAGGTACGACATATATATATATATATATATATATATATATATATATATATATATATATATATATATATATATATATATATATATATATAAAAATATATATATATATATATATATATATATATATATATATATATATATATATATATATATATATAAATATCTTTGTTTTACTCCTTGATGATGAGTCAAAGTGTACGCAGGAACCAACATATTTACTGGTTCCTATTTACACAAAACCTGCAATTATAAAAACTTAATACATAGTCTTGAGTTTATATATGATGAAACTATAATGTCATATATACCCCAAGTTTTCAACTTAAAATACTCTGAATCATTTATTGATAAATCCAGCCAAATTGCTCGTATATCTTACTGTAGTTTGAACAAGAAAGAATTCAACATTAAGAATAAATGAACTCTGTCATTTCATTATAATTTCAATTAAATTCCTAAATTATTAAAATAATTTAATATCAATGTAGCATATAGGAATCTTGATATCATAAAAAAACATTCTCCAGGAAGTTGAAATAGATGCGAGTATAAAATTTCATGTAAAGATTGCACAATGTTCTGTGTTGGACAAACTGGTAAACATCTTGGTCAGAGAATAAAGCAACATCAGTATTCTATAAGTATAGGTCAGGAGTTCAGAGTATTATTTGTTCCCTTAAGAGATTGTAATTTTTTGTAACAATTGTAATGATTGTAATAATTTCATGCAAAGTTGTGGAGTGTAAATCAGTTACTGAAAGAAATATTATTGATTCTTCGTTTATAAAAAATAGTGAGTTAGATTATATTAACGTAAGTCCAGGATTATATAAATTATATAACTCTATACTTGGTATGATTTGTGATAGGTATAAAATTATGTAAACAATATGTGTATGTGCAATATAATACCCCAATACCACAGTTAATGTCCACTGTATACCACAGTTAATGTCCACTGTATACCACAGTTAATGTCCACTGTATACCACAGTTAATGTCCACTGTATACCACAGTTAATGTCCACTGTATACCACAGTTAATGTCCACTGTATACCACAGTTAATGTCCACTGTATACCACAGTTAATGTCCACTGTATACCCCAGTTAATGTCCACTGTATACCACAGTTAATGTCCACTGTATACCACAGTTAATGTCCACTGTATACCACAGTTAATGTCCACTGTATACCACAGTTAATGTCCACTGTATACCATAGTTAATGTTCACTGTATACCACAGTTAATGTCCACTGTATACCACAGTTAATGTTCACTGTATACCACAGTTAATGTCCACTGTATACCATAGTTAATGTTCACTGTATACCACAGTTAATGTCCACTGTATACCACAGTTAATGTTCACTGTATACCACAGTTAATGTCCACTGTATACCATAGTTAATGTCCACTGTATACCACAGTTAATGTTCACTGTATACCACAGTTAATGTCCACTGTATACCATAGTTAATGTCCACTGTATACCACAGTTAATGTCCACTGTATACCATAGTTAATGTTCACTGTATACCACAGTTAATGTCCACTGTATACCATAGTTAATGTTCACTGTATACCACAGTTAATGTCCACTGTATACCATAGTTAATGTTCACTGTATACCCCAGTTAATGTCCACTGTATACCACAGTTAATGTCCACTGTATACCACAGTTAATGTTCACTGTATACCACAGTTAATGTCCACTGTATACCATAGTTAATGTTCACTGTATACCACAGTTAATGTCCACTGTATACCATAGTTAATGTTCACTGTATACCACAGTTAATGTCCACTGTATACCACAGTTAATGTTCACTGTATACCACAGTTAATGTTCACTGTATACCATAGTTAATGTCCACTGTATACCACAGTTAATGTCCACTGTATACCACAGTTAATGTCCACTGTATACCACAGTTAATGTCCACTGTATACCACAGTTAATGTCCACTGTATACCACAGTTAATGTCCACTGTATACCATAGTTAATGTTCACTGTATACCACAGTTAATGTCCACTGTATACCACAGTTAATGTTCACTGTATACCACAGTTAATGTTCACTGTATACCATAGTTAATGTCCACTGTATACCACAGTTAATGTCCACTGTATACCACAGTTAATGTCCACTGTATACCACAGTTAATGTCCACTGTATACCACAGTTAATGTCCACTGTATACCACAGTTAATGTCCACTGTATACCATAGTTAATGTTCACTGTATACCACAGTTAATGTCCACTGTATACCACAGTTAATGTCCACTGTATACCACAGTTAATGTCCACTGTATACCATAGTTAATGTTCACTGTATACCACAGTTAATGTCCACTGTATACCACAGTTAATGTCCACTGTATACCACTGTTAATGTCCACTGTATACCACTGTTAATGTCCACTGTATACCACAGTTAATGTCCACTGTATACCCCAGTTAATGTCCACTGTATACCACAGTTAATGTCCACTGTATACCACAGTTAATGTCCACTGTATACCACAGTTAATGTCCACTGTATACCACAGTTAATGTCCACTGTATACCACAGTTAATGTCCACTGTATACCCCAGTTAATGTCCACTGTATACCACAGTTAATGTCCACTGTATACCACAGTTAATGTCCACTGTATACCACAGTTAATGTCCACTGTATACCCCAGTTAATGTCCACTGTATACCCCAGTTAATGTCCACTGTATACCACAGTTAATGTCCACTGTATACCCCAGTTAATGTCAACTTAATCTTCCTACCTTCATGTCACCTCCATTAATCAATATTTAGGTTTATGAATCTTTGTCTGGTTAGGTGTAGTGGGGTGGATATATATATATATATATATATATATATATATATATATATATATATATATATATATATATATATATATATATATAATATTGGTGTATACTGGCAGCAGGTTTTCTGTTATACATGTCCTTAAATATGACAGCATATTCTGTATTTACTATCTTCTGGTCTAGGGCTTCTATCCCTCTAACTGGTGTTCTTGCATCAGGGTTTAGTTGGAAGAAGAGTTCTCCAAAAGTTATGTTCGTTTTCGAGGTGAAGAAAAAGAAGTAAATATAGAATGTATTACACTTATTATATATTTGCACAACGTTTCGAACCTATATGGTTCATTCTCAAGTGATAAAAAAATACAAATCGCGTTAGATTTATACCAGTACGGGGTCAGGTGAAGAGAAATAGAATAAAGTAAAAGGTGAGGCAAAAATAGGGGATGAAGCACATACACATACCATCGGTCCAGGTGTCTTCTTATAGCAGCGTTTATTTCCGTGTTGCTATATTCATTGTTCACCAACACCTGAGTTATTCTTTCAAACTCTACGCTTATATTCATCGAGCGCTTACTCACTGTTCCGAATGGAGCAACGTGAGTAGAGAGTTTGAAAAAATGATTCAGGGATAATTCGCGGATTGGCAGATAGAAATATATGATGACATCAAAACAGGAAACTGCAGAATGTCCATATGTTCCACCTCATATTTATTTCCACCCATTCATTCATCTGTATGTCTAACCTACGCTTGAAACAATCCAGGGAGCCCACGTCTATTACGGTAAACAGTAACCTGTTCCACAAATCAACAACATGATTTCCAAACCAGTATTTACCCAGGTCTTTGTTATTAATCCAAGTTGATCGAATTTTGTATCATTTCTTCGTGTTGTAATCTGCTATACCCTCCTCATCGGTATACCCTTCTATCCACCTGAATAGTTTACTCATATTCCCCCTTACTCTACACCTTTCTGGTGTACGTAAACTAAGTATAATTCAATTGCTCATTGAGATTTGTAAGTTTTGATAGTTGGAAAATTTTTATGTTGAATTATATTCTTTAATGTAACTGTTCTCACCAGACTGATGTGAGAGTGATCCCTGTGACTGTGGAGGCGGAGGCCGAAGGTGGCAGGAGTGGCACGAAGCGGCACTCTGTCACTCAGCCAGACCCGGGACCAACTCCCAGCAAGAGGCCCCAAGACCCATACACTCAAGGGCATCAACACTCGGCCTCCAGAGACAGAAGCACGAGCGGGAGACGACACACCTTCGGGGAGAGTCCGAGCGCGGAACGCAACAGAGACGAAGGGCTGAGGACGAAGGAGACGACCACCAGACGACGAGTCAACGACACAGATGACGACCTCGACCACAGAAGGAAGAGCTATCCTGAGGGTGCCACTCCGAGGTCGACCTCTATCGACGCCGGCGGCAGCAGAAGAAGAAACAGAGACATAGCGGAAGATCCGGAAGACAAAGGCTGTCACAGGAGTCGAAGAAGAACCTCAAAATACGAGGAAGCGACGGAAATCAACATCCCGATCCGCTTAGAGCGTGTGGACGACGCTGAAACCGTTGCCGAGCTTCCAGCCACAAAGGCCTTCCAAGGCCTGGCAACTGCCCGGCCGAGTATACACAAAGATGCAGCAATACGGTCCCAAGAACAGGAGAGCGTCGGGGAGCGACCAGTCGTGCACCAGAATACTGAGAGTAAGACGCCAAAGACCTCAGGCAACACCTCGTGTGACTTCACTTCTGCCAAAGACAGACCCAACAATAACAACTTTAGAGACAAGGAGAACATCAAGCCGTCTGAAGTCATCACGCCATGGACATACTCTAATATATACGTGAAACAATCTGAGGGCGGCGGAGAGGGCAGCGAGCTCCGGACAAATGACCCAAAATTAAATGTAAACAAAGAGCAAGCCAGCCAGAGGAAATATCCCAAGCGTCAGGAGGAGGTTGAGGTGGTGACACCGGACGACACTGTGCCAGCTAGCGCCCAGATTAACAAACCCCTCCAGCACAAGCCAGATAAAGATGGCACTAGAGAGAGTTTCAAGCACCCAGACATACTGCCTAAACAAAATAAGGCAGAAGAAAGCCAGAAAAAAACTCCAGATCACAACAATTACCTGAGAAATTCCTCGCAAGACTCGCCACAGAGTCGAGACAAGTCCCCCATCGTCGGACGCGAAGTGAAGGTCGAGCAGAAGCAGTCAGACATGGAGGGAGACATGTTCAAGGACTGTTGGCAGAACTTCAGCAGCACCCTGCAGGAGGTGCTGGCTCGCCTGCAGGAGTTGTCTTCGGAACTGGGACAGTCCAAACCAGCCACCAAGACCTCGCCGTCCTCCTCAGCAGAGAGTTCCGCAAACTCCAGCAGACAGACGCCCCACGACACGCCCAAGGAGCCATCGAGTACCCAGGTGAGTTCCCACACGCTCTGCTGTCCTCTGCCCCCCCAGCAGTCACCCTGTGACTCCAGCAAGTTTATTTTCATGTATTTTTTTAGATTAGATTTAACTGTTTTAGGAAGTATAAGAAAATCATATGTATTATGTAATTATCTATATGTAATGACACCACTGTTGACCTGACTCTTGGTACTGTGAACATAATCCCGCTGCCTTATGATGAGTATTATTAAGACCTGTCAACCACTGGAGGGTTATTAAGACCACCACAATACTTTACTGATCAGCCAACAAGTTTGGTGTTGGGCTTAAGGGCTATCAACCTCTGGAGGGTTATTAAGACCACCACAATACCTTACTGATCAACCAACAAGTTTGGTGTTGGGCTTAAGGGCTATCAACCTCTGGAGGGTTATTAAGACCACCACAATACCTTACTGATCAACCAACAAGTTTGGTGTTGGGCTTAAGGGCTATCAACCTCTGGAGGGTTATTAAGACCACCACAATACTTTACTGATCAGCCAACAAGTTTGGTGTTGGGCTTAAGGGCTATCAACCTCTGGAGGGTTATTAAGACCACCACAATACCTTACTGATCAACCAACAAGTTTGGTGTTGGGCTTAAGGGCTATCAACCTCTGGAGGGTTATTAAGACCACCACAATACCTTACTGACCAGCCAACAAGTTTGCTGTTGGGCTTAAGGCCTATCAACCTCTGGAGGGTTATTAAGACCACCACAATACTTTACTGACCAACCAACAAGTTTGCTGTTGGGCTTAAGGCCTATCAACCTCTGGAGGGTTATTAAGACCACCACCTGGGAATATATTCCGACATTCCCTCCAGAACCTCAGTAGATGTGACCCGGTCACAGCTGCTCTGCGCGTCGTACTAGAGCGGGATCCGCAGGGCGCCCCCTTGCCCTCCCAGCGTCGTCGCACACCTTCCGTCACAGGCTAACAGCCACGAGTTCTTGGCACTTCTTTGCCTACTAAACTTGGCTTCTTCATATTCCCCGGGAGTACCTAATCCTCTGCGACAATGGTAGACAGCATTGGGTGCCCAAATCCACTGAGCGAGGATCCCAGAACCTCCAATCTCGAGAGCACACTGACGCACTTCTGCTCGCGTCAAAGGTCTGTGAAAATATACTGGCTCAGTGACCTGCAGGTCCTGAGCCAGGCCTTCCGGTGATGTCACAGCAGGCTCTGATTGGTTAGTCACGTCACGTGACCTCGGCCAGCCAATCGCCAGCTTGCTGGCGCCCTAATGTCTTGGCGCCAAACCGATAGAGACGTCGCCATCTTTTATGTACATGGGGCGTAACACCCCCTTACCTGCAAAACTTATAAATGATAATTTCTCCATAAATATGTAATCTATCAAGAAGTGTCTCATATCGAATGACTCTGCATGTCAGGGAACCTGCAAGGTAAGTGAACATGACTTAACGCTGGCAATGGGGAGAAACATTAGAGAGCACCGTAACACCAACCAGCAAGTTTGGTGTTGGACTTAAGACCTATGAACCTCTAGAGGTTGATAGATCTTAAGCTTGTAATGTACATCACTATATGTAGAATATGGTATACATCATCGAGAATATATCATATTATCATTGTTTTCTGCTGCTTCGTATACTATGGGGTCAGATTGTATTCTGTTGTTGTTTTCTCGGCTATGAACCTTGACTAACAGTACCTCTCTGGACTCTCTCACAATCAGATTAGACAATTACAGTATTATTAAGTATCTGGCAACTCCATCGTAACCCTTAAGGGTTCCTTTATCAACAGGAATCATCAACAGCGCCCAGAGTCTCAGAGTCTATCGGCACGAACCTGTAACAACGTTCTAGGTCCCTGTACTTGTCAGTTTTCTGGGTCTCCCTGAAGGTGGCCGCCCTACCTCCCTCTGCTATACTGCGAGGTAGATAGGTATCAGCCAATGTAGACGTGCATGTGTAGTCTTATACTACTTGTCTACCCTCCCTCCTTGGCTGCAGGGTGACTCCGTATGGGCGTTTGTGGCTGTTGTCAGGTCTGCACAACTGAGGTTCCCTTTGTGCTGGACACCCAGCTGTAGCCAAACTTCTCTTGATGATGTCATTGACTGCTTCATGCCAGTCAATCTTTCCCGGTGACTCATGACAGATGTGACCATGACTGCCGTGACCATGACTGCCGTATTGGTCTGCCGACGCATAGCAGCAGATACACCGGTGTTCGGTGAAGAAAGGAACGGCATGGCGCAGGGCAACACCAATACTTAGGCCCCGATGGTCCAGGCGGGTGCCCAAGGTGGAATTAGGAACAGCAAACAGGAAGTCCCCGGCATGGGGAGCTTGCACAGCGAGGAGACGTGCTTTGTCCTTCCCAGAAGCTGCCTCCAGCAATGCTGTGGTAATGTTCTCCACTATGGGGCTATCCCCATTTGGCCTGTTTGCAGTCGTTTGGAAAAGTTGGATGAGGATTTGAGAATTGGCAAGACGGTTTGTACTGCATCTATGATTGGTTGGCTAGATGAGATGATTTCACACTTTGATGGATTTAGGGCGAGTCTTAACTCCTCTCCCATAGATTTCACCAGCTGCAGATCCCCCTAGAAGAAACTCCTGTGTCCCTGCCAGGGTGCCATCGTCCAGGAACCAGATGTTGAATTCGCTGGTCAACCTGCTGGTGACCTCTTTAGCTGCCATGCAGGAAAGGAAAGGGGCAAGTGGGTCTCCCTGCTAAACACCTTCTGCAGAAACAACTTCATTTTCCCCAAACAACAGTGTCGATTCCATACTGAACCCTGCTGAAACGAAGGGGAGTAGACCAGGAAAGCATGGTCGAACTGCTTCCAGTACCATATCCATTTTTACCTGGTTGAAAGCATTTTTAAAGTCTAATTTAATTAATGCCTTATGTTCTGGGAGGTGTTTAATATAGGCTCGTGCTGCATGAGCTGCCGCTTCACAGCCATGGGGGACACCAAAGCCTAGTTGATGGGGTCGAAGCATTGTTGCAGCTTCCGTGCCGATGTTTTTGACAGCTGCCCTGGTAACGAGGCGCCGAGGTGTGTTACCCACGGCAATGGGTCGGACTCCACCATCCTTATTCTTAAGGGCACACAGGGATGCTCCGAAGAAGGGGTCAACGACTGCCCCTCTGGGATCAGCCCAGTGAGGCAGTCGTTGACAAACTTCGTGACCTCTGACAGTAATGTCTCGGCAACTTCGCTGAGAACTGGGTTCGTCATCTCCTTGAGGTGCTGAGGTCTTACTCCAGTGTATCCCCCTGCTGACCCTGGTGGAAATGACATGATGGCTTTGTATACCTCTGACGCTTGGAGGAATAGCGGTCCCATGTCTGGGACATTTGTGTCCCGAGCAGTGGGTTCCCATGGTACTCTGGGAGGGTGCTTCTCTTTCAGTGAGTCGGCAGTTGCTGTGTTTCTAGGGGCGATTGTGTCTTCACTGGTAAGTAACCTAATTGCTCCTACTGTGTTGCCCTCTTTAATTTTTAGGGTCACTTGTGTTTCTAGTTTAAAATTGTCATTGGAACTCTTGGGTCTGCCACGACGGTTTTTGCGTTGAGGCAACCCGTTCTCGCAAATTTAATAAGTCAATATTGACTTATTAAATATGTGCATAGGTGACATACTTAACATAATAGTTTCCCTTGAAAAGCTTCATAGAAAACACCGACCTTACCTAACCTTCTTAGTATGTTAAGATAAGCATCTTATTGCTTCGTAATTACAATTATTACCTAACCTATACCTATAAAAGGTTAAGTAACAATTGTAATTACGAAGCTATAAGATGCTTATTTTAACATACTAAGTAGGTTAGGTAAGGTCGGTGTTTTCTATGAAGCTTTTCAAGGGAAACTATTATGTTTAGTATGTCACCTATGCACGCAACTAATAAGTCAATATTGACTTATTAAATTTGCGAGAACGGGTTGGTTGAGGAGGAATGGGGATCAAGTTGTCAGCTCTGAGGAAATTATTTACTGCCCTAGTGACTGATGAGGCTAGTGACTGATGAGGCTAGTGACTGATGAGGCTAGTGACTGATGAGGCTAGTGACTGATGAGGCTAGTGACTGATGAGGCTAGCGACTTGCCTCCTCTTGCAGGTACGCCTAAGCAAATATTGCCAAACAGGAGCAAATTATGCCATGCTTTGATGGTGGCTGCAGCATTAAGATATTCAGACCGTTCATTCACTTTCCTTAGAAGGTCTGTATATTTCCCTGCTGCAAATGGGCGCGCTGCTTTAGGAATGTGGGGAAGAGTTCTGGTGGTGGATGCTTTGATGGCCCCCAGGAGGTCATCTGATGACCCCCAGGAGGTCATCTGATGGCCCCCAGGAGGTCATCTGATGGCCCCCAGGAGGTCATCTGATGGCCCCCAAGAGGTCATCTGATGGCTCCCAGGAGGTCATCTGATGACCCCCAGGAGGTCATCTGATGGCTCCCAGGAGGTCATCTGATGGCCCCCAGGAGGTCATCTGATGGCCCCCAGGAGGTCATCTGATGGCTCCCAGGAGGTCATCTGATGACCCCCAGGAGGACATCTGATGGCTCCCAGGAGGTCATCTGATGGCCCCCAGGAGGTCATCTGATGGCTCCCAGGAGGTCATCTGATGGCCCCCAGGAGGTCATCTGATGACCCCCAGGAGGTCATCTGATGGCTCCCAGGAGGTCATCTGATGGCCCCCAGGAGGTCATCTGATGGCCCCCAGGTCATCTGATGGCTCCCAGGAGGTCATCTGATGGCCCCCAGGAGGTCATCTGATGACCCCCAGGAGGTCATCTGATGACCCCCAGGAGGTCATCTGATGGCTCCCAGGAGGTCATCTGATGGCTCCCAGGAGGTCATCTGATGGCTCCCAGGAGGTCATCTGATGGCCCCCAGGAGGTCATCTGATGACATGAAGTTTGCTGGGATGTGTGGGGGTGCCGGGGGGGACCTGTGGGGACGGTGCCCTGACGTTACCAGTGGTTCAGGAGGGCTCTGATGTTACCAGTGGGGGGGGGGGGGGGGGAGGCGGGCTCTGACGTTACCAGTGGTTCAGGAGGGCTCTGACGTTACCAGTGGGGGGGGGGGGGGGGAGGCGGGCTCTGACGTTACCAGTGGTTCAGGAGGGCTCTGACGTTACCAGTGGGGGGGGATCTGACGTTACCAGAGGGGGGGGCTCTGACGTTACCAGTGGGGGGGGGGGGGTCTCTGACGTTACCAGTGGGCGGGCTCTGACGTTACCAGTGGGGAGGGGCTCTGACGTTACCAGTGGGGGGCTCTGACGATACCAGTGGGTTCTCTGACGTTACCAGTGGGGGGGCGGGCTCTGACGATACCAGTGGGGGGGCGGCTCTGACGATACCAGTGGGGAGGGGCTCTGACGTTACCAGTGGGGGGCTCTGACGATACCAGTGGGTTCTCTGACGTTACCAGTGGGGGGAGCGGGCTCTGACGATACCAGTGGGGGGGCGGCTCTGACGTTACCAGTGGGGGGGGGCTCTGACGATACCAGTGGGGGGGCGGCTCTGACGTTACCAGTGGGGGGGGCGGGCTCTGACGTTACCAGTGGGGGGGGGGGGCGGGCTCTGACGTTACCAGTGGGGGGGGGGCGGGCTCTGACGTTACCAGTGGGGGGGGGGGTGGCGAGGGGCGCCGCCAGTGGTGGTGATCAATGTGCTGGCGTCTACCTCGGGGTGAGAGGCGCCACTCTGGACATTATATATATATATAAGGTGCAGGTGGCCGCTTCCTCCCGCCCTCGCCGCTAACTTCTGGCTGTGTAAGCCTGGACCAGGAACACCACGTCCCCGGGCTTACCAGGCTACCGTAGGGGGATCGAAGCCGGTGGATCACCAGTGTCGAATCGGCCTTAGTTCTGTTTGGCGCCACAAGTCCGGTTGGCGCCGTCTCCCCGACATGCAGATGACAGACAATCATCGTCTACCTGATTGGTAACCACAGTGGCTACGTGTACCTGAGTGTGGAGGTGAGTGTTGGCATGTTATCTGGTCTATATGGTGACCATCGGTGTTGGTCGCCATGTTTCTGGACTGCGGTTCGAATGCTCTGAAGTCCTCAGCAGGTGTTCCAGCTGCCCGCTCTTCGTCTGCCTCGCCTTCGGTGTTTAATTCGTCGTCTCGCTGTCCTGCACCATGCTGGGTTCGTGCCCCCTATCTGGAGCTTGTGTGTTGGTGCACCGCGAGGTTTCCGCCATATGCTCAGGCTCGCTTTTGCCAGGTTTTACCTGTTGCGTCTCCTGTGGGTCGTGTGTCCTTCCACCACCGTCCATTTTTTCTCTCAGGACGTCTCACAAGAGTCAGTTTGTGTTAGTAATCTCTCTCTCCTCTCCCTCAAGCTGGGTGAGAGAAGACACGAGGTGGTCTCTCACAGTGAGGTATTCTACCTAGAGAAAGGAATCACATTTGATTCACGGAAGCACGGTGCACATCTGGGGTCAGATTCATGAAAGCACTTACGCAAGCACTTACGAACGTGTACATTTTTCCTCAATCTTTGACGGCTTTGGTTACATTTATTAAACAGTTTACAAACATGAAAACTTCCCATTCAACTGTTGTAATTGTTATAAACAGCCTCGTGGTGCTTCGGAGCTCATTAACTGTTTAATAAATGTAAACAAAGCCGCCAAGGATTGAGAAAAGCTGTACAGGTTCGTAAGTGCTTTCGTGAATCTGGCCCCTGGCTCTAAGCCTCTGACTGTAGGGATTAGCAGTTAGTGACTCACATAGCTGTCCGCTAAGTGGCAGCTGAATGTAGCAGTCAGCTGCGCCTGTCTGTGTTTTGTTGTGATTCAACACAAAATAACCATGTAATTCAATGAGTTTGAAATTCAATGTGTATAGGAAACCAACCAATGTGTATAGGGAACCAACCAATGTATATAGGGAACCAACCAATGTATATAGGGAACCAACCAATGTATATAGGGAACCAACCAATGTATATAGGGAACCAACCAATGTATATAGGGAACCTAAAAATGTGTACAGAAAACCTACCAATGTGTGCACGTATGTTCATTTTACTCAAATCATCATATTCAGGTTAAGGTTAGGTTAGGTTAGGTTAGGTTAGGTTAGGTTAAGAATGTTTCTCAGAGCCCTGAGAGTTAGGTTACGTTAGGTTAGGTTAGGTTAAGAATGTTTCTCAGAGCCCTGAGAGTTTGCAGGCCGTAATTTTTTGACGAAGAAATAACAAAAAAAATTGAAATTGTGAAGAAGTTAAAATACCCGAAATCAGTTTTGAATTTCTCGTTTAGTCCACCAAAAATGACGTTCTACAAACAAGCTCCCAAGTCTAAGCCAGAAATAAAAAGCTCGTTGGTATGACCATATATTGAATGGTCTAGAACATCTTGCCCTGAACAACCTCAATATTATCCCAGTGTTAAAAAATAATAACACAGTTAAGTCCATGTTAATTAAGCACTCGCCCTCGTCTATAACAGGTTGTGTGTACTCCATCCCTTGTAATGAGTGTGAGTGTGTTTACATCGGCCAGACTGGTAAATCTCTTTCTTCACGATTAAAGCAACATTCATATGCTACACGTACAGACCAGCACTCAAGTGTATTGTGAACTCGTGTGTACTCCATCCCTTGTAATGAGTGTGCGTGTGTTTACATCGGCCAGACTGGTAAATCTCTTTCTTCACGATTAAAGCAACATTCATATGCTACACGTACAGACCAGCACTCAAGTGTATTGTGAACTCGTGTGTACTCCATCCCTTGTAATGAGTGTGCGTGTGTTTACATCGGTCAGACTGGTAAATCTCTTTCCTCACGATTAAAGCAACATTCATATGCTACACGTACAGACCAGCACTCAAGTGTATTGTGAACTCGTGTGTACTCCATCCCTTGTAATGAGTGTGCGTGTGTTTACATTGGCCAGACTGGTAAATCTCTTTCCTCACGATTAAAGCAACATTCATATGCTACACGTACAGACCAGCACTCAAGTGTATTGTGAACTCGTGTGTACTCCATCCCTTGTAATGAGTGTGCGTGTGTTTACATTGGCCAGACTGGTAAATCTCTTTCCTCACGATTAAAGCAACATTCATATGCTACACGTACAGACCAGCACTCAAGTGTATTGTGAACTCGTGTGTACTCCATCCCTTGTAATGAGTGTGCGTGTGTTTACATTGGCCAGACTGGTAAATCTCTTTCTTCACGATTAAAGCAACATTCATATGCCACTCGTACAGCCCAGCACTCAAGTGAATTTACATTCCCGTTTATGTGATCATTCTAGCGACTTCCGAGGGGCAAAAATGTATTGTTAAAATTAAGGGTTTAGTTGAACGAAATGTGTTTGAGTCCGCTCTGTTCAAACATTGTGACAACAGCCTTAATGTAAGCATGTACAAGTTGGATCCCTATATAAGCCTCAATATGGCACGTCAATACAATATAGGGTCCATTTAACCCCTTTTTGTCCCCTGTTATCTGTTGGGATCACCTTTCTTATTCTTGTATATAGGTTAATTCTTTATTCTTACGTTCTTAATGGTCAAAATATTATATATATATATATATATATATATATATATATATATATATATATATATATATATATATATATATGTCGTACCTAGTAGCCAGAACGCACTTCTCAGCCTACTATGCAAAGCCCAATTTGCCTAATAAGCCAACTTTTCATGAATTAATTGTTTTTCGACTACCTAACCTACCTAACCTAACCTAACTTTTTCGGCTACCTAACCTAACCTAACCTATAAACATAGGTTAGGTTAGGTTAGGTAGGGTTGGTTAGGTTTGGTCATATATCTACGTTAATTTTAACTCTAATAAAAACAAATTGACCTCATACATAATGAAATGGGTAGCATTATCATTTCATAAGAAAAAAATTAGAGAAAATGTATTAATTCAGGAAAACTTGGCTTATTAGGCAAATCGGGCCTTGCATAGTAGGTTGAGAAGTGCGTTCTGGCTATTAGGTACGACATATATATATATATATATATATATATATATATATATATATATATATATATATATATATATATATATATATATATATATATATATATATATATATATGTCGTACCTAGTAGCCAGAACGCACTTCTCAGCCTACTATGCAAGGCCCAATTTGCCTAATAAGCCAAGTTTTTATGAATTAATTGTTTTTCGACTACCTAACCTACCTAACCTAACCTAACCTAACTTTTTCGGCTACCTAACCTAACCTAACCTAACCTATAAAGATAGGTTAGGTTAGGTAGGGTTGGTTAGGTTCGGTCATATATCTGCGTTAATTTTAGCTCCAATAAAAAAAATTGACCTCATACATAATGAAATGGGTAGCTTTATCATTTCATAAGAAAAAAATTTGAGAAAATATATTAATTCAGGAAAACTTGGCTTATTAGGCAAATCGGGCCTTGCATAGTAGGCCGAGAAGTGCATTCTGGCTACTAGGTACGACATATATATATATATATATATATATATATATATATATGTATATATATATATATATATATATATATATAATTATTAAATATGAATCGAAAAAGTAAGATTAATAATTCTAACACGAATTTTCTCTATCTTTCTTACGTTTCTTTTCACTGTTGATGGTAATTCAAAGATCAATTCTCCAAAATTCATTTTTATTTCTAATCTGACGCGACACTTGAGCGCGTTTCGTAAAACTTATTACATTTTCAAAGACTTTAGTTTTCAAACACACAACTGAAACTGAATAGAGCTTACACATCTTCGATTTTATATCTACATTTGGGTGAGGTGGATGAGGTGAAAACAAACTTTCAACAATGGGTATTAAATTCAAACATAAGACAGAACACGAAACAATGGGTATTGGTATTGACCGTACTCTCAGCCACAACTCAGAATGGAAGCAAGTCGACGAAGAACTCTGTAGGGTAAGGCAGGTCCTAGTCAACAACGGCTTCTCCAATGGTTTCGTGGAAGACATCATAAGAAGGAAAGTGAAACGCCATGCAACCTCTGAAGAGACAACTAACACAACACCTATACCCCCTATTAGACTATTTTACAGGAACTTCTTTTCCACAGCTCATAAAACGGAGGAAAGGGTCCTGAAAGATATTGTTAATAGAAACGTTATCCCTACAGACAAAAATCAGAAGATACAACTGACGATTTACTATAAAACCAGAAAAACGGCCAGCCTACTCATGAGAAACTCTCCAGACACAAAGCAGAACGCTTTAAAAGAGACCAACGTCGTCTATGCCTTCAAATGCCGTCTTGGGGACTGTAAGCCTCAAAAAACCCAGTATATAGGCAAGACAACAACATCTCTTTCCAGGCGTTTAACGATGCATAAGCAACAGGGCTCCATTAAGGAACATATAATCTCTTCCCACAACCAAACCATCACCAGAGAAATCGTAGCAAACAACACAGAAATCATCGATAGATACAGCGATAGCAGGCGGCTTGACGTCTGCGAGGCACTACACATCAAGAAGTCAACACCAGCAATCAACAGCCAATTAATACACAACTATATTCTACCCACTTCAAGACTCCGCTCCAATATAGAAGCATCAAGAAATATGGACCAATAGGCTTTCTACAATTACTTCCATTCAATACCCATTGTTTCGTGTTCTGTCTTGTGTTTGAATTTAATACCCATTCAATACCCATTGTTGAAAGTTTGTTTTCACCTCATCCACCTCACCCAAATGTAGATATAAAATCGAAGATGTGCAAGCTCTATTCAGTTTCAGTTGTGTGTTTGTAAACTAAAGTCTTTGAAAATGTAATAAGTTTTACGAAACGCGCTCAAGTGTCGCGTCAGATTAGAAATAAAAATGAATTTTGGAGAATTGATCTTTGAATTACCATCAACAGTGAAAAGAAACGTAAGAAAGATAGAGAAAATTCGTGTTAGAATTATTAATCTTACTTTTTCGGTCATATTTAATAATAATATATATATATATATATATATATATATATATATATATATATATATATATATATATATATATATATATATATATTTTATTAAATATGACCGAAAAAGTAAGATTAATAATTCTAACACGAATTTTCTCAATCTTTCGTACATTATGCTTCACTATTGGAGGTAAATCAAAAATCACTTCTCCAAAATTCATTTTTATTTCTAGTCTGACGCGACACGGGCGCGTTTCGTAAAACTTATTACATTTTCAAAGACTTCACAAATACACAACTGATTAGAACTTGCATTTCCCTGATTTTATATCTACTTTTGAGTGAGGTGGGAAGGGTGATGTGGCATTACATTTGAGTGAGGTGGGAAGGATGATGTGGCATTAGAGGATATTAATAGGGTATTAAAAGTATCAACACAAGACAGAACACGAAACAATGGATATTGAATAGAAGTGTTTGTAGAAAGCCTATTGGTCCATATTTCTTGATGCTTCTATATTGGAGCGGAGTCTTGAGGTGGGTAGAATATAGTTGTGCAATAATTGGCTGTTGATTGCTGGTGTTGACTTCTTGATGTGTAGTGCCTCGCAAACGTCAAGCCGCCTGCTATCGCTGTATCTATCGATGATTTCTGTGTTGTTTACTAGGATTTCTCTGGCGATGGTTTGGTTATGGGAAGAGATTATATGTTCCTTAATGGAGCCCTGTTGTTTATGCATCGTTAAACGCCTAGAAAGAGATGTTGTTGTCTTGCCTATATACTGGGTTTTTTGGAGCTTACAGTCCCCAAGTGGGCATTTGAAGGCATAGACGACGTTAGTCTCTTTTAAAGCGTTCTGTTTCGTGTCTGGAGAGTTTCTCATGAGTAGGCTGGCCGTTTTTCTGGTTTTATAGTAAATCGTCAGTTGTATCCTCTGATTTTTGTCTGTAGGGATAACGTTTCTATTAACAATATCTTTCAGGACCCTTTCCTCTGTTTTATGAGCTGTGGAAAAGAAGTTCCTGTAAAATAGTCTAATAGGGGGTATAGGTGTTGTGTTAGTTGTCTCTTCAGAGGTTGCATGGCTTTTCACTTTCCTTCTTATGATGTCTTCGATGAAACCATTGGAGAAGCCGTTATTGACTAGAACCTGCCTTACCCTACAGAGTTCTTCGTCGACTTGCTTCCATTCTGAGCTGTGGCTGAGAGCACGGTCGACGTATGCGTTAACAACACTCCTCTTGTACCTGTCAGGGCAGTCGCTGTTGGCATTTAGGCACATTCCTATGTTTGTTTCCTTTGTGTAGACTGCAGTGTGGAAACCTCCGCCCTTTTCCATGACTGTTACATCTAGAAAAGGCAGCTTCCCATCCTTTTCCGTCTCGTAAGTAAAACGCAGCACGGAACTCTGCTCAAATGCCTCCTTCAGCTCCTGCAGATGTCTGACATCAGGTACCTGTGTAAAAATGTCGTCAACATACCTGCAGTATATGGCCGGTTTCAAGTTCATGTCGACTAAGACTTTTTGCTCGATGGTACCCATGTAGAAGTTTTCAAACAGGACACCTAGGGGAGAACCCATAGCGACCCCATCTACTTGCTTATACATATGCCCATCCGGGCTCAAGAAGGGTGCCTCTTTAGTACAAGCTTGGAGTAGTTTCCTCAGAATACTTTCTGGCATGTCAAGAGGAGTACAGGCTGGATCACGATACACTCTGTCGGCTATCATTCCGATTGTCTCGTCCACAGGTACGTTGGTAAACAGCGATTCTACGTCCAACGAGGCTCTTATCCCTGTGGCCCGTGCGCCCCGCAGTAAGTCCACAAATTCCTTTGGAGACTTCAGGCTGAAGGCGCAAGGAACATAAGGAGTCAGCAGGCCGTTGAGTCGCTTTGCCAATCTGTACGTGGGTGTGGGTATCTGGCTAATGATTGGCCGAAGTGGGTTTCCAGGCTTGTGCGTCTTGACATTTCCATACGCATATCCAGGTTTATATTCCCCAATGATCTTTGGCAGGTGGAGTCCGGATTTCTTGGCGTTCACAGTTTCGATCAGTTTGTTGACCTTTGCTTTTAATTCGGCTGTAGTGTCCTTCGTTACCCTTTGGAACTTAGTTTGGTCAGAGAGTATGATGTTCATTTTCGCCAGATATTCGTCTTTTTTAAGAATGACATATATTGGCGACTTGTCACCTCTCCTGACAACTATCTCCTTGTTCTCGCGAAGGCTTTTAGCTGCCGCTCTAAGCTCGGGGGACAGTATGGTGCTTCTGTAGTTGCCTCGATTCTTTCCTCCTTCTGCAATAAGTTCTGCTTGTAAGGTATCTTTGGTAGTGACCTTCTTTTGTGTCTCGAGGTCGAATATGTCGTCCAACAGAATTTCCAACTCCACTTTCCGGGCCATTTCACTCGGTCTGGACATAACATGACAGTTTATGCCCAGATTTAGGAGAGTGACTTGGTCCTCAGTGAGGTTAATTCCTGCAAGGTTCAGGAAGCCATCTCTTGGTCGTGGAATTGCCATAGGTCCTCCATATAATGTTGTTAGTTTCTTGATAATCCTTGTTTCAGTGCTGAGGTGATGTTGGTCTGTGAGGATGTCGAGGTGTTGTTCAATGCGGGTACGGATACTATGGTCGATGTTGCTATTTCTCCACTCGTTTGTAGCATGAAGTAGTTGCGTTTTTTTGTCTTTGATTTCATTCTCTGCCTTGTATATCTGATCACGAATCAGATCCTGGCGATATTTTATCGTGAAGGCTTGATTCCTTGCTGCTGGGTCGTGCACTTTAACATTAGTATATTTTGGTAGCAGTCTTTCCTGTAGACATATTTTATTAAATATGACCGAAAAAGTAAGATTAATAATTCTAACACGAATTTTCTCAATCTTTCGTACATTATGCTTCACTATTGGAGGTAAATCAAAAATCACTTCTCCAAAATTCATTTTTATTTCTAGTCTGACGCGACACGGGCGCGTTTCGTAAAACTTATTACATTTTCAAAGACTTCACAAATACACAACTGATTAGAACTTGCATTTCCCTGATTTTATATCTACTTTTGAGTGAGGTGGGAAGGGTGATGTGGCATTACATTTGAGTGAGGTGGGAAGGATGATGTGGCATTAGAGGATATTAATAGGGTATTAAAAGTATCAATACAAGACAGAACACGAAACAATGGATATTGAATAGAAGTGTTTGTAGAAAGCCTATTGGTCCATATTTCTTCATGCTTCTATATTGGAGCGGAGTCTTGAGGTGGGTAGAATATAGTTGTGCAATAATTGGCTGTTGATTGCTGGTGTTGACTTCTTGATGTGTAGTGCCTCGCAAACGTCAAGCCGCCTGCTATCGCTGTATCTATCGATGATTTCTGTGTTGTTTACTAGGATTTCTCTGGCGATGGTTTGGTTATGGGAAGAGATTATATGTTCCTTAATGGAGCCCTGTTGTTTATGCATCGTTAAACGCCTAGAAAGAGATGTTGTTGTCTTGCCTATATACTGGGTTTTTTGGAGCTTACAGTCCCCAAGTGGGCATTTGAAGGCATAGACGACGTTAGTCTCTTTTAAAGCGTTCTGTTTCGTGTCTGGAGAGTTTCTCATGAGTAGGCTGGCCGTTTTTCTGGTTTTATAGTAAATCGTCAGTTGTATCCTCTGATTTTTGTCTGTAGGGATAACGTTTCTATTAACAATATCTTTCAGGACCCTTTCCTCTGTTTTATGAGCTGTGGAAAAGAAGTTCCTGTAAAATAGTCTAATAGGGGGTATAGGTGTTGTGTTAGTTGTCTCTTCAGAGGTTGCATGGCTTTTCACTTTCCTTCTTATGATGTCTTCGATGAAACCATTGGAGAAGCCGTTATTGACTAGAACCTGCCTTACCCTACAGAGTTCTTCGTCGACTTGCTTCCATTCTGAGCTGTGGCTGAGAGCACGGTCGACGTATGCGTTAACAACACTCCTCTTGTACCTGTCAGGGCAGTCGCTGTTGGCATTTAGGCACATTCCTATGTTTGTTTCCTTTGTGTAGACTGCAGTGTGGAAACCTCCGCCCTTTTCCATGACTGTTACATCTAGAAAAGGCAGCTTCCCATCCTTTTCCGTCTCGTAAGTGAAACGCAGCACGGAACTCTGCTCAAATGCCTCCTTCAGCTCCTGCAGATGTCTGACATCAGGTACCTGTGTAAAAATGTCGTCAACATACCTGCAGTATATGGCCGGTTTCAAGTTCATGTCGACTAGAAGGCAGCTAAAAGCCTTCGCGAGAACAAGGAGATAGTTGTCAGGAGAGGTGACAAGTCGCCAATATATGTCATTCTTAAAAAAGACGAATATCTGGCGAAAATGAACATCATACTCTCTGACCAAACTAAGTTCCAAAGGGTAACGAAGGACACTACAGCCGAATTAAAAGCAAAGGTCAACAAACTGATCGAAACTGTGAACGCCAAGAAATCCGGACTCCACCTGCCAAAGATCATTGGGGAATATAAACCTGGATATGCGTATGGAAATGTCAAGACGCACAAGCCTGGAAACCCACTTCGGCCAATCATTAGCCAGATACCCACACCCACGTACAGATTGGCAAAGCGACTCAACGGCCTGCTGACTCCTTATGTTCCTTGCGCCTTCAGCCTGAAGTCTCCAAAGGAATTTGTGGACTTACTGCGGGGCGCACGGGCCACAGGGATAAGAGCCTCGTTGGACGTAGAATCGCTGTTTACCAACGTACCTGTGGACGAGACAATCGGAATGATAGCCGACAGAGTGTATCGTGATCCAGCCTGTACTCCTCTTGACATGCCAGAAAGTATTCTGAGGAAACTACTCCAAGCTTGTACTAAAGAGGCACCCTTCTTGAGCCCGGATGGGCATATGTATAAGCAAGTAGATGGGGTCGCTATGGGTTCTCCCCTAGGTGTCCTGTTTGCAAACTTCTACATGGGTACCATCGAGCAAAAAGTCTTAGTCGACATGAACTTGAAACCGGCCATATACTGCAGGTATGTTGACGACATTTTTACACAGGTACCTGATGTCAGACATCTGCAGGAGCTGAAGGAGGCATTTGAGCAGAGTTCCGTGCTGCGTTTCACTTACGAGACGGAAAAGGATGGGAAGCTGCCTTTTCTAGATGTAACAGTCATGGAAAAGGGCGGAGGTTTCCACACTGCAGTCTACACAAAGGAAACAAACATAGGAATGTGCCTAAATGCCAACAGCGACTGCCCTGACAGGTACAAGAGGAGTGTTGTTAACGCATACGTCGACCGTGCTCTCAGCCACAGCTCAGAATGGAAGCAAGTCGACGAAGAACTCTGTAGGGTAAGGCAGGTTCTAGTCAATAACGGCTTCTCCAATGGTTTCATCGAAGACATCATAAGAAGGAAAGTGAAAAGCCATGCAACCTCTGAAGAGACAACTAACACAACACCTATACCCCCTATTAGACTATTTTACAGGAACTTCTTTTCCACAGCTCATAAAACAGAGGAAAGGGTCCTGAAAGATATTGTTAATAGAAACGTTATCCCTACAGACAAAAATCAGAGGATACAACTGACGATTTACTATAAAACCAGAAAAACGGCCAGCCTACTCATGAGAAACTCTCCAGACACGAAACAGAACGCTTTAAAAGAGACTAACGTCGTCTATGCCTTCAAATGCCCACTTGGGGACTGTAAGCTCCAAAAAACCCAGTATATAGGCAAGACAACAACATCTCTTTCTAGGCGTTTAACGATGCATAAACAACAGGGCTCCATTAAGGAACATATAATCTCTTCCCATAACCAAACCATCGCCAGAGAAATCCTAGTAAACAACACAGAAATCATCGATAGATACAGCGATAGCAGGCGGCTTGACGTTTGCGAGGCACTACACATCAAGAAGTCAACACCAGCAATCAACAGCCAATTATTGCACAACTATATTCTACCCACCTCAAGACTCCGCTCCAATATAGAAGCATCAAGAAATATGGACCAATAGGCTTTCTACAAACACTTCTATTCAATATCCATTGTTTCGTGTTCTGTCTTGTGTTGATACTTTTAATACCCTATTAATATCCTCTAATGCCACATCATCCTTCCCACCTCACTCAAATGTAATGCCACATCACCCTTCCCACCTCACTCAAAAGTAGATATAAAATCAGGGAAATGCAAGTTCTAATCAGTTGTGTATTTGTGAAGTCTTTGAAAATGTAATAAGTTTTACGAAACGCGCCCGTGTCGCGTCAGACTAGAAATAAAAATGAATTTTGGAGAAGTGATTTTTGATTTACCTCCAATAGTGAAGCATAATGTACGAAAGATTGAGAAAATTCGTGTTAGAATTATTAATCTTACTTTTTCGGTCATATTTAATAAAATATGTCTACAGGAAAGACTGCTACCAAAATATATATATATATATATATATATATATATATATATATATACATACATATATATATATATATATATATATATATATATATATATATATATATATATATATATATATATATATGTCGTACCTAGTAGCCAGAACGCACTTCTCGGCCTACTATGCAAGGCCAGATTTGCCTAATAGGCCGCCGAGTGATTTTCTTTATTTTCAATAAATTGTTTCCAATTAGTTTATTTTAATTATTATTATTATATTATATTAATAACATAAATTATTGACTTAATTGTGTTAGTTTAGTTTAGTTTAGGTTAGGTTAGGTTAGGTTAGGTTAGGTTAGGTAGGGTTGGTTAGGTTAGGTTAGGTTAGGTTAGGTTAGGTTAGGTAGGGTTGGTTAGGTTAGGTTAGGTTAGGTACGGTTGGTTAGGTTAGGTTAGGTTAGGTTAGGTTAGGTAGGGTTGGTTAGGTTAGGTTAGGTAGGGTTGGTTAGGTTAGGTTAGGTTAGGTTAGGTAGGGTTGGTTAGGTTAGGTTAGGTTAGGTTAGGTTAGGTTAGGTAGGGTTGGTTAGGTTAGGTTAGGTTAGGTTAGGTTAGGTAGGGTTGGTTAGGTTAGGTTAGGTTAGGTAGGGTTGGTTAGGTTAGGTAGGGTTGGTTAGGTTAGGTTAGGTTAGGTTAGGTAGGGTTGGTTAGGTTAGGTTAGGTTAGGTAGGGTTGGTTAGGTTAGGTAGGGTTGGTTAGGTTAGGTAGGGTTGGTTAGGTTAGGTTAGGTTAGGTTAGGTTAGGTAGGGTTGGTTAGGTTAGGTTAGGTTAGGTAGGGTTGGTTAGGTTAGGTTAGGTTAGGTTAGGTAGGGTTGGTTAGGTTAGGTTAGGTTAGGTTAGGTAGGGTTGGTTAGGTTAGGTTAGGTTAGGTTAGGTAGGGTTGGTTAGGTTAGGTTAGGTTAGGTTAGGTTAGGTAGGGTTGGTTAGGTTAGGTTAGGTTAGGTTAGGTTAGGTAGGGTTGGTTAGGTTAGGTAGGGTTGGTTAGGTTAGGTTAGGTTAGGTTAGGTAGGGTTGGTTAGGTTAGGTTAGGTTAGGTAGGGTTGGTTAGGTTAGGTAGGGTTGGTTAGGTTAGGTAGGGTTGGTTAGGTTAGGTAGGGTTGGTTAGGTTAGGTAGGGTTGGTTAGGTTAGGTTAGGTAGGGTTGGTTAGGTTAGGTTAGGTTAGGTTAGGTTAGGTTAGGTTAGGTAGGGTTGGTTAGGTTAGGTTAGGTTAGGTAGGGTTGGTTAGGTTAGGTTAGGTTAGGTTAGGTTAGGTAGGGTTGGTTAGGTTAGGTTAGGTTAGGTAGGGTTGGTTAGGTTAGGTTAGGTTAGGTAGGGTTGGTTAGGTTAGGTAGGGTTGGTTAGGTTAGGTTAGGTTAGGTTAGGTAGGGTTGGTTAGGTTAGGTTAGGTTAGGTTAGGTAGGGTTGGTTAGGTTAGGTTAGGTAGGGTTGGTTAGGTTAGGTTAGGTTAGGTTAGGTTAGGTTAGGTAGGGTTGGTTAGGTTAGGTTAGGTTAGGTTAGGTAGGGTTGGTTAGGTTAGGTTAGGTTAGGTTAGGTTAGGTAGGGTTGGTTAGGTTAGGTTAGGTTAGGTTAGGTTAGGTAGGGTTGGTTAGGTTAGGTTAGGTTAGGTTAGGTTAGGTAGGGTTGGTTAGGTTAGGTTAGGTTAGGTTAGGTAGGTTAGGTTAGGTTAGGTTAGGTAGGGTTGGTTAGGTTAGGTAGGTTAGGTTAGGTAGGGTTGGTTAGGTTAGGTAGGTTAGGTTAGGTTAGGTAGGTTAGGTTAGGTTAGGTAGGGTTGGTTAGGTTAGGTTAGGTTAGGTTAGGTAGGGTTGGTTAGGTTAGGTAGGGTTGGTTAGGTTAGGTTAGGTAGGGTTGGTTAGGTTAGGTTAGGTAGGTTAGGTTAGGTAGGTTAGGTTAGGTCAGGTTAGGTTAGGTTAGGTTAGGTTAGGTAGGTTAGGTTAGGTAGGTTAGGTTAGGTAGGTTAGGTAGGTTAGGTAGGTTAGGTTAGGTTAGGTTAGGTAGATTAGGTTAGGTTAGGTTAGGTTAGGTTAGGTTAGGTAGGTTAGGTAGGTTAGGTTAGGTAGGTTAGGTAGGTTAGGTTAGGTAGGTTAGGTTAGGTAGGGTTGGTTAGGTTAGGTCAGGTTAGGTTAGGTTAGGTTAGGTTAGGTTAGGTTAGGTAGGTTAGGTTAGGTAGGTTAGGTTAGGTTCGGTAGGTTAGGTTAGGTAGGTTAGGTTAGGTTAGGTTAGGTTAGGTAGGTTAGGTAGGGTAGGTTAGGTTCGGTAGGTTAGGTTAGGTAGGTTAGGTTAGGTTAGGTTAGGTTAGGTAGGTTAGGTAGGGTAGGTTAGGTTAGGTAGGTTAGGTTAGGTTAGGTAGGTTAGGTTAGGTTAGGTTAGGTAGGTTAGGTTAGGTAGGTTAGGTAGGTTAGGTAGGTTAGGTTAGGTTAGGTTAGGTAGGTTAGGTTAGGTAGGTTAGGTAGGTTAGGTAGGGTAGGTTAGGTTAGGTTAGGTTAGGTTAGGTAGGTTAGGTTAGGTAGGTTAGGTTAGGTAGGTTAGGTTAGGTCAGGTTAGGTTAGGTTAGGTTAGGTTAGGTAGGTAAGGTTAGGTTAGGTTAGGTTAGGTAGGTTAGGTTAGGTAGGTTAGGTTAGGTAGGTTAGGTTAGGTAGGTTAGGTTAGGTTAGGTTCGGTAGGTTAGGTTAGGTAGGTTAGGTAGGGTAGGTTAGGTTAGGTAGGTTAGGTTAGGTAGGTTAGGTAGGTTAGGTTAGGTTAGGTTAGGTTAGGTAGGTTAGGTTAGGTTAGGTTAGGTTAGGTAGGTTAGGTTAGGTTAGGTAGGTTAGGTTAGGTAGGTTAGGTAGGTTAGGTAGGTTAGGTTAGGTTAGGTTAGGTTAGGTTAGGTAGGTTAGGTTAGGTAGGTTAGGTAGGTTAGGTAGGGTAGGTTAGGTTAGGTTAGGTTAGGTTAGGTAGGTAAGGTAGGTTAGGTTAGGTTAGTTAGGTTAGGTAGGTTAGGTTAGGTTAGGTAGGTTAGGTTAGGTTAGGTTAGGTTAGGTAGGTAAGGTAGGTTAGGTTAGGTTAGTTAGGTTAGGTAGGTTAGGTTAGGTTAGGTTAGGTTAGGTTAGGTTAGGTTAGGTAGGTAAGGTAGGTTAGGTTAGGTTAGTTAGGTTAGGTAGGTAAGGTAGGTTAGGTTAGTTAGGTTAGGTAGGTTAGGTTAGGTTAGGTCATATATCTACGTTAGTTTTAACTAAAATTAATTTTTTTTAACTCATACATTATATAATGGATAGCTTTATCATTTCTTAAGAATAAAATATTGAAAAATATATAAATTCAGGACAGCACACTGGACTTGTGATCCTGTGGTCCCGGGTTCGATCCCGGGCGCCGGCGAGAAACAATGGGCAGAGTTTCTTTCACCCAATGCCCCTGTTACCTAGCAGTAAAATAGGTACCTGGGTGTTAGTCAGCTGTCACGGGCTGCTTCCTGGGGGTAGAGGCCTGGTCGAGGACCGGGCCGCGGGGACACTAAAGCCCCGAAATCATCTCAAGATAACCTCAAGATAACGATTACAATAGGATGAAGCAGTTGAATATGGCAGGCAGTTCCCGCAGAGTTTAATCATTTATTTCAGAAAACTTTGCGCATTTCTGTATGAGTGCAGCCTTACTGCTGTCTTCTCAGGCACACCCTCATAGTGCCTCTGGAGTGTGCCAGTGCTGGCTACTGAACACCTGGCCCTGTATGACTATATAGTGTGCTGACCAGACTACCCGCCAAACACACACCGAAACTACGACGTTGCTACAACGTTCGAGCAAGTTTTAACACCTCCTAACCAGTTATAACAACCAATATAGCAAGTTGTAACAACGTTCTAATACGTCATAAACACGTTAATCCAAGATGTAACAACTTTATTACAAGTTGTAACAAGCGGAAAATAGAGACAGTTTCGGTTTGTGTTTCCAGGGTACACACTAGAAGGTGAAGGGACGACAACGTTTCAGTCCGTCGTGGACCATTCACAATCAACTTGAGATGGTCCAGAACGGACCGAAACGTCGTCGTCCCTTCACCTTCTAGTGTGTGGTCTGGTCAACATACGTCAGCCACGTTATTGTGACTCCTCGCCTGCATAACTATATTGTGTGTTAGGGACTTCTAGCATCATTTAGATAGTGATGGGTGGTGGCTGAGCGGACAGCGCTCTAGACTCGTGGACCAAGGGACCGGAGTTCGAAAAAAACAAATGGGCAGTTTCCTTCACCCTGGTTTCCCCTGTTACCTAGCAGTAAATAGGTACCCGGGAGTAAGAGAACTGCTACGGGCTGCTTCCTGTGTGTGTGTGTACTCACCTAATTGTACTCACCTAATTGTGCTTGCGGGGGTTGAGCTCTGGCTCTTTGGTCCCGCCTCTCAACCGTCAATCAACTGGTGTACAGATTCCTGAGCCTATTAGGCTCTATCATATCTACATTTGAAACTGTGTATGGAGTCAGCCTCCACCACATCACTTCCTAGTGCATTCCATTTACTAACTACTCTGACACTGAAAAAGTTCTTTCTAATGTCTGTGTGGCTCATGTGGGTACTCAGCTTCCACCTGTGTCCCCTTGTTCGTGTCCCACCAGTGTTGAATAATTCATCCTTGTTTACCCGGTCGATTCCCCTGAGGATTTTGTAGGTTGTGATCATGTCCCCCCTTACTCTTCTGTCTTCCAGTGTCGTAAGGTGCATTTCCCGACGCCTTTCCTCATAACTCATGCCTCTTAGTTCTGGGACTAGTCTAGTAGCATACCTTTGGACTTTTTCCATCTTCGTCTTGTGCTTGACAAGGTACGGGCTCCATGCTGGGGCCGCATACTCCAGGATTGGTCTTACATATGTTGTGTACAAGATTCTGAATGATTCCTTACACAGGTTCCTGAACGCTGTTGTGATGTTAGCCAGCCTCGCATATGCCGCAGACGTTATTCTCTTTATGTGGGCTTCAGGAGACAGGTTTGGTGTGATGTGTGTGTGTGTGTGTGTGTGTGTGTGTGTGTGTGTGTGTGTGTGTGTGTGTGTGTGTGTGTGTGTGTGTGTGTGTGTGTGTGTGTGAAAAAAGTAGTTAGTAACAGTTGATTGATTGACAGTTGAGAGGCGGGCCGAAAGAGCAGAGCTCAACCCCCGCAAGCACAACTAGATGATTACAACTAGGTGAATATAGTTATTTGAAACTCTGTAACCCTTCATATAGTCTAGGACAGGTGTGTAAATGTCCAGGTACCTTAGTATCACACACCTGGCTCTTGACCCACACTGTGTAACCCTTCATATAGTCTAGGGCAGGTGTATAAGTGTCCAGGTACCTTAGTATCACACACCTGGCTCTTGACACACACTGTGTAACCCTTCATATAGTCTAGGGCAGGTGTATAAGTGTCCAGGTACCTTAGTATCACACACCTGGCTCTTGACCCACACTGTGTAACCCTTCATATAGTCTAGGGCAGGTGTATAAGTGTCCAGGTACCTTAGTATCACACACCTGGCTCTTGACCCACACTGTGTAACCCTTCATATAGTCTAGGACAGGTGTATAAATGTCCAGGTACCTTAGTATCACACACCTGGCTCTTGACACACACAGTGTAACCCTTCATATAGTCTAGGACAGGTGTGTAAATGTCCAGGTACCTTAGTATCACACACCTGGCTCTTGACACACACAGTGTAACCCTTCATATAGTCTAGGGCAGGTGTATAAATGTCCAGGTACCTTAGTATCACACACCTGGCTCTTGACACACACTGTGTAACCCTTCATATAGTCTAGGGCAGGTGTATAAATGTCCAGGTACCTTAGTATCACTCACCTGGCTCTTGACCCACACTGTGTAACCCTTCATATAGTCTAGGGCAGGTGTATAAATGTCCAGGGACCTTAGTATCACACACCTGGCTCTTGACCCACACAGTGTAACCCTTCATATAGTCTAGGACAGGTGTGTAAATGTCCAGGTACCTTAGTATCACACACCTGGCTCTTGACACACACTGTGTAACCCTTCATATAGTCTAGGGCAGGTGTATAAATGTCCAGGTACCTTAGTATCACACACCTGGCTCTTGACACACACAGTGTAACCCTTCATATAGTCTAGGACAGGTGTATAAATGTCCAGGTACCTTAGTATCACAAACCTGGCTCTTGACACACACTGTGTAACCCTTCATATAGTCTAGGACAGGTGTATAAATGTCCAGTTACCTTAGTATCACACACCTGGCTCTTGACACACACTGTGTAACCCTTCATATAGTCTAGGACAGGTGTATAAATGTCCAGGTACCTTAGTATCACACACCTGGCTCTTGACACACACTGTGTAACCCTTCATATAGTCTAGGACAGGTGTATAAATGTCCAGGTACCTTAGTATCACACACCTGGCTCTTGACACACACAGTGTAACCCTTCATATAGTCTAGGGCAGGTGTGTAAATGTCCAGGTACCTTAGTATCACACACCTGGCTCTTGACACACACTGTGTAACCCTTCATATAGTCTAGGACAGGTGTATAAATGTCCAGGTACCTTAGTATCACACACCTGGCTCTTGACACACACAGTGTAACCCTTCATATAGTCTAGGACAGGTGTATAAATGTCCAGGTACCTTAGTATCACACACCTGGCTCTTGACACACACTGTGTAACCCTTCATATAGTCTAGGGCAGGTGTATAAATGTCCAGGTACCTTAGTATCACACACCTGGCTCTTGACCCACACTGTGTAACCCTTCATATAGTCTAGGGCAGGTGTATAAATGTCCAGGGACCTTAGTATCACACACCTGGCTCTTGACCCACACTGTGTAACCCTTCATATAGTCTAGGACAGGTGTATAAGTGTCCAGGTACCTTAGTATCACACACCTGGCTCTTGACACACACAGTGTAACCCTTCATATAGTCTAGGAGAGTTGGTTGGTCAGTAAGGTGTTGTGGTGGTCTTAATAACCCTCCAGTGGTTGACAGGCCTTAAGTCCAACACCAAACTTGCTGGTTGGTCAGTAAGGTGTTGTGGTGGTCTTAATAACCCTCCAGTGGTTGACAGGCCTCAAGTCCAACACCAAACTTGCTGGTTGGTCAGTAAGGTGTTGTGGTGGTCTTAATAACCCTCCAGTGGTTGACAGGCCTTAAGTCCAACACCAAACTTGCTGGTTGGTCAGTAAGGTGTTGTGGTGGTCTTAATAACCCTCCAGTGGTTGACAGGCCTTAAGTCCAACACCAAACTTGCTGGTTGGTCAGTAAGGTGTTGTGGTGGTCTTAATAACCCTCCAGTGGTTGACAGGCCTTAAGTCCAACACCAAACTTGCTGGTTGGTCGGTAAGGTGTTGTGGTGGTCTTTAGGGAGTATAAGTGCCAAATATGCCAAAAATATGCAATAAATGAAAACTAGTTCGATTTCATTCCAACTTTTTTGACGAGTTGTATATGAAAAGAGTTTCATCTGGTCCAAGTCTCAACATCGTAGCATAAATTGGAAGCGAGAAAAAATATTGAATTGTGTGTCAAATTTTGTTCAAAATGTTCAAAAATGAACATCAAACCCAAGTGTGAACTGAAATCATGTCTATAACTCTCAGTAAGAACAATAGCATATATTAGAAGTAAGTAAGTAATTATCAAAAGAAGGCACCAAACCGGGAAGGCTATGTAGCACCATCAAAGACGCAAAATAATCAGAGGGCGCTAAATATCACCAAGGATGCCAATACGAGAACAAAAACGCATAAGGCGAACGATATCAAAAGTATCCGAGTCACCAAGAAGTCTATCGAGGGACAGGTGACCGCGAGGGGCGGTCGGAAAGCAAGACACACGCTCGTCCTGGAAGTCAGGACATTCAAGAAGGACATACACGACCGTAAGAGGGACAATGCAACTAGGACAATAAGGAGCAGGGCGGCGCTCCATCAAGTGACCATGGGTTAAGCGAGTATGGCCAATACGCAACCTCGCCAGAGCTGTTTCCCACCGCCGGTTACGGTGGAAGGAGGACGGCCACGAGGAAACACAACATTTAAGAGTACGTAGCTTGTTACCAGTAACAGACAACCAAGAAGAAGCCTATCTGTACGTGTGCCAATTTTGGAGGAAATTGGTTGATGTTAACCTCAGCCATAGATGGCAGCACCTTAAACTTTATTTTTTACTAATATATTTTCAAGTAACATAAACATTCTTATAACTCATTTCTTATTCAATTTACATGAAACTTACACATTATATGTAGAGTTTATGTATATACAAATCTGTATAAAACATTTTTTCATAAGTTCATTCATTGATTTTATAATAGCAATAAACCATGATATATTTTCATCATTTTTTATGGAACTTTGACTATTTGTATTAAAAAAACCTAAACATATTTTGGAAAATCCTCTAAATCAGAACTTTTATGATATACTAATGTGATAGAAGAGTGACATAGAAATGATTTAATTTGAAACTTGTGGTTGTGGTTTCGATTTGAAAATATGTCAAATTCGTTGAAAAGAAATCTCCCTTTCTTTGTAGGCTGCAGTACTGAAACTTGGAACAAAATCTCCCTTTCTATGTAGGCTGCAGTACTGAAACTTGGAACAAAATCTCCCTTTCTATGTAGGCTGCAGTACTGAAACTTGGAACAAAATCTCCCTTTCTATGTAGGCTGCAGTACTGAAACTTGGAACAAAATCTCCCTTTCTATGTAGGCTGCAGTACTGAAACTTGGAACAAAATCTCCCTTTCTATGTAGGCTGCAGTACTGAAACTTTGAACAAAATCTCCCTTTCTATGTAGGCTGCAGTACTGAAACTTGGAACAAAATCTCCCTTTCTATGTAGGCTGCAGTACTGAAACTTGGAACAATTGCAGCACTTTTCAGATACAACAAGTGAAAAATAATTGGTTGACATTGAACAACTTATAAGGAACGAAGTTATGCCCACTTAATAACCCTCCAGTGGTTGATAGGCCTTAAGTCCAACACCAAACTTGTTGGTTGGTCAGTAAGGTGTTGTGGTGGTCTTAATAACCCTCCAGAGATTGATAGGCCTTAAATCCAACACCAAACTTCGTGGTTGGTCAGTAAGGTGTTGTGGTGGTCTTAATAACCCTCCAGAGGTTGATAGGCCTTAAGTCCAACACCAAACTTGTTGGTTGGTCAGTAAGGTGTTGTGGTGGTCTTAATAACCCTCCAGAGATTGATAGGCCTTAAGTCCAACACCAAACTTACTGGTTGGTCAGTAAGGTGTTGTGGTGGTCTTAATAACCCTCCAGTGGTTGATAGGCCTTAAGTCCAACACCAAACGTGCTGGTTGGTCAGTAAGGTGTTGTGGTGGTCTTAATAACCCTCCAGAGGTTGATAGGCCTTAAGTCCAACACCAAACGTGCTGGTTGGTCAGTAAGGTGTTGTGGTGGTCTTAATAACCCTCCAGAGGTTGATAGGTCTTAAGTCCAACACCAAACGTGCTGGTTGGTCAGTAAGGTGTTGTGGTGGTCTTAATAACCCTCCAGAGGTTGATAGGTCTTAAGTCCAACACCAAACGTGCTGGTTGGTCAGTAAGGTGTTGTGGTGGTCTTAATAACCCTCCAGAGGTTGATAGGCCTTACGTCCAACACCAAACCAATATGTTATTACGTATCATAATTAAGTGTGAATTACCTGGTTCGAGCCCCTGCACCCCCCCCCCCCCACCAGTGGACGGATTGTGATACAATATTATTTAAACTTTACTGACAAGTAGTTAGGTAATGATTAGTGGGATATTATCCCTTAATGACCTCCTGTGAGGGCGTGTTCTCTAGTTCTCTCACCTGTGGTGTTCTCTAGTTCTCTCAGCTGTGGTGTTCTCTAGTTCTCTCACCTGTGGTGTTCTCTAGTTCTCTCACCTGTGTTCTCTAGTTCTCTCACCTGTGGTGTTCTCTAGTTCTCTCACCGGTGGTGTTCTCTAGTTCTCTCACCTGTGGTGTTCTCTAGTTCTCTCACCTGTGGTGTTCTCTAGTTCTCTCACCTGTGGTGTTCTCTAGCTCTCTCAACTGTGGTGTTCTCTCACCTGTGTTCTCTAGTTCTCTCACCTGTGGTGTTCACCAGTTCTCTCACCTGCGGTGTTCACCAGTTCTCTCACCTGCGGTGTTCTCTAGTTCTCTCACCTGCGGTGTTCTCTAGTTCTCTCACCTGCGGTGTTCTCTAGTTCTCTCACCTGCGGTGTTCTCTAGTTCTCTCACCTGTGGTGTTCTCTAGTTCTCTCACCTGTGGTGTTCTCTAGTTCTCTCACCTGTGGTGTTCTCCAGTTCTCTCACCTGTGTTCTCTAGTTCTCTCACCTGTGTTCTCTAGTTCTCTCACCTGTGGTGTTCCCTAGTTCTCTCACCTGTGTTCTCTAGTTCTCTCACCTGTGGTGTTCTCTAGTTCTCTCACCTGTGGTGTTCTCTAGTTCTCTCACCTGTGGTGTTCTCTAGTTCTCTCACCTGTGGTGTTCTCTAGTTCTCTCACCTGTGGTGTTCTCTAGTTTTCTCACCTGTGGTGTTCCCTAGTTCTCTCACCTGTGGTGTTCACCAGTTCTCTCACCTGTGGTGTTCTCTAGTTCTCTCACCTGTGGTGTTCTCTAGTTCTCTCACCTGTGGTGTTCTCTAGTTCTCTCACCTGTGGTGTTCTCTAGTTCTCTCACATGTGGTGTTCTCTAGTTCTCTCACATGTGTTCTCTAGTTCTCTCACATGTGGTGTTCTCTAGTTCTCTCACCTGTGGTGTTCTCTAGTTCTCTCACCTGTGGTGTTCACCAGTTCTCTCACGTGTGGTGTTCTCTAGTTCTCTCACCTGTGGTGTTCTCTAGTTCTCTCACCTGTGGTGTTCTCTAGTTCTCTCACCTGTGGTGTTCTCTAGTTCTCTCACATGTGGTGTTCTCTAGTTCTCTCACATGTGTTCTCTAGTTCTCTCACATGTGGTGTTCTCTAGTTCTCTCACCTGTGGTGTTCTCCAGTTCTCTCACCTGTGGTGTTCTCTAGTTCTCTCACCTGTGGTGTTCTCTGGTTCTCTCACCTGTGGTGTTCTCTAGTTCTCTCACCTGTGGTGTTCTCTAGTTCTCTCACCTGTGGTGTTCTCTCACCTGTGGTGTTCTCTAGTTCTCTCACCTGTGGTGTTCTCTCACCTGTGGTGTTCTCTAGTTCTCTCACCTGTGGTGTTCTCTAGTTCTCTCACCTGTGGTGTTCTCTAGTTCTCTCACCTGTGTTCTCTAGTTCTCTCACCTGTGGTGTTCTCTAGTTCTCTCACCTGTGGTGTTCTCTAGTTCTCTCACCTGTGGTGTTCTCTAGTTCTCTCACCTGTGGTGTTCTCTAGTTCTCTGACCTGTGGTGTTCTCTAGTTCTCTCACATGTGGTGTTCTCTAGTTCTCTCACATGTGTTCTCTAGTTCTCTCACATGTGGTGTTCTCTAGTTCTCTCACCTGTGGTGTTCTCCAGTTCTCTCACCTGTGGTGTTCTCTAGTTCTCTCACCTGTGGTGTTCTCTGGTTCTCTCACCTGTGGTGTTCTCTAGTTCTCTCACCTGTGGTGTTCTCTAGCTCTCTCAACTGTGGTGTTCTCTCACCTGTGGTGTTCTCTAGTTCTCTCACCTGTGGTGTTCTCTCACCTGTGGTGTTCTCTAGTTCTCTCACCTGTGGTGTTCTCTAGTTCTCTCACCTGTGGTGTTCTCTAGTTCTCTCACCTGTGGTGTACTCTAGTTCTCTCACCTGTGGTGTTCTCTAGTTCTCTCACCTGTGGTGTTCTCTAGTTCTCTCACCTGTGGTGTTCTCTAGTTCTCTCACCTGTGGTGTTCTCTAGTTCTCTCACCTGTGGTGCTCTCTAGTTCTCTCAAATGTGGTGTTCTCTCACCTGTGGTGTTCTCTAGTTCTCTCACCTGTGGTGTTCTCTAGTTCTCTCACCTGTGGTGTTCTCTAGTTCTCTCACCTGTGTTCTCTAGTTCTCTCACCTGTGGTGTTCTCTAGTTCTCTCACCTGTGGTGTTCTCTAGTTCTCTCACCTGTGGTGTTCTCTAGTTCTCTCACCTGTGGTGTTCTCTAGCTCTCTCACCTGTGGTGTTCTCTAGTTCTCTCACCTGTGGTGTTCTCTAGTTCTCTTACCTGTGGTGTTCTCTAGTTCTCTCACATGTGGTGTTCTCTAGTTCTCTCACATGTGGTGTTCTCTAGTTCTCTCACCTGTGTTCTCTAGTTCTCTCACCTGTGGTGTTCTCTAGTTCTCTCACCTGTGGTGTTCTCTAGTTCTCTCACCTGTGGTGTTCTCTAGTTCTCTCACCTGTGGTGTTCTCTAGTTCTCTGACCTGTGGTGTTCTCTAGTTCTCTCACATGTGGTGTTCTCTAGTTCTCTCACATGTGTTCTCTAGTTCTCTCACATGTGGTGTTCTCTAGTTCTCTCACCTGTGGTGTTCTCCAGTTCTCTCACCTGTGGTGTTCTCTAGTTCTCTCACCTGTGGTGTTCTCTGGTTCTCTCACCTGTGGTGTTCTCTAGTTCTCTCACCTGTGGTGTTCTCTAGCTCTCTCAACTGTGGTGTTTCTCTCACCTGTGGTGTTCTCTAGTTCTCTCACCTGTGGTGTTCTCTCACCTGTGGTGTTCTCTAGTTCTCTCACCTGTGGTGTTCTCTAGTTCTCTCACCTGTGGTGTTCTCTAGTTCTCTCACCTGTGGTGTACTCTAGTTCTCTCACCTGTGGTGTTCTCTAGTTTCTCTCACCTGTGGTGTTCTCTAGTTCTCTCACCTGTGGTGTTCTCTAGTTCTCTCACCTGTGGTGTTCTCTAGTTCTCTCACCTGTGGTGCTCTCTAGTTCTCTCAAATGTGGTGTTCTCTCACCTGTGGTGTTCTCTAGTTCTCTCACCTGTGGTGTTCTCTAGTTCTCTCACCTGTGGTGTTCTCTAGTTCTCTCACCTGTGTTCTCTAGTTCTCTCACCTGTGGTGTTCTCTAGTTCTCTCACCTGTGGTGTTCTCTAGTTCTCTCACCTGTGGTGTTCTCTAGTTCTCTCACCTGTGGTGTTCTCTAGCTTCTCTCACCTGTGGTGTTCTCTAGTTCTCTCACCTGTGTTCTCTAGTTCTCTTACCTGTGGTGTTCTCTAGTTCTCTCACATGTGGTGTTCTCTAGTTCTCTCACATGTGGTGTTCTCTAGTTCTCTCACCTGTGGTGTTCTCTAGTTCTCTCACCTGTGGTGTTCTCTAGTTCTCTCACCTGTGGTGTTCTCTAGTTCTCTCACCTGTGGTGTTCTCTAGTTCTCTCACCTGTGGTGTTCTCTAGTTCTCTCACCTGTGGTGTTCTCCAGTTCTCTCACCTGTGGTGTTCTCTAGTTCTCTCACCTGTGGTGTTCTCCTAGTTCTCTCACCTGTGGTGTTCTCTAGTTCTCTCACCTGTGGTGTTCTCTAGTTCTCTCACCTGTGGTGTTCTCTAGTTCTCTCACCTGTGGTGTTCTCTAGTTCTCTCACCTGTGGTGTTCTCTAGTTCTCTCACCTGTGGTGTTCTCTAGTTCTCTCACCTGTGGTGTTCTCTAGTTCTCTCACCTGTGGTGTTCTCTAGTTCTCTCACCTGTGGTGTTCTCTAGTTCTCTCACCTGTGGTGTTCATCCTAGTTCTCTCACCTGTGGTGTTCTCTAGTTCTCTCACCTGTGGTGTTCTCTAGTTCTCTCACCTGTGGTGTTCTCTAGTTCTCTCACCTGTGGTGTTCTCTAGTTCTCTCACCTGTGGTGTTCTCTAGTTCTCTCACCTGTGGTGTTCTCTAGTTCTCTCACCTGTGGTGTTCTCCAGTTCTCTCACCTGTGGTGTTCTCCTAGTTCTCTCACCTGTGGTGTTCTCTAGTCCTCACCTGTGGTGTTCTCCAGTTCTCTCACCTGTGGTGTTCTCCAGTTCTCTCACCTGTGGTGTTCTCTAGTTCTCTCACCTGTGGTGTTCTCTAGTTCTCTCACCTGTGGTGTTCTCTAGTTCTCTCACCTGTGGTGTTCTCTAGTTCTCTCACCTGTGGTGTTCTCTAGTTCTCTCACCTGTGGTGTTCTCTAGTTCTCTCACCTGTGGTGTTCTCTAGTTCTCTCACCTGTGGTGTTCTCTAGTTCTCTCACCTGTGGTGTTCTCTAGTTCTCTCACCTGTGGTGTTCTCTAGTTCTCTCACCTGTGGTGTTCTCTAGTTCTCTCACATGTGGTGTTCTCTAGTTCTCTCACCTGTGGTGTTCTCTAGTTCTCTCACCTGTGGTGTTCTCTAGTTCTCTCACCTGTGGTGTTCTCTAGTCTCTCACCTGTGGTGTTCTCTAGCTCTCTCACTGTGGTGTTCTCTCACCTGTAGTCTTCACCAGTTTCTCTCACCTGCGGTGTTCACCAGTTCTCTCACCTGCGGTGTTCTCTAGTTCTCTCACCTGTGGTGTTCTCTAGTTCTCTCACCTGTGGTGTTCTCTAGTTCTCCTCACCTGTGGTGTTCTCTAGTTCTCTCACCTGTGGTGTTCTCTAGTTCTCTCACCTGTGGTGTTCTCTAGTTCTCTCACCTGTGGTGTTCTCTAGTTCTCTCACCTGTGTGTTCTCTAGTTCTCTCACATGTGGTGTTCTCTAGTTCTCTCACCTGTGGTGTTCTCTAGTTCTCTCACCTGTGGTGTTCTACAGTTCTCTCACCTGTGGTGTTCTCAGTTCTCTCACCTGTGGTGTTCTCTAGTTCTCTCACCTGTGGTGTTCTCTAGTTCTCTCACCTGTGGTGTTCTCTAGTTCTCTCACCTGTGGTGTTCTCTAGTTCTCTCAACTGTGGTGTTCTCTAGTTCTCTCACCTGTGGTGTTCCTAGTTCTCTCACCTGTGGTGTTCTCTAGTTCTCTCACCTGTGGTGTTCTCTAGTTCTCTCACCTGTGGTGTCTCTAGTTCTCTCACCTGTGGTGTTCTCTAGTTCTCTCACCTGTGGTGTTCACTAGTTCTCTCACCTGTGGTGTTCTCTAGTTCTCTCACCTGTGGTGTTCTCTAGTTCTCTCACCTGTGGTGTTCTCTAGTTCTCTCACATGTGTTCTCTAGTTCTCTCACATGTGGTGTTCTCTAGTTCTCTCACCTGTGGTGTTCACCTAGTTCTCTCACCTGTGGCTGTTCTCTCACCTGTGGTGTTCTCTAGTTCTCTGACCTGTGGTGTTCTCTAGTTCTCTGACCTGTGGTGTTCTCTAGTTCTCTCACATGTGGTGTTCTCTAGTTCTCTCACATGTGGTGTTCTCTAGTTCTCTCACTATTGGTGTTCTCTAGTTCTCTCACCTGTGGTGTTCTCTAGTTCTCTCACCTGTGGTGTTCTCTAGTTCTCTCACCTGTGGTGTTCTCTCACCTGTGGTGTTCTCTCACCTGTGGTGTTCTCTAGTTTCTCACCTGTGGTGTTCTACAGTTCTCTCACCTGTGGTGTTCACCAGTTCTCTAACCTGTGGTGTTCTCTAGTTCTCTCACCTTGGTGTTCTCTAGTTCTCTCACCTGTGTCTCTGAGTTCTCTCACCTGTGGTGTTCTCTAGTTCTCTCACCTGTGGTGTTCTCTAGATTCTCTCACCTGTGGTGTTCTCTCAACCTGTGGTGTCTCTAGTCTCTTCACCTGTGGTGTTCCTCTCACCTGTGGTGTCTCTAGTTCTCTCACCTGTGGTGTTCTCTAGTTCTCTCACCTGTGGTGTTCTCATTCTTCACCTGTGGTGTTTCACCAGTTCTCTCACCTGTGGTGTTCACCAGTTCTCTCACTGTGGTTCTCTAGTTCTCTCACCTGTGGTGTTCTCTAGTTCTCTAACACTGTGGTGTTCTCTAGTTCTCTCACACTGTGGTTTCTCTAGTTTCTCTCACCTGTGGTGTTCTCTAGTTCTCTCACCTGTGGTGTTCTCTCACCTGTGGTGTTCTCTAGTTCTCTCACCTGTGGTGTTCTCTAGTTCTCTCACCTGTGGTGTTCTCTAGTTTCTCTCCCCTGTGGTGTTCTCAAGTCTACCTGTGGTGTTCTCTAGTTCTCTATCACTGTGGTGTTCTCCTAGGTCTCTCACCTGTGGTGTTCTCCTAGTTCTCTCACCTGTGGTGTTCTCTAGTTCTCTCACCTGTGGTGTTCTCTAGTTCTCTCACCTGTGGTGTTCTCTAGTTCTCTCACCTGTGGTGTTCTCTAGTTCTCTCACCTGTGGTGTTCTCTAGCTCTCTCACCTGTGGTGTTCTCTAGTTCTCTCACCTGTGGTGTTCTCTAGTTCTCTTACCTGTGGTGTTCTCTAGTTCTCTCACATGTGGTGTTCTCTAGTTCTCTCACATGTGGTGTTCTCTAGTTCTCTCACCTGTGGTGTTCTCTAGTTCTCTCACCTGTGGTGTTCTCTAGTTCTCTCACCTGTGGTGTTCTCTAGTTCTCTCACCTGTGGTGTTCTCTAGCTCTCTCAACTGTGGTGTTCTCTCACCTGTAGTCTTCACCAGTTCTCTCACCTGCGGTGTTCACCAGTTCTCTCACCTGCGGTGTTCTCTAGTTCTCTCACCTGTGGTGTTCTCTAGTTCTCTCACCTGTGGTGTTCTCTAGTTCTCTCACCTGTGGTGTCTCTCTAGTTCTCTCACCTGTGGTGTTCTCTAGTTCTCTACCTGTGGTGTTCTCTAGTTCTCTCACCTGTGGTGTTCTCTAGTTCTCTCACCCTGTGGTGTTTCCTCTAGTTCTCTATCACCCTGTGGTGTTCTCCAGTTCTCTCACCTGTGGTTGTTCTCCAGTTCTCTCACCGTTGGTGTTCTCCAGTTTCTCTCACCTGTGTGTTCTCCAGTTTCTCTCCACCTGTGGTGTCTCCAGTTCTCTCACCTGTGGTGTTCTCTAGTTCCTCCCACCTGTGGTGTTCTCTAGTTCTCTCCACCTGTGGTGTTCTCTAGTTCTCCTCACCTGTGGTGTTCTCTAGTTCTCTCACCTGTGTGGTGTTCTCTAGTTTCTCTCACCTGTGGTGTTCTCTAGTTCTGTCTCACCTGTGGTGTTCTCTAGTTCTCTCACCTGTGGAGTTCTCTAGTTCTCTCACCTTTGGTGTTCTCTAGTTCTCTCACCTTTGGTGTTCTCTAGTTCTCTCACCTTTGGTGTTCTCTAGTTCTCTCACATGTGGTGTTCTCTAGTTCTCTCACATGTGGTGTTCTCTAGTTCTCTCACCTGTGGTGTTCACCAGTTCTCTCACCTGTGGTGTTCTCTCACCTGTGGTGTTCTCTAGTTCTCTGACCTGTGGTGTTCTCTAGTTCTCTGACCTGTGGTGTTCTCTAGTTCTCTCACATGTGGTGTTCTCTAGTTCTCTCACATGTGGTGTTCTCTAGTTCTCTCACATGTGGTGTTCTCTAGTTCTCTCACATGTGGTGTTCTCTAGTTCTCTCACCTGTGGTGTTCTCTAGTTCTCTCACCTGTGGTGTTCTCTCACCTGTGGTGTTCTCTAGTTCTCACCTGTGGTGTTCACCAGTTCTCTCACCTGTGGTGTTCACCAGTTCTCTAACCTGTGGTGTTCTCTAGTTCTCTCACCTGTGTTCTCGAGTTCTCTCACCTGTGGTGTTCTCTAGTTCTCTCACCTGTGGTGTTCTCTAGTTCTCTCACCTGTGGCGTTCTCTCACACTGTGGTGTTCTCTAGTTCTCTTCACCTGTGGTGTTTCTCCTCACCTGTGGTGTTCTCTAGTTCTCTCACCTGTGGTGTTCTCTAGTTCTCTCACCTGTGGTGTTCTCTCACCTGTGGTGGTTCACCAGTTCTCTCACCTGTGTGGTGTCACCAGTTCTCTCACCTGTGGTGTTCTCTAGTTCTCTCACCTGTGGGTGTTCTCTCACCTGTGGTTGTTCTCTAGTTCTCTCACCTGTGGTGTTCTCTAGTTCTCTCACCTGTGGTGTTCTCTAGTTCTCTCACCTGTGGTGTTCTCTCACCTGTGGTGTTCTCTAGTTCTCTCACCTGTGGTGTTCTCTAGTTCTCTCACCTGTGGTGTTCTCTCACCTGTGGTGTTCTCTAGTTCTCTCACCTGTGTGGTGTTTCTCTCACCTGTGGTGTTCTCTAGTTCTCTCACCTGTGGTGTTCTCTCACCTGTGGTGTTCTCTCACCTGTGGTGTTCTTCAGTTCTCTCACCTGTGTTCTCCAGTTCTCTCACCTGTGGTGTTCTTCAGTTCTCTCACCTGTGGTGTTCTTCAGTTTCTCTCAACCTGTGGTGTTCTCAGTTCCTTCACCTGTGGTGTTCTTCACCTGTGTGTTTCTCTCACCTGTGGTGTTCTCTCACCTGTGGTGTTCTCTCACCTGTGGTGTTCTCTCACCTGTGGTGTTCTCTAGTTCTCTCACCTGTGGTGTTCTCTAGTTCTCTCACCTGTGGTGTTCACCAGTCTCTCACCTGTGGTGTTCACCAGTTCTCTCACCTGTGGTGTTCACCAGTTTCTCTCACCTGAGGTGTTCTCTAGTTCTCTCACCTGTGGTGTTCTCAAGTTCTCTAACCTGTGGTGTTCTCTAGTTCTCTCACCTGTGTTCTCTAGTTCTCTCACCTGTGGTGTTCTCTAGTTCTCTCACCTGTGGTGTTCTCTCACCTGTGTGTGTTCTCTAGTTCTCTCACCTGTGGTTGTTCTCTCACCTGTGGTGTTCTCTAGTTCTCTCACCTGTGGTGTTCTCTCACCTGTGGTGTTCTCTAGTTCTCTCACCTGTGGTGTTCTCTCACCTGTGGTGTTCTCTAGTTCTCTCACCTGTGGTGTTCTCTCACCTGTGGTGTTCTCTAGTTCTCTCACCTGTGGTGTTCTCTCACCTGTGGTGTTCTCTAGTTCTCTCACCTGTGTTCTCTACCCTCCAAACACACATCGAAACAACGACGTTGGTACAACGTTCGAACAAGTTTTAACACCTCCTAACCAGTTATAACAACCAATATAGCAAGTTGTAACAACGTTCTAATACGTCATAAACACGTTAAGCCAAGATGTAACAACTTTATTACAAGTTGTAACAAGCGGAAAATAGAGACAGTTTCGGTTTGTGTTTCCAGGGTAGTTCTCTCACCTGTGGTGTTCTCTAGTTCTCTCACCTGTGGTGTTCTCTAGTTCTCTCACCTGTGGTGTTCACCAGTTCTCTCACCTGTGGTGTTCTCTAGTTCTCTAACCTGTGGTGTTCACTAGTTCTCTCACCTGTGGTGTTCACCAGTTCTCTCACCTGTGGTGTTCTCTAGTTCTCTAACCTGTGGTGTTCACCAGTTCTCGCACCTGTGGTGTTCTCTAGTTGTCTAACCTGTGGTGTTCACCAGTTCTCTCACCTGTGGTGTTCTCTCACCTGTGGTGTTCTCTAGTTCTCTCACCTGTGGTGTTCTCTAGTTCTCTCACCTGTGGTGTTCTCTAGTTCTCTCACCTGTGGTGTTCTCTAGTTCTCTCACCTGTGGTGTTCTCTAGTTCTCTCCCCTGTGGTGTTCTCTAGTTCTCTCACCTGTGGTGTTCTCTAGTTCTCTCACCTGTGGTGTTCTCTAGCTCTCTCACCTGTGGTGTTCTCTAGTTCTCTCACCTGTGGTGTTCTCTAGTTCTCTTACCTGTGGTGTTCTCTAGTTCTCTCACATGTGGTGTTCTCTAGTTCTCTCACATGTGGTGTTCTCTAGTTCTCTCACCTGTGGTGTTCTCTAGTTCTCTCACCTGTGGTGTTCTCTAGTTCTCTCACCTGTGGTGTTCTCTAGTTCTCTCACCTGTGGTGTTCTCTAGCTCTCTCAACTGTGGTGTTCTCTCACCTGTAGTCTTCACCAGTTCTCTCACCTGCGGTGTTCTCTAGTTCTCTCACCTGTGGTGTTCTCTAGTTCTCTCACCTGTGGTGTTCTCTAGTTCTCTCACCTGTGGTGTTCTCTAGTTCTCTCACCTGTGGTGTTCTCTAGTTCTCTCACCTGTGTTCTCTAGTTCTCTCACCTGTGGTGTTCTCTAGTTCTCTCACCTGTGGTGTTCTCCAGTTCTCTCACCTGTGGTGTTCTCCAGTTCTCTCACCTGTGGTGTTCTCCAGTTCTCTCACCTGTGGTGTTCTCCAGTTCTCTCACCTGTAGTGTTCTCCAGTTCTCTCACCTGTGGTGTTCTCCAGTTCTCTCACCTGTGGTGTTCTCCAGTTCTCTCACCTGTGGTGTTCTCTAGTTCTCCTCACCTGTGGTGTTCTCTAGTTCTCTCACCTGTGGTGTTCTCTAGTTCTCTCACCTGTGGTGTTCTCTAGTTCTCTCACCTGTGGTGTTCTCTAGTTCTCTCACCTGTGGTGTTCTCTAGTTCTCTCACCTGTGGTGTTCTCTAGTTCTCTCACCTGTGGTGTTCTCTAGTTCTCTCACCTGTGGTGTTCTCTAGTTCTCTCACCTTTGGTGTTCTCTAGTTCTCTCACCTTTGGTGTTCTCTAGTTCTCTCACCTTTGGTGTTCTCTAGTTCTCTCACCTTTGTTGTTCTCTAGTTCTCTCACATGTGGTGTTCTCTAGTTCTCTCACATGTGGTGTTCTCTAGTTCTCTCACCTGTGGTGTTCACCAGTTCTCTCACCTGTGGTGTTCTCTCACCTGTGGTGTTCTCTAGTTCTCTGACCTGTGGTGTTCTCTAGTTCTCTGACCTGTGGTGTTCTCTAGTTCTCTCACATGTGGTGTTCTCTAGTTCTCTCACATGTGGTGTTCTCTAGTTCTCTCACATGTGGTGTTCTCTAGTTCTCTCACATGTGGTGTTCTCTAGTTCTCTCACCTGTGGTGTTCTCTAGTTCTCTCACCTGTGGTGTTCTCTCACCTGTGGTGTTCTCTAGTTCTCACCTGTGGTGTTCACCAGTTCTCTCACCTGTGGTGTTCACCAGTTCTCTAACCTGTGGTGTTCTCTAGTTCTCTCACCTGTGGTGTTCTCTAGTTCTCTCACCTGTGTTCTCGAGTTCTCTCACCTGTGGTGTTCTCTAGTTCTCTCACCTGTGGTGTTCTCTAGTTCTCTCACCTGTGGCGTTCTCTCACCTGTGGTGTTCTCTAGTTCTCTCACCTGTGGTGTTCTCTCACCTGTGGTGTTCTCTAGTTCTCTCACCTGTGGTGTTCTCTAGTTCTCTCACCAGTGGTGTTCTCTCACCTGTGGTGTTCACCAGTTCTCTCACCTGTGGTGTTCACCAGTTCTCTCACCTGTGGTGTTCTCTCACCTGTGGTGTTCTCTAGTTCTCTCACCTGTGGTGTTCTCTCACCTGTGGTGTTCTCTAGTTCTCTCACCTGTGGTGTTCTCTAGTTCTCTCACCTGTGTGTTTCTCTAGTTCTCTCACCTGTGGTGTTCTCTCACCTGTGGTGTTCTCTAGTTCTCCTCACCTGTGGTGTCTCTAGTTCTCTCACCTGTGGTGTTCTCTCACCTGTGGTGTTCTCTAGTTCTCTCACCTGTGGTGTTCTCTAGTTCTCTCACCTGTGGTGTTCTCTCACCTGTGGTGTTCTCTCACCTGTGTTCTTCAGTTCTCTCACCTGTGGTGTTCTCCAGTTCTCTCACCTGTGGTGTTCTTCAGTTCTCTCACCTGTGGTGTTCTTCAGTTCTCTCACCTGTGGTGTTCTCCAGTTCTCTCACCTGTGGTGTTCTCTCACCTGTGGTGTTCTCTCACCTGTGGTGTTCTCTCACCTGTGGTGTTCTCTAGTTCTCTCACCTGTGGTGTTCTCTAGTTCTCTCACCTGTGGTGTTCACCAGTTCTCTCACCTGTGGTGTTCACCAGTTCTCTCACCTGTGGTGTTCACCAGTTCTCTCACCTGAGGTGTTCTCTAGTTCTCTCACCTGTGGTGTTCTCTAGTTCTCTCACCTGTGTTCTCTAGTTCTCTCACCTGTGGTGTTCTCTAGTTCTCTCACCTGTGGTGTTCTCTCACCTGTGGTGTTCTCTCACCTGTGGTGTTCTCTCACCTGTGGTGTTCTCTCACCTGTGGTGTTCTCTCACCTGTGGTGTTCTCTCACCTGTGGTGTTCTTCAGTTCTCTCACCTGTGGTGTTCTCCAGTTCTCTCACCTGTGGTGTTCTTCAGTTCTCTCACCTGTGGTGTTCTTCAGTTCTCTCACCTGTGGTGTTCTCCAGTTCTCTCACCTGTGGTGTTCTCTCACCTGTGGTGTTCTCTCACCTGTGGTGTTCTCTCACCTGTGTTCTCTAGTTCTCTCACCTGTGGGTTCTCTAGTTTCTCTCACCTGTGGTGTTCACCAGTTCTCTCACCTGTGGTGTTCACCAGTTCTCTCACCTGTGGTGTTCACCAGTTCTCTCACCTGAGGTGTTCTCTAGTTCTCTCACCTGTGGTGTTCTCTAGTTCTCTAACCTGTGGTGTTCTCTAGTTCTCTCACCTGTGTTCTCTAGTTCTCTCACCTGTGGTGTTCTCTAGTTCTCTCACCTGTGGTGTTCTCTCACCTGTGGTGTTCTCTAGTTCTCTCACCTGTGGTGTTTTCTCACCTGTGGTGTTCTCTAGTTCTCTCACCTGTGGTGTTCTCTCACCTGTGGTGTTCTCTAGTTCTCTCACCTGTGTTCTCTAGTTCTCTCACCTGTGGTGTTCTCTAGTTCTCTCACCTGTGGTGTTCTCTAGTTCTCTCACCTGTGGTGTTCACCAGTTCTCTCACCTGTGGTGTTCTCTAGTTCTCTAACCTGTGGTGTTCACTAGTTCTCTCACCTGTGGTGTTCACCAGTTCTCTCACCTGTGGTGTTCTCTAGTTCTCTAACCTGTGGTGTTCACCAGTTCTCGCACCTGTGGTGTTCTCTAGTTGTCTAACCTGTGGTGTTCACCAGTTCTCTCACCTGTGGTGTTCTCTCACCTGTGGTGTTCTCTAGTTCTCTCACCTGTGGTGTTCTCTAGTTCTCTCACCTGTGGTGTTCTCTAGTTCTCTCACCTGTGGTGTTCTCTAGTTCTCTCACCTGTGGTGTTCTCTAGTTCTCTCCCCTGTGGTGTTCTCTAGTTCTCTCACCTGTGTTCTCTAGTTCTCTCACCTGTGGTGTTCACTAGTTCTCTCACCTGTGGTGTTTTCTAGTTCTCTCACCTGTGGTGTTCACCAGTTCTCTCACCTGTGGTGTTCACCAGTTCTCTCACCTGTGGTGTTCTCTCACCTGTGGTGTTCTCTCACCTGTGGTGTTCTCTCACCTGTGGTGTTTCATCAGTTCTCTCACCTGTGGTGTTCACCAGTTCTCTCACCTGAGGTGTTCTCTCACCTGTGGTGTTCACCAGTTCTCTCACCTGTGGTGTTCTCTCACCTGTGGTGTTCTCTCACCTGTGGTGTTCTCTCACCTGTGGTGTTTCACCAGTTTCTCTCACCTGAGGTGTTCACCAGTTCTCTCACCTGAAGTGTTCTCTCACCTGTGGTGTTTACCAGTTCTCTCACCTGAGGTGTTCACCAGTTCTCTCACCTGAGGTGTTCTCTCACCTGTGGTGTTCACCAGTTCTCTCACCTGAGGTGTTCACCAGTTCTCTCACCTGAGGTGTTCTCTCACCTGTGGTGTTCACCAGTTCTCTCACCTGTGGTGTTCACCAGTTCTCTCACCTGAGGTGTTCACCAGTTCTCTCACCTGAGGTGTTCTCTAGTTCTCTCACCTGTGGTGTTCTCTAGTTCTCTCACCTGTGGTGTTCACCAGTTCTCTCACCTGATGTGTTCTCTCACCTGTGGTGTTCACCAGTTCTCTCACCTGAGGTGTTCACCAGTTCTCTCACCTGAGGTGTTCTCTCACCTGTGGTGTTCACCAGTTCTCTCACCTGAGGTGTTCACCAGTTCTCTCACCTGAGGTGTTCTCTAGTTCTCTCACCTGTGGTGTTCTCTAGTTCTCTCACCTGTGGTGTTCACCAGTTCTCTCACCTGAGGTGTTCTCTCACCTGTGGTGTTCACCTGTTCTCTCACCTGAGGTGTTCTCTCACCTGTGGTGTTCACCAGTTCTCTCACCTGTGGTGTTCACCAGTTCTCTCACCTGTGGTGTTCACCAGTTCTCTCACCTGTGGTGTTCTCTCACCTGTGGTGTTCTCTCACCTGTGGTGTTCTCTCACCTGTGGTGTTCTCTCACCAGTGGTGTTCTCTCACCTGTGGTGTTCTCTCACCTGTGGTGTTCACCAGTTCTCTCACCTGAGGTGTTCTCTCACCTGAGGTGTTCACCAGTTCTCTCACCTGTGGTGTTCACCAGTTCTCTCACCTGTGGTGTTCACCAGTTCTCTCACCTGTGGTGTTCACCAGTTCTCTCACCTGTGGTGTTCTCTAGTTCTCTCACCTGTGGTGTTCTCTCACCTGTGGTGTTCTCTAGTTCTCTCACCTGTGGTGTTCTCTAGTTCTCTCACCTGTGGTGTTCTCTCACCTGTGGTGTTCTCTCACCTGTGTTCTTCAGTTCTCTCACCTGTGGTGTTCTCCAGTTCTCTCACCTGTGGTGTTCTTCAGTTCTCTCACCTGTGGTGTTCTCTAGTTCTCTCACCTGTGGTGTTCTCTAGTTCTCTCACCTGTGGTGTTCTCTCACCTGTGGTGTTCTCTAGTTCTCTCACCTGTGGTGTTCTCTAGTTCTCTCACCTGTGGTGTTCTCTCACCTGTGGTGTTCTCTCACCTGTGTTCTTCAGTTCTCTCACCTGTGGTGTTCTCCAGTTCTCTCACCTGTGGTGTTCTTCAGTTCTCTCACCTGTGGTGTTCTTCAGTTCTCTCACCTGTGGTGTTCTCCAGTTCTCTCACCTGTGGTGTTCTCTCACCTGTGGTGTTCTCTCACCTGTGGTGTTCTCTCACCTGTGGTGTTCTCTAGTTCTCTCACCTGTGGTGTTCTCTAGTTCTCTCACCTGTGGTGTTCACCAGTTCTCTCACCTGTGGTGTTCACCAGTTCTCTCACCTGTGGTGTTCACCAGTTCTCTCACCTGAGGTGTTCTCTAGTTCTCTCACCTGTGGTGTTCTCTAGTTCTCTCACCTGTGTTCTCTAGTTCTCTCACCTGTGGTGTTCTCTAGTTCTCTCACCTGTGGTGTTCTCTCACCTGTGGTGTTCTCTCACCTGTGGTGTTCTCTCACCTGTGGTGTTCTCTCACCTGTGGTGTTCTCTCACCTGTGGTGTTCTCTCACCTGTGGTGTTCTTCAGTTCTCTCACCTGTGGTGTTCTCCAGTTCTCTCACCTGTGGTGTTCTTCAGTTCTCTCACCTGTGGTGTTCTTCAGTTCTCTCACCTGTGGTGTTCTCCAGTTCTCTCACCTGTGGTGTTCTCTCACCTGTGGTGTTCTCTCACCTGTGGTGTTCTCTCACCTGTGTTCTCTAGTTCTCTCACCTGTGGTGTTCTCTAGTTCTCTCACCTGTGGTGTTCACCAGTTCTCTCACCTGTGGTGTTCACCAGTTCTCTCACCTGTGGTGTTCACCAGTTCTCTCACCTGAGGTGTTCTCTAGTTCTCTCACCTGTGGTGTTCTCTAGTTCTCTAACCTGTGGTGTTCTCTAGTTCTCTCACCTGTGTTCTCTAGTTCTCTCACCTGTGGTGTTCTCTAGTTCTCTCACCTGTGGTGTTTTCTCACCTGTGGTGTTCTCTAGTTCTCTCACCTGTGGTGTTCTCTCACCTGTGGTGTTCTCTAGTTCTCTCACCTGTGGTGTTCTCTAGTTCTCTCACCTGTGGTGTTCTCTAGTTCTCTCACCTGTGGTGTTCTCTAGTTCTCTCACCTGTGGTGTTCACCAGTTCTCTCACCTGTGGTGTTCTCTAGTTCTCTAACCTGTGGTGTTCACTAGTTCTCTCACCTGTGGTGTTCACCAGTTCTCTCACCTGTGGTGTTCTCTAGTTCTCTAACCTGTGGTGTTCACCAGTTCTCGCACCTGTGGTGTTCTCTAGTTGTCTAACCTGTGGTGTTCACCAGTTCTCTCACCTGTGGTGTTCTCTCACCTGTGGTGTTCTCTAGTTCTCTCACCTGTGGTGTTCTCTAGTTCTCTCACCTGTGGTGTTCTCTAGTTCTCTCACCTGTGGTGTTCTCTAGTTCTCTCACCTGTGGTGTTCTCTAGTTCTCTCCCCTGTGGTGTTCTCTAGTTCTCTCACCTGTGTTCTCTAGTTCTCTCACCTGTGGTGTTCACTAGTTCTCTCACCTGTGGTGTTTTCTAGTTCTCTCACCTGTGGTGTTCACCAGTTCTCTCACCTGTGGTGTTCACCAGTTCTCTCACCTGATGTGTTCTCTCACCTGTGGTGTTTCATCAGTTCTCTCACCTGTGGTGTTCACCAGTTCTCTCACCTGAGGTGTTCTCTCACCTGTGGTGTTCACCAGTTCTCTCACCTGTGGTGTTCTCTCACCTGTGGTGTTCTCTCACCTGTGGTGTTCTCTCACCTGTGGTGTTTCACCAGTTCTCTCACCTGAGGTGTTCACCAGTTCTCTCACCTGAAGTGTTCTCTCACCTGTGGTGTTTACCAGTTCTCTCACCTGAGGTGTTCACCAGTTCTCTCACCTGAGGTGTTCTCTCACCTGTGGTGTTCACCAGTTCTCTCACCTGAGGTGTTCACCAGTTCTCTCACCTGAGGTGTTCTCTCACCTGTGGTGTTCACCAGTTCTCTCACCTGTGGTGTTCACCAGTTCTCTCACCTGAGGTGTTCACCAGTTCTCTCACCTGAGGTGTTCTCTAGTTCTCTCACCTGTGGTGTTCTCTAGTTCTCTCACCTGTGGTGTTCACCAGTTCTCTCACCTGATGTGTTCTCTCACCTGTGGTGTTCACCAGTTCTCTCACCTGAGGTGTTCACCAGTTCTCTCACCTGAGGTGTTCTCTCACCTGTGGTGTTCACCAGTTCTCTCACCTGAGGTGTTCACCAGTTCTCTCACCTGAGGTGTTCTCTAGTTCTCTCACCTGTGGTGTTCTCTAGTTCTCTCACCTGTGGTGTTCACCAGTTCTCTCACCTGAGGTGTTCTCTCACCTGTGGTGTTCACCTGTTCTCTCACCTGAGGTGTTCTCTCACCTGTGGTGTTCACCAGTTCTCTCACCTGTGGTGTTCACCAGTTCTCTCACCTGTGGTGTTCACCAGTTCTCTCACCTGTGGTGTTCTCTCACCTGTGGTGTTCTCTCACCTGTGGTGTTCTCTCACCTGTGGTGTTCTCTCACCTGTGGTGTTCTCTCACCTGTGGTGTTCTCTCACCTGTGGTGTTCTCTCACCTGTGGTGTTCTCTCACCTGTGGTGTTCACCAGTTCTCTCACCTGAGGTGTTCTCTCACCTGAGGTGTTCACCAGTTCTCTCACCTGTGGTGTTCACCAGTTCTCTCACCTGTGGTGTTCACCAGTTCTCTCACCTGTGGTGTTCACCAGTTCTCTCACCTGTGGTGTTCACCAGTTCTCTCACCTGTGGTGTTCACCAGTTCTCTCACCTGAGGTGTTTTTCAACAGGTGTCGAGCAGAAACTCACCAAGCGAAGAGGTATGCGGGTCCCAGATGAGAAGGGCGTCTGGGGAGAGAGGGTCGACTGTGGGCGTAGGTAAGACGCCGCCCACGACCTGCCCGCCCGTATATGCAGACGGGAGGTCACCCACAAGGTCAGGACTTGACACCCAAGGCACCACGCACGCAAAAGACCTGGCCACGCACGCAAGAGACATCGCAATGCACGCAAAAGACGTCGCCAAGCACTCCCATATACTTATGAACTCTGCCCAGGAGGGTGAAAGGAGTGGGGCGTCCAAACCTGGTATTGACGGGCCATGTGGGCCATGTGGGCCATGTGGGCCGCGCCCTCGGCCCACCAGCCTGGACGTGGCCCACCAGGGGTCGCTGCTGAAGGCCCTCAGGAAGAGCAGCCCGGTGGATGCACTCAAGGACAGATTTCTGAGTCAGTTGACGCCCACGAGTGAAGGGTCCCCAGCCGGCACAGATGTGCACTACATACCTGTGGCCGTGGAGGCCAGCAAGACTGTCCCCACTGCCAGGTGTGTGGACGCCCCCCACACACCTGCTGCAGCGGAGTCCCTCCACACACCTGCAGCGCCCCGCCACACACCTGCAGCAGTGCCCCTGTGTCAGCGGCGAGGCAAGGGCGTGGACAGTCTGCTGATTGTCGAGGATAATGACAGCAGCGTCAGTTCTAGTGAGGAGGAGGCCTCGCCAGGCGAGGAGAGTAGTGAAGCAGCGTCAAGTGAGGGCGGCGGCGAGGGGGCGGCCAAGAGGAGGGACCAGCTGACAGATAACCTGACAGCTGGCAACTCCAATGCGCTGGACGGCAGCCTTGACCGGCTGAAGCGCGGCTGTTCCAGTGGCGAGGCTGGCGAGGCTGACTCACCGGCCAGTCTCCGCGGCGTCAGCAGCCAGTCCCTCCGGCTGTCTCCGTCAGACGGCGACGCTGACGTTGACAAGCTTATCAGTCAAGCTCAACGAGTGATCAAAGAAACCAGGAGATTGTCGGCCACTAACGACCCTCCTTTCGTTAACGACCTGGGCCACGATACAGGCAGGAGAAACAAGTGCGCAGCGGCGGCCGCCGGGTACAACTTGGCGCCAAATATCGCCTCGCCCGAGTCTAACTTGGTGGAGGTCGAGGAGGAGTGTGGGGGGGCCGAGGAGACTGTTGTGGAGGGCTGCTTGTCCATACCCCTCCGTGGGGCACGCCCACGCCGCACCACCACGCCCGTCCGCCCACGGCCAGCGCCGCCCACAGCTGACAACTGCCTACTGATAGAGCCCCTGGCCGAGGGCGATGACGTGGCCGAGGAGACTCGGCCGACGAAAGTAACTAGTCCAGAAATACAGAGCAGTGACGTCATGGGTTGTGAGAGAAGGGGGGGAGGCGGGGGGCGGCCCTCCCTGCACGGTGAGGGGCGGCCCTCCCTGCACGGTGAGGGGCGGCCCTCTCTAGTGGCTCCCAGCGCCCTCTCACACCAGCGACCACCCTCCGCCCGCGACAGGATGGGCGGCTTCTTCTCACGCCCGCGCTCTGACCTCCCTCCGCCGCCCACAGCTGTCACCCCGCCCACGCCGCCCACGCCGCCCACGCCCAGGGCGCGCGAGCGCTCCTGCACGCCCCTGGACGAGCCTCACGTACCCTCGTACGTCAGACAGAAGTCAGAACCTTCTAGAAGATACAGCGGTTTCGGCCACGTCCAACTGGACAATGTGAGGAAGATGCGTGAGGCTTGGAGCTCCAAGCAGCAGTCTCCGCCTCGCCAGCACCAGCGGCAGCAGTCTCTGCCTCGCCAGCAGCAGGGGCGGGAGTCTCCCACACGCCACCAACAGCGGCGGGAGTCTCCCACACGCCACCAACAGCGGCAGGAGTCTCCCACACGCCACCAGCAGCGGCAGGAGTCTTCGCCTCGCCATCAGCAGCGGCGGGAGTCTCCCACACGCCATCAACAGCGGCAGGAGTCTTCGCCTCGCCATCAACAGCGGCAGGAGTCTTCACCTCGCCATCACCAGCGGCAAGAGTCTTCGCCTCGCCATCAGGAGCGGCAGGAGTCTTCGCCTCGCCATAAGGAGCGGCAGGAGTCTTCACCTCGCCATCAACAGGAGTCTTCGCCTCGCCATCACCAGCGGCAGGAGTCTCCGCCTCGCCATCAGCAGGGGCGGCGGGAGAAAAGGGTGCCACCCAGCCCGCCGCCCTCGCCCAAGCGGCCGGCTGACACGCCCCTCGCCAAGAACTCGCCCACGCCCGCCAGGCGGTCACCCACGAACAACTACTCCAAGCCAACACTGAGCAGCAGGAACAGGAGCAGCGCCTCGCCTCGCCGCGGCAGCGCGTCCAGCACAGAGGGCGCCTCGCCTGCCACTCGGGATGGCAGCCGCAGCGCCTCTGCCAGATCAGGACGGCCGCAGGCAGACAGTTATAGCTCAGGTGCGGCTGCGGCAGGCAGGCGAGGCTCGCCCGCACGCGCCGCGCGCTCCTCGCCGCCACCAGCCTCGCCCTTCCACCAGAAGTTATTCCGGCGGTTGAGGAATGCAAGCCTTCAGCCTGACAGTGAAACTATAAGCTTTACTGAGGAGGATGACAGATACAAGGTAGGCCAGCTCTGTTGTGTGCGTGTGTGTGTGTGTGTGTGCGTGTGTGTGTGCGTGTGTGTGTGTGTAGGTGTGTGTGTGTGTGTGTGTGTGTGTGTGTGTGTGTGTGTGTGTGTGTGTGTGTGTGTGCGCGTGTGTGTGTAGGTGTGTGTGTAGGTGTGTGTGTGTGTGTGTGTGTGTGTAGGTGTGTGTGTGTGTGTGTGTGTGTGTGTGTGTGTGTGTGTGTAGGTGTGTGTGTGTGCGTGTGTGTGTAGGTGTGTGTGCGTGTGTGTGTAGGTGTGTGTGTAGGTGTGTGTGTGTGTGTGTGTGTGTGTGTGTGTGTAGGTGTGTGTGTGTGTGTGTGTGTGTAGGTGTGTGTGTAGGTGTGTGTGTGTGTGTGTGTGTGTAGGTGTGTGTGTGTGTGTGTGTGTGTGTGTGTGTGTGTGCGCGCGCGCGCGTGTGTGTGTGTAGGTGTGTGTGTGTGTGTAGGTGTGTGTGTGTGTGTAGGTGTGTGTGTGTGTGTGTAGGTGTGTGTGTGTGTAGGTGTGTGTGTGTGTAGGTAGGTGTGTGTGTGTGTGTGTGTGTGTGTGTGTGTGTGTGTGTGTGTGTGTGTGTGTGTGTGTGTGTGTGTGTGTGTGTGTGTTTTAGCTGAGAGGGGGGGAGTGGTGTGTGTGTGTCATATGCATGTTTATACATTATGCATGTGTGTGTGTGTCGCATATATGTGAACTAAAATTAAAACTGAAATAAGTTTATTGATAGATGTTTGTGTGTCATACACGTGTGTGAGGGTCAGGTGTTTGTGCGTGTATGCGCGTGTGTGTGCGTGTATAATGGGTGTGTGTGTGTACTCACTCAACTGTGATTGGAAGAGTATAATATCTCCCTTCAGCGCCGTCTTTCAACTGTCAATCAAGCGGTGTTCCTGGTAGCATAGTTCCACCCTCATTAATTCACTACTGTGACATCGAACAATTATTTCAAATGCCAAAGACTGTGTATCTCCTTGGTACACAGCTTCCATCTGTGTACCATCTGGTGCAAACATTCTCTCTCATATGTGTTCACTCTATGCAACTTGGTAATTTCTTCTGTAAATATATTCCCCTATTTCGAAACCAGAATCTGGTTATCTACCAATATTTTTTTTCTAAATGTAATCTTTTCAAACTTAAACCCTTTGTTTTGGCTTAGAATTCCTAAAACGATATTGATATCTAAATTGTGTTATCCTTTCATTCACTTAAATGGTTCATTCATAGCACCCTGAATGTTCGTCTCTGTAATGAGTGAATGTGAAGCTTATACACTGTCTTCGTAGGGTAGATTCCGTATGTCTGATAACAGCCCCATTCCATCCTTGCAACTATGTTTATGCCTATTGCAAATTGGGCCTCTCAGGGGCAAGAGCGTGCTGAAATATGACATTAGAGGACCAGTTCGAGATGTGAAGCCTCATTCTATCTGTCTCATTTCCTTCTGCAAGATAGCTTTCCTCAATTGGTTTAGCAATTTGTACGTTATTCTTCTGATACTTAGGAGACTCTAGGTAGATTAAAAGACGTAGGATTTGTTTATATATTTATATATAGAAGAGTTGTAACATTCTTGTTCAGCAACCAGCACGAAGTGTTTCAAACAGGTCCTTAAACTTAATTTTCCTTGTAATACGACCCGCCAAATCGTTTAACTAGCCAGGGAACCATTCACTGCTGGGTGAACAGAGGTTAAAGTTAAAGATTGGCTCGCAGTCAACCTTCACTTGTTACTTATATGCATCTACCAATCTATCGGCCTTTGTATCCATACAATCTAATTTAATAAGTCAATATTGACTTATTAAATATGTGCATAGGTGACATAACATAATAGATACCCTTAAAAAGATTCATAGAAAACACCGACCTTACCTAACCTACTTAGTATGTTAAGATAAGCATCTTATTGCTTCGTAATTACAATTATTACCTAACCTATAATAGGTACAGGTTAAGTAATAATTGTAATTACGAAGCAATAAGATGCTTATCTTAAGATACTAACAAGGTTAGGTAAGGTCGGTGTTTTCTATGAATCTTTTTAAGGGTATCTATTATGTTTAGTATATCACCTATGCACGTAGTTAATAAGTCAATATTGACTTTACGAATTTGCGAGAACGGGTTGCAATCTATGTATCCAGGTGTTCTTGTAGTGCCTGTGAATCCGGGTTTGGATTCATAAACACACGAGGATCATGGGTTTATGATCCATGAGAACACAACAGAGGATCCAAGACGCACCCTTGCGGGACGCTCCAATCTTGACGCTTTTAACTCTTTCTTTTGTTTGATATCCAATCCGGTTTAGACTATCGGCCGCTGCTTTATACAGGACGCCATTTTTAACGATCAATTTGCCGATGAACAGGATCAAAATTCTTAAGTCTAAACACACAGCGTTGTGGTTCGAACACAAGTCGAAGCAATTGTTTCGGAAGTGTTCGAACGGCATGAGTTGTGTATGTAGGGCGTATGTGGGGAGTATGTAGGTGTATGTGGGTGGCACAGCACACAAGGGTCAACACCACACACACACACACACACACACACACACACACACACAGACACAGACACAGACACAGACACAGACACAGACACAGACACAGACACAGACACAGACACACACTCACACACACACACACACAGACACAGACACAGACACAGACACAGACACAGACACACACACAGACACACACAGACACAGACACAGACACACACACACACACAGACACACACAGACACAGACACAGACACAGACACACACACACACACACACACACACACACACACACACACACACACACACACACACACACACACACACAGACACACACACACACACACACACACACACACACACACACACACACAGACACACACACACACACAGACACACACACACACACACACACACACACACACACACACACACACACACACACACACACACACACACACACATACACACAATAACCAAGGTCAGACAGACATTAAACCCCCCGAGTGGGTTATATAATATAACAACCCGTTCTCGCAAATTCGTAAAGTCAATATTGACTTATTAACTACGTGCATAGGTGATATACTAAACATAATAGATACCCCTAAAAAGATTCATAGAAAACACCGACCTTACCTAACCTTGTTAGTATCTTAAGATAAGCATCTTATTGTTTCGTAATTACAATTATTACTTAACCTATACCTATTATACGTTAGGTAATAATTGTAATTACGAAGCAATAAGATGCTTATCTTAAGATACTAAGTAGGTTAGGTAAGGTCGGTGTTTTCTATGAATCTTTTTAAGGGTATCTATTATGTTATGTCACCTATGCACATATTTAATAAGTCAATATTGACTTATTAAATTTGCGAGAACGGGTTGAATATAAACAATGAGAGGTTTAACAACCCCTCAAGTGACAGGTGGTCAGAGTAACTCAAGGGCGTGTTGGCAACACTTGCGCTTGAGGGCCACCATTCACACTCACTTTCTACCCTTGGAAATTGTACTCTTAAATACATGTCTTACAAGGGAGATGTTCACCAGTGTTCACCGGTGTTCACTGGTGTTCACTGGTGTTCACCAGTGTTCACCGGTGTTCACTGGTGTTCACCAGTGTTCACCGGTGTTCACCAGTGTTCACCAGTGTTCACCAGTGTTCACTGGTGTTCACCAGTGTTCACCGGTGTTCTCCAGTGTTCACCAGTGTTCACCAGTGTTCACCAGTGTTCACCGGTGTTCACTGGTGTTCACTGGTGTTCACCAGTGTTCACCGGTGTTCACTGGTGTTCACTGGTGTTCACCAGTGTTCACCGGTGTTCACTGGTGTTCACCAGTGTTCACCGGTGTTCACCAGTGTTCACCAGTGTTCACCAGTGTTCACCGGTGTTCACTGGTGTTCACCAGTGTTCACTGGTGTTCACCAGTGTTCACCGGTGTTCACCAGTGTTCACCGGTGTTCACCAGTGTTCACTGGTGTTCACCGGTGTTCACCAGTGTTCACTGGTGTTCACCGGTGTTCACCAGTGTTCACCAGTGTTCACCGGTGTTCACCAGTGTTCACCAGTGTTCACCAGTGTTCACCGGTGTTCACCGGTGTTCACTGGTGTTCACCAGTGTTCACTGGTGTTCACCAGTGTTCACCGGTGTTCACCAGTGTTCACCGGTGTTCACCAGTGTTCACTGGTGTTCACCGGTGTTCACCAGTGTTCACTGGTGTTCACCGGTGTTCACCGGTGTTCACCAGTGTTCACCAGTGTTCACCGGTGTTCACCAGTGTTCACCGGTGTTCACTAGTGTTCACCGGTGTTCACCAGTGTTCACCAGTGTTCACCAGTGTTCACCGGTGTTCTCCAGTGTTCACCGGTGTTCACCAGTGTTCACCGGTGTTCACCAGTGTTCACCAGTGTTCACCGGTGTTCACCAGTGTTCACCAGTGTTCACCGGTGTTCTCCAGTGTTCACCGGTGTTCTCCAGTGTTCACCGGTGTTCACCAGTGTTCACCAGTGTTCACCAGTGTTCACCGGTGTTCTCCAGTGTTCACCAGTGTTCACCAGTGTTCACCGGTGTTCTCCAGTGTTCACCAGTGTTCACCGGTGTTCTCCAGTGTTCACCAGTGTTCACCGGTGTTCTCCAGTGTTCACCAGTGTTCACCAGTGTTCACCGGTGTTCTCCAGTGTTCACCGGTGTTCTCCAGTGTTCACCAGTGTTCACCAGTGTTCACCAGTGTTCACCGGTGTTCTCCAGTGTTCTCCAGTGTTCACCAGTGTTCACTGGTGTTTACTGGTGTTCACTGGTGTTCACCAGTGTTCACCAGTGTTCACCGGTGTTCACCAGTGTTCACCGCTGTTCACCAGTGTTCACCGGTGTTCACCGGTGTTCACCAGTGTTCACCGCTGTTCACCAGTGTTCACCGGTGTTCACCAGTGTTCACCAGTGTTCACCAGTGTTCACCGGTGTTCACCAGTGTTCACCAGTGTTCACCGGTGTTCACCAGTGTTCACCGCTGTTCACCAGTGTTCACCGGTGTTCACCAGTGTTCACCAGTGTTCACCGCTGTTCACCAGTGTTCACCGCTGTTCACCAGTGTTCACCAGTGTTCACCAGTGTTCACCGGTGTTCTCCAGTGTTCACCAGTGTTCACCAGTGTTCACCAGTGTTCACCGGTGTTCTCCAGTGTTCACTGGTGTTCACCAGTGTTCACCAGTGTTCACTGGTGTTCACTGGTGTTCACCAGTGTTCACCAGTGTTCACCGGTGTTCACCAGTGTTCACCGCTGTTCACCAGTGTTCACCAGTGTTCACCGGTGTTCACCAGTGTTCACCGCTGTTCACCAGTGTTCACCGCTGTTCACCAGTGTTCACCGGTGTTCACCAGTGTTCACCGCTGTTCACCAGTGTTCACCGGTGTTCACCAGTGTTCACCAGTGTTCAGTGTTCACCGGTGTTCACCAGTGTTCACCGCTGTTCACCGGTGTTCACCAGTGTTCACCGCTGTTCACCGGTGTTCACCAGTGTTCACCAGTGTTCACCAGTGTTCACCGCTGTTCACCGGTGTTCACCAGTGTTCACCGCTGTTCACCGGTGTTCACCAGTGTTCACCGCTGTTCACCAGTGTTCACCACTGTTCACCAGTGTTCACCAGTGTTCACCAGTGTTCACCAGTGTTCAACGCTGTTCACCAGTGTTCACCAGTGTTCACCAGTGTTCACCAGTTTTCAACGCTGTTCACCAGTGTTCACCAGTGTTCACCAGTTTTCAACGCTGTTCACCAGTGTTCACCGGTGTTCACCAGTGTTCACCGCTGTTCACCAGTGTTCACCAGTGTTCACCAGTGTTCACCAGTTTTCACCACTGTTCACCAGTGTTCACCAGTGTTCACTAGTGTTCACCGCTGTTCACCAGTGTTCACCAGTGTTCACCAGTGTTCACCAGTGTTCACCACTGTTCACCAGTGTTCACCAGTGTTCACCGCTGTTCACCAGTGTTCACCAGTGTTCACCAGTGTTCACCAGTGTTCACCAGTGTTCACTAGTGTTCACCGCTGTTCACCAGTGTTCACCAGTTTTCAACGCTGTTCACCAGTGTTCACCAGTGTTCACTAGTGTTCACCAGTGTTCACCAGTTTTCAACGCTGTTCACCAGTGTTCAACGCTGTTCACCAGTGTTCAACGCTGTTCACCGGTGTTCACCGGTGTTCACCGGTGTTCACCAGTGTTCACCAGTTTTCAACGCTGTTCACCAGTGTTCACCAGTGTTCACTAGTGTTCACCAGTGTTCACCAGTGTTCACCAGTTTTCAACGCTGTTCACCAGTGTTCACCGGTGTTCACCAGTGTTCACCAGTGTTCACCAGTGTTCACCAGTTTTCAACGCTGTTCACCAGTGTTCACCGGTGTTCACCAGTGTTCACCAGTGTTCACCAGTGTTCACCAGTGTTCACCAGTTTTCAACGCTGTTCACCAGTGTTCACCAGTGTTCACTAGTGTTCACCAGTGTTCACCAGTGTTCACCGCTGTTCACCAGTGTTCACCGGTGTTCACCAGTGTTCACCGCTGTTCACCAGTGTTTACCGGTGTTCACCAGTGTTCACCAGTGTTCACTAGTGTTCACTAGTGTTCACCAGTGTTCACTAGTGTTCACTAGTGTTCACCAGTGTTCACCAGTGTTCACCGGTGTTCACCGGTGTTCACCAGTGTTCACCGCTGTTCACCAGTGTTCACCGCTGTTCACCAGTGTTCAACGCTGTTCACCAGTGTTCACCGCTGTTCACCAGTGTTCACCGCTGTTCACCAGTGTTCACCGCTGTTCACCAGTGTTCACCAGTGTTCACCGCTGTTCACCAGTGTTCACCGCTGTTCACCAGTGTTCACCAGTGTTCACCAGTGTTCACCAGTGTTCAACGCTGTTCACCAGTGTTCACCGCTGTTCACCAGTGTTCACCAGTGTTCAACGCTGTTCACCGCTGTTCACCAGTGTTCACCGCTGTTCACCAGTGTTCACCAGTGTTCACCAGTGTTCACCAGTGTTCACCAGTGTTCACCAGTGTTCACCGCTGTTCACCAGTGTTCACCAGTGTTCACCGCTGTTCACCAGTGTTCACCGCTGTTCACCAGTGTTCACCGCTGTTCACCAGTGTTCACCAGTGTTCACCAGTGTTCAACGCTGTTCACCAGTGTTCACCGCTGTTCACCAGTGTTCACCAGTGTTCACCGCTGTTCACCAGTGTTCACCAATGTTCACCGCTGTTCAGTAGTGTTCACCAGTGTTCACCGCTGTTCACCAGTGTTCACCGCTGTTCACCAGTGTTCACGTACACAGTATATCAAGCCGTCAGCAGACTTGACCAATTCACTTGAGTCTGCCGTCAGCTCCAATGATTATTCCCGCTTCTCCCGACGCCGCTGTCTGCTGTGGTGGGGGTCGCGGGGGCCAGGAGGGAGGGGGAGTACTGTGGGGGGGATATTGGAGGGGGTGGGGGGTTGTGGGGTGGGGGTCCCTGGGTCCAGAGCGACCTCCAGTGTGGAGGAAATCGAGAGTTGTAAAGGTGGAGTGTGTATGTTTGTTGGTCTGCTGCTGGAGTCTGCTGGTATACTGCTGTGGCTCACAGCTGTCTGTGTTCCTCTGTGGCTCACAGCTGTGTGTACCTCTGTGGCTCACAGGTGTGTGTGTACCTCTGTGGCTCACAGCTGTGTGTACCTCTGTGGCTCACAGCTGTGTGTACCTCTGTGGCTCACAGCTGTGTGTACCTCTGTGGCTCACAGCTGTGTGTGTGTACCTCTGTGGCTCACAGCTGTGTGTGTGTACCTCTGTGGCTCACAGCTGTGTGTGTGTACCTCTGTGGCTCACAGCTGTGTGTGTGTACCTCTGTGGCTCACAGCTGTGTGTGTGTACCTCTGTGGCTCACAGCTGTGTGTGTGTACCTCTGTGGCTCACAGGTGTGTGTGTACCTCTGTGGCTCACAGGTGTGTGTGTACCTCTGTGGCTCACAGCTGTGTGTGTACCTCTGTGGCTCACAGGTGTGTGTGTACCTCTGTGGCTCACAGCTGTGTGTGTGTACCTCTGTGGCTCACAGCTGTGTGTGTGTACCTCTGTGGCTCACAGCTGTGTGTACCTCTGTGGCTCACAGCTGTGTGTACCTCTGTGGCTCACAGCTGTGTGTGTACCTCTGTGGCTCACAGCTGTGTGTACCTCTGTGGCTCACAGGTCTGTGTACCTCTGTGGCTCACAGCTGTGTGTACCTCTGTGGCTCACAGCTGTGTGTACCTCTGTGGCTCACAGCTGTGTGTGTGTACCTCTGTGGCTCACAGCTGTGTGTACCTCTGTGGCTCACAGCTGTGTGTACCTCTGTGGCTCACAGCTGTGTGTGTACCTCTGTGGCTCACAGCTGTGTGTGTACCTCTGTGGCTCACAGCTGTGTGTGTACCTCTGTGGCTCACAGGTGTGTGTGTGTGTGTACCTCTGTGGCTCACAGCTGTGTGTGTGTGTACCTCTGTGGCTCACAGCTGTGTGTGTGTGTACCTCTGTGGCTCACAGCTGTGTGTGTGTGTACCTCTGTTGCTCACAGCTGTGTGTGTACCTCTGTGGCTCACAGCTGTGTGTGTACCTCTGTGGCTCACAGCTGTGTGTGTACCTCTGTGGCTCACAGCTGTGTGTGTGTACCTCTGTGGCTCACAGGTGTGTGTGTGTGTACCTCTGTGGCTCACAGCTGTGTGTGTGTGTACCTCTGTGGCTCACAGCTGTGTGTGTGTGTACCTCTGTGGCTCACAGGTGTGTGTGTACCTCTGTGGCTCACAGCTGTGTGTGTGTGTACCTCTGTGGCTCACAGGTGTGTGTGTACCTCTGTGGCTCACAGCTGTGTGTGTGTACCTCTGTGGCTCACAGCTGTGTGTACCTGTGGCTCACAGGTCTGTGCATTTCTGGCTCAAAGAATTCCGTATATACCTTACTGGTGGTGTTCTCAATGCGGACGTTGTGTCAAACGTCAAATTTGCAGCGATTTTTGGCTCAACATAAACGTACGATTTCAGCTAACGCATCCAGGCTTGCCTAGTCCCAGGAAACGTCAATTTTGTGTTGATTTATACTCACCCAAACCACCGCGATACTGACGCTGGGGCAGGCAGCGTAAACTATGTGGTGGCTTACGCGGTGATGTCAGTTTATTATAGTCACCCCATTTAGTTCCTTTGTTTACACGTTTTCTTCTTTCCTCTCTGTCCCGCCGGGCCATGCCACCAATAGTGAAACCTGGGAATAACTTCACTCAGGTGTTATGTGCGTTCCTGTCATGCGCTTCACTGTCATGCGCTTCACTGTCATGCGCCTCACTGTCGTGCGCCTCACTGTCGTGCGCCTCACTGTCATGCGCCTCACTGTCATGCGCTTCACTGTTATGCGCCTCACTGTCATGCGCCTCACTGTCATGCGCTTCACTGTTATGCGCCTGTCATGCGCCTCACTGTCATGCGCCTCACTGTCATGTAATCACAGTCGTCTGTGACACAGTACAGTGAAGGAGTGATGGATTATATGATTTTTTCTCGTTTTGGGTGTGTGGCCCAGTGTGGTGGTTGTGGGTGTGGCCCAGTGTGGTGGTTGTGGGTGTGGCCCAGTGTGGTGGTTGTGGGTGTGGCCCAGTGTGGTGGTTGTGGGTGTGGCCCAGTGTGGTGGTTGTGGGTGTGGCCCAGTGTGGTGGTTGTGGGTGTGGCCCAGTGTGGTGGTTGTGGGTGTGGCCCAGTGTTGTGGTTGTGGGTGTGGCCCAGTGTGGTGGTTGTGGGTGTGGCCCAGTGTTGTGGTTGTGGGTGTGGCCCAGTGTGGTGGTTGTGGGTGTGTGGCCCAGTATGGTGGTTGTGGGTGTGGGGCCCAGTATGGTGGTTGTGGGTGTGTGGCCCAGTATGGTGGTTGTGGGTGTGGCCCAGTGTGGTGGTTGTGGGTGTGTGGCCCAGTGTGGTGGTTGTGGGTGTGGCCCAGTGTGGTGGTTGTGGGTGTGTGGCCCAGTGTGGTGGTTGTGGGTGTGTGGCCCAGTGTGGTGGTTGTGGGTGTGTGGCCCAGTGTGGTGGTTGTGGGTGTGTGGCCCAGTGTGGTGGTTGTGGGTGTGTGGCCCGGTGTGGTGGTTGTGGGTGTGGCCCAGTGTGGTGGTTGTGGGTGTGTGGCCCAGTGTGGTGGTTGTGGGTGTGTGGCCCAGTGTGGTGGTTGTGGGTGTGTGGCCCAGTGTGGTGGTTGTGGGTGTGTGGCCCAGTGTGGTGGTTGTGGGTGTGTGGCCCAGTGTGGTGGTTGTGGGTGTGTGGCCCAGTGTGGTGGTTGTGGGTGTGTGGCCCAGTGTGGTGGTTGTGGGTGTGTGGCCCAGTGTGGTGGTTGTGGGTGTGTGGCCCAGTGTGGTGGTTGTGGGTGTGTGGCCCGGTGTGGTGGTTGTGGGTGTGGCCCAGTGTGGTGGTTGTGGGTGTGGCCCAGTGTGGTGGTTGTGGCCCAGTGTGGTGGTTGTGGGTGTGGCCCAGTGTGGTGGTTGTGGGTGTGGCCCAGTGTGGTGGTTGTGGGTGTGGCCCAGTGTGGTGGTTGTAGGTGTGTGGCCCAGTGTGGTGGTTGTGGGTGTGTGGCCCAGTGTGGTGGTTGTGGGTGTGTGGCCCAGTGTGGTGGTTGTGGGTGTGTGGCCCAGTGTGGTGGTTGTGGGTGTGTGGCCCAGTGTGGTGGTTGTGGGTGTGTGGCCCGGTGTGGTGGTTGTGGGTGTGGCCCAGTGTGGTGGTTGTGGGTGTGGCCCAGTGTGGTGGTTGTGGCCCAGTGTGGTGGTTGTGGGTGTGGCCCAGTGTGGTGGTTGTGGGTGTGGCCCAGTGTGGTGGTTGTGGGTGTGGCCCAGTGTGGTGGTTGTAGGTGTGTGGCCCAGTGTGGTGGTTGTAGGTGTGTGGCCCAGTGTGGTGGTTGTGGGTGTGTGGCCCAGTGTGGTGGTTGTGGGTGTGTGGCCCAGTGTGGTGGTTGTGGGTGTGTGGCCCAGTGTGGTGGTTGTGGGTGTGTGGCCCAGTGTGGTGGTTGTGGGTGTGTGGCCCAGTGTGGTGGTTGTGGGTGTGGCCCAGTGTGGTGGTTGTGGGTGTGGCCCAGTGTGGTGGTTGTGGTTGTGGCCCAGTATGGTGGTTGTGGGTGTGGCCCAGTGTGGTGGTTGTGGGTGTGGCCCAGTGTGGTGGTTGTGGGTGTGGCCCAGTGTGGTGGTTGTGGGTGTGTGGCCCAGTGTGGTGGTTGTGGGTGTGGCCCAGTGTGGTGGTTGTGGGTGTGTGACCCAGTGTGGTGGTTGTGGCTCAGTGTGGTGGTTGTGGTTGTGGCCCAGTGTGGTGGTTGTGGGTGTGGCCCAGTGTGGTGGTTGTGGGTGTGGCCCAGTGTGGTGGTTGTGGTTGTGGCCCAGTATGGTGGTTGTGGGTGTGTGGCCCAGTGTGGTGGTTGTGGGTGTGTGGCCCAGTGTGGTGGTTGTGGGTGTGTGGCCCAGTGTGGTGGTTGTGGGTGTGGCCCAGTGTGGTGGTTGTGGGTGTGTGGCCCAGTGTGGTGGTTGTGGGTGTGGCCCAGTGTGGTGGTTGTGGCTCAGTGTGGTGGTTGTGGTTGTGGCCCAGTGTGGTGGTTGTGGGTGTGGCCCAGTGTGGTGGTTGTGGTTGTGGCCCAGTATGGTGGTTGTAGGTGTGTGGCCCAGTGTGGTGGTTGTGGGTGTGTGGCCCAGTGTGGTGGTTGTGGGTGTGTGGCCCAGTGTGGTGGTTGTGGGTGTGGCCCAGTGTGGTGGTTGTGGGTGTGTGGCCCAGTGTGGTGGTTGTGGGTGTGGCCCAGTGTGGTGGTTGTGGGTGTGGCCCAGTGTGGTGGTTGTGGTTGTGGCCCAGTATGGTGGTTGTGGGTGTGGCCCAGTGTGGTGGTTGTGGGTGTGGCCCAGTGTGGTGGTTGTGGGTGTGGCCCAGTGTGGTGGTTGTGGGTGTGTGGCCCAGTGTGGTGGTTGTGGGTGTGGTCCAGTGTGGTGGTTGTGGGTGTGTGACCATTGTGGTGGTTGTGGCTCAGTGTGGTGGTTGTGGTTGTGGCCCAGTGTGGTGGTTGTGGGTGTGGCCCAGTGTGGTGGTTGTGGGTGTGGCCCAGTGTGGTGGTTGTGGGTGTGTGGCCCAGTGTGGTGGTTGTGGCCCAGTGTGGTGGTTGTGGTTGTGGCCCAGTGTGGTGGTTGTGGGTGTGGCCCAGTGTGGTGGTTGTGGGTGTGGCCCAGTGTGGTGGTTGTGGCCCAGTGTGGTGGTTGTGGCCCAGTGTGGTGGTTGTGGGTGTGGCCCAGTGTGGTGGTTGTGGGTGTGTGGCCCAGTGTGGTGGTTGTGGCCCAGTGTGGTGGGTGTGGCCCAGTGTGGTGGTTGTGGTTGTGGCCCAGTGTGGTGGTTGTGGCCCAGTGTGGTGGTTGTGGGAGTGGCCCAGTGTGGTGGTTGTGGGTGTGGCCCAGTGTGGTGGTTGTGGGTGTGTGGCCCAGTGTGGTGGTTGAGGGTGTGTGGCCCAGTGTGGTGGTTGTGGGTGTGTGGCCCAGTGTGGTGGTTGTGGGTGTGTGGCCCAGTGTGGTGGTTGTGGGTGTGTGGCCCAGTGTGGTGGTTGTGGGTGTGTGACCCAGTGTGGTGGTTGTGGGTGTGTGGCCCAGTGTGGTGGTTGTGGGTGTGGCCCAGTGTGGTGGTTGTGGGTGTGGCCCAGTGTGGTGGTTGTGGGTGTGTGGCCCAGTGTGGTGGTTGTGGGTGTGTGGCCCAGTGTGGTGGTTGTAGGTGTGTGGCCCAGTGTGGTGGTTGTGGGTGTGGCCCAGTGTGGTGGTTGTGGGTGTGTGGCCCAGTGTGGTGGTTGTGGGTGTGTGGCCCAGTGTGGTGGTTGTGGGTGTGGCCCAGTGTGGTGGTTGTGGGTGTGTGGCCCAGTGTGGTGGTTGTGCGTGTGGCCCAGTGTGGTGGTTGTGGGTGTGTGGCCCAGTGTGGTGGTTGTGGGTGTGTGGCCCAGTGTGGTGGTTGTAGGTGTGTGGCCCAGTGTGGTGGTTGTGGGTGTGGCCCAGTGTGGTGGTTGTGGTTGTGGCCCAGTGTGATGGTTGTGGGTGTGGCCCAGTGTGGTGGTTGTGGGTGTGGCCCAGTGTGGTGGTTGTGGGTGTGGCCCAGTGTGGTGGTTGTGGCCCAGTGGTGGTGGTTGTGGGTGTGACCCAGTGTGGTGGTTGTGGCCCAGTGTGGTGGTTGTGGCCCAGTGTGGTGGTTGTGGGTGTGGCCCAGTGTGGTGGGTGTGGCCCAGTGTGGTGGGTGTGGCCCAGTGTGGTGGTTGTGGGTGTGGCCCAGTGTGGTGGGTGTGGCCCAGTGTGGTGGTTGTGGGTGTGGCCCAGTGTGGTGGTTGTGGCCCAGTGTGGTGGTTGTGGAAGTGTGGGCGTGTGCAGGTTGTGGAAGTGTGGGCGTGTGCAGGTTGTGGAAGTGTGGGCGTGTGCAGGTTGTGGGGTGGGCGTGAGGGCGTGGGCCAGGGTTCCACTACTGTACAAACACTGCCAACACTCTGCCTATAATTACCTCCTCGTTCCTTTACTGGTTCCCTGTTGCCCCTGATGGTCCACTGTCCCCCTGCTGGTCCACTGTCCCCCTGCTGGTCCACGGTCCCCCTGCTGGTCCACTGTCCCCCTGTTGGTCCACGGTCCCCCTGCTGGTCCACTGTCCCCCTGCTGGTCCACGGTCCCCCTGCTGGTCCACTGTCCCCCCTGCTGGTCCACTGTCCCCCTGCTGGTCCACTGTCCCCCCTGCTGGTCCACTGTCCCCCTGCTGGTCCACTGTCCCCCTGCTGGTCCACTGTCCCCCTGCTGGTCCACTGTCCCCCCTGCTGGTCCACTGTCCCCCTGCTGGTCCACTGTCCCCCTGCTGGTCCACTGTCCCCCTGCTGGTCCACTGTCCCCCTGCTGGTCCACTGTCCCCCCTGCTGGTCCACTGTCCCCCTGCTGGTCCACTGTCCCCCTGCTGGTCCACTGTCCCCCCTGCTGGTCCACTGTCCCCCTGCTGGTCCACTGTCCCCCTGCTGGTCCACTGTCCCCCTGCTGGTCCACTGTCCCCCCTGCTGGTCCACTGTCCCCCTGCTGGTCCACTGTCCCCCCTGCTGGTCCACTGTCCCCCTGCTGGTCCACTGTCCCCCCTGCTGGTCCACTGTCCCCCTGCTGGTCCACTGTCCCCCTGCTGGTCCACTGTCCCCCTGCTGGTCCACTGTCCCCCTGCTGGTCCACTGTCCCCCTGCTGGTCCACTGTCCCCCTGCTGGTCCACTGTCCCCCTGCTGGTCCACGGTCCACTTGCTGGTCCACGGTCCACCTGCTGGTCCACTGTCCCCCTGCTGGTCCACGGTCCCCCTGCTGGTCCACTGTCCCCCTGCTGGTCCACTGTCCCCCTGCTGGTCTACGGTCCACCTACTGGTCCACTGTCCCCCTGCTGGTCCACGGTCCACCTGCCGGTCCACTGTCCCCCTGCTGGTCCACTGTCCTGCTGGTCCACTGTCCCCCTGCTGGTCTACGGTCCACCTACTGGTCCACTGTCCCCCTGCTGGTCCACGGTCCACCTGCTGGTCCACTGTCCCCCTGCTGGTCCACTGTCCCCCTGCTGGTCCACGGTCCACCTGCTGGTCCACGGTCCACCTGCTGGTCCACGGTCCACCTGCTGGTCCACTGTCCCCCTGCTGGTCCACTGTCCCCCTGCTGGTCCAATGTCCCCCTGCTGGTCCAATGTCCCCCTGCTGGTCCACTGTCCCCCTGCTGGTCCATGGTCTCCCTGCTGGTTCATGGTCTCCCTCCTGGTCCACTGTCCCCTGCTGGTCCATGGTCTCCCTCCTGGTCCACTGTCCCCTGCTGGTCCATGGTCTCCCTGCTGGTCCATGGTCTCCCTGCTGGTCCATGGTCTCCCTGCTGGTCAATAGTCTGCCTGCTGGTCCATGGTCTCCCTGCTGGTCCACTGCCCCCCCCTGCTGGTCCACTGCCCCCCCTGCTGGTCCACTGCCCCCCCTGCTGGTCCACTGCCCCCTGCTGGTTCACTCCCCCCCTGCTGGTCCACTGTCCCCCTGCTGGTCCACTGCCCCCCCTGCTGGTCCACTGTCCCCCCTGCTGGTCCACTGTCCCCCCTGCTGGTCCACTGTCCCCCCTGCTAGTCCATTGCCCCCCTGCTGGTCCACTGCCCCCCTGCTGGTCCACTGCCCCCCCTGCTGCTCCACTGTCCCCTGCTGGTCCACTATCTCCCTGCTGGTCCACTGCCCCCCCTACCCCCCCTGCTGGTCCACTGCCCCCCCTGCTGGTCCACTGCCCCCCAGCTGGTCCACTGCCCCCTGCTGGTCCACTCCCCCTGCTGGTCCACTGCCTCCCCCTGCTGGTCCACTGCCCCCTGCTGGTCCACTCCCCCCCCTGCTGGTCCACTGCCTCCCCCTGCTGATTCACTCCCCCCCCTGTTGGTCCACTGCCCCCCCTGCTGGTCCACTGTCCCCTGCTGGTCCACTCCCCCCCCTGCTGGTCCACTGCCCACCCTGCTGGTCCACTGCCTCCCCTGCTGGTCCACTGCCCCCCCCCTGCTGGTCCACTGCCCCCCCCCTGCTGGTCCACTGCCCCCCCTGCTGGTCCACTGTCCCCTGCTGGTCCACTGCCCCCCCTGCTGGTCCACTGCCCCCCCCTGCTGGTCCACTGCCCCCTGCTGGTCCACTCTCCCCCTGCTGGTCCACTGCCCCCCCTGCTGGTCCACTGCCCCCCCTGCTGGTCAACTGTCCCCCCTGCTGGTCCATTGCCCCCCCTGCTGGTCCACTGCCCCCCCTGCTGGTCCACTGCCCCCCCTGCTGGTTCACTGCCCCCTGCTGGTCCACTATCCCCCCTGCTGGTCCACTGCCCCCCCTGCTGGTCCACTGCCCCTGCTGGTCCACTGCCCCCCCCCCTGCTGGTCCACTGTCCCCTGCTGGTCCACTGCCCCCTGCAGGTCCACTGCCCCCCCCTGCTGGTCCACTGTCCCCTGCTGGTCCACTGCCCCCTGCAGGTCCACTGCCCCCCCTGCTGGTCCACTGTCCCCTGCTGGTCCAATATCCCCCCTGCTAGTCCACTGTCCCCCTGCTGGTCCACTGTCCCCCCTGCTGGTCCACTGCCCCCTGCTGGTCCACTGCCCCCCTGCTGGTCCACTATCCCCCCTGCTGGTCCACTGCCCCTGCTGGTCCACTGGCCCTGCTGGTCCACTGCCCCTGCTGGTCCACTGCCCCCCCAGCTGGTCCACTGCCCCCTGCTGGTCCACTGCCCCCTGCTGGTCCACTGCCCCCTGCTGGTCCACTGCCCCCTGCTGGTCCACTGCCCCCTGCTGGTCCACTGTCCCCCTGCTGGTCCACTGTCCCCCCTGCTGGTCCACTGCCCCCTGCTGGTCCACTGCCCCCCTGCTGGTCCACTATCCCCCCTGCTGGTCCACTGCCCCTGCTGGTCCACTGCCCCCCTGCTGGTCCACTATCCCCCCTGCTGGTCCACTGCCCCTGCTGGTCCACTGCCCCCCCCAGCTGGTCCAATGCCCCCTGCTGGTCCACTGCCCTCTGCTGGTCCACTGCCCCCTGCTGGTCCACTGCCCCCTGCTGGTCCACTGCCCCCTGCTGGTCCACTGTCCCCTGCTGGTCCACTGCCCCCTGCAGGTCCACTGCCCCCTGCAGGTCCACTGCCCCCTGCTGGTCCACTGCCCCCTGCTGGTCCACTGTCCCCTGATGGTCCACTGCCCCCTGCTGGTCCACTGCCCCCTGCTGGTCCACTGCCCCCTGCTGGTCCACTGTCCCCTGCTGGTCCACTGTCCCCCTACTGGTCCACTGTCCCCTGCTGGTCCACAGCCCCCTGCTGGTCCACTGTCCCCTGCTGGTCCACTGCCCCCTGCTGGTCCACTGCCCCCTGCTGGTCCACTGCCCCCTGCTGGTCCACTGTCCCCTGCTGGTCCACTGCCCCCTGCTGGTCCACTGCCCCCTGCTGGTCCACTGTCCCCTGCTGGTCCACTGCCCCCTGCTGGTCCACTGTCCCCTGATGGTCCACTGCCCCCTGCAGGTCCACTGCCCCCTGCTGGTCCACTGCCCCCTGCTGGTCCACTGCCCCCTGCTGGTCCACTGTCCCCTGCTGGTCCACTGCCCCCTGCTGGTCCACTGTCCCCTGCTGGTCCACTGCCCCCTGCTGGTCCACTGTCCCCTGCTGGTCCACTGCCCCCTGCTGGTCCACTGCCCCCTGCTGGTCCACTGCCCCCTGCTGGTCCACTGCCCCCTGCTGGTCCACTGCCCCCTGCTGGTCCACTGTCCCCCTGCTGGTCCACTGTCCCCCCTGCTGGTCCACTGCCCCCTGCTGGTCCACTGCCCCCCTGCTGGTCCACTATCCCCCCTGCTGGTCCACTGCCCCTGCTGGTCCACTGCCCCCCTGCTGGTCCACTATCCCCCCTGCTGGTCCACTGCCCCTGCTGGTCCACTGCCCCTGCTGGTCCACTGCCCCTGCTGGTCCACTGCCCCCCCAGCTGGTCCACTGCCCCCCCCAGCTGGTCCACTGCCCCCTGCTGGTCCACTGCCCCCTGCTGGTCCACTGCCCCCTGCTGGTCCACTGCCCCCTGCTGGTCCACTGCCCCCTGCTGGTCCACTGTCCCCTGCTGGTCCACTGCCCCCTGCAGGTCCACTGCCCCCTGCAGGTCCACTGCCCCCTGCAGGTCCACTGCCCCCTGCTGGTCCACTGCCCCCTGCTGGTCCACTGTCCCCTGATGGTCCACTGCCCCCTGCTGGTCCACTGCCCCCTGCTGGTCCACTGCCCCCTGCTGGTCCACTGTCCCCTGCTGGTCCACTGTCCCCCTACTGGTCCACTGGCCCCTGCTGGTCCACTGCCCCCTGCTGGTCCACTGTCCCCTGCTGGTCCACTGCCCCCTGCTGGTCCACTGCCCCCTGCTGGTCCACTCTCCCCTGCTGGTCCACTGCCCCCTGCTGGTCCACTGCCCCCTGCTGGTCCACTGTCCCCTGCTGGTCCACTGCCCCCTGCTGGTCCACTGTCCCCTGATGGTCCACTGCCCCCTGCAGGTCCACTGCCCCCTGCTGGTCCACTGCCCCCTGCTGGTCCACTGCCCCCTGCTGGTCCACTGTCCCCTGCTGGTCCACTGCCCCCTGCTGGTCCACTGCCCCCTGCTGGTCCACTGCCCCCTGCTGGTCCACTGTCCCCTGCTGGTCCACTGCCCCCTGCTGGTCCACTGTCCCCTGATGGTCCACTGCCCCCTGCAGGTCCACTGCCCCCTGCAGGTCCACTGCCCCCTGCTGGTCCACTGCCCCCTGCTGGTCCACTGCCCCCTGCTGGTCCACTGCCCCCTGCTGGTCCACTGCCCCCTGCAGGTCCACTGCCCCCTGCTGGTCCACTGCCCCCTGCTGGTCCACTGCCCCCTGCTGGTCCACTGCCCCGTGCAGGTCCACTGCCCCCTGCAGGTCCACTGCCCCCTGCTGGTCCACTGCCCCCTGATGGTCCACTGCCCCCTGCTGGTCCACTGTCCCCTGCTGGTCCACTGCCCCCTGCTGGTCCACTGTCCCCTGATGGTCCACTGACCCCTGCAGGTCCACTGACCCCTGCAGGTCCACTGTCCCCCTGCAGGTCCACTGTCCCCCTGCTGGTCCACTGCCCCCTGCTGGTCCACTGCCCCTTGCAGGTCCACTGTCCCCTGATGGTCCACTGCCCCCTGCTGGTCCACTGTCCCCCTGATGGTCCACTGCCCCCTGATGGTCCACTGCCCCCTGCAGGTCCACTGTCCCCTGATGGTCCACTGCCCCCTGCTGGTCCACTGTCCCCCTGCTGGTCCACTGCCCCCTGCAGGTCCACTGCCCCCTGCTGGTCCACTGCCCCCTGATGGTCCACTGCCCCCTGCTGGTCCACTGCCCCCTGCAGGTCCACTGTCCCCTGATGGTCCACTGCCCCCTGCTGGTCCACTGTCCCCCTGCTGGTCCACTGCCCCCTGCTGGTCCACTGCCCCCTGCAGGTCCACTGTCCCCTGATGGTCCACTGCCCCCTGATGGTCCACTGCCCCCTGCTGGTCCACTGCCCCCTGCAGGTCCACTGCCCCCTGCTGGTCCACTGCCCCCTGCTGGTCCACTGTCCCCCTGCTGGTCCACTGCCCCCTGCAGGTCCACTGCCCCCTGCTGGTCCACTGCCCCCTGATGGTCCACTGCCCCCTGCTGGTCCACTGTCCCCTGCTGGTCCACTGCCCCCTGCTGGTCCACTGTCCCCTGAAGGTCCACTGCCCCCTGCAGGTCCACTGCCCCCTGCAGGTCCACTGTCCCCCTGCTGGTCCACTGCCCCCTGATGGTCCACTGTCCCCCTGCTGGTCCACTGTCCCCTGCTGGTCCACTGCCCCCTGATGGTCCACTGCCCCCTGCTGGTCCACTGTCCCCTGCTGGTCCACTGCCCCCTGCTGGTCCACTGCCCCCTGATGGTCCACTGCCCCCTGCTGGTCCACTGTCCCCCTGATGGTCCACTGCCCCCTGCAGGTCCACTGCCCCCTGCAGGTCCACTGTCCCCCTGCCCCCTGCTGGTCCACTGTCCCCTGCTGGTCCACTGCCCCCTGCTGGTCCACTGTCCCCTGATGGTCCACTGCCCCCTGCAGGTCCACTGCCCCCTGCTGGTCCACTGCCCCCTGCTGGTCCACTGTCCCCTGATGGTCCACTGCCCCCTGCAGGTCCACTGCCCCCTGCAGGTCCACTGTCCCCTGCTGGTCCACTGCCCCCTGATGGTCCACTGCCCCCTGCTGGTCCACTGCCCCCTGCTGGTCCACTGTCCCCTGATGGTCCACTGCCCCCTGCAGGTCCACTGCCCCCTGCAGGTCCACTGTCCCCTGCTGGTCCACTGCCCCCTGATGGTCCACTGCCCCCTGCTGGTCCACTGTCCCCTGCAGGTCCACTGCCCCCTGCAGGTCCACTGCCCCCTGCTGGTCCACTGTCCCCTGCAGGTCCACTGCCCCCTGCAGGTCCACTGCCCCCTGCAGGTCCACTGTCCCCCTGCTGGTCCACTGCCCCCTGCTGGTCCACTGCCCCCTGATGGTCCACTGCCCCCCCTGCTGGTCCACTGTCCCCCCTGCAGGTCCACTGCCCCCTGCAGGTCCACTGTCCCCCTGCTGGTCCACTGCCCCCTGCAGGTCCACTGTCCCCCCTGCAGGTCCACTGCCCCCTGCAGGTCCACTGTCCCCCTGCTGGTCCACTGCCCCCTGCAGGTCCACTGTCCCCTGATGGTCCACTGCCCCCTGCAGGTCCACTGTCCCCTGATGGTCCACTGCCCCCTGCTGGTCCACTGCCCCCTGATGGTCCACTGCCCCCTGCTGGTCCACTGCCCCCTGATGGTCCACTGTCCCCAGCTGGTCCACTGCCCCCCCCCTGCTGGTCCACTGCCCCCTGCTGGTCCACTGCCCCCTGCTGGTCCACTGCCCCCTGCTGGTCCACTGCCCCCTGCTGGTCCACTGCCCCCTGATGGTCCACTGCCCCCTGCTGGTCCACTGCCCCCTGATGGTCCACTGTCCCCTGCTGGTCCACTGCCCCCTGATGGTCCACTGCCCCCTGCAGGTCCACTGTCCTCTGCTGGTCCACTGTCCCCTGATGGTCCACTGCCCCCTGCAGGTCCACTGTCCCCTGATGGTCCACTGCCCCCTGCAGGTCCACTGTCCCCTGCTGGTCCACTGCCCCCTGCTGGTCCACTGTCCCCCTGCAGGTCCACTGTCCCCTGATGGTCCACTGCCCCCTGCAGGTCCACTGTCCCCTGATGGTCCACTGCCCCTGCTGGTCCACTGTCCCCCTGCAGGTCCACTGTCCCCTGCAGGTCCACTGCCCCTGCTGGTCCACTGCCCCCCCTGCAAGTCCACTGTCCCCTGCAGGTCCACTGCCCCCTGCTGGTCCACTGTCCCCCTGCAGGTCCACTGTCCCCTGATGGTCCACTGCCCCCTGCAGGTCCACTGTCCCCTGATGGTCCACTGCCCCCTGCAGGTCCACTGTCCCCTGCTGGTCCACTGTCCCCTGATGGTCCACTGCCCCCTGCAGGTCCACTGTCCCCTGATGGTCCACTGCCCCCTGCAGGTCCACTGTCCCCTGATGGTCCACTGCCCCCTGCTGGTCCACTGTCCCCTAATGGTCCACTGTCCCCTGCAGGTCCACTGTCCCCTGATGGTCCACTGTCCCCTGCAGGTCCACTGTCCCCTGATGGTCCACTGCCCCCTGCAGGTCCACTGTCCCCTGATGGTCCACTGCCCCCTGCAGGTCCACTGTCCCCCTGCTGGTCCACTGCCCCCTGATGGTCCACTGTCCCCTGATGGTCCACTGCCCCCTGCAGGTCCACTGTCCCCTGATGGTCCACTGCCCCCTGCAGGTCCACTGTCCCCCTGCTGGTCCACTGCCCCCTGATGGTCCACTGCCCCCTGCAGGTCCACTGTCCCCTGATGGTCCACTGCCCCCTGCAGGTCCACTGCCCCCTGATGGTCCACTGCCCCCTGCAGGTCCACTGTCCCCTGATGGTCCACTGTCCCCTGCAGGTCCACTGTCCCCTGATGGTCCACTGCCCCCTGCAGGTCCACTGTCCCCCTGCTGGTCCACTGCCCCTGATGGTCCACTGCCCCCTGCTGGTCCACTGCCCCTTGATGGTCCACTGCCCCCTGATGGTCCACTGCCCCCCCTGCTGGTCCACTGTCCCCTGCAGGTCCACTGCCCCCTGCAGGTCCACTGTCCCCCTGCTGGTCCACTGCCCCCTGCAGGTCCACTGTCCCCTGCTGGTCCACTGCCCCCTGATGGTCCACTGCCCCCCCCCCCCTGCTGGTCCACTGTCCCCTGCAGGTCCACTGCCCCCTGCTGGTCCACTGCCCCCTGATGGTCCACTGCCCCCTGCTGGTCCACTGCCCCCTGATGGTCCACTGTCCCCTGATGGTCCACTGTCCCCTGCAGGTCCACTGCCCCCTGCTGGTCCACTGCCCCCTGATGGTCCACTGTCCCCTGATGGTCCACTGCCCCCTGCAGGTCCACTGTCCCCTGATGGTCCACTGACCCCTGCAGGTCCACTGTCCCCTGATGGTCCACTGTCCCCAGCAGGTCCACTGCCCCCTGCAGGTCCACTGTCCCCTGATGGTCCACTGTCCCCTGATGGTCCACTGCCCCCTGCAGGTCCACTGTCCCCTGATGGTCCACTGTCCCCTGCAGGTCCACTGTCCCCTGATGGTCCACTGCCCCCTGCAGGTCCACTGTCCCCCTGCTGGTCCACTGCCCCCTGCTGGTCCACTGCCCCCTGATGGTCCACTGCCCCCCCTGCTGGTCCACTGTCCCCCCTGCTGGTCCACTGTCCCCTGCAGGTCCACTGCCCCCTGCAGGTCCACTTTCCCCTGCTGGTCCACTGCCCCCTGATGGTCCACTGCCCCCCCTGCTGGTCCACTGTCCCCTGCAGGTCCACTGCCCCCTGCTGGTCCACTGTCCCCCTGCAGGTCCACTGTCCCCCTGCTGGTCCACTGTCCCCTGCTGGTCCACTGCCCCCTGATGGTCCACTGCCCCCCCTGCTGGTCCACTGTCCCCCTGCAGGTCCACTGTCCCTCTGCTGGTCCACTGTCCCCTGCTGGTCCACTGCCCCCTGATGGTCCACTGCCCCCCTGCTGGTCCACTGTCCCCTGCAGGTCCACTGCCCCCTGCAGGTCCACTGTCCCCCTGCAGGTCCACTGTCCCCCTGCTGGTCCACTGCCCCCTGATGGTCCACTGCCCCCTGCAGGTCCACTGCCCCCTGATGGTCCACTGCCCCCGGCTGGTCCACTGCCCCCTGCTGGTCTACTGCCCCCTGATGGTCCACTGTCCCCTGCAGGTCCACTGTCCCCCTGCAGGTCCACTGTCCCCCTGCTGGTCCACTGCCCCCTGATGGTCCACTGCCCCCTGCAGGTCCACTGCCCCCTGATGGTCCACTGCCCCCTGCTGGTCCACTGTCCCCTGCTGGTCCACTGCCCCCTGCTGGTCCACTGCCCCCTGCTGGTCCACTGCCCCCTGCAGGTCCACTGTCCCCTGATGGTCCACTGCCCCCTGATGGTCCACTGTCCCCTGCAGGTCCACTGTCCCCTGATGGTCCACTGCCCCCTGCAGGTCCACTGTCCCCTGATGGTCCACTGCCCCCTGCAGGTCCACTGTCCCCCTGCTGGTCCACTGTCCCCCTGCTGGTCCACTGTCCCCTGCAGGTCCACTGCCCCCTGCAGGTCCACTGTCCCCCTGCAGGTCCACTGTCCCCCTGCTGGTCCACTGTCCCCTGCTGGTCCACTGCCCCCTGCTGGTCCACTGTCCCCCTGATGGTCCACTGCCCCCTGCTGGTCCACTGTCCCCCTGATGGTCCACTGTCCCCTGCTGGTCCACTGCCCCCTGCTGGTCCACTGTCCCCCTGATGGTCCACTGCCCCCTGCTGGTCCACTGCCCCCTGCTGGTCCACTGCCCCCTGCAGGTCCACTGTCCCCTGATGGTCCACTGCCCCCTGCAGGTCCACTGTCCCCCTGCTGGTCCACTGCCCCCTGATGGTCCACTGCCCCCTGCTGGTCCACTGCCCCCTGATGGTCCACTGCCCCCTGATGGTCCACTGCCCCCTGCAGGTCCACTGTCCCCCTGCTGGTCCACTGTCCCCTGCAGGTCCACTGTCCCCCTGCTGGTCCACTGCCCCCTGCTGGTCCACTGTCCCCTGCTGGTCCACTGTCCCCTGATGGTCCACTGCCCCCTGCTGGTCCACTGTCCCCTGCTGGTCCACTGTCCCCTGCTGGTCCACTGTCCCCTGATGGTCCACTGCCCCCTGCAGGTCCACTGTCCCCTGATGGTCCACTGCCCCCTGCTGGTCCACTGTCCCCTGCAGGTCCACTGTCCCCCTGCTGGTCCACTGCCCCCTGCTGGTCCACTGTCCTCTGATGGTCCACTGCCCCCTGCTGGTCCACTGTCCCCTGCTGGTCCACTGTCCCCTGCTGGTCCACTGTCCCCTGATGGTCCACTGCCCCCCTGCTGGTCCACTGCCCCCTGCTGGTCCACTGTCCCCCTGCTGGTCCACTGCCCCCTGATGGTCCACTGTCCCCTGATGGTCCACTGTCCCCCTGCTGGTCCACTGTCCCCTGCTGGTCCACTGTCCCCCTGCTGGTCCACTGTCCCCCTGCTGGTCCACTGTCCCCCTGCTGGTCCACTGTCCCCTGCTGGTCCACTGTCCCCTGATGGTCCACTGCCCCCTGCTGGTCCACTGCCCCCTGCTGGTCCACTGTCCCCTGATGGTCCACTGCCCCCTGCTGGTCCACTGTCCCCTGATGGTCCACTGCCCCCTGCTGGTCCACTGTCCCCTGCTGGTCCACTGCCCCCTGCAGGTCCACTGTCCCCTGATGGTCCACTGCCCCCTGCTGGTCCACTGTCCCCTGCAGGTCCACTGTCCCCCTGCTGGTCCACTGCCCCCTGCTGGTCCACTGTCCCCTGATGGTCCACTGCCCCCTGCTGGTCCACTGTCCCCTGCTGGTCCACTGTCCCCTGCTGGTCCACTGTCCCCTGCTGGTCCACTGTCCCCTGCTGGTCCACTGTCCCCTGATGGTCCACTGCCCCCCTGCTGGTCCACTGCCCCCCTGCTGGTCCACTGCCCCCTGCTGGTCCACTGTACCCTGATGGTCCACTGCCCCCCTGCTGGTCCACTGCCCCCTGCTGGTCCACTGTCCCCCTGCTGGTCCACTGCCCCCTGCTGGTCCACTGTCCCCTGATGGTCCACTGCCCCCTGCTGGTCCACTGCCCCCTGCTGGTCCACTGTCCCCTGATGGTCCACTGCCCCCTGCTGGTCCACTGTCCCCTGCTGGTCCACTGCCCCCTGCAGGTCCACTGTCCCCTGCTGGTCCACTGTCCCCTGCTGGTCCACTGTCCCCTGCTGGTCCACTGTCCCCTGCTGGTCCACTGTCCCCTGATGGTCCACTGCCCCCCTGCTGGTCCACTGCCCCCCTGCTGGTCCACTGCCCCCTGCTGGTCCACTGTACCCTGATGGTCCACTGCCCCCCTGCTGGTCCACTGCCCCCTGCTGGTCCACTGTCCCCCTGCTGGTCCACTGCCCCCTGCTGGTCCACTGTCCCCTGATGGTCCACTGCCCCCTGCTGGTCCACTGCCCCCTGCTGGTCCACTGTCCCCTGATGGTCCACTGCCCCCTGCTGGTCCACTGTCCCCTGCTGGTCCACTGCCCCCTGCAGGTCCACTGTCCCCTGCTGGTCCACTGCCCCCTGCTGGTCCACTGTCCCCCTGCTGGTCCACTGTCCCCCTGCTGGTCCACTGTCCCCCTGCTGGTCCACTGCCCCCTGCTGGTCCACTGCCCCCTGCTGGTCCACTGTCCCCCTGCTGGTCCACTGTCCCCCTGCTGGTCCACTGCCCCCTGCTGGTCCACTGTCCCCCTGCTGGTCCACTGCCCCCTGCTGGTCCACTGTCCCCCTGCTGGTCCACTGCCCCCTGCTGGTCCACTGTCCCCTGCTGGTCCACTGCCCCCTGCTGGTCCACTGTCCCCTGCTGGTCCACTGTCCCCCTGCTGGTCCACTGCCCCCTGCTGGTCCACTGTCCCCTGCTGGTCCACTGTCCCCCTGCTGGTCCACTGCCCCCTGCTGGTCCACTGTCCCCTGCTGGTCCACTGTCCCCCTGCTGGTCCACTGCCCCCTGCTGGTCCACTGTCCCCTGCTGGTCCACTGCCCCCTGCTGGTCCACTGTCCCCTGCTGGTCCACTGCCCCCTGCTGGTCCACTGTTCCCTGCTGGTCCACTGTCCCCCTACTGGTCCACTGACCCCCTACTGGTCCACTGCCCCCTGCAGGTCCACTGTCCCCTGCTGGTCCACTGTCCCCCTGCTGGTCCACTGCCCCCTGCTGGTCCACTGTCCCCTGCTGGTCCACTGTCCCCCTGCTGGTCCACTGTCCCCTGCTGGTCCACTGTCCCCTGCTGGTCCACTGCCCCCTGCTGGTCCACTGTCCCCTGCTGGTCCACTGCCCCCTGCTGGTCCACTGTCCCCCTGCTGGTCCACTGCCCCCTGCTGGTCCACTGTCCCCTGCAGGTCCACTGTCCCCCTGCTGGTCCACTGTCCCCCTGCTGGTCCACTGTCCCCTGCTGGTGCACTGTCCCCTGCAGGTCTACTGTCCCCCTGCTGGTCCACTGTCCCCTGCTGGTCCACTGTCCCCCTGCTGGTCCACTGTCCCCTGCAGGTCCACTGTCCCCCTGCTGGTCCACTGTCCCCTGCAGGTCCACTGTCCCCTGCTGGTCCACTGTCCCCCTGCTGGTCCACTGTCCCCTGCAGGTCCACTGACCCCCTACTGGTCCACTGTCCCCTGCTGGTCCACTGTCCCCCTGCTGGTCCACTGTCCCCCTGCTGGTCCACTGTCCCCTGCTGGTCCACTGTCCCCCTGCAGGTCCACTGTCCCCCTGCTGGTCCACTGTCCCCTGCTGGTCCACTGTCCCCCTACTGGTCCACTGACCCCCTACTGGTCCACTGACCCCTACTGGTCCACTGTCCCCTGCTGGTCCACTGTCCCCTGGCGATTCGCTGCCTATTATCTTACATTTGCTGTTGTTGAACTCTGGCAGCCATTTCTCCGACAATCTCTGCAGCTTATCTACGTCGTCGTGTAGAATCTTACAATCTACAATTACGCCTGCAACAGTTAACAGATAGATCTGTGACCTGCAATAAATATATTATATATATATACATATATATAAGAAACTGAATTACTATAGATAGACCATTAAAGTATAAGGACTAATATACTGGACCTTATATCCGACACCAGGTTCCCTTCACAGTCTTCATAACTCAAACATTTATCATATCTACATTATAAACATATTTAAAATATAAAAACATGTTTACATTAAAAAAAGGAATTAAATTAGTGTCAACGGCTCCTGCCTCTAAGCTGTTCCGTTTACTGACAACTCTAACACTGAACAAGTTCTTCCTAATGACTCTATGGCTCATTAGCGTCTCTTAGCTTCCATCTATGACCCCTCGTTCTGCTGTTCCTAGCTTTAAACAACGCTGTTTTGTCCACTTGTCTATTTCCATTAATATCTTGTATGTTGTTATCATGTCCCCCATATTCAAAATTATTTAATACAATCCTTTCCTCCAAAGTTCTCTGTCTTTCCTCATAGCTCAATCCCCTCAGCTCTGAAACGAGTCTCGTTGCATATCCTTGGACATTTTCTAGTTTCTACTTTTTCAGGTATGGGGTTCCATGCTGGGGGCTGCATATTGAAGAGTGGGTCTGACGTTCGCTGTATATAGGGCCTGGGAAGCTCCTTGGTCAGTATGTCACATGCAGCTGTTTAATATGAACTTCTGACATCAGATTTAAGGTGACATCCCCTCCCAGGTCGTCCCTATCCAAAGAGGCATCACACGTGATCACTGAGACTGTTGTTGTTGCAGCTGGTGATGGACGTGGAGGAGTACGTGCCGGGGGAGATCGAGGTGGTGCAAGATGACAAGCACTTGACGGTCAAGGGCCGCCTGGAGAGCACGCACGACGGCCACACCACCACCAGGACCTTCAACAGGAACTTCCACATCCCCCACAACACCAGAGAGGAGGACATAGACTCCGCGCTCTCCAAAGACGGCATCCTCACTGTCTATGTCCCCAAGAAGGTTAGTCTAGGCCACACGTTACACTCACCCGCCTTAACAAGGCAGTTTAGGGCTCTGAACAAGGCTGTTTAAGGCCCTGAACAAGGCTGTTTAAGGCCCTGAACAAGGCTGTTTAAGGCCCTTGAACAAGGCTGTTTAAGGCCCTGAATAAGGTTGTTTAAGGCCCTAAACAAGGCTGTTTAAGGCCCTGAACAAGGCTGTTTAGGGCCCTGAACAAGGCTGTTTAAGGCCCTGAACAAGGCTGTTTAAGGCCCTGAACAAGGCTGTTTAAGGCCCTAAACAAGGCTGTGTAAGGCCCTGAGCAAGGCTGTTTAAGGCTCTGAACAAGGCTGTTTAGGGCCCTGAACAAGGCTGTTTAAGGCCCTGAACAAGGCTGTTTAGGGCCCTGAACAAGGCTGTTTAAGGCCCTGAACAAGGCTGTTTAGGGCCCTGAACAAGGCTGTTTAGGGCCCTGAACAAGGCTGTTTAGGGCCCTGAACAAGGCTGTTTAAGGCCCTTGAACAAGGCTGTTTAAGGCCCTGAACAAGGCTGTTTAAGGCCCTTGAACAAGGCTGTTTAAGGCCCTTGAACAAGGCTGTTTAAGGCCCTTGAACAAGGCTGTTTAAGGCCCTGAACAAGGCTGTTTAAGGCCCTTGAACAAGGCTGTTTAAGGCCCTGAACAAGGCTGTTTAAGGCCCTGAATACGGCTGTTTAAGGCCCTGAATACGGCTGTTTAAGGCCCTGAACAAGGCTCTTTAAGGCCCTGAACAAGGCTGTTTAAGGCCCTGAACAAGGCTGTTTAAGGCCCTTGAACAAGGCTGTTTAGGGCCCTGAACAAGGCTGTTTAAGGCCCTGAACAAGGCTGTTTAAGGCCCTGAACAAGGCTGTTTAAGGCCCTGAACAAGGCTGTTTAAGGCCCTGAACAAGGCTGTTTAAGGCCCTGAACAAGGCTGTTTAAGGCCCTTGAACAAGGCTGTTCAAGGCCCTTGAACAAGGCTGTTCAAGGCCCTTGAACAAGGCTGTTTAAGGCCCTTGAACAAGGCTGTTTAAGGCCCTGAACAAGGCTGTTTAAGGCCCTTGAACAAGGCTGTTTTAGGCCCTGAACAAGGCTGTTTAAGGCCCTGAACAAGGCTGTTTTAGGCCCTGAACAAGGCTGTTTAAGGCCCTGAACAAGGCTGTTTAAGGCCCTGAACAAGGCTGTTTAAGGTCGCTGGAGAAGGCTGTTTACGGCCCTGAACAAGGCTGTTTAAGGCCCTGAATAAGGTTTAAGGCCCTGAACAAGGCTGTTTTAGGCCCTGAATAAGGTTTAAGGCCCTGAACAAGGCTGTTTTAGGCCCTGAATAAGGTTTAAGGCCCTGAACAAGGCTGTTTTAGGCCCTGAATAAAGCTGTTTAAGGCCCTGAACAAGGCTGTTTTAGGCCCTGAATAAGGTTGTTTAAGGCCCTGAACAAGGCTGTTTTAGGCCCTGAATAAGGTTGTTTAAGGCCCTGAACAAGGCTGTTTAAGGCCCTTAAACAAGGCTGTTTAAGGCCCTTGAACAAGGCTGTTTAAGGCCCTGAACAAGGCTGTTTTAGGCCCTGAACAAGGCTGTTTAAGGCCCTGAACAAGGCTGTTTAAGGCCCTGAACAAGGCTGTTTAAGGCCCTGAACAAAGCTGGTTAAGGCCCTGAACAAGCCTGTTTAAGGCCCTTGAAGAAGGCTGTTTAAGGCTCTGAACAAGGCTGTTTAAGGCCCTTGAACAAGGCTGTTTAAGGCCCTTGAACAAGGCTGTTTAAGGCCCTGAACAAGGCTGTTTAAGGCCCTGAACAAGGCTGTTTTAGGCCCTGAATAAGGTTTAAGGCCCTGAACAAGGCTGTTTAAAGCCCTGAACAAGGCTGTTTAAGGCCCTGAACAAGGCTGTTTAAGGCCCTGAATAAGGTTGTTTAAGGCCCTGAACAAGGCTGTTTAAGGCCCTTGAACAAGGCTGTTTAAGGCCCTTGAACAAGGCTGTTTAAGGCCCTGAACAAGGCTGTTTTAGGCCCTAAACAAGGCTGTTTAAGGCCCTGAACAAGGCTGTTTAAGGCCCTGAACAAGGCTGTTTAAGGCCCTGAACAAGGCTGTTTAGGGCCCTGAACAAGGCTGTTTAGGGCCCTGAACAAGGCTGTTTAAGGCCCTTGAACAAGGCTGTTTAAGGCCCTGAACAAGGCTGTTTAAGGCCCTTGAACAAGGCTGTTTAAGGCCCTTGAACAAGGCTGTTTAAGGCCCTTGAACAAGGCTGTTTAAGGCCCTTGAACAAGGCTGTTTAAGGCCCTGAACAAGGCTGTTTAAGGCCCTTGAACAAGGCTGTTTAAGGCCCTGAACAAGGCTGTTTAAGGCCCTGAATACGGCTGTTTAAGGCCCTGAATACGGCTGTTTAAGGCCCTGAACAAGGCTCTTTAAGGCCCTGAACAAGGCTGTTTAAGGCCCTGAACAAGGCTGTTTAAGGCCCTTGAACAAGGCTGTTTAGGGCCCTGAACAAGGCTGTTTAAGGCCCTGAACAAGGCTGTTTAAGGCCCTGAACAAGGCTGTTTAAGGCCCTGAACAAGGCTGTTTAAGGCCCTGAACAAGGCTGTTTAAGGCCCTTGAACAAGGCTGTTCAAGGCCCTTGAACAAGGCTGTTTAAGGCCCTTGAACAAGGCTGTTTAAGGCCCTGAACAAGGCTGTTTAAGGCCCTTGAACAAGGCTGTTTTAGGCCCTGAACAAGGCTGTTTAAGGCCCTGAACAAGGCTGTTTTAGGCCCTGAACAAGGCTGTTTAAGGCCCTGAACAAGGCTGTTTAAGGTCGCTGGAGAAGGCTGTTTACGGCCCTGAACAAGGCTGTTTAAGGCCCTGAATAAGGTTTAAGGCCCTGAACAAGGCTGTTTTAGGCCCTGAATAAGGTTTAAGGCCCTGAACAAGGCTATATTAGGCCCTGAATAAGGTTTAAGGCCCTGAACAAGGCTGTTTTAGGCCCTGAATAAAGCTGTTTAAGGCCCTGAACAAGGCTGTTTTAGGCCCTGAATAAGGTTGTTTAAGGCCCTGAACAAGGCTGTTTTAGGCCCTGAATAAGGTTGTTTAAGGCCCTGAACAAGGCTGTTTAAGGCCCTTAAACAAGTCTGTTTAAGGCCCTTGAACAAGGCTGTTTAAGGCCCTGAACAAGGCTGTTTTAGGCCCTGAACAAGGCTGTTTAAGGCCCTGAACAAGGCTGTTTAAGGCCCTGAATACGGCTGTTTAAGGCCCTGAATACGGCTGTTTAAGGCCCTGAACAAGGCTCTTTAAGGCCCTGAACAAGGCTGTTTAAGGCCCTGAACAAGGCTGTTTAAGGCCCTTGAACAAGGCTGTTTAGGGCCCTGAACAAGGCTGTTTAAGGCCCTGAACAAGGCTGTTTAAGGCCCTGAACAAGGCTGTTTAAGGCCCTGAACAAGGCTGTTAAAGGCCCTGAACAAGGCTGTTTAAGGCCCTGAACAAGGCTGTTTAAGGCCCTTGAACAAGGCTGTTCAAGGCCCTTGAACAAGGCTGTTTAAGGCCCTTGAACAAGGCTGTTTAAGGCCCTGAACAAGGCTGTTTAAGGCCCTTGAACAAGGCTGTTTTAGGCCCTGAACAAGGCTGTTTAAGGCCCTGAACAAGGCTGTTTTAGGCCCTGAACAAGGCTGTTTAAGGCCCTGAACAAGGCTGTTTAAGGCCCTGAACAAGGCTGTTTTAGGCCCTGAATAAGGTTTAAGGCCCTGAACAAGGCTGTTTTAGGCCCTGAATAAGGTTTAAGGCCCTGAACAAGGCTGTTTTAGGCCCTGAATAAAGCTGTTTAAGGCCCTGAACAAGGCTGTTTTAGGCCCTGAATAAGGTTGTTTAAGGCCCTGAACAAGGCTGTTTTAGGCCCTGAATAAGGTTGTTTAAGGCCCTGAACAAGGCTGTTTAAGGCCCTTAAACAAGGCTGTTTAAGGCCCTTGAACAAGGCTGTTTAAGGCCCTGAACAAGGCTGTTTTAGGCCCTGAACAAGGCTGTTTAAGGCCCTGAACAAGGCTGTTTAAGGCCCTGAACAAGGCTGTTTAAGGCCCTGAACAAAGCTGTTTAAGGCCCTGAACAAGCCTGTTTAAGGCCCTTGAAGAAGGCTGTTAAAGGCCCTGAACAATGCTGTTTAAGGCCTTGAACAAGGCTGTTTAAGGCCCTGAACAAGGCTGTTTTAGGCCCTGAATAAGGTTTAAGGCCCTGAACAAGGCTGTTTAAAGCCCTGAACAAGGCTGTTTAAGGCCCTGAACAAGGCTGTTTAAGGCCCTGAATAAGGTTGTTTAAGGCCCTGAACAAGGCTGTTTAAGGCCCTTGAACAAGGCTGTTTAAGGCCCTGAACAAGGCTGTTTTAGGCCCTAAACAAGGCTGTTTAATGCCCTGAACAAGGCTGTTTAAGGCCCTGAACAAGGCTGTTTAAGGCCCTGAACAAGGCTGTTTAAGGCCCTTGAACAAGGCTATTTAAGGCCCTTGAACAAGGCTGTTTAAGGCCCTTGAACAAGGCTGTTTAAGACCCTTGAACAAGGCTGTTTAAGGCCCTTGAACAAGGCTGTTTAAGGCCCTGAACAAGGCTGTTTAAGGCCCTTGAACAAGGCTATTTAAGGCCCTTGAACAAGGCTGTTTAAGGCCCTGAACAAGGCTGTTTAAGGCATCACTCAAAACTACCCCAAACGTCCCCACAATATTGGTCCTCTCAATGTTCTCATTTAACTTTTATAGCTAATATTAGAGCAGAATTTCTGGCGATCACTAGGGTCCCTCAACGCTGTTCACCTTCACGACAATCTTACACAACTTCTCCCTCAAATGTTTGTTTACAGCTGTGTGTGAGGGCGTGCGGTTCATAGCTCCCTGTTGGCGCACTGGTAGCCCACACGCTCCAGGCATAGTTAACCATTTGGTCTAGGTTCGAGTCCTGGTTAGGAAAGATTGGTAAAGTAAAAAAGTAAAACTAGTAGGGTAAGGCTTACCATGAGCTATGGGAAGGGAAAGCTCTCAGCCTGCTAACAGGAGTCAGCAGTCGTCTGCTCCTGTACCCACCTGTGTGTAAAACTAGTAGGGTAAGGCTTACCATGAGCTATGGGAAGGGAAAGCTCTCAGCCAGCTAACAGGAGTCAGCAGTCGTCTGCTCCTGTACCCTCCTGTGTGTAAAACTAGTAGGGTAAGGCTTACCATGAGCTATGGGAAGGGAAAGCTCTCAGCCAGCTAACAGGAGTCAGCAGTCGTCTGCTCCTGTACCCTCCTGTGTGTAAAACTAGTAGGGTAAGGCTTACCATGAGCTATGGGAAGGGAAAGCTCTCAGCCAGCTAACAGGAGTCAGCAGTCGTCTGCTCCTGTACCCTCCTGTGTGTAAAACTAGTAGGGTAAGGCTTACCATGAGCTATGGGAAGGGAAAGCTCTCAGCCTGCTAACAGGAGTCAGCAGTCGTCTGCTCCTGTACCCTCCTGTGTGTAAAACTAGTAGGGTAAGGCTTACCATGAGCTATGGGAAGGGAAAGCTCTCAGCCAGCTAACAGGAGTCAGCAGTCGTCTGCTCCTGTACCCTCCTGTGTGTAAAACTAGTAGGGTAAGGCTTACCATGAGCTATGGGAAGGGAAAGCTCTCAGCCAGCTAACAGGAGTCAGCAGTCGTCTGCTCCTGTACCCTCCTGTGTGTAAAACTAGTAGGGTAAGGCTTACCATGAGCTATGGGAAGGGAAAGCTCTCAGCCTGCTAACAGGAGGCCATACCCTGGTAAGTACAAGACAGTGGGGGGTCCACTTGTGGCTTTCATCACACGAAGCACAAAAGTTTCTTCTTACGAAACCTTTACATCTTTCCTCAGTCATGGTGCCTGTGTGCACAGTTCCTAGACACTTGATGAGCTCGGTAGCGCCACCAGGCTGTTTATAACAAACACAACCTCGGCTTGTCAAGTTACCACACCCGTAAACTGTTTACTAACTGTAAACAAAGCCGCCACGATTAACACAAAGATGAACTGGTTTCGTAAGGGATGAGAGGTTGTTGTATCCCTGCCCATAGCTTCCCTGTCCAGTGGCTACGCTGAATAGAGCAGGGGCCAGATTCACGAATCAGTTACGCAAGCACTTACGAACCTGTACATCGTTTCTCAATCTTTGGCGGCTTTGTTTACAATTATTAAACAGTTAATGAGCTCCGAAGCACCAGGAGGCTGTTTATAACAATAACAACAGTTGATTGACAAGTTTTCATACTTGTAAACTGTTTAATAAATGTAACCAAAGCCGTCACAGATTGAGGAAAGATGTACACGTTCGTAAGTACTTGCGAAACTGCTTCGTGAATCTAGCCCCCAGGTCCCTGACTTTATATGCCCCGCCTGTCAGCAGGTGGGGGGGGGGGGTGGAGGTGGCTTCCAAACCTTCCTCTTTGAGTGCTTCTCGGTGTCGTGGCTGCGACTCTAACTCTCTCCGTTTTGTTTACAGAAGGAGCGGGTCATCAAGATAGAGCTGACGGACTAGCGGTGACCACAACCATGGAGGGATTACCTACAGTGTAGGTCCTGTGAAGACATCCATGGAGGGATTACCTACAGTGTAGGTCCTGTGAAGACTACCATGGAGGGATTACCTACAGTGTAGGTCCTGTGAAGACTACCATGGAGGGATTACCTACAGTGTAGGTCCTGTGAAGACTACCATGGAGGGATTACCTACAGTGTAGGTCCTGTGAAGACATCCAGGACAACCAGAAGTCCAGGCTCCAGGACTCTCAACAGGACCACCATCAGGACTCTCAACAGGATCACCACCAGGACTCTACACAGGACCACCACCAGGACTCTCAACAGGACCACCTCCAGGACTCTCAACAGGACCACCATCAGGACTCTCAACAGGATCACCACCAGGACTCTACACAGGACCACCACCAGGACTCTACACAGGACCACCACCAGGACTCTACACAGGACCACCACCAGGACTCTACACAGGACCACCACCAGGACTCTACACAGGACCACCACCAGGATTCTACACAGGACCACCACCAGAACTCTACACAGGACCACCACCAGGACTCTACACAGGACCACCTCCAGGACTCTACACAGGACCACCACCAGGACTCTACACAGGACCACCACCAGGACTCTCAACAGGATCACCACCAGGACTCTACACAGGACCACCACCAGGACTCTACACAGGACCACCTCCAGGACTCTACACAGGACCACCACCAGGACTCTACACAGGACCACCTCCAGGACTCTACACAGGACCACCACCAGGACTCTACACAGGACCACCACCAGGACTCTCAACAGGACCACCACCAGGACTCTACACAGGACCACCACCAGAACTCTACACAGGACCACCACCAGGACTCTACACAGGACCACCACCAGGACTCTACACAGGACCACCACCAGGACTCTACACAGGACCACCACCAGGACTCTACACAGGACCACCACCAGGACTCTACACAGGACCACCACCAGGACTCTACACAGGACCACCACCAGGACTCTACACAGGACCACCACCAGGACTCTACACAGGACCACCACCAGGACTCTCAACAGGACCACCTCCAGGACTCTTAACAGGACCACCACCAGGACTCTCAACAGGACCACCACCAGGACTCTCAACAGGATCACCACCAGGACTCTCAACAGGATCACCACCAGGACTCTCAACAGGACCACCACCAGGACTCTCAACAGGATCACCACCAGGACTCTCAACAGGATCACCACCAGGACTCTCAACATGACCAGTGCCCTGATTAGGCCTGGTCCACAGCAGCACTACAAGGCTGTGTGGGGGGCTGTGTATAGGCTGTGTGGGGGGCTGTGTGGGGGGCTGTGGGGGGGGCTGTGTATAGGCTGTGTGGGGGGCTGTGTATAGGCTGTGTATAGGCTGTGTGTAGGCTGTGTATAGGCTGTGTGGGGGGGCTGTGTATAGGCTGTGTATAGGCTGTGTGTAGGCTGTGGGGGGGGCTGTGTATAGGCTGTGTGTAGGCTGTGTGGGGGGGCTGTGTGGGGGGCTGTGTATAGGCTGTGTGGGGGGCTGTGTGGGGGGCTGTGTGGCAGTAGTAGTAGGCATCCGTCAATCCCGTGGGGTTAATGGAGTTATGCCCTGGGTGTGTAGTTGTTGTAGTGTAGTTGGGTGCAGCGCCTGCTGTGGCTGTGAAGGTCAACCTGAGGATGACAGTCCCGGCCGCAGCGAGCGCAGATAAACACAGAAACGGGCGCGTCTGACAGTGGTCGAGACCTCCTCTGAAGTCTGTAATCCTCCACCTGCCTCTTCAAGTTCATTCTCGAATTGCTGGAGTCCCTTCTGCACTCTGCATCTCCAGGCAGATCTGTCCGCAGCTGCTGCCTCCCAGGTGTTGATGTCGATGTTCAGCTGCTTGAGGTCGCGTTTGCAGGCATCTTTGAAACCCAGCTGAGGTCTTTGAAACCCAGCTGAGGTCTTTGAAACCCAGCTGAGGTCTTTGAAACCCAGCTGAGGTCTTTGAAACCCAGCTGAGGTCTTTGAAACCCAGCTGAGGTCTTTGAAACCCAGCTGAGGTCTTTGAAACCCAGCTGAGGTCTTTGAAACCCAGCTGAGGTCTTTGAAACCCAGCTGAGGTCTTTGAAACCCAGCTGAGGTCTTTGAAACCCAGCTGAGGTCTTTGAAACCCAACTGAGGTCTTTGAAACCCAGCTGAGGTCTTTGAAACGCAACTGAGGTCTTCCGGTGGGTCTCCTTCCTGATGCCAGTTCTCCATACAAGAGGTCCTTCGGTATGCGGCCATCTACCATGCGTGTGACATGTCCCAGCCATCGCATGCGTCTCAGCTTCAGGAGAGTGAACATTGAAGGGACTCCTGTTCTCTCGAGTACAGTGTTGTTGGTGACGTGGTCTCTCCACGTGGTGTCAAGGATGCGTCTCAGGTTCCGCATGTGAAAGGTATTGAGCCGTCACTCCTGGCGAGAGCGCAGGGTCCAGGATTCCCAGCCGTAGAGAAGTGTACTCACCCCCTGTTGAACACCACTGTTGATGTTGAATGGTTCAGAAGTTGAGCCGTCGTACACGACTGTTCCCTTCATGTCCTTGTGGAACGATTGTATCATGCTGAGTAGGGTGGGTGGGCAGCCAATTTTGGCCAAGATCTTGAAGAGTCCGTCCCTACTCACGAGGTCGAAGGTCTTTGTAAGGTCAATGAAGGTGATGTATGAGGCTCTTCTCTGCTCCCTGCACTTTTCTTGAAGCTGTCTCAGGGAGAACACCATGTCAGTGGTCGACTTCTCTGCTCGGAAACCACATTGTGACTCGGGTACACTCTTTCAGCAAGAATCTGAAGCCTGACCAAGACGTCCCTGGCGAAGAGTTTGTCGATGGCGCTGAGGAGGGAGATGCCACGATAGTTGTTGACATCGCTTCTGTCACCTTTATTTTTGTAGAGTGTGATGATGTTTGCATCTCTCATGTCTTGTGGCACCGAGCCCTCCCTCCAGCACTGGCACACAAGTTCATGAAGCTCAGATTTAAGTGTTCCACGAGCGCACTTGAGAACTTCAGGTGGAATCCCGTCGTCTCCTGGGGCCTTCCCTGAGGAAAATGAATCCACTGATTTCTCAACCTCTTCCACAGTCGGTTCAAGATCAAGGTCTTCCATGATGGGCAGGCACTCGATTGCATCCAAAGCCTCTACGCTGACCAAGTTCTCTCTGGAGTAGAGTTCAGAGTAATGTTCCACCCAGCGATTCATCTGTTGATCACGGTCATTAATGATCTCTCCAGTGGCTGACTTCAGAGGAGCCGTCCGGTTTTGTGTAGGGCCTGTTGCCTGTTTGATCCCTTCGTACATGCCTCTTGTGTTGCCGACAGTGGCCGCAGTCTGGATGCTGGAACAGAGTCGAAGCCAGTAATCGTTAGCACAGCGCCTCGCAGTATGTTAAACTCTACTGCGGGCAGTACGGAGGGCCTGTAGGTTCCTTTCTGAGGGCAGGTTCTTGTAGGACGAGAGAGCTCGTCTCTTTTACTCTAAGAGAGGTAACAGTTCCTCTACACTGGCCTCGAACCAATCTGCTGACTTGTTCTGCCTCTTACCGAAGGTGGACATGGCAGTGTTGAAAATAGTGCCCCTGAGATGTGACCACCTCTCACTTGTGCTATCGCAGGGTGGTACAGGCAGGGCATTTACCAGCGCCGCAGTGAATTCCTCCACCTTGTGAAGGTCACGGGTCTTGTTTACGTTACTGCGTGGTCTTCCCTCCTCCTTTGCTCTGTGGATTTTCCATGGCTGAAACTTTACTCTGCAAACTGTGCTGTTTATAGGCTGTGTAGGGGCTGTGTAGGGGCTGTGTGTGTGGGGTGGGCTGTGTAGGGGCTGTGTGAGTGGGGTGGGCTGTGTGTGTGTGGGGTGGGCTGTGTGTGTGGGGTGGGCTGTGTGTGTGGGGTGGGCTGTGTGAGTGGGGTGGGCTGTGTGTGTGTGGGGTGGGCTGTGTGAGTGGGGTGGGCTGTGTGTGTGGGGTGGGCTGTGTGAGTGGGGTGGGCTGTGTGTGTGGGGGTGGGGTGTGTAGGGGCTGTATATAGACTGTGTTGGGGACTGTGTATAGACTGTGTGTATAGGCTGTATATAGGCTGTGTACAGGCTGTGTGGGAGGCTGTGTATTAGACTGTGTGGAGGGCTGTGTGTATAGGCTGTATATAGGCTGTGTAGGGAGCTGTGTATAGGCTGTGTATAGACTGTGTGGGGGGCTGTGTATAGGCTGTGTAGGGGGCTGTGTAGGGGAGGCCTGAATACTACACCATATAGTGCCACCCCCCCACCACAAGTGCCACCACCACCACAAGTGCCACCCCCACCACCACAAGTGCCACCCCCCCTACCACAAGTGCCACCACCACAAATGCCACCCCCACCACAAGTGCCTCCGTCATGTGTATCCAACACCTGTGTACCAGTGCCTCCATCAGGTGTGTCCTACACCTGTGTATCAGTGCCTCCATCAGGTGTGTCCTACACCTGTGTATCAGTGCCTCCATCAGGTGTGTCCTACCCCCTGTGTACCAGTGCCTCCATCAGGTGTGTCCTACCCCCTGTGTACCAGTGCCTCCATCAGGTGTGTCCTACACCTGTGTATCAGTGCCTCCATCAGGTGTGTCCTACCCCCTGTGTACCAGTGCCTCCATCAGGTGTGTCCTACACCTGTGTACCAGTGCCTCCGTCAGGTGTGTCCTACACCTGTGTACCAGTGCCTCCATCAGGTGTGTCCTACACCTGTGTACCAGTGCCTCCATCAGGTGTGTCCTACACCTGTGTACCAGTGCCTTCGTCAGGTGTGTCCTACACCTGTGTACCAGTGCCTCCGTCAGTAACAGGACCCCAAACCTTCCCCTGGACCAGGTTAAGGTTGTCCTGGTCCTGTCTAGGTCCCCCGCGGGGCAGCCCCAGATGAAAGTGCCTGAGGGAGGTCCCGAGGGCCTCCTGCGAGTGCCACTTGTAGTCCCTCTCTGTGGTTGACACTATAATTGCTCACTGAGTGCCTCTTGCGCTGTGATGTTGACGTAAATGTTGGTATAAATGTTCGGTTGTAAGTAAACTAATGTGAGCTTGTCAGTACTATGAGTGTGTGCAATAAACTATATTCTCAGAGTTGTATCTTTCTTGTAATCAACAACCCTGCGAGCAAGGAAGTAATTATCAAAAGAAGGCATCAAACCGGGGCGACTATGTAGTACCGTCAAAAGTGCGGGATATTCAAACGATGCTAAATATCACTAAGGATGCCAATACGAGAACAAAAGCGCATAAGACAAACAGCATCAAAGGTATCCGATATCACCAAGGATGCTATCGAGGGACAAGTGACCGCGAGGGACGGTCGAGATGCGAGACACACGCTCGTCCTGGAAGTCGGGACTTTCAACAAGGATATGCGTGACCGTAAGAGGGACAATGCAATTTGAACAATAAGGAGCAGGGCAGCGCTCTATTAAGTGCCTGTGACGTGAGCAGGTATGGCCAATACGTAGCCTCACCAGAGCCGTTTCCCACCGCCGGTTACAGTGGTAGGAGGAAGGCCACAGGGACACACTACCCTTAAGAGCACGCAGTTTGTTACCAGTAACAGAAGACCCACAACACTGCCAACGGGCAAGGATAGAGGAATGAATAACAGGGTACAAGTCGGAATAAGGAATACCTTTACGGGAGATGGGACAAGCGCGGATAGCGTCCTTAACGACAGCGTCCGCACACTAAGGACACACCAATATGGCTGCGAACCCAGCAAAACTTCACTGTCTTAAATCTGCTGGAGATTAGAAAGAGCTAATATTAAGTTTCGATTACCACAGGATGGACAGGATTAAAGGACTCCGGAGCCATGAGGGCACTGCGAGAGTGAACCACAACAACAAAGGAAGAATTACGGCGAGAAACCAGTTGACGAAGAGCAAACAAAACTGCATAAAGTTCACCCGTGAACATGTTAGTCTCCGGAGGCAGGCGGCACACATATAGGTGTGGTCAGGAAACACACCGGAGTAGCCCACACTGCCAGCAGACTTAGACCCATCTGTGAAGACCGAGACGGACCGGAAGTGTGAAGAAACATGAACAAGGAAAAAGCGTTTCAGAACTGTAGGAGGGGTAAAAGCCTTAGTCATGCAGGTCAAGGTCCTACAAAACATAGGAAGAGGGACCCTCCATGGGGGAAAGGACGGAATGACACGAGGAGAAACATTGGCAAAACGAACCGAGAGAGAACCTTACAAGCGAGACAACCATACAGAAAGAGGAAGGTGGTGAAATATAAGAGGAGAGGTAGTGGTCAAAGTGCGACATAAGCGAGAGTGAGGGTGTTGACGAGACCGCGCAAAGTAGCGAAGACAGTAGCGATCACGGCGATCCTGTAAAGACAGGATGCCTGTCTCAACATACAGGCTCTAGGAAGGGGTCGCACGAAAGGCAGCAGAGCTAAGACGGAGCCCAGTATGGTGCAGTGCATCAAGCCGACGAAGGGTGGAAGGAGAGGCAGACGAGTAAGCAGGACAGCCATAATCGGGTTTAGACAGCACATGAGAGTAATGTAAAGAGGAGCGTATGCCTATCAGCTCCTCAGGAAGTATGGGACAAGACCTTAAGTACGTTATGCGCCTTTGAGCATTCGTCTCAGTAGAATGAGATAAGGGGAGACCTGAGCAAGCCAGTGTCAAAGATTAACCCCAAAAGTTAAGCAAAATCCTTAAATCTTAAATCCAAAATCTACAAAAGAAGATTACCATCAAGCGACAGAGGGTCGAAGGACGACCTGCTTCCGAGTAAAGGTCATGGCACACCAGCCGGAGGGAACTTGAAGCCATGATTGGTGTATACGACAACAACGACACCCAGGGCGACACGGCATCGACACCCAGGGCGACACGGCATCGACACCCAGGGCGACACGGCATCGACACCCAGGGCGACACGGCATCGACACCCAGGACGACACGGCATCGACACCCAGGGCGACACGGCATCAATCACAAGCTGAAGCCGCCGTTGGAGGAAAGACGAGTCATAACCTTGACAACAGAGGACGAGTCATAACCTTGACAACAGAGGGCGAGTCATAACCTTGACAACAGAGGACGAGTCATAACCTTGACAACAGAGGACGAGTCATAACCTTGACAACAGAGGGCGAGTCATAACCTTGACAACAGAGGACGAGTCATAACCTTGACAACAGAGGACGAGTCATAACCTTGACAACAGAGGGCGAGTCATAACCTTGACAACAGAGGACGAGTCATAACCTTGACAACAGAGGACGAGTCATAACCTTGACAACAGAGGACGAGTCATAACCTTGACAACAGAGGACGAGTCATAACCTTGACAACAGAGGACGAGTCATAACCTTGACAACAGAGGGCGAGTCATAACCTTGACAACAGAGGACGAGTCATAACCTTGACAACAGAGGACGAGTCATAACCTTGACAACAGAGGACGAGTCATAACCTTGACAACAGAGGACGAGTCATAACCTTGACAACAGAGGGCGAGATCATCAACATAAAGAGCGGAGAAAATGTCAAAAGGAAGAGAGGAAAGAAGACCATTGAGGACAACCAGGAAAAGAGTTTCTTTTCAGTTTCTGAAACTTTTCTTTGAAACTTTTTCCTTTTAAAAAGGAAAAACTTTTCCAGAGTTTCTTTCCACTTTCCCAATAGCTTCAACAATTGGGAAAGTGGAGTTACAATCTAGGAGGTGATACAATATTGAAACATATTGTAACAATATTGTAATATTGAGTTACAATCTAGGAGGTGTAGCAATATTGTATCACTACCTAGATTGTAACTCCACTTTCCCAATTATAGCCCCAGCTTAACACCGCTTACCAAGCTCACTTTGACCCTCACTGAACTCACCAGCTCTATGTTAAACTGAAATAATAAATGGGAAGAAAATACAACTGGTGGTGCAGGCGATGAGTCACAATAACGTGGTTAAAGTATGTTGACCAGACCACACACTAGAAGGTGAAGGGACGACCACGTTTCGGTCCGTCCTGGACCATTCTCAAGTCAACAATCGACTTAAGAATGGTCCAGGACGAACCGAAACGTCGTCGTCCCTTCACCTTCTAGTGTGAGGTCTGGTCAACATGTAGAGAGAAATTTAATGATTCAAAATGAATTAGAGAGAAAGATTAACTAAACAAAATAAATCAATATGAACTTTATTTAATTAAATGACTCGAAATATATCCTAACTCTTAATACATCCTACGAGGCAATTGATGTGAACAACTGAAATGCACAATCAAGACAGCACAATACCTTCTGCCTGCAAATCCCAGCCACAGATGTTGACCGCCTCTCCAGGTCCCATTGACCTGCCCAAGTTCACAACTCATAGTCACACTAAACTAAAGTTAAGTGTGACTTAACTTAACCTCCAAGTGAAGACTTTCTCCACCCACTGAGTCATCTATGGCATATTAGCCACGTCCACATAACAGAGGCCTAATCCAGTCATTTCAAACTCTGGCCTATGGTCTGGAACTCATAGGCCAGAGTGCCAGGTACCCCCCCCCCCCCGCTCTTTCAGGGGTTCCCCACCAAACCGCAGCCTCTAGTTGGACCTGTTATCTCCAACCAATCACTGCCCAGGGCACAAGCCTGGCCCGCCTGAAATGAATGTTCTTCTCCCGTTAAGTTGTTCTAGCTGTGCACCGGTTGACATGTGAACAAGCTTCGATTGCCCATCGGGACACACACCAGATCGTTGCTCCCAAGCGAGAATGTTTATTGAACAGATGATTAATGTATCACCTCACTGGCTATGGGGAGGAAACAGGGAAAGGGGAAGGGGCTGGGGAAGAGGGGATACTAAGACGATCTTGTCGGCTAAGGACCCTTGGCTCGAACAGTTTATGGCCGGAGGGAAGAGGGGAGATGAAACAAGGGTGAAGGGGGAGATGGGAGGGGACAGCGTTGACCGTGACAGTCCTACGGCGGCAGTGTTTCTCCAGGCTGCACGCTTACAGCGGACAGCCCGAGCACAGTCTGCGTTCCACCATTGAACGCACTTTCACGCACGCCGGGAGGGACAGCGAGGAACAGAGCAAAGCGCAGGATCAAAAACAGTGTCCTGAAAGAGGAGGTGGTCTCGGGGGAGAGGCAGATCAGAGGTCGGAAAAGAGTAGCGCAAGGTGAAGAGGTTCGAGTCAGCCCTGACAAACTGCCACCTAAGGAAGGAGACAGGAGGGCAAAAAGAGGTGACAAGGATGGGGAAATGGTCACTGTTATAGAGGTCATCAGGAACCCGCCAGGTGAAGTCCGAATAAAGAGAAGACGAGCAGAGTGAAAGATCAAGACAAGAAGGGGTGTGAGTGCATGAGTCAACCTGAGCAGGCTCACCAGAATTCAGAAGAGAGGACAAAAGGTTCAAGGCGGCGGCCTCGGGTGTTTGTCAGAACATCACCCCAGAGGACGTCCGGGGCGATGTTCTGACTCAACATCCATGTGACGTCAGTTGAACTCCCGGTTGCAATTCTTTTAACCATGTCGTAGCATAGTCTATTAAGACGCGTCTGGAATCCTCTCGGATGTAGGTTCGAACCCTCATCACGGCCCTTGTGGATATGTTCATCACCCCAGAGGGGTTGCCGACAGTTAAAATTACCCAAAAGGAACACCGGCTCTGGCAAGGAGTCCAGGAGGTGCTTAAGATCAGGAAGAGAAAGTGAGACATTCGGGGGGAGATAAGTGGAATAAACAGTATACCATTTACCGGCAAAGAGCCTAACCACGTGGGCGGGACGGTAGAGCGACGGTCTCGCTTCATGCTGGTCGGTGTTCAATCCCCGACCGTCCAAGTGGTTGGGCACCATTCCTTTCCCCCCCGTCCCATCCAAAATCCTTATCCTGACCAAGCGTGGGAAAAATCTGGCTCCAGAATATTAATAATAATAATTTTAAGAATATCGAAGGACCACTCCCTTTATAAGAGAAATAAATATTTAAATTGAATGAATTAGAGAACCAGTGCCGATGGATCTCAGAAATAATTGATAATATAATATGATTGCTCAGGGAAATCTTAAGAGCAATAATGGACTGTAGAATAATAATTAAATTATGGAGCCAAATCCCTCCGCAGTCTTTGGAGGGTTGAAATAGTAGAAACTAATACGTTACTTACACAATGAAGTAGATGCTAATTTGCATCAAATTTAAGCCATTATGATATCAAGAATATCTGTAATAATTACATGGCAAAATGTAAATGGTTAGTAAATATATGTGATCTTAAATTAAATATCACGAATCAACTAAATGTTAGAAATTTGTGACTAAGAAATGAAACAGTGGCTTAGCTGTATTGCAGAAATGTGCAGGCGATGAGTCACAATAACGTGGCTAAAGTGTGTTGACCAGACCACACACCAGAAGGTGAAGGGACGACCACGTTTCGGTCCGTCCTGGACCATTCTCAAGTCAACAATCGACTTGAGAATGATCCAGGACGGACCGAAACGTCGTCGTCCCTTCACCTTCTAGTGTGTGGTCTGGTCAACATTGTAGAAATAGATGTACGCGTTAGAGCAGTCACTTCAACCTGCTGTCCAGGTACACGCGTGGAGGGGAAGGTTAGGCGCGCAGGACTCGTAATTCTGTGGCGCGGGTTCGATTCCTGCACGAGGCAGAAACAAATGGGCAAAGTTTCTTTCACCCTGAATGCCCCTGTTACCTAGCAGTAAATAGGTACCTGGGAGTTAGTCAGCTGTCACGGGCTGCTTCCTGGGGGTGGACGCCTGGTCGAGGACCGGGCCGCGGGGACACTAAAGCCCCGAAATCATCTCAAGATAACCTCAAGATCTCTCCTCTCGCCGCTATGGCACACTCTGAAACACAGTCAATATGTAAGAGATGCCTATACCACTGCCATTGGGAGCCGGTCGGCCGAGCGGACAGCACGCTGGACTTGTGATCCTGTGGTCTCGGGTTCGATCCCGGGCGCCGGCGAGAAACAATGGGCAGAGTTTCTTTCACCCTATGCTCCTGTTACCTAGCAGTAAAATAGGTACCTGGGTGTTAGTCAGCTGTCACGGGCTGCTTCCTGGGGGTGGAGGCCTGGTCGAGGACCGGGCCGCGGGGACACTAAAAAGCCCCGAAATCATCTCAAGATAAGATCTTAAGATAACCACAGCGGATATACAACTATTTCTGAATGACAGGTGAGGACACGATCCAGCATGGGACTAACTTTTTGTAATTTGATGTCCATGCGTTTGGACGACTAGCAACCGACGCATTTGTCGCGTTGTGATCACAATTAAACACATATTTGTAGGACTTAACCGTATTATGCTCGACGAGATGAGTGTCTGTTGGTTGACGGAGTCGCTCCAAGACCCTGAGATCCGCTGCTACAAGGATGCGGGTAATACGGGCTGGTGAAGTACGTGAGCTCCTAGACACTGCTTGTTGCCAGCAATATGGCTGCCGTCCTCTCCTCCTCCCTCTCCAGTCTCGCCCGCGCATGCGCAATAACACGAAGAGTTGATACGGAGAATTATTCTTCTATTATTTATTCAACCACGCGAGATATTAAGGCTAAGGTTTATTATGAAGGAACTAATATTAATTGCATTCTCGTTGTATAGTAATTAATATGAAACGAAGTTCATAGAGACGAAAAGCTAAAGGAGAAATTCATTCCTCCATGCAGCTCTGTGATAACAGTGGGTACGGTTATAGAGTGATCAGCTAATAACGCTATATTATTTGATCACTGGTTGACACACTATCAGTTAATAATTCTTAGGAAACAATACCGATATAAAAGGAGAATAAAATATAATTCTCTGAAATGTAGACATTATCTTTCCCCTCTGCTAAATTATCTGACGGAACATAGCATGAAGTAGGAAAGACTTGGCGCAGTTATTACGCAGAAGAAGGGAAGAATTAAAATTGTTAGTCTACAAATTAGTAATATTAGTAAATTACTGTTGTTAGTACAAGGATGATTTATTGAAGTACTAAAAATGATGAATAAGTGTTGAATATTTCCAAGACCAAGTGTTATAGTCGTAATGGCTTTCTCCTAATAGTTCTTTTCCTTCCTCACAAAGAACGGCAACCCGTTCTCGCAAATTTAATAAGTCAATATTGACTTATTAAATATGTGCATAGGTGACATACTTAACATAATATATACCCTTAAAAAGATTCATAGAAAACACCGACCTTACTTAACCTACTTAGTATGTTAAGATAAGCATCTTATTGCTTCGTAATTACAATTATTACCTAACCTATAATAGGTATAGGTTAAGTAATAATTGTAATTACGAAGCAATAAGATGCTTATCTTAAGATACTAACAAGGTTAGGTAAGGTCGGTGTTTTCTATGAATCTTTTTAAGGGTATCTATTATGTTTAGTATATCACCTATGCACGTAGTTAATAAGTCAATATTGACTTTACGAATTTGCGAGAACGGGTTGGCCGCAGAACACTGAAAGCTGATTGAATAATTAGGGGGACGAAGGGAATATCAAGACGGATTAAGAGAGCAGTATGGCATGGGCCCCAGCAAGAGCTGGAGGAGAAGTGAGAAAGGAACAGCCACGGAAGCGACCAAGACGAGCGCCAAACATCGGCTCCTGGAGACAAACATCGGCTCCTGGAGACAAACATCGGCTCCTGGAGACAAACATCGGCTCCTGGAGACAGACATCGGCTCCTGGAGACAAACATCGGCTCCTGGAGACAGACATCGGCTCCTGGAGACAAACATCGGCTCCTGGAGACAGACATCGGCTCCTGGAGACAAACATCGGCTCCTGGAGACAAACATCGGCTCCTGGAGACAAACATCGGCTCCTGGAGACAGACATCGGCTCCTGGAGACAGACATCGGCTCCTGGAGACAGACATCGGCTCCTGGAGACAGACACAAACTACTCCATCAGAAGTTGGAGTTCATGGAAGCTGGCAAAAAACCAGGAATATTCCATTGAAGAACAGACATAGACAAAAAAGAGAGAATATAAACAGAGATAATAAAGGAGAAACGAAGGCAAAGTAGAACACAGGAGACTAAGGAAGAACAAGATCAGGATCAGTGAAATCAGGGTGATGGGGCAGAGGTAAAGCTAGCAAAGATAACCGAGACAAGGAAACGAGAGGAGGCACCAGAGAGGGGGCGGTCAAGGAAATTGAGGGATAGGAAGGACAGAAACAAGTAAGGGCACCGGAGCAAGGGCAGCATCCAAGAGTGGATCAAGGCCCAAGGAAACCTCCATAGGAGGGACAGGAGACCCTGCCACTGAAAAGGGAGGGAGAGCAGGGATAGTATCGGTGTCTGAAGGTGAGGAATACATCGAAGCCTTCTTACCCGCCGGGGAGGAAGAAGTAGACCAGCCAAGTTTGCGCTTCTGACGTAAAGTGACAGGCGTACCATCAGCAATATTCTGGGCGACCGCCTCGACAGTTTCAACAGAAGGAGAACGGGAACGAGCAACACGACGAGCGCTGGAAGGAGGATGGACAATGGCCTGAACAGATAGGGAGCGAGGAGGACCAAGAGACAGAGAGGAGGGCTGTGAAGGAGTGGTGATGAAAAGGAAGTGAGGGCACAGGAGACGAGGAAAACCGGGAAGGAAGGAAGGAAACACCAGACAGAAAACCAGGAGGAGGACCCTCTGGCCTAGAACGCAAAGGAGCAGACGGAGCAGCCGAGGTGGTGGTGGAGGTGTCGGGATACAAGGCCTCAAAACAGTTGCGAAACTGAGAAAGTGGGAAAGGGCGAGAAAAAGGGGCACGCAAAATACGAGCATAAGACATGCCAGAGAAAGAGGGAAGACAGCGTAACCTGGCGCCTAGCCTCAGGAAAAGACAAATGATCACGATGCTTCAAACTGAGAACGCTTCCTCAAATTTGTAATGCACGTATACACGGGAGAAGGCAGGGTGGGCGACACTGCAATTGATGTAGAGAGTTTGGGAAGAAGGGCACTCTGTCTTGGAATGGCCCGAGGTTCCACAATAGGGGCAGAGAGAGACCACACTTGTGCACTTGAAGGGACCATGCCCAAATCTCCAGCACCTGTTGTAGAGGCGAGGAGAGGGGATGTACTCCTGAACGGAGCATCTGACACCAGCAAGAATAAACTGAAGAGGGAAGGGACCTACCATCAAATGTGACCTTCACAATACGAAGAGGCTGATGGCGACGACCACGAGGGGGTTGAGTGAAGGTATCCACCTGGAGGATATAATGGCCTTGGGCCTCAAGGATATACTTAATATCCTCGTGGCAGTCTTTAAGTTCCCAGTCACCAGTCACAACATGGTGCGGGAGAAGAACTGTGCCAATGCAGGCATATTTGGAGATCCGAACAGGAATCTCCCAAATGCAGGACAACGAAACCAGGCGGGCAGCCGCTTCCCGAGAAGGCCCTGCAACAACACGTGGATCAGTTCGGGTGGTGTTAAAGGTGACCAACGTATCCTCCGAATTAATAAGGTGCTTATTGAGAAATAAATCATCAGGACAAGTAGGGTTAACATGACTAAGATCAAAATACTTAGTCCCTGTAGCAGGACCAAACAAAGCCTTGAAACAAGGAGAATGGGAAGGAATCAAGCGCGAGTGAGTGCCGCGGTGACGACGCCGAGCACTCCCAGTGCGAGAGGGGGTAAAAGATGCAGTTGTGACAACTAGAGACGGAGCCTCGCCAGGTGATGAGAACGTCACCACTGGGAACTTGGGGCTCAACTCTGCCACAGGTGGGAGGGGAAGAAGAGAGAGGCAGTCAGGAGAGTACAAGAAGGAACATGGTCTGGGGCCAATGTAGCAGGGGCTACAGAGCCCAGTCTTCCAACGCAGTCTAACTCGGGGGCTTGGTTGCCCACCCCACGAGCCTGGGAAGTGAAAAGAGGGTCAATGATTGACATAATAACGAGCAGGTAATGATTTCCTTCGTGAATAAGCCCCCATACCCACCATGGAGCCACAATTAGAGGACAGAACATCTGACAAGACGGGGCTTCCCAGGAGTGCATCATGAGTATATGCCCCACAATCGCCACCTTAAGAACTGTCAGTCCGTCGAGATCGGGTTCAGCAACGAAGGCGAGGATTGACAATAGAAGCGTCCCCTCGCTCACAACGTCAAGTACCACAGTTCTACGGGTGAGACAGTGTGCCTCCCCAAACACCCGGGCGTCAAAACAGTAGATGTCCGAAAGAACAATCAATAACGGCAAAAAAGTCGGCAGGAAATGACAGTTAGAAAGGAGAAGGGAGGAGGGGAGAAAAAAGGAAACATAAGGAAGAGGAAAAGACCTCCAGCACAATTTGTAAAGACAGCAGCAGGAGCATAAGGCTACAAAAGGACAGAGGACTGTCCCATGGAGCATCACACCCTGACAGCCGCCCCTCACAACGACAACAGGCTGGAAAGGGAGGGGGGGGGGGAACCCTGCAAGTAAATCGACCTCTGTCTTCATGCAGGCGACGAGTCACAATAATGTAGCTAGAGTATGTTGACCAGACCACACACTAGAAGGTGAAGGGACGACGACGTCCCTTCACCGTCTAGTGTGTGGTCTGGTCAACGACCTCTGTCTTACTGTCAAGCCCTGTAGTAATCAAAAGAAGGCTCCAAGCCGGGAAGAACATGTAGCGTCAGTGATGCTGGATATTCAAGAGGCGCTAAATACCACTCAAGATGCCAATACCAGAAGAAAGGTGCATAAGAATGAACTATCAGGATAAAGCACCAAGCCATTACGACTATATAGCACTGGGAAGGGATCAGGATAAGGATTAGGGATGGGACGTAGGGGAAGGAATGGTGTCCAACCACTTGGACGGTCGGGAAATGAACGCCGACCTGCATCAAGCGAGACCGTCTCTCTACCGTCCAGCCCAAGATGTTGACCAAGGAATCTGGTGAGGGTCAAGATGACCAAGAAACACACACGATCGTCCTCACAATGAGGACGTTGTTCAAGGAGCTGCACGACTGTAAGCTGGACTATGCAACACGGACGAACAGGAGCCGGACGTTGTCACATCAAATAAAAAACTATATTCGTAACTGGCAGTACATAGATAATTGGTTAGGTTTACATACAAGTACAGTACACTAATTACACAAGTTTTTTCTTTTTTTGAGATATATAGAAGAGTTGTTACATGGTTGTAGAGCCACTAGTACGCGTAGCGTTTCGGGCAGGTCCCTGGAATACGATCCCCGCCGCGAAGAATCCTTGTTACAACCAAGTACCCATTTTACTGTTGAGTTAAACAGAGGCTACAGTTAAGGATTTGCGCCCAGTAAATCCTCCCCGGCCAGGATACGAACCCCTGACATAGCACTCGCGGAACGCCAGGCGAGTGTCTTACCACTACACCACGGAGACTGTAAACTGTCACAATCGTCATCATTAGAATCACTAAATCAAAACTTATATCTTAGGTATAAAGTGTATTTGTTAACAATTAGAAAGATGATATATTGTGAAGACAAAGTGAGAGTTAACATTATCTTGAGATGATTTCAGGGCTTTTTAGTGTCCCCGCGGCCCGGTCCTCGACCAGGCCTCCACCCCCAGGAAGCAGCCCGTGACAGCTGACTAACACCCAGGTACCTATTTTACTGCTAGGTAACAGGGGCATAGGGTGAAAGAAACTCTGCCCATTGTTTCTCGCCGGCGCCTGGGATCGAACCCAGGACCACAGGATCACAAGTCCAGCGTGCTGTCCACTTGGCCGACCGGCTCCCTTATGGTAGCAAGGTATATATTAACACAAGGTTTATCACACACTTAACATGCCGAGATAATTAGTGGTGTAACTATTATGAAGTAATCATGTCGTGGGGTTGTACATGTCGTCCTCAACCTCCTACACCAACACATTCTGGCATTATCCCCGCTCAAACTCACTACACATACACATACACACATATGCTGACATGTTTACAGGAGTAGAGTCCTACATGTCGATGTTTGCGGATGACGCAAAGTTGATAAGAAGTGTTGTGACAGATGAGGATTGTAGGATCCTCCAAGAGGACCCGAACAGGTTGCAGAGAAGGTCAGAGAAATGGCTACTGGAGTTCAACACGAGCAAATGTAAAGTTATAGATATGGGATTAGGTGATAGGCGACCAAAGGGACAGTACACAATGAAGGGGAACTGCCTACCTGTGACGACTCGAGAAAGAGACCTGGGAGTGGACGTAACACCTAATCTAACTCCTGAGGCACATATTAATAGGATATCGACAGCAGCGTACTCTACACTGGCAAAAGTTAGATCATCATTCAGAAACCTAAGTGAGGAGGCTTTTAGGGCGCTTTATGCTGCCTACGTGAGGCCAGTCTTAGCCCCATCATGGAATCCCCACCTGAAGAAACACATAAGGAAACTGGAAAAGGTTCAGAAAGTTTGCAACGAGACTCGTCCCAGCTTTATGATGGATGGGGTATGAAGAGCGCCTGAAGGAACTGTGCCTTACGACACAAGAAAAAAGAAGGGAGAGGGAGGATATGATAGGAACATATAAAATACTCAGGGGGATTGACAGAGTGGAAATAGGCGAAATGTTCACACGGAATAGTAACAGAACGAGGGGACATGGGTGGAAGCTGGAAACTCAGATGAGTCTCAGAGATGTTAAGAAGTTTTCTTTTAGCGTGAGAGTAGTAGAAAAATGGAATGCACTTAAGGAGCAGGTTGTGGAAGCAAACTCTATTCATAATTTTAAAACTAGGTATGATAGGGAAGTAGGACCGGAGTCATTGCTGTAAACAACCGATGGCTCGAAAGGCGGGATCCAAGAGTCAATGCTCGATCCTGCAGACAAAAATAGGTGAGTGAGTACATACACACACCATCGATCTCACTACCATTGGACTCAAAACAGCCGTCAGTAAACCATCACAATGACAGTAGTTCCTTGATAAGTGCAAATATCGGGCTGTAGATCTTTCTACTGATGAGCCGTGGTAAACTGTACACCCACCACCGCACTATGTACACCTCGCCCAACCCTCTGTACATGGGTGTATTTCCTAACCCTGACGTTTACCACTTAACCTTCAGGAAATACACCTTAATTGTTTTCTGGAAAAAGAAAAGCAGTTCAGTTGCCTGGACAAGTAGGAGAGGCCAGAGGACAACTGCCTAGTAAACAGAATTGACTGAGTTTACTGGACGGTTGATTCCTGTCAGACAATGGTATTCCTTTATGATTTATTTCCTCAAGTGAGGGTACAGACACCAAGCGGGAGATTATGATGACAGCGATGAGGAAATTGAAATGGACACCAATGGTGCGTGTGCAACATTTCATCTGCTCAAAATTAAGCTGAGCAAGGTCAGCATTGTGTAGGTCCCATAGTTCACGCACATACAAGCTTCGACATTGACCTAAATAACCCAACCAGGTATCAACATGACGAAATTGACTAATGTTGACATGTTTGAGTTTCAGGTTTCTAATTAGCAGGAGAGGAATTGGCAAGTGAGCCCTTTGAAGAGACAATATGCCCTAGATGCTTTTCAGAACAGTTTACCGGAATCTCTGGGATTGTGATTATGATTGTGGATTGTGATTATGATTAATTGATGGAGATTGTGACCTCGATAAAACCATCCCCTCCACAAGTTAAAGCTGTGATGTTGACCAGACCACACACTAGAAAGTGATGAGACGACGACGTTTCGGTCCGTCCTGGACCATTCTCAATCGACTTGAGAATGGTCCAGGACGGACCGAAACATCGTCGTCCCTTCACCTTCTAGTGTGTGGTCTGGCCAACATACTTTAGCCACGTTATTGTGACTCATCGCCTGCAGTTAAAGCTGTGAGATTGTTCCCGAATATAAAAAATTAAAGCACTACAAAAACAGGATAAAATTAATGTGCTTTACCTGTAGTAGAGGAAGTGAGGAGCCTCCAGGTGAGTGGTAAGCTTCCAGTAGGGATGTGTTGGGATGGAACCTCCGGCTGTGGCGCATCCCCAAGACATGTGTACCAGTAGAGATACCAGTGACAATCAGCGAGGTCTCATATGTCATGTTGTCGGGAGTCATTTCCTCCGCAGCCTGGTCCATCGTCGGGCGAGACACACATAAGGCTCGTCCCTCATCTTGACCGAGATCTAGAAATCTTTGGGAAAAAATGAACCACTATAACTACCGCGTGTGTATTATCCAGAGACAAATATGTATTACAACTGTATGGTCAACATGTATACTTGTCAAGTCACTGTACAAGTCAATCCACAGCCGTCACCTGGCAGTATAGGTCTTCTATGACGTGTCAATAAAGCTTATCACATCATATTTTCAAACTATTTCACGGTCTACAAATGTCAGGTAACTTCTTCAGGCGCTTGTCCCAACACTGTACACATCTTCCTCAGGAGACACTCTCAGTCGCCTAGTCCCTCGAACCAGAACACAATATGTCGGAGTGGAGCACTGCTTAGGTCGACTATGTCTCCGGACGGCCAGCCTGGAATTGATGTTATCGTCGATGGAGTGAGAGGAACACTGCCTATATGTCCAAATTTACCAATGCTCTTGTTGTCTCGGTCGGCGACTCTGATTGGCCACCAGACGAGCTGTGCTGGTCCTAACAACCCTTATGGTCATTAACCTGGCACCTGAGGAATTAGCAGGTCCATGAGAGGTCGTCGTGAGAGGCAGTCAGATGGTACAAGAGGTCGTCGTGAGAGGCGGCCAGATAGTACAAGTGGTCGTCGTGAGAGGCGGCCAGATAGTACAAGAGGTCGTCGTGAGAGGCGGCCAGATAGTACAAGAGGTCGTCGTGAGAGGCGGCCAGATAGTACAAGAGGTCGTCGTGAGAGGCGGCCAGATAGTACAACAGGTCGTCGTGAGAGGCGGCCAGATAGTACAACAGGTCGTCGTGAGAGGCGGCCAGATAGTACAACAGGTCGTCGTGAGAGGCGGCCAGATAGTACAAGAGGTCGTCGTGAGAGGCGGCCAGATAGTACAAGAGGTCGTCGTGCGAGGCGGCCAGATAGTACAAGAGGTCGTCGTGAGAGGCGGCCAGATAGTACAACAGGTCGTCGTGAGAGGCGGCCAGATGGTACAACAGGTCGTCGTGAGAGGCGGCCAGATGGTACAACAGGTCGTCGTGAGAGGCGGCCAGATGGTACAACAGGTCGTCGTGAGAGGCGGCCAGATGGTACAAGAGGTCGTCGTGAGAGGCGGCCAGATGGTACAACAGGTCGTCGTGAGAGGCGGCCAGATGGTACAACAGGTCGTCGTGAGAGGCGGCCAGATGGTACAACAGGTCGTCGTGAGAGGCGGCCAGATAGTACAACAGGTCGTCGTGAGAGGCGGCCAGATGGTACAACAGGTCGTCGCGAGAGGCGGCCAGATGGTACAACAGGTCGTCGTGAGAGGCGGCCAGATGGTACAAGAGGTCGTCGTGAGAGGCGGCCAGATGGTACAACAGGTCGTCGTGAGAGGCGGCCAGATAGTACAAGAGGTCGTCGTGAGAGGCGGCCAGATAGTACAAGAGGTCGTCGTGAGAGGCGGCCAGATGGTACAAGAGGTCGTCGTGAGAGGCGGCCAGATGGTACAAGAGGTCGTCGTGAGAGGCGGCCAGATGGTACAAGAGGTCGTCGTGAGAGGCGGCCAGATGGTACAACAGGTCGTCGTGAGAGGCGGCCAGATAGTACAAGAGGTCGTCGTGAGAGGCAGCCAGATAGTACAAGAGGTCGTCGTGCGAGGCGGCCAGATAGTACAACAGGTCGTCGTGCGAGGCGGCCAGATGGTACAAGAGGTCGTCGTGAGAGGCGGCCACATAGTACAAGAGGTCGTCTCCTTCCCCCACCTTAGAATGCATTCCCACATTAGTCAACTTTACCATATATTTGATTAAACTAGAACAATTATAAGTGCAGCAGAAGGCACTTTTTATCCGACATTCCTGGCCTAAAATGTTTATAAGGTCCTAAAATGTTTATAAGGTCCTAAAATGTTTACTTCAGTTGTAAAAGTGACTAAAAGAGGGGCACATCCGGCTCCAACATCCAGTGGCAGCCAGGACTACTCTGTTAAATGAACAAGCTGGCTATCAACCACAGGCTTGTGGGGCGTCTTCGGGATCGCTTCGTTAAACTACAAGCAATTACAGTCAGTTTACGACTCCAAACCTAATGTTTATGTTCTGTTCCGACCAGCCTCCATCCTGGTGGATAAGTGTAGGCCTAGGGGACCCCTATATAGGCCTGGGGGACCCCTATATAGGTCTGGGACCCCTATATATAGGCCTGGGGGACCTGTCTATAGGTCTGGGGACCTGTATATAGGCCTGGGGGACCCCTATATATAGGCCTGGGGGACCCCTATATATAGGCCTGGGGGACCTGTATATAGGCCTGGGGGACCCCAATATAGGCCTGCGGAACCCCTATATAGGTCTGGGACCCCTATATATAGGCCTGGGGGACCTGTATATAGGCCTGGGGAACCCCTATATAGGCCTGCGGAACCCCTATATAGGTCTGGGACCCCAATATATAGGCCTGGGACCCCTATATATAGGCCTGGGGGACCTGTATATAGGCCCGGGGGACCTGTACTCACCTATTTGTGCTTGCGGGGGTTGAGCTCTGGCTCTTTGGTATATATAGGCCTGGGGGACCTGTATATAGGCTGGGGGACCTGTATATAGGCCTGGGGGACCCCAATATAGGCCTGCAGAACCCCTATATAGGTCTGGGACCCCTATATATAGGCCTGGGACCCCTATATATAGGCCTGGGGGACCTGTATATAGGCTGGGAGACCTGTATATAGGCCTGGGGGACCCCTATATATAGGCCTGGGGGACCTGTATATAGGCTGGGAGACCTGTATATAGGCCTGGGGGACCCCTATATATAGGCCTGGGGGACCTGTATATAGGCCTGGGGGACCTGTATATAGGCCTGGGGGACCTGTATATAGGCCTGGGGGACCTGTATATAGGCCTGGGACCCCTATATATAGGCCTGGGGGACCTGTATATAGGCCTGGGGGACCTGTATATAGGCCTGGGGGACCCCTATATATAGGCCTGGGGAACTGTATATAGGCTTGGGACCCCTATATAAGTCTGGGGGACCCCTATATAGGTCTGGGACCCCTATATAGGCCTGGGGGACCCCTATATAGGTCTGGGACCCCTATATAGGCCTAGGGGACCTGTATATAGGCCTGGGGGACCCCTATACATAGGCCTGGGGGACCCCTATATAGGTCTGGGACCACTATATTAGTCTGGGACCACTATATAGGTCTGGGACCACTATATAGGTCTGGGAGATCACTATATAGGTCTGGGAGATCACTATATAGGTCTGGGAGATCACTATATAGGTCTGGGGGACCACTATATAGGTCTGGGGGATCACTATATAGGTCTGGGGGACCACTATATAGGTCTGGGGGACCACTATATAGGTCTGGGGGACCACTATATAGGTCTGGGTGACCACTATATAGGTCTGGGGGACCACTATATAGGTCTGGGGGACCACTATATAGGTCTGGGGGACCACTATATCGGCCTGGGAGACCACTATATAGGTCTGGGACCACTATATAGGTCTGGGGGACCACTATATAGGTCTGGGGGACCACTATATATAGGTCTGGGACCACTATATAGGTCTGTGGGACCACTATATAGGTCTGTGGGACCACTATATAGGTCTGGGGGACCACTATATAGGTCTGGGGGACCACTATATAGGTCTGGGGGACCACTATATAGGTCTGGGGGACCACTATATAGGTCTGGGGGACCACTATATAGGTCTGGGGGACCACTATATAGGTCTGGGGGACCACTATATAGGTCTGGGGGACCACTATATAGGTCTGGGACCACTATATAGGTCTGGGGGACCACTATATAGGTCTGGGGGACCACTATATAGGTCTGGGGGACCACTATATAGGTCTGGGGGACCACTATATAGGTCTGGGGGACCACTATATAGGTCTGGGACCACTATATAGGTCTGGGGGACCACTATATAGGTCTGGGGGACCACTATATAGGTCTGGGGGACCACTATATAGGTCTGGGGGACCACTATATCGGCCTGGGAGACCACTATATAGGTCTGGGACCACTATATAGGTCTGGGGGACCACTATATAGGTCTGGGGGACCACTATATATAGGTCTGGGACCACTATATAGGTCTGTGGGACCACTATATAGGTCTGTGGGACCACTATATAGATCTGGGGGACCACTATATAGGTCTGGGGGACCACTATATAGGTCTGGGGGACCACTATATAGGTCTGGGGGACCACTATATAGGTCTGGGACCACTATATAGGTCTGGGGGACCACTATATAGGCCTGGGACCACTACATAGGTCTGGGGGACCACTATATAGGTCTGTGGGACTACTATATAGGCCTGGGGGACCACTATATAGGTCTGGGACCACTATATAGGTCTGTGGGACTACTATATGGGCCTGGGGGACCACTATATAGGTCTGGGACCACTATATAGGTCTGTGGGACTACTATATAGGCCTGGGGGACCACTATATAGGTCTGGGACCACTATATAGGCCTGGGGGACCACTATATAGGTCTAGGGGACCACTATATAGGTCTGGGGGACCACTATATAGGTCTGTGGGACTACTATATAGGCTGGGGGACCACTATATAGGTCTGGGGGACCACTATATAGGTCTGGGACCACTATATAGGTCTGGGACCACTATATAGGTCTGGGGGACCACTATATAGGTCTGGGAGACCACTATATAGGTCTGGGAGACCACTATATAGGCCTGGGACCACTATATAGGTCTGGGACCACTATATAGGCCTGGGACCACTATATAGGTCTGGGGGACCACTATATAGGTCTGGGGGACCACTATATAGGTCTGGGGGACCACTATATAGGTCTGGGGGACCACTATATAGGTCTGGGGGACCACTATATAGGTCTGGGGGACCACTATATAGGTCTGGGACCACTATATAGGTCTGGGGGACCACTATATAGGTCTGGGGGACCACTATATAGGCCTGGGACACCACTATATAGGTCTGGGGGACCACTATATAGGTCTGGGGGACCACTATATAGGTCTGGGACTACTATATAGGTCTGGGGGACCACTATATTGGTCTGGGACCACTATATAGGTCTGTGGGACTACTATATAGGTCTGGGGGACCACTATATAGGTCTGGGGGACCACTATATAGGTCTGTGGGACCACTATATAGGTCTGTGGGACCACTATATAGGCCTGGGGGACCACTATATAGGTCTGGGGGACCACTATATTGGTCTGTGGGACCACTATATAGGCCTGGGACCACTATATAGGTCTGGGACCACTATATAGGTCTGTGGGACTACTATATAGGCCTGGGGGACCACTATATAGGTTTGGGACCAGTATATAGGTCTGTGGGACTACTATATAGGCCTGGGGGACCACTATATAGGTCTGGGGGACCACTATATAGGTCTGGGGGACCACTATATAGGTCTGTGGGACTACTATATAGGCCTGGGGGACTACTATATAGGCCTGGGGACCACTATATAGGTCTGGGGGACCGCTATATAGGTCTGGGACCACTATATAGGTCTGGGACCACTATATAGGTCTGGGGGACCACTATATAGGTCTGGGGGACCACTATATAGGTCTGGGGACCACTATATAGGTCTGGGACCACTATATAGGTCTGGGGGACCACTATATAGGTCTGGGGGACCACTATATAGGTCTGGGACCACTATATAGGTCTGGGACCACTATATAGGTCTGGGACCACTATATAGGTCTGGGGGACCACTATATAGGTCTGGGGGACCACTATATAGGTCTGGGGGACCACTATATAGGTCTGGGAGACCACTATATAGGTCTTGGGACCACTATATAGGTCTGGGAGACCACTATATAGGTCTTGGACCACTATATAGGTCTGGGGGACCACTATATAGATCTGGGGGACCACTATATAGGTCTGGGGGACCACTATATAGGTCTGGGGGACCACTATATAGGTCTGGGAGACCACTATATAGGCCTGGGGACCCCTATATAGGTCTGGGACCACTATATAGGCCTGGGACCACTATATAGGTCTGGGGGACCACTATATAGGTCTGGGGGACCGCTATATAGGTCTGGGGGAACACTATATAGGCCTGGGACCACTATATAGGTTTGGGGGACCACTATATTGGTCTGGGGACCACTATATAGGTCTGGGAGACCACTATATAGGTCTGGGGGACCACTATATAGGTCTGGGGGACCACTATATAGGTCTGGGGGACCACTATATACGTCTGGGGGACCACTATATAGGACTGTGGGACCACTATATAGGTCTGGGGACCACTATATAGGTCTGGGGGACCACTATATAGGTCTGGGGGACCACTATATAGGTCTGGGGGACCACTATATAGGTCTGGGAGACCACTATATAGGTCTGGGACCACTATATAGGTCTGGGGACCACTATATAGGTCTGGGGACCACTATAGGTCTGGGGGACCACTATATAGGTCTGGGGGACCACTATATAGGTCTGGGAGACCACTATATAGGTCTGGGACCACTATATAGGTCTGGGGGACCACTATATAGGTCTGGGGGACCACTATATAGGTCTGGGGGACCACTATATAGGTCCTGGGGACCACTATATAGGTCTGGGGACCACTATATAGGTCTGGGGACCACTATATAGGTCTGGGAGATCCACTATATAGGTCTGGGGGACCACTATATAGGTCTGGGGGACCACTATATAGGTCTGCGAGACCACTATATAGGTCTGGGAGACCACTATATAGGTCTGGGACCACTATATAGGTCTGGGACCACTATAATAGGTCTGGGGGACCACTATATAGGTCTGGCGAAGACCACTATATAGGGTCTGGGAGACCACTAATATAGGTCCTGGGGACCACTTATATATGTCTGGAACCACTATATAGGCCCTGGGGACCACTATATTAGGTCTGGGGGGACCACTATATAGGTCTGGGGACCACTATATAGGTCTGTGGAGACCACTATATAGGTCTGGGGAACACTATATCGGTCTGGGACCCACTATATAGGTCTGGGCACCACAATCGGTGGAACCACTATATAGTCTGGGGACCACTATATAGGTCTGGGACCACTATATAGGTCTGGGGGACCACTATATAGGCCTGGTGGACCCACTCTATAGGTCACTGGGACACCACTTATAGTCGGGACCACTTATAGGTGGGCACCACTATATAGGTCTGGGGACACTATATAGTTCTGGGACCTACTATATAGGTCTGGGGGACCACTATATAGTTCTGCGGACCAACTATATAGTGTCTGGTTGACTTCCTATATAGGTCTGGGGGAACACTATATAGGTGTCTGGGAGACCACTATATAGGTCTGTGGGACCACTATTATAGCGTCTGTGGGACCCCTATATAGTTCCTAGTAGGATCCACTATATAGGTCTGGGGGACCCACTATATAGGTCTGGGGGACCACTATATAGGTCTGGGACCACTATATAGGTCTGGGGGACCACTATATAGTTCTGGGACCACTATATAGGTCTGGGGGACCACTATATAGGTCTGGGACCACTATATAGGTCTGGGGGACCACTATATAGGTCTGGGGGACCACTATATAGGTCTGGGGGACCACTATATAGGTCTGGGGGACCACTTTATAGGTCTGGGGGACCACTATATAGGTCTGGGGGACCACTATATAGGTCTGGGAGACAACTATATAGGTCTGGGGGACCACTATATAGGTCTGGGACCACTATATAGGTCTGGGAGACCACTATATAGGTCCGGGAGACCACTATATAGGTCTGGGACCACTATATAGGTCTGGGACCACTATATAGGTCTGGGACCACTATATAGGTCTGGGACCACTATATAGGTCTGGGAGACCACTATATAGGTCTGGGACCACTATATAGGTCTGGGGGACCACTATATAGGCCTGGGGGACCACTATATAGGCCTGAGGGACCACTATATAGGTCTGGGACCACTATATAGGTCTGGGACCACTATATAGGTCTGGGACCACTATATAGGTCTGGGAGATCACTATATAGGTCTGGGACCACTATATAGGTCTGGGGGACCACTATATAGGCCTGGGAGACCACTATATAGGCCTGGGAGACCACTATATAGGTCTGGGGGACCACTATATAGGTCTGGGGGACCCACTATATAGGTCTGGGGGACCACTATATAGGTCTGGGACCACTATATAGGTCTGGGGGACCACTATATAGGTCTGGGGGACCACTATATAGTTCTGGGGGACCACTATATAGGTCTGGGACCACTATATAGGTCTGGGAGATCACTATATAGGTCTGGGAGATCACTATATAGGTCTGGGGGACCACTATATAGGTCTGGGGGACCACTATATAGGTCTGGGGGACCACTATATAGGTCTGGGGGACCACTATATAGGTCTGGGGGACCACTATATAGGTCTGGGACCACTATATAGGTCTGGGACCACTATATAGGTCTGGGGGACCACTATATAGGTCTGGGAGACAACTATATAGGTCTGGGGGACCACTATATAGGTCTGGGGGACCACTATATATGTCTGGAACCACTATATAGGCCTGGGGGACCACTATATAGGTCTGGGGGACCACTATATAGGTCTGGGACCACTATATAGGTCTGGGAGACCACTATATAGGTCTGGGACCACTATATAGGTCTGGGACCACTATATAGGTCTGGGACCACTATATAGGTCTGGGACCACTATATAGGTCTGGGACCACTATATAGGTCTGGGACCACTATATAGGTCTGGGGGACCACTATATAGGCCTGGGGGACCACTATATAGGTCTGGGACCACTATATAGGTCTGGGGACCACTATATAGGTCTGGGGTACCACTATATAGGTCTGGGGGACCACTATATAGGTCTGGGGGACCACTATATAGGTCTGGGGGACCACTATATAGGTCTGGGACCACTATATAGGTCTGGGGGACCACTATATAGGTCTGGGACCACTATATAGGTCTGGGAGACCACTATATAGGTCTGGGACCACTATATAGGTCTGGGACCACTATATAGGTCTAGGAGATCACTATATAGGTCTGGGACCACTATATAGGTCTGGGGGACCACTATATAGGTCTGGGGGACCACTATATAGGTCTGGGGGACCACTATATAGGTCTGGGGGACCACTATATAGGTCTGGGGGACCACTATATAGGTCTGGGGGACCACTATATAGGCCTGGGACCACTATATAGGCCTGGGGGACCACTATATAGGTCTGGGGGACCACTATATAGGTCTGGGACCACTATATAGGTCTGGGAGACCACTATATAGGTCTGGGAGACCACTATATAGGCCTGGGAGACCACTATATAAGTCTGGGGGACCACTATATAGGTCTGGGGGACCACTATATAGGTCTGGGACCACTATATAGGTCTGGGACCACTATATAGGTCTGGGAGACCACTATATAGGTCTGGGAGACCACTATATAGGTCTGGGGGACCACTATATAGGTCTGGGACCACTATATAGGTCTGGGAGACCACTATATAGGTCTGGGAGACCACTATATAGGTCTGGGGGACCACTATATAGGTCTGGGACCACTATATAGGTCTGGGAGACCACTATATAGGTCTGGGAGACCACTATATAGGCCTGGGAGACCACTATATAGGCCTGGGACCATTCTCCCCTCCTACCCAAGGGGGGTGGGGGGCTAGCTCCCCCTCCCCCCTACCCATGGGGGGAGGGAGGTAAGATCCCCCTCCCCCCCTACCCATTGGGGAGGGAGGTAAGCTCCCCCTACCCATGGGGGGTAAGTAATCGCCCCCTCCCCCCCTACCCATAGAGGGTAGGTAAGCGCCCCCTCCCCCCCTACCCATGGGGAGGAGGGAGGTAAGCGCCCCCTCCCCCCCTACCCATAGAGGGTAGGTAAGCGCCCCCTCCCCCCCTACCCATGGGGAGGAGGGAGGTAAGCGCCCCCTCCCCCCCTACCCATGGGGGGTAGGTAAGCGCCCCCTCCCCCCCTACCCATGGGGAGGAGGGAGGCAAGCGCCCCCTCCCCCCCTACCCATGGGGAGGAGGGAGGCAAGCGCCCCCTCCCCCCCTACCCATGGGGAGGAGGAAGGTAAGCGCCCCCTCCCCCCTACCCATGGGGAGGAGGAAGGTAAGCGCCCCCTCCCCTTCTACCCATGGGGAGGAGGAAGGTAAGCGCCCCCTACCCATGGGGAGGAGGGAGGCAAGCGCCCCCTCCCCCCCTACCCATGGGGAGGAGGAAGGTTAGCGCCCCCTCCCCTCCTACCCATGGGGAGGAGGAAGGTAAGCGCCCCCTACCCATGGGGAGGAGGAAGGTAAGCGCCCCCTCCCCATGCCAAGGAAGCACCCAGTGAGGGCATATACACTCTACACTTTAGGCTTGCCCCCTACAACCTCAACCCAACTCCGGGGTAGCTATTTACCCCTAGCTAAAAATACCCATTAAGTGACAGGAAATGGCCCAGCCATTTCTATCTGGTCCGGGATTCGAACCAGGGATTTCTGACAGAGTCGAGAACGACTTGAAGATATCAATACCAAAATCCACCAGGGCTGTGGGGTGGCTGCGAACCCTCTACCCCTGGTTATCTTGAGGTTATCTTGAGATGATTTCGGGGCTTTAGTGTCCCCGCGGCCCGGTCCTCGACCAGGCCTCCACCCCCAGGAAGCAGCCCGTGACAGCTGACTAACACCGAGGTACCTATTTTACTGCTAGGTAACAGGGGCATAGGGTGAAAGAAACTCTGCCCATTGTTTCTCGCCGGCGCCTGGGATCGAACCCAGGACCACAGGATCACAAGTGCAGCGTGCTGTCCGCTCGGCCGACCGGCTCCCCAGCTTACTGGTAGACCTTACTTCTGGTAGAGTAAGCGACTGGCAATGGTGCGGTCGGGGGTTCGCGCCCCCGTCACATCCATGGTGAACTATTCTCAATGTATCCAATTTGAAAGGGATAAAAAAAAACCCGCCCAGACCAAAATAGCGTGTGTGTGCTGACGTTGGGAAGCTGCGTCAGTGAGTGCCTGCCGCCACGCCTCACTCAACACAAGATCTATCCTTCTACCTCAACCTTCCATAACAACTATCATCATGTTTACCTTTTTTTAAGACATAAACATAAACGAAATGTTTACGTGTTTTTAGAACAACTTTGTTGGCGGAAGGGAACGTGCGGTCAGCCATGTTATTGGATTTTCCTCAGTGGTAAGATATGAGTAATCAGTATATATATTGCATTGAAAAATCACTCCTGTTAATGTTGCAAGAGAGGTATTAAAATATTTTATTATATTAATAATATAATAATGAGATAATATTGGAACATTTGGTAACACGGAAGAATTCTACAAGTTCCAAGACTTCACTGAGACAGTGACACCAGCTTCAAGGGTCCCAACACACACCTCGTAGCCTCACACCAGGGGCCTCGTAGCCTCACACCAGGGACCTCGTAGCCTCACACCAGGGGCCTCGTAGCCTCACACCAGGGACCTCGTAGCCTCACACCAGGGGCCTCGTAGCCTCACACCAGGGACCTCGTAGCCTCACACCAGGGGCCTCGTAGCCTGGTGGATAGCGCGCAGGACTCGTAATTCTGTGGCGCGGGTTCGATTCCCGCACGAGGCAGAAACAAATGGGCAAAGTTTCTTTCACCCTAAGTGCCCCTGTTACCTAGCAGTAAATAGGTACCTGGGAGTTAGTCAGCTGTCACAGGCTGCTTCCTGGGGTGTGTGTGTGTGGTGTGGGAAAAAAAAAAGAAGTTAGTAAACAGTTGATTGACAGTTGAGAGGCGGGCCGAAAGAGCAAAGCTCAACCCCCGCAAAAACACAACTAGTAAACACAACTAGTAAACACACCTCCATGCTAAGACCATATACTAAGACCATGCTAAGACCATACTAAGACCATGCTAAGACCATACTAAGACCATATACTAAGACCATGCTAAGACCATACTAAGACCATACTAAAACCATACTAAGACCATACTAAGACCATACTAAAACCATACTAAGACCATACTAAGACCATACTTAGACTGTACTAAGACCGTACTAAGACTGTACTAAGACCATACTAAGATCATACTAAGACCATACTAAGACCGTACTAAGACCGTACTAAGACCGTACTAAGACAATACTAAGACCGTACTAAAACCATACCAAGACTGTACTAAGACCATACCAAGACCATATTAAGACCACACTAAGACCATACTAAGACCATATTATGACTGTACAAAGACCATACTAAGACCATATTAAGACCATATTAAGACCACATTAAGACTGCACAAAGACCATACTAAGACCATACTAAGACCATACTAAGACCACATTAAGACCATATTAAGACCATACTAAGACCATATTAAGACCACATTAAGACTGCACAAAGACCATACTAAGACCATACTAAGACCACATTAAGACCATATTAAGACCATACTAAGACCATATTAAGACCATACTAAGACCATATTAAGACCACATTAAGACTGCACAAAGACCATACTAAGACCATACTAAGACCATACTAAGACCACATTAAGACCATACTAAGACAATACTAAGACCATATTAAGACCGTATTAAGACCATATTAAGACCACATTAAGACCACATTAAGACCATATTAAGACCATATTAAGACCATACTAGGACCATACTAAGACCATATTAAGACCATACTAAGACCATATTAAGACCACATTAAGACCATACTAAGACCATATTAAGACCGTACTAAGACCATACTAAGACCGTACTAAGACCATACTAAGACTGTACTAAGACAGTACTAAGACCGTACTAAGACCATACTAAGACTGTACTAAGACAGTACTAAGACCATACTAAGACCACACTAAGACCATCTAAAACCATACTTATGTCACAACGTCACTAAAATGATGTATGAAATTCGGGGAACCCTAACCTAACCTAACTAAAGACCAGCCAATAAAAAACGTTACAACAATTTTGCGAACCGCTGTGATTTATAAAGCAGCGTATTGTGGCCGTTGTGGATTTATAAGTCTTCAATAATGGGTAGTACGCGAGAGGACCGGTTGGTAAGAGATATATTAGAGGGTGACTAGGAAGATTATCCACACATTCTGGGAGCTGACGACGAAGCTGACGAAGCTATCGACGAAGCTGACGAAGCTATCGACGAAGCTGACGAAGCTATCGACGAACCTGACGAACTTTATGAAGCTGGCGAAGTTGACGAAGCTGACGAACCAGACGATGAAGCAGTTACAGCTGACGAAGCTGCAGAGGCTGACGATGAGCCTGTTAAAGCTGATGAAGAAGCTGTTAAAGCTGACGAAGCTGACAAAGTTGACGGTGAAGCTGACGAATGATGGTGCCTACATTCTCAAGAACACACACTTGGGGCCAAATCCGTCAAGCAGTTATGCAAGTGCTGAGGAAATCGTAGCCTTTTTACCAAGTTCCTGGCGGCTGGCTGGTGATCTATCAGACTGTTTACACACACACACACCTCTCTATAAGCTCTCGTGCCAAGACACCTCCGCAGGCATCTTAAGCTTTACGTAAACCGGATATAAGTCAAGCTTTCTTGACTACGCAACCCTGAGTGGAGAGCGCTGGGAGTTAGAAAGCTGCTACGGCCTGCTGCTTCCTGGGGGTGGAGGCCTGGTCGAGGACCGGGCCGCGGGGACGCTAAACCCCGATATCATCTCAAGATAACCTCAAGATAGCAAGAGATCATGGCAGTGGTTAAGTAAACACAGCTGGACACTATATATGGCGGGAGACGGCGAAGGGCTCCGTCTTGCTCCAAAAAAGTTTGTTTACCTATCCTGTGTGTCGCTAACATTATATATTTGGTACAAAATAGGTATATATATCCCCTATTTTGGTACTTCTTATATTAACGATGAGGACCGTAGAATATATATACCGACTTACAACCAAAATAGAAAGTAGAAATCTGAACTATTGAGTTGAACAGGGAAACTATTTTAGGCTTGTGTTGCTTTGTTAAACCAAGCTAACCCTATCCTCCCTAGGCCTAATATAGTACATATGTGTACTATACTAAGACTAGGAATATTACAGTTTGTGTTTAAGGTTCATTTTAAAATAATTCCTTACTAGGTAAGCATCAATTAGGCCTACATAAATGAGGCCTACGTAATGATGTAATCAATAATATGTTAAATGACTTCTAATTAGGAGAAAAGTGACACCTTTTATGTATACTTTAAAAAGTATACCTTTTATGTATAAGGAAAAGTATACCTTTTATGTATAAGGTGGTGAAGGGTAGGGAAGGTGGTGAAGGGTAGGGAAGGTGGTGAAGGGTGGGTGGTGAAGGGTAGGGTAGGTGGTGAAGGGTAGGGAAGGTGGTGAAGGGCAGGGAAGGTGGTGAAGGGTAGGGAAGGTGGTGAAGGGTAGGGAAGGTGGTGAAGGGTAGGGTAGGTGGTGAAGGGTAGGGAAGGTGGTGAAGGGTAGGGAAGGTGGTGAAGGGTAGGGAAGGTGGTGAAGGGTAGGGAAGGTGGTGAAGGGTAGGGAAGGTGGTGAAGGGTAGGGAAGGTGGTGAAGGGTAGGGAAGGTGGTGAAGGGTAGGGAAGGTGGTGAAGGGCAGGGAAGGTGGTGAAGGGTAGGGAAGGTGGTGAAGGGTAGGGAAGGTGGTGAAGGGTAGGGAAGGTGGTGAAGGGTAGGGAAGGTGGTGAAGGGCAGGGAAGGTAGTGAAGGGTAGGGAAGGTGGTGAAGGGTAGGGAAGGTGGTGAAGGGTAGGGAAGGTGGTGAAGGGCAGGGAAGGTAGTGAAGGGTAGGGAAGGTGGTGAAGGGCAGGGAAGGTGGTGAAGGGCAGGAAGGTGGTGAAGGGCAGGGAAGGTGATGAAGGGCAGGGAAGGTGGTGAAGGGAAGGGAAGGTGGTGAAGGGCAGGGAAGGTGGTGAAGGGCCCACAAGGAAGGGAGTGACCAAACACAACATCACATATCCCGCCGGACCTCACCCAGGGGTCAGCAAGCCACACACAAGGTTGGCCAAGACCACAATACCCTCAACATGCCCGGCTTTAGCCTGGCTTGCCTTCACAGCTGGGCAAACATACCCTCTCAAGCAACCAGGCAACCTAGGGTGACAGGCAGCCCTGGGTGACAGGCAGCCCTGGGTGACAGGCAGCCCTGGGTGACAGGCAGCCCTGGGTGACAGGCAGCCCTGGGTGACAGGCAGCCCTGGGTGACAGATCAAGGGAGCGACAATAATGTTCACGGCACTGGAACGTTGACTTCGTCGTCCTATAAGGCATGATTGCCTATCTTCCTGGCGGAGTAGAAAGTCTCTAGGTCTTGGAGGCCAGAGAGAGTCTTGCTGGGGGCTGGCTTGGAGGCTTCAGGAACCAGCCGCCAGAGTCTTGCTGGGGGCTGGCTTGGAGGCTTCAGGTACCAGCGGCCAGAGAGAGTCTTCCTGGGGGCTTGCTTGGAGGCTTCAGGTACCAGCGGCCAGAGAGAGTCTTGCTGGGGGCTGGCTTGGAGGCTTCAGGTACCAGCGGCCAGAGAGGGTCTTCCTGGGGGCTTGCTTGGAGGCTTCAGGCACCAGCGGCCAGAGAGAGTCTTCCTGGGGGCTTGCTTGGAGGCTTCAGGAACCAGCGGCCAGAGAGGGTCTTCCTGGGGGCTGGCTTGGAGGCTTCAGGCACCAGCGGCCAGAGAGGGTCTTCCTGGGGGCTTGCTTGGAGGCTTCAGGCACCAGCGGCCAGAGAGGGTCTTCCTGGGGGCTTGCTTGGAGGGACACAAACACACACCTCCAAGACCAGCTTGCCTGGGAGGAGCAATTAGCCCAGCAGACCATACTAGGGCAGACTACAGGTATACGACCTTGTACGAGGCCCCAGACACAGGCGCGTTACGTCATCACCGCCACACACACTATGGGACCACAATGTTACGTTGGTACTTTCTGACAACGTCACCGCCGCACTAAGTTACCTCAATGTTACGTTGGTACTTTCTGACAACGTCACTGCCGCACACTAAGTTACCACAATGTTACGTTGGTACTTTCTGACAACGTCACCGCCGCACTAAGTTACCTCAATGTTACGTTGGTACTTTCTGACAACGTCACCGCCACACTAAGTTACCTCAATGTTACGTTGGTACTTTCTGACAACGTCACCGCCGCACTAAGTTACCACAATGTTCCGTTGGTACTTTCTGACAACGTCACCGCCGCACTAAGTTACCACAATGTTCCGTTGGTACTTTCTGACAACGTCACCGCCGCACACTAAGTTACCACAATGTTACGTTGATACTTTCTGACAACGTCACTGCAGCACTAAGTTACCACAATGTTCCGTTGGTACTTTCTGACAACGTCACCGCCGCACACTAAGTTACCACAATGTTACGTTGATACTTTCTGACAACGTCACTGCAGCACTAAGTTACCACAATGTTCCGTTGGTACTTTCTGACAACGTCACCGCCGCACACTAAGTTACCACAATGTTACGTTGATACTTTCTGACAACGTCACTGCAGCACTAAGTTACCACAATGTTCCGTTGGTACTTTCTGACAACGTCACCGCCGCACACTAAGTTACCACAATGTTACGTTGGTACTTTCTGACAACGTCACCGCCGCACACTAAGTTACCACAATGTTACGTTGGTACTTTCTGACAACATTATATCTACTAAAATGTTATCTACCCACCACCACCACCATGGTCCACCACCACCACCACCACCACCACGGACCACCCACCACCATGGTCCACCACCACCACCACCATGGTCCACCACCACCACCACGGACCACCCACCACCATGGTCCACCACCACCACCACCACGGACCACCCACCACCATGGTCCACCACCACCACCACCACGGACCACCCACCACCATGGTCCACCACCACCACCACCACGGACCACCCACCACCACCACCACCACGGACCACCCACCACCACCACCACCACGGACCACCCACCACCACCACCACCACGGTCCACCCACCACCACCACCACCACCACGGTCCACCCACCACCACCACGGCCCACCCACCACCACCACGGCCCACCCACCACCACCACCACCACCACGGCCCACCCACCACCACCACCACCACCACGGCCCACCCACCACCACCACCACCATGGTCCACCACCACCACCACCATGGTCCACCCACCACCACCACCACCACCATGGTCCACCCACCACCACCACCATGGTCCACCCACCACCACCACCATGGTCCACCCACCACCACCACCACCATGGTCCACCCACCACCACCACCATCACCACCACCATGGTCCACCCACCACCGCCATGGTCCACCCACCACCGCCATGGTCCACCCACCACCGCCATGGTCCACCCACCACCGCCACACATGTGACACCCGAGGGCCACACATATACACACATGTGTCACCCGAGGGCCACACATGTACCCACATGTGTCACCCGAGGGCCACACATACACACATGTGTCACCCGAGGGCCACACATGTACCCACATGTGTCACCCGAGGACCTCACATATATACACATGTGTCACCCGAGGGCCACACATGTACACACATGTGACACCCGAGGGCCACACATATACACACATGTGACATCCGAGGGCCACACATATACACACATGTGACACCCGATGACCACACATGTACACACATGTGACACCCGAGGACCACATGTACACACATGTGCCACCCGAGGACCACACATATACACACATGTGTCACCCGAGGGCCACACATGTACCCACATGTGACACCCGAGGACCACACATATACACACATGTGACACCCGAGTGCCACACATGTACCCACATGTGACACCCGAGGGCCACACATGTACCCACATGTGACACCCGAGGGCCACACATATAGGTCGCAAGGCTTCTAACTTCCTGCAGCCAGGCGTCGAACCCGTCCCATATCTCCAGCTAATCTGACTGAGGTGAAAGCCAGCCCATCTGACGGGGCGTCACTTGACCTCTGACCCCGCCATTAAGAACAAGGCCGGTAGACAGGAAGGTATGAATCGTTCCCTGAGTCAAGGTCCTTCCTCAACCACACCATTCAACCCCATTTGTAAAATAGAACAAGGGAGTTATCTTGAGGTTATCTTGAGATGATTTCGGGGCTTTTTAGTGTCCCCGCGGCCCGGTCCTCGGCCAGGCCTCCACCCCCAGGAAGCAGCCCGTGACAGCTGACTAACACCCAGGTACCTATTTTACTGCTAGGTAACAGAGGCATAGGGTGAAAGAAACTCTGCCCAATGTTTCTCGCCGGCGCCTGGGATCGAACCCAAGACCACAGGATCACAAGTCCAGAGTGCTGTCCGCTCGGCCGACCGGCTCCCAGTGATTCGAACCTGTCCTCGAACGCCATCTTGAGGGGCTGAGACTGCCATAGCATCTGCTCGTTTCGCGTATGATCATATTATTAATTATAGGACATTCTGAAGGCCATATGGTAATGGGGTACTTCAGTGGGATCGGTTTGTTGTATATTACGTAAAGACTCGATGTGGTCGGCCTCACTGTGAGTCCTCAGTACTCACTCATCTTCATTGTGTCCTGACTCACCTGCCTGACATGAGTAGCCTCGTCCAGCAGGTAGTATACATGCACCAGCAGGCAGTATACACCCACCAGCAGGCAGTATACATGCACCAGCAGGCGGTATACATGCACCAGCAGGCAGTATACATGCATCAGCAGGCAGTATACATGCATCAGCAGGCAGTATACATGCACCAGCAGGCGGTATACATGCACCAGCAGGCAGTATACATGCATCAGCAGGCAGTATACATGCATCAGCAGGCAGTATACATGCACCAGCAGGCAGTATACATGTAACAGCAGGCGGTATACATGCACCAGCAGGCGGTATACATGCACCAGCAGGCAGTATACATGCACCAGCACGCAGTATACATGCATCAGCAGGCAGTATACACGCACCAGCAGGCAGTATACACCCACCAGCAGGCAGTATACACGCACCAGCAGGCAGTATACACGCACCAGCAGGCAGTATACATGCACCAGCAGGCAGTATACACCCACCAGCAGGCAGTATACACCCACCAGCAGGCAGTATACACCCACCAGCAGGCAGTATACACCCACCAGCAGGCAGTATACACCCACCAGCAGGCAGTATACATGCACCAGCAGGCAGTATACATGCACCAGCAGGCTGTATACATGCACCAGCAGGCAGTATACATGCACCAGCAGGCAGTATACACCCACCAGCAGGCAGTATACACCCACCAGCAGGCAGTATACACCCACCAGCAGGCAGTATACATGCACCAGCAGGCAGTATACATGCACCAGCAGGCAGTATACACCCACCAGCAGGCAGTATACATGCACCAGCAGGCAGTATACACCCACCAGCAGGCAGTATACATGCACCAGCAGGCAGTATACACCCACCAGCAGGCAGTATACATGCACCAGCAGGCAGTATACACCCACCAGCAGGCAGTATACATTCACCAGCAGGCAGTATACATGCACCAGCAGGCAGTATACACCCACCAGCAGGCAGTATACATGCACCAGCAGGCAGTATACACCCACCAGCAGGCAGTATACATGCACCAGCAGGCAGTATACATGCACCAGCAGGCAGTATACACGCACCAGCAGGCAGTATACACGTACCTGCAGGCAGTATACATGCACCAGCAGGCAGTATACATGCACCAGCAGGCAGTATACACCCACCAGCAGGCAGTATACACCCACCAGCAGGCAGTATACACCCACCAGCAGGCAGTATACACCCACCAGCAGGCAGTATACACCCACCAGCAGGCAGTATACACGCACCAGCAGGCAGTATACACCCACCAGCAGGCAGTATACACGCACCAGCAGGCAGTATACACCCACCAGCAGGCAGTATACATGCACCAGCAGGCAGTATACATGCACCAGCAGGCAGTATACACGCACCAGCAGGCAGTATACACGCACCAGCAGGCAGTATACACGCACCAGCAGGCAGTATACACGCACCAGCAGGCAGTATACACGCACCAGCAGGCAGTATACATGCACCAGCAGGCAGTATACATGCACCAGCAGGCAGTATACACCCACCAGCAGGCAGTATACATTCACCAGCAGGCAGTATACATGCACCAGCAGGCAGTATACACGCACCAGCAGGCAGTATACACGCACCAGCAGGCAGTATACACGCACCAGCAGGCAGTATACACGCACCAGCAGGCAGTATACACGCACCAGCAGGCAGTATACACGCACCAGCAGGCAGTATACACGCACCAGCAGGCAGTATACACCCACCAGCAGGCAGTATACACGCACCAGCAGGCAGTATACACGCACCAGCAGGCAGTATACACCCACCAGCAGGCAGTATACATGCACCAGCAGGCAGTATACACCCACCAGCAGGCAGTATACATGCACCAGCAGGCAGTATACATGCACCAGCAGGCAGTATACACGCACCAGCAGGCAGTATACACGCACCAGCAGGCAGTATACACGTACCTGCAGGCAGTATACATGCACCAGCAGGCAGTATACATGCACCAGCAGGCAGTATACACCCACCAGCAGGCAGTATACACCCACCAGCAGGCAGTATACACCCACCAGCAGGCAGTATACATGCACCAGCAGGCAGTATACACCCACCAGCAGGCAGTATACACCCACCAGCAGGCAGTATACATGCACCAGCAGGCAGTATACATGCACCAGCAGGCAGTATACACCCACCAGCAGGCAGTATACACGTACCTGCAGGCAGTATACATGCACCAGCAGGCAGTATAAATGCACCAGCAGGCAGTATACATGCACCAGCAGGCAGTATACACGCACCAGCAGGCAGTATACACGCACCAGCAGGCAGTATACACGCACCAGCAGGCAGTATACACCCACCAGCAGGCAGTATACACCCACCAGCAGGCAGTATACACCCACCAGCAGGCAGTATACATGCACCAGCAGGCAGTATACACCCACCAGCAGGCAGTATACACCCACCAGCAGGCAGTATACACCCACCAGCAGGCAGTATACACCCACCAGCAGGCAGTATACACCCACCAGCAGGCAGTATACATGCACCAGCAGGCAGTATACACCCACCAGCAGGCAGTATACACCCACCAGCAGGCAGTATACACCCACCAGCAGGCAGTATACACCCACCAGCAGGCAGTATACACCCACCAGCAGGCAGTATACATGCACCAGCAGGCAGTATACATGCACCAGCAGGCAGTATACATGCACCAGCAGGCAGTATACACCCACCAGCAGGCAGTATACACCCACCAGCAGGCAGTATACACCCACCAGCAGGCAGTATACACCCACCAGCAGGCAGTATACATGCACCAGCAGGCAGTATACATGCACCAGCAGGCAGTATACATGCACCAGCAGGCAGTATACATGCACCAGCAGGCAGTATACACCCACCAGCAGGCAGTATACACCCACCAGCAGGCAGTATACACCCACCAGCAGGCAGTATACACCCACCAGCAGGCAGTATACATGCACCAGCAGGCAGTATACATGCACCAGCAGGCAGTATACATGCACCAGCAGGCAGTATACACCCACCAGCAGGCAGTATACACCCACCAGCAGGCAGTATACACCCACCAGCAGGCAGTATACATGCACCAGCAGGCAGTATACATGCACCAGCAGGCAGTATACATGCACCAGCAGGCAGTATACATGCACCAGCAGGCAGTATACATGCACCAGCAGGCAGTATACACCCACCAGCAGGCAGTATACACCCACCAGCAGGCAGTATACACCCACCAGCAGGCAGTATACACCCACCAGCAGGCAGTATACATGCACCAGCAGGCAGTATACATGCACCAGCAGGCAGTATACATGCACCAGCAGGCAGTATACATGCACCAGCAGGCAGTATACACCCACCAGCAGGCAGTATACACCCACCAGCAGGCAGTATACACCCACCAGCAGGCAGTATACATGCACCAGCAGGCAGTATACATGCACCAGCAGGCAGTATACATGCACCAGCAGGCAGTATACACCCACCAGCAGGCAGTATACATGCACCAGCAGGCAGTATACATGCACCAGCAGGCAGTATACACCCACCAGCAGGCAGTATACATGCACCAGCAGGCAGTATACACCCACCAGCAGGCAGTATACACCCACCAGCAGGCAGTATACACCCACCAGCAGGCAGTATACACCCACCTGCAGGCAGTATACATGCACCAGCAGGCAGTATACATGCACCAGCAGGCAGTATACACCCACCAGCAGGCAGTATACATGCACCAGCAGGCAGTATACACCCACCAGCAGGCAGTATACATGCACCAGCAGGCAGTATACATGCACCAGCAGGCAGTATACACCCACCAGCAGGCAGTATACACCCACCTGCAGGCAGTATACATGCACCAGCAGGCAGTATACACCCACCAGCAGGCAGTATACACCCACCTGCAGGCAGTATACATGCACCAGCAGGCAGTATACACCCACCAGCAGGCAGTATACATGCACCAGCAGGCAGTATACACCCACCAGCAGGCAGTATACACCCACCAGCAGGCAGTATACACCCACCAGCAGGCAGTATACACGCACCAGCAGGCAGTATACACGCACCAGCAGGCAGTATACATGCACCAGCAGGCAGTATACACCCACCAGCAGGCAGTATACACCTACCAGCAGGCAGTATACACCCACCAGCAGGCAGTATACACCCACCAGCAGGCAGTATACACCCACCAGCAGGCAGTATACACCCACCAGCAGGCAGTATACACCCACCAGCAGGCAGTATACACCCACCAGCAGGCAGTATACATGCACCAGCAGGCAGTATACACCCACCAGCAGGCAGTATACATGCACCAGCAGGCAGTATACACCCACCAGCAGGCAGTATACACCCACCAGCAGGCAGTATACACCCACCAGCAGGCAGTATACATGCACCAGCAGGCAGTATACACGCACCAGCAGGCAGTATACACGCACCAGCAGGCAGTATACACCCACCAGCAGGCAGTATACATGCACCAGCAGGCAGTATACACCCACCAGCAGGCAGTATACACCCACCAGCAGGCAGTATACACCCACCAGCAGGCAGTATACACCCACCAGCAGGCAGTATACATGCATCAGCAGGCAGTATACACCCACCAGCAGGCAGTATACATGCACCAGCAGGCAGTATACACGCACCAGCAGGCAGTATACACCCACCAGCAGGCAGTATACACCCACCAGCAGGCAGTATACATGCACCAGCAGGCAGTATACACCCACCAGCAGGCAGTATACACCCACCAGCAGGCAGTATACACCCACCAGCAGGCAGTATACACCCACCAGCAGGCAGTATACATGCATCAGCAACCTGACCCCCAGACACGTGGGAATTATAACAATTGAGGTAAATTATCATGAACGCATTTGACACTTTCCCTCAGGCAGTTTAGGCTATACAAGGTGTCGGGGTCAATGGTTCAGGGGGGGGGGGAGGAGGGGGGGGGAGAAGGAGAGGGGTGTTGGTGGGAGGGGGTGGAACTGGAGGAAGGGTTCTCTTGGGGCGTGGAGTAGATGTGTCTCCCTGGTTCTCTCACATGGAGGAACGTATTCACACACACACACACACACACACACACACACACACACACACACACACACACACACACACACACACACACACACACACGAAATGATATAGCAAACAAAGCCAAGACCGAACCAAAGCTACTCCACAGTCACATCAGAAGGAAAACAACAGTGAAAGAACAGGTATTGAAACTTAGAACAGGCGAGGACAGGTATACAGAGAATGACAGAGAGGTGTGTGAGGAACTCAACAAGAGGTTCCAGGAGGTCTTCACAATAGAACAGGGTGAGGTCACTGTGCTAGGAGAAAGGGAGGTAAACCAGGCGGCCTTGGAGAAGTTCGAAATTACGAGAGAGGAGGTCAAGAGACACCTGCTGGATCTGGATGTTAGAAAGGCTGTTGGTCCAGATGGGATCTCACCATGGGTACTGAAAGAGTGTGCAGAGGCACTTTGCTTGCCACTCTCCATAGTGTATAGTAAATCACTAGAGACGAGAGACCTACCAGAAATATGGAAGACGGCGAATGTGGTCCCAATATACAAAAAGGGCGACAGACAAGAGGCACTGAACTACAGGCCAGTGTCCTTGACTTGTATACCATGCAAGGTGATGGAGAAGATCGTGAGAAAAAACCTGGTAACACATCTGGAGAGAAGGGACTTCGTGACAAATCGCCAACATGGATTCAGGGAGGGTAAATCTTGCCTTACAGGCTTGATAGAATTCTACGATCAGGTGACACAGATTAAGCAAGAAAGAGAGGGCTGGGCGGACTGTATTTTCTTGGATTGTCGGAAAGCCTTTGACACAGTACCGCATAAGAGGCTGGTACATAAGCTGGAGAGACAGGCAGGTGTAGCTGGTAAGGTGCTCCAGTGGATAAGGGAGTATCTAAGCAATAGGAAGCAGAGAGTTACGGTGAGGGGTGAGACCTCCGATTGGCGTGAAGTCACCAGTGGAGTCCCACAGGGCTCTGTACTCGGTCCTATCTTGTTTCTGATATATGTAAATGATCTCCCGGAGGGTATCGATTCATTTCTCTCAATGTTTGCGGACGATGCTAAAATTATGAGAAGGATTAAAACAGAAGAGGACTGTTTGAGGCTTCAAGAAGACCTAGACAAGCTGAAGGAATGGTCGAACAAATGGTTGTTAGAGTTTAACCCAACCAAATGTAATGTAATGAAGATAGGTGTAGGGAGCAGGAGGCCAGATACAAGGTATCATCTGGGAGAGGAAATTCTTCAGGAGTCAGAGAAGGAAAAAGACTTGGGGGTTGATATCACGCCAGACCTGTCTCCTGCAGCACATATCAAGCGGATAACATCAGCGGCATATGCCAGGCTGGCCAACATACGAACGGCATTCAGAAACTTGTGTAAAGAATCATTCAGAACTTTGTATACCACATATGTCAGGCCAATCCTGGAGTATGCAGCCCCAGCATGGAGTCCATATCTAGTCAAGGATAAGACTAAACTGGAAAAGGTTCAAAGGTTTGCCACCAGACTAGTACCCGAGCTGAGAGGTATGAGCTACGAGGAGAGACTACGGGAATTAAACCTCACTTCGCTGGAAGACAGAAGAGTTAGGGGGGACATGATCACCACATTCAAGATTCTGAAGGGGATTGATAGGGTAGATAAAGACAGTCTATTTAACACAAGGGGAACACGCACAAGGGGACACAGGTGAAAACTGAGTGCCCAAATGAGCCACAGAGATATTAGAAAGAACTTTTTTAGTGTCAGAGTGGTTGACAAATGAAATGCATTAGGGGGTGATATGGTGGAGGCTGACTCCATACACAGTTTCAAGTGTAGATATGACAGAGCCCGATAGGCTCAGGAATCTGTACACCTGTTGATTGACGGTTGAGAGGCGGGACCAAAGAGCCAGAGCTCAACCCCCGCAAACACAACTAGGTGAGTACAACTAGGTGAGTACACACACACACACACACACACACACACACACAGTCGTACCAATTTTCAAGAAAGGTGATAGGGAGGAGGTACTTAACTACAGACCCGTATCACTGACAAGCATCCCCTGCAAGATACTTGAAAGAATAATTAGGCCTCGACTTGTTGAGCACCTGGAGAGCATTGGGTTTGTAAACAAGCACCAACATGGGTTCTGGACAGGGAAATCATGCCTAACAAACCTTTTAGAATTCTATGATAAAGTAACAAAGATAAGGCAGGATTAAGAAAGCTGGGCAGACTGCATATTTCTAGACTGCCAAAAGGCCTTTGATACAGTACCACACATGAGACTGCTACTCAAACTTGAAAGGCAGGCAGGAGTAAGCGGAAAGGCCTTAGCATGGGTAAGGAACTACCTAACAGGAAGGAGCCAAAGAGTTACGGTAAGGGGCGAGAAGTCGGACTGGCGAACAGTAACGAGTGGAGTACCTCAAGGATCGGTGCTGGGACCAATTCTATTTATAATGTACGTAAATGACATGTTTACAGGCGTAGAGTCCTACATGTCGATGTTCGCGGATGACGCAAAGTTGATGAGAAGAGTTGTGACAGATGAGGATTGTAGGATCCTCCAAGAGGACCTGAACAGGTTGCAGAGATGGTCAGAGAAATGGCTACTGGAGTTCAACACGAGTAAATGTAAATTTATGGAAATTGGACTAGGAGATAGGAGACCAAAGGGACAGTACACAATCAAAGGGAACTGCCTATCTGTGACGACGCGCGAAAGAGACCTGGGTGTGGACGTAACACCTAATCTATCTCCTGAGGCACATAAATAGGATAACGACAGCAGCGTACTCTACACTGGCAAAAGTTAGAACATCATTCAGAAACCTAAGTAAGGAGGCATTTAGGGCGCTTTACACTGCCTACGTGAGGCCAGTCTTAGAGTATGCCGCCTCATCATGGAGCCCCCACCTGAAGAAACACATAAGGAAACTGGAAAAGGTTCAGAAGTTGCGACGAGGCTTGTCCCAGAGTTACGAGGGATGGGATATGAAGAGCGTCTGAAGGAAGTGAACCTTACGACACTAGAAAAAAGAAGGGAGAGGGGGGATATGATAGGAACGTATAAAATACTCAGGGGAATTGACAAAGTGGAAATAGATGAAATGTTCACACGGAATAGTAACAGAACGAGGGGACATGGATGGAAGCTGGAAACTCAGATGAGTCACAGAGATGTTAGGAAGTTTTCTTTTAGCGTGAGAGTAGTAGAAAAATGGAATGCACTTGGGGAACAGGTTGTGGAAGCAAATACTATTACTAATGTTAAAACCAGGTATGATAGGGAAATAGGACTGGAGTCATTGCTGTAAACAACCGATGGCTAGAAAGGCGGGATCCAAGAGTCAATACTCGATCCTGCGAGCACAAATAGGTGAGTACACAGAGACGTTAGAAAGAAAATGTTCAGTGTGGGAGTAGTTAACAGGTGGAATGCATTAGGCAGTGATGTGGTGGAGGCTGACTCCATACACAGTTTCAAGTGTAGATATGATAGAGCCCAATAGGCTCAGGAACCTGTACACCAGTTGATTGACAGTTGAGAGGCGGGACCAAAGAGCCAGAGCTCAACCCCCGCAAGCACAACTAGGTGAGAACACACTACTCTTCACAGAACTTAACCAAACACCACAAGATGACTTATGACCAATTAAATTTACAAACCATTAATATATAACAATCAAGAGAGCATAAATCAGTAGAGACAAATCCTCCAGGGTACAAATATCCCGCGCCGTCCATACCAAAACAAACAGGTGTATTTCCACCATGACTGGGCACCTGGGGGCGGGGCTCAAGGGGCCAGATTCACGAAAGCACTTACGCAAGCACTTACGAACCTGTACATCTTTTCTCAATCTCTGGCGGCTTTGTTTCCAGTTATTAAACACTTAATGAGCTCCGAAGCACCAGGAGGCTGTTTATAACAATAACAACAGTTGATTGGGAAGTTTTCATGCTTGTAAACTGTTTAATAAATGTAACCAAAGCCGTCAAAGATTGAGGAAAGATGTACACGTTCGTAGGTGCTTGCGTAAGTGCTTTCGTGAATCTGGCCCCAGGTTAATGTGTACACCGGCACTTGTTATTGTACTCGCTGGCCGCCATCTTGGACTTCCTTCCTAACCAACAGTGTACCCAAAACTGTTGAACTGACTGACCTGAAACCTGACGTTTTTGATTGTTTGGTTAGGCCAAGCCTTAGTTGGTTATGTATGGGCGAGGATAGTTAGTCAGTAAGGATGTAGCGAGGTCCGTGAGGCTAGTTTAAACCTTTCTCAATAACTAATGCTAGTAGTTTAATCACTGGTCAGACACTATGGGTACCTGGATTGTACCCGGAGAGGGTTGAGAGGGTTCTTTTACTGCCCAAGCCCGGCCCGAGGCCAGGCTTGACTTGTGAGAGTTTGGTCCACCAGGCTGTTGCTTGGAGCGGCCCGCAGGCCCACATATACCTGGTTGATGGGGTTCTGGGAGTTGTTCTACTGCCCAAGCCCGGCCCGAGGCCAGGCTCGACTTGTGAGAGTTTGGTCCACCAGGCTGTTGCTTGGAGCGGCCCGCAGGCCCACATACCCACCACAGCCCGGTTGGTCCGGCACTCCTTGGAGGAAACAGTCCAGTTTCCTCTTGAAGATGTCCACAGTTGTTCCGGCAATATTTCTGAGGCTCGCTGGGAGGATGTTGAACAACCGCGGACCTCTGATGTTTATACAGTGTTCTCTGATTGTGCCTATGGCACCTCTGCTCTTCACTGGACCTCTGATGTTTATACAGTGTTCTCTGATTGTGCCTATGGCACCCCTGCTCTTCACTGGACCTCTGATGTTTATACAGTGTTCTCTGATTGTGCCTATGGCACCTCTGCTCTTCACTGGACCTCTGATGTTTATACAGTGTTCTCTGATTGTGCCTATGGCACCTCTGCTCTTCACTGGTTCTATTCTACATTTCCTTCCATATCGGTCACTCCAGAACGTTGTTATTTTACCGTGTAGATTAGGGACCTGTCCCCCAGTATTGTCCATGTATCCCGTGACACATGTATCATGTATCCTGCCCAGAGAACATTTGGAGAGGTTGGCGCCGCTCCCGACACGTGAGGTGCCTAGCTGTGACTATGTGTAGTTGTTGGAGTCGTGGCGGTAGTTTGAGGTGTCGTAAGTGACCCTAACGAGCGCAGCCGGTGGGCGTGGGGTCACCTTGACCCGCCCTGCAGCACCCGTGGTCGTAAAGCAAGGTGGCCGCTATAGGAAGTGGTCATGAGGACCCCCTATGAGGAAGCTGGTGGGGTGAGTCACAGTGGGGGTGAGAGAGGTTGGGGGCGAGGCCGGACAGTCTGCATGCACTGTTGTATATGGACAGCCGGCGACACACACACACTCTCTCTCTTCTGATTGTCTTGCTCCTGGCTACACCTGCGCCCACACCTCACACTGCTTACCCTACAATGTTCCCTACCCCCCCATCCCTTCCTCCTACCTACCCACACACACCATAGTTTCTTGCACGCCACAGCACTTCCCACACATCTCTCATACACACACACACACACACACACACACACACACACACACACACACTCACACACACACACACACACGCACACACACACACGCACACACGCACACACTCACACACGCAATCCCACCACCAAATAAACACCACAGCTTCATCACACATCTCCCACTTGCACACCACACTCCCACACACCACCCCCACACTCTCCACCCTAACCCCACACTCCCTCACACCACACCACCCCCACACACCCCACCCTAACCCCACACTCCCTCACCCCCCACCACCCCCACACACCCCACCCTAACCCCACACACCCCACCCTAACCCCACACACCCCACCCTAACCCCACACTCCCTCACCCCCCACCACCCCCACACATCCCACACTCCCCCACCCTAACCCCACACTCCCCCACACACCCCACCCTAACCCCACACTCCCCCACACACCCCACCCTAACCCCACACTCCCCCACACACCCCACCTTAACCCCACACTCCCCCACACACCCCACCCTAACCCCACACTCCCCCACACACCCCACCCTAACCCCACACTCCCCCACACACCCCACCCTAACCCCACACTCCCCACACACCCCACCCTAACCCCACACTCCCTCACCCCCCACCACCCCCACACACCCCACCCTAACCCCACACACCCCACCCTAACCCCACACTCCCCCACACACCCCACCCTAACCCCACACTCCCTCACCCCACACCACCCCCACACACCCCACCCTAACCCCACACTCCCTCACCCCCCACCACCCCCACACACCCCACCCTAACCCCACACTCCCTCACCCCCACCACCCCCACACACCCCACCCTAACCCCACACTCCCCCACACACCCCACCCTAACCCCACACTCCCCCACACACCCCACCCTAACCCCACACTCCCCCACACACCCCACCCTAACCCCACACTCCCTCACCCCACACCACCCCCACACACCCCACCCTAACCCCACACTCCCTCACCCCCCACCACCCCCACACACCCCACCCTAACCCTACACTCCCTCACCCCCCACCACCCCCACACACCCCACCCTAACCCCACACACCCCACCCTAACCCCACACACCCCATCCTAACCCCACACTCCCTCACCCCCCACCACCCCCACACATCCCACACTCCCCCACCCTAACCCCACACTCCCCCACACACCCCACCCTAACCCCACACACCCCACCCTAACCCCACACTCCCCCACACACCCCACCCTAACCCCACACTCCCCCACACACCCCACCCTAACCCCACACTCCCCCACACACCCCACCCTAACCCCACACTCCCCCACACACCCCACCCTAACCCCACACTCCCCCACACACCCCACCCTAACCCCACACTCCCTCACCCCCCACCACCCCCACACACCCCACCCTAACCCCACACTCCCCCACACACCCCACCCTAACCCCACACTCCCCCACACACCCCACCCTAACCCCACACTCCCTCACCCCACACCACCCCCACACACCCCACCCTAACCCCACACTCCCTCACCCCCCACCACCCCCACACACCCCACCCTAACCCCACACTCCCTCACCCCCCACCACCCCCACACACCCCACCCTAACCCCACCCTAACCCCACACTCCCTCACCCCCCACCACCCCCACACACCCCACCCTAACCCCACACTCCCTCACCACCCCCACACACCCCACCCTAACCCCACACTCCCTCACACCACCCCCACACACCCCACCCTAACCCCACACTCCCTCACCCCCCACCACCCCCACACACCCCACCCTAACCCCACACTCCCCCACACACCCCACCCTAACCCCACACTCCCCCACACACCCCACCCTAACCCCACACTCCCTCACCCCACACCACCCCCACACACCCCACCCTAACCCCACACTCCCTCACCCCCCACCACCCCCACACACCCCACCCTAACCCCACACTCCCTCACCCCCACCACCCCCACACACCCCACCCTAACCCCACACTCCCCCACACACCCCACCCTAACCCCACACTCCCTCACCCCCCACCACCCCCACACACCCCACCCTAACCCCACACTCCCCCACACACCCCACCCTAACCCCACACTCCCCCACACACCCCACCCTAACCCCACACTCCCTCACCCCACACCACCCCCACACACCCCACCCTAACCCCACACTCCCCCACACACCCCACCCTAACCCCACACTCCCTCACCCCCCACCACCCCCACACACCCCACCCTAACCCCACACTCCCCCACACACCCCACCCTAACCCCACACTCCCCCACACACCCCACCCTAACCCCACACTCCCCCACACACCCCACCCTAACCCCACACTCCCCCACACACCCCACCCTAACCCCACACTCCCCCACACACCCCACCCTAACCCCACACTCCCCCACACACCCCACCCTAACCCCACACTCCCCCACACACCCCACCCTAACCCCACACTCCCCCACACACCCCACCCTAACCCCACACTCCCTCACCCCCCACCACCCCCACACACCCCACCCTAACCCCACACTCCCCCACACACCCCACCCTAACCCCACACTCCCCCACACACCCCACCCTAACCCCACACTCCCTCACCCCACACCACCCCCACACACCCCACCCTAACCCCACACTCCCTCACCCCCCACCACCCCCACACACCCCACCCTAACCCCACACTCCCTCACCCCCCACCACCCCCACACACCCCACCCTAACCCCACACTCCCTCACCCCCCACCACCCCCACACACCCCACCCTAACCCCACACTCCCTCACCACCCCCACACACCCCACCCTAACCCCACACTCCCTCACACCACCCCCACACACCCCACCCTAACCCCACACTCCCTCACCCCCCACCACCCCCACACACCCCACCCTAACCCCACACTCCCCCACACACCCCACCCTAACCCCACACTCCCCCACACACCCCACCCTAACCCCACACTCCCTCACCCCACACCACCCCCACACACCCCACCCTAACCCCACACTCCCTCACCCCCCACCACCCCCACACACCCCACCCTAACCCCACACTCCCCCACACACCCCACCCTAACCCCACACTCCCCCACACACCCCACCCTAACCCCACACTCCCCCACACACCCCACCCTAACCCCACACTCCCCCACACACCCCACCCTAACCCCACACTCCCCCACACACCCCACCCTAACCCCACACTCCCCCACACACCCCACCCTAACCCCACACTCCCCCACACACCCCACCCTAACCCCACACTCCCCCACACACCCCACCCTAACCCCACACTCCCTCACCCCCCACCACCCCCACACACCCCACCCTAACCCCACACTCCCCCACACACCCCACCCTAACCCCACACTCCCCCACACACCCCACCCTAACCCCACACTCCCTCACCCCACACCACCCCCACACACCCCACCCTAACCCCACACTCCCTCACCCCCCACCACCCCCACACACCCCACCCTAACCCCACACTCCCTCACCCCCCACCACCCCCACACACCCCACCCTAACCCCACACTCCCTCACCCCCCACCACCCCCACACACCCCACCCTAACCCCACACTCCCTCACCACCCCCACACACCCCACCCTAACCCCACACTCCCTCACACCACCCCCACACACCCCACCCTAACCCCACACTCCCTCACCCCCCACCACCCCCACACACCCCACCCTAACCCCACACTCCCCCACACACCCCACCCTAACCCCACACTCCCCCACACACCCCACCCTAACCCCACACTCCCTCACCCCACACCACCCCCACACACCCCACCCTAACCCCACACTCCCTCACCCCCCCACCACCCCCACACACCCCACCCTAACCCCACACTCCCTCACCCCCCACCACCCCCACACACCCCACCCTAACCCCACACTCCCCCACACACCCCACCCTAACCCCACACTCCCTCACCCCCCACCACCCCCACACACCCCACCCTAACCCCACACTCCCCCACACACCCCACCCTAATCCCACACTCCCCCACACACCCCACCCTAACCCCACACTCCCTCACCCCACACCACCCCCACACACCCCACCCTAACCCCACACTCCCCCACACACCCCACCCTAACCCCACACTCCCTCACCCCCCACCACCCCCACACACCCCACCCTAACCCCACACTCCCCCACACACCCCACCCTAACCCCACACTCCCCCACACACCCCACCCTAACCCCACACTCCCCCACACACCCCACCCTAACCCCACACTCCCTCACCCCCCACCACCCCCACACACCCCACCCTAACCCCACACTCCCCCACACACCCCACCCTAACCCCACACTCCCCCACACACCCCACCCTAACCCCACACTCCCTCACCCCCCACCACCCCCACACACCCCACCCTAACCCCACACTCCCCCACACACCCCACCCTAACCCCACACTCCCCCACACACCCCACCCTAACCCCACACTCCCTCACCCCACACCACCCCCACACACCCCACCCTAACCCCACACTCCCTCACCCCCCACCACCCCCACACACCCCACCCTAACCCCACACTCCCCCACACACCCCACCCTAACCCCACACTCCCCCACACACCCCACCCTAACCCCACACTCCCTCACCCCCCACCACCCCCACACACCCCACCCTAACCCCACACTCCCCCACACACCCCACCCTAACCCCACACTCCCTCACCCCACACCACCCCCACACACCCCACCCTAACCCCACACGCCCTCACCCCACACCACCCCCACACACCCCACCCTAACCCCACACTCCCTCACCCCACACCACCCCCACACACCCCACCCTAACCCCACACTCCCTCACCCCACACCACCCCCACACACCCCACCCTAACCCCACACTCCCTCACACCACCCCCACACACCCCACCCTAACCCCACACTCCCTCACCCCCCACCACCCCCACACACCCCACCCTAACCCCATACTCCCTCACCCCCCACCACCCCCACACACCCCACCCTAACCCCACACTCCCTCACCCCCCACCACCCCCACACACCCCACCCTAACCCCACACTCCCTCACCCCCCACCACCCCCACACACCCCACCCTAACCCCACACTCCCTCACCCCCCACCACCCCCACACACCCCACCCTAACCCCACACTCCCTCACACCACCCCACCCTAACCCCACACTCCCTCACCCCACACCACCCCCACACACCCCACCCTAACCCCACACTCCCTCACCCCCACCACCCCCACACACCCCACCCTAACCCCACACTCCCTCACACCACCCCCACACACCCCACCCTAACCCCACACTCCCCCACACACCCCACCCTAACCCCACACTCCCCCCACACACCCCACCCTAACCCCACACTCCCCCACACCACCCCCACACACCCCACCCTAACCCCACACTCCCTCACCCCACACCACCCCCACACACCCCACCCTAACCCCACACTCCCTCACCCCACACCACCCCCACACACCCCACCCTAACCCCACACCACCCCCACACTCCCTCACCCCACACCACCCCCACACACCCCACCCTAACCCCACTCTCCCTCACCCCACACCACCCCCACACACCCCACCCTAACCCCACACTCCCCCACACACCCCACCCTAACCCCACACTCCCTCACCCCACACCACCCCCACACACCCCACCCTAACCCCACACTCCCCCACACACCCCACCCTAACCCCACACTCCCTCACCCCACACCACCCCCACACACCCCACCCTAACCCCACACTCCCTCACCCCACACCACCCCCACACACCCCACCCTAACCCCACACTCCCTCACCCCACACCACCCCCACACACCCCACCCTAACCCCACACCACCCCCACACACCCAACCCTAACCCCACACTCCCTCACCCCACACCACCCCCACACACCCCACCCTAACCCCACTCTCCCTCACCCCACACCACCCCCACACACCCCCACCCTAACCCCACACTCCCTCACCCCACACCACCCCCACACACCCCACCCTAACCCCACACTCCCTCACCCCACACTACCCCCACACACCCCCACCCTAACCCCACTCTCCCTCACCCCACACCACCCCCACACACCCCCACCCTAACCCCACACTCCCTCACCACCCCCACACACCCCCACCCTAACCCCACACTCCCCCACACTCCCCCACACACCCCACCCTAACCCCACACTCCCTCACCCTCCCCCACACACCCCACCCTAACCCCACACTCCCTCACCCCACACCACCCCCACACACCCCACCCTAACCCCACACTCCCTCACACACCCCACCCTAACCCCACACTCCCTCACACCACCCCCACACACCCCCACCCTAACCCCACACTCCCTCACACCACCCCCACACACCCCACCCTAACCCCACACTCCCTCACACCACCCCCACACACCCCACCCTAACCCCACACTCCCTCACACCACCCCCACACACCCCACCCTAACCCCACACTCCCTCACCCTCCCCCACACACCCCACCCTAACCCCACACTCCCTCACCCCACACCACCCCCACACACCCCACACCACCCCCACACACCCCACCCTAACCCCACACTCCCCCACACCACCCAAGTGGCTACCGCTCACTGAAGAGTGAGAGGTTCCCACTGAACCTCCCCGAGGTTCAGCAGGTAATACAGGGAAGCTAATAGGTAATACACCATGGAACGAGAACCTATAATAATAATAGTCACTAAAGAGAACCAGAACATAATACTCTCGAGTCAGGAGAGAAGTGGTGAGGTAACTTGAAAATGACATTGTGGCAAAAGCTAAGGAACCACCAATGCTGTTCCATATCTTGAGATGATGATTTCGGGGCTTTTTAGTGTTCCCGCGGCCCGGTCCTCGACCAGGCCTCCACCCCCGGGAAGCAGCCCGTGACAGCTGACTAACACCCAGGTACCTATTTTACTGCTAGGTAACAGGGGCATAGGGTGAAAGAAACTCTGCCCATTGTTTCTTACCGGCGCCCGGGATCGAACCCGGGACCACAGGATCACAAGTCCAGTGTGCTGTCCGCTCGGCCGACCGGCTCCCTATATCTATGTGTTCCATAGCCACATAAGGAGCATAGTCTCTCACAAGCGAGAGACTATGTACTCCGATTGAGCAGACAAGACGGAATTCTCTCAGAAAATGATCAAGAGCTACGTGAGAAACTCAACATAAGATTTCAGGAGGTCCTTACAATAGAACAAGCATGGAAACCAAAGCTGCAGGATGAAAGACCAGAGGAAACAATGGATGACATTATATCACTGAAGAAGAACAAAAATATACCTGGAGGAAGTATATGTGACAAAGTCAGTGGAACCAGAGTTAATCTCACCGTGACTTCTGAAGGACAGCAAAATGATAGCTGGGTAGTCGATAATTTTCTCGTTTGTCAAAAGCCCTTTCCCGGTAAACACACACCGAAACTACGACGTTGGTACAACGTTCGAGCAAGTTTTAACACTTCCTAACCAGTTATAACAACCAATATAGCAAGTTGTAACAACGTTCTAATACGTCAAACACGTTAAGCCAAGATGTAACAACTTTATTACAAGTTGTAACAAGCGGAAAATAGAGACAGTTTCGGTTTGTGTTTCCAGGGGGGGGCACCGTCCCCTATGAAAGACTGTCGACCAGACCACACACTAGAAGGTGAAGGGACGACGACGTATCGGTCCATCCTGGACCATTCTCAAGTCAATTGTCCATTCTCTACTGGAATCCATTCTCACAATCGACATGAGAATGGTCCAGGACGGACCGAAACGTCGTCGTCCCTTCACCTTCTAGTGTGTGGTCTGGTCAACATTCTTCAGCCACGTTATTGTGACTCCTCGCCTGCATATGAAACACTATTGTACAAGATGGAGAACCTTGCTGGGAAAACACTGGACTGGGTAAGGGAGTACCTAATGAACAGAAAAAAGACACAATCAGAGAGCATGTGTCAAGCTGAAGGAATGTAACAAGTGAGGTCCCACAAGGCTCAGTCCAGAGGCCATGGCTGTTCCTAATTTATATGAACGACCTCACCAAGCTTTACACAAGCTCAGACGTGTCAATGTTTACAGATGATGCAAAGCTGATGAGGAATATGAAAACAGGAGAACTGCAGGAAGTTACATGTGAACCTTGACAAAATCAATGAGTGGGCAAACAAATGGTTGCTGGAATTCAACCCCAACTAGTGCAAGGTAATGGAGATGCGACAGAGGGAATGTACCCCAGGAAGTTTCTCCTCCATTAGGAAAGGTAATTAAAGGAAGCAGAAAAAGAGAAAGAATAGGAGTAAAAAAAAAAAAAAAAAAAATGGATATAATACCAGTTACACATAAAAAGGGACAAATAGGAAGCATATGGGATGCTGGTGAAGCTCTAGAAGCCACCTCCATCCACATCTTTAAGGCCATATTCAGCAGAGAATTCAATCATCAAAACAGTTCAGTTGTAAAGGAACAGATGAACAACAAGGCTAGTAGGCGGGGCACAAGAGCCACACCTCACACACCTGTAGTCACTGTCAGGTGTGTACACATGTGGGATAATCCTAGCAGGCTGTTATTGCTTTATATTCTTTGTAAATATTTAATTTATATATATTTGTTCCTTTAATATTGAATTATTATGATTCTAAGTGAACTGTAAGATTCAACCTGTCAGAACTGACCTGCACATACTTGGGCATAAATACTCATAGTTTATCCCACATTGGTTATCTTGAGATGATTTCGGGGCTTTTAGTGTCCCCGCGGCCCGGTCCTCGACCAGGCCTCCACCCCCAGGAAGCAGCCCGTGACAGCTGACTAACACCCAGGTACCTATACCCAGGTGGAGATAAACCATGAATATTTACTTGCTATTTCATATAAATTATACCACATATGATGGTAATTAGATTACAGTATCTTATCTTGAGGTTATCTTGAGATGATTTCGGGGCTTTTAGTGTCCCCGCGGCCCGGTCCTCGACCAGGCCTCCACCCCCAGGAAGCAGCCCGTGACAGCTGACTAACTCCCAGCTACCTATTTTACTGCTAGGTAACAGGGGCATTCAGGGTGAAAGAAACTTTGCCCATTTGTTTCTGCCTCGTGCGGGAATCGATCCCGCGCCACAGAATTACGAGTCCTGCGCGCTATCCACCAGGCTACGAGGCCTCTTAAGGTTAGTACTACAAATGTTATGATAAACATTGTGCCTCAACTGTGTGGTGGGTATGGCCTGTAAGGCTGTGTGATTAGTTCCTCTAACTCTTTAAGGTGTGGCATATGTACTCTAGTTGTATATGTGGTGTCTGGCACTCATGTGTCTGGCACTCATGTGGTGTCTGGCACTCATGTGGTGTCTGGCACTCATGTGGTGTCTGGCACTCATGTGGTGTCTGGCACTCATGTGGTGTCTGGCACTCATGTGTCTGGCACTCATGTGGTGTCTGGCACTCATGTGGTGTCTGGCACTCATGTGGTGTCTGGCACTCATGTGGTGTCTGGCACTCATGTGGTGTCTGGCACTCATGTGGTGTCTGGCACTCATGTGGTGTCTGGCACTCATGTGGTGTCTGGCACTCATGTGGTGTCTGGCACTCATGCGGCGTCTGGCACTCATGTGGCGTCTGGCACTCATGTGGCGTCTGGCACTCATGTGGCGTCTGGCACTCATGTGTCTGGCACTCATGTGTCTGGCACTCATGTGGCACTCATGTGTCTGGCACTCATGTGGTGTCTGGCACTCATGTGGCGGCTGGCACTCAAGTGGCGTCTGGCACTCATGTGGTGTCTGGCACTCATGTGTCTGGCACTCATGTGGTGTCTGGCACTCATGTGGTGTCTGGCACTCATGTGGTGTCTGGCACTCATGTGTCTGGCACTCATGTGTCTGGCACTCATGTGTCTGGCACTCATGTGTCTGGCACTCATGTGGTGTCTGGCACTCATGTGGTGTCTGGCACTCATGTGTCTGGCACTCATGTGGTGTCTGGCACTCATGTGTCTGGCACCCATGTGTCTGGCACCCATGTGTCTGGCACTCATGTGTCTGGCACCCATGTGTCTGGCACCCATGTGTCTGGCACCCATGTGTCTGGCACTCATGTGTCTGGCACCCATGTGTCTGGCACTCATGTGTCTGGCACCCATGTGGTGTCTGGCACTCATGTGGTGTCTGGCACTCATGTGTCTGGCACTCATGTGTCTGGCACTCATGTGTCTGGCACTCATGTGGTGTCTGGCACTCATGTGGTGTCTGGCACTCATGTGGTGTCTGGCACTCATGTGGTGTCTGGCACTCATGTGGTGTCTGGCACTCATGTGGTGTCTGGCACTCATGTGGTGTCTGGCACTCGTGGTGTCTGGCACTCATGTGGCTGGCACTCATGTGTCTGGCACTCATGTGGTGTCTGGCACTCATGTGGTGTCTGGCACTCATGTGGTGTCTGGCACTCATGTGGTGTCTGGCACTCATGTGGTGTCTGGCACTCATGTGGTGTCTGGCACTCATGTGTCTGGCACTCATGTGTCTGGCACTCATGTGTCTGGCACTCATGTGTCTGGCACTCATGTGTCTGGCACTCATGTGTCTGGCACTCTTGTGTCTGGCACTCATGTGGGGGCTGGCACTCATGTGTCTGGCACTCATGTGTCTGGCACTCATGTGGCGGCTGGGCACTCATGTGGCACCTGGCACTCATGTGGTGTCTGGCACTCATGTGGCGGCTGGCACTCATGTGGGGGCTGGCACTCATGTGGTGTCTGGCACTCATGTGGCGGCTGGCACTCATGTGGGGGCTGGCACTCATGTGGGGGCTGGCACTCATGTGGTGTCTGGCACTCATGTGGCGGCTGGCACTCATGTGGGGGCTGGCACTCATGTGGCGGCTGTGGAGCAACAAGGCTATGAAAGCCTCACAGATTATGTACTCACCTAATTGTGCTTGTGGGGGTTGAGCTTTGTCTCTTTGGTCCCGCCTCTCAACTGTCAATCAACTATGTTGGCCAGCTCACCTTCTAATATCTCTAAATCACAAATTTACCTGTAAAATGTTAGGGCTGTAAGAATTGCTCATTAACATATAAAGTAAAGGTATGACATGAATTAATGTGTAGCAAACATAGTTTCATTTTGATTGGGCTTTTAAGCCGTCTCATAACCGGCATGTTTACATCAGAATTTATAAGACCTCGTAAAGCTAGACATAAAACACGACTGATACTCAGGTACTCTCGTGGTTGATGTAGAGGTTCCTGTGGCTGGATCACTATTGGCTGGTCTCAATTGAGACCTTTGCAGTGCCGCGAATGTCAACTTCAGGGAGAGACTCTGTCGTCCATTCCTTTTGTTTTGATTCTGAGATTGACGTCGCTTCTCTCCCGAGGCGGCGTTCCAACAATGTTTGGGTATAATATTCTCAGTTTATTTAACTAGGGCGTCAAGCTATAATTTCTGGTGTATTTATTTATATTCAGTCCTAGTGAACACTATTTTATTAAGTTTAAACACTAGACTGAGGTTTAAAAGAAATGAGAAGTGTAAAAATATGAATTGTTGTGATGACGTCATGTAAAACTCCCATTTTTTTTTAAATTTGGTAATGGCTAACTATGTTATGTTAACATGTGTTTCGGATTTCCGATAATACACACACACACACAAACACACACACACACACACACACACACACACACACACACACACACACACACACACACACACACACACACACACACACACACACACGAGGCCAAGGGGCCTCGTAGCCTGGTGGATAGGCAGAAACAAATGGGCAAAGTTTCTTTCACCCTAAGTGCCCCTGTTACCTAGCAGTAAATAGGTACCTGGGAGTTAGTCAGCTGTCACGGGCTGCTTCCTGGGTGTGTGTGTGTGTGGTGTGGAAAAAAAAAAAGTAGTTAGTAAACAGTTGATTGACAGTTGAGAGGCGGGCCGAAAGAGCAAAGCTCAACCCCCGCAAACACACAACTAGTAAAAACACAACTAGTAAACACACACACACACACAGGCAGAGTGGCTTTACTGAAAAGAATGGAATGAAGCTTCGAGGAGATGGTTATCCCAGGCTGGAGGGGTTCAGAGACTACATAACAGGCACCATGACAATGGGAGGACCAAGAGTAGTAGTAGCAGTGACAGATATAACCCTCCACCAAATTACAGAAAACCCAGGCAAGAGTATTACAGAATCAACATGACAGTCAACACTATAATTGAGAGAGCAGCCGCTGCTGTCTGGAGAATTCGATACCATCTGCTCATCATGGGGGACTTCAACTATTGAAAGATAGACTGGGAAAACAAGGAACCACATGGAGGTGAGGAAGCATGGAGCACAAAACTGTTGGAAGTGGCGACAAGGAACTTTTTAAGTCAGCATGCCACGGAACCCACAATTTGAGAAGAATTAAAACAGATGAAGATAGACAGAGACTACAGGATGACCTGGATAAACTGGAGGAATGGTCTACAAAATGGCTGCTAAAGTTCAACTCAGGAAAGTGTAAAGTATTGAAATTAGGCGAAGGGAGCAGGAGGCTGAACACAAGGTACCATCTGGGAGGTGAAATCCTGCAAGAGTCAAATAGAGAGAAAGATCTGGGGGTCGATATCACACCGAACCTGTCCCCAGGGGCCCACATCAAAAGGATATCATCAGCGGCATATGCTAGACTGGCCAACATAAGAACTGCCTTGAGAAACATGTGTAAGGAATCGTTCAGGACCCTGTATACCACTTATGTCAGACCAATCCTGGAGTATGCAGCTCCAGCCTGGAGTCCATACCTAGTTAAACACAAGACGAAGTTAGAGAAGATTCAGAGGTATGCCACCAGACTGGTCCCGGAACTGAGAGGAATGAGTTACGAGGAAAGGCTAAGGGAGCTGAACCTCACAACCCTGGAAAACAGAAGAGTAAGGGGAGACATGATAACCACCTACAAAATTCTCAGGGGAATTGACAGGGTGGACAAAGACAAACACTTCAGCACAGGTGGGACACGAACAAGGGGACACAGGTGGAAACTTAGTGCCCAAATGAACCACAGAGACGTTAGAAAGATTTTTTAAGTGTCAGGGTAGGTAACAAATGGAATGCATTAGGCAGTGATGTGGTGGAGGCTGACTCCATACACAGTTTCAAGTGTAGATATGATAGAGCCCAATAGGCTCAGGAACCTGTACACCAGTTGATTGACAGTTGAGAGGCGGGACCAAAGAGCCAGAGCTCAACCCCCGCAAGCACATAACCTGAGGGTACACCAACCTGAGGGTACACGGTACACCAACCTGGGGGTACACCAACCTGGGGGTACACCAACCTGAGGGTACACCAACCTGAGGGTACACCAACCTGGGGGTACACCAACCTGGGGGTACACCAACCTGAGGGTACACCAACCTGGGGGTACACCAACCTGAGGGTACACCAACCTGAGGGTACACCAACCTGGGGGTACACCAACCTGAGGGTACACCAACCTGGGGGTACACCAACCTGAGGGTACACCAACCTGGGGGTACACCAACCTGAGGGTACACCAACCTGAGGGTACACCAACCTGGGGGTACACCAACCTGAGGGTACACCAACCTGGGGGTACACCAACCTGGGGGTACACCAACCTGAGGGTACACCAACCTGAGGGTACACCAACCTGAGGGTACACCAACCTGAGGGTACACCAACCTGAGGGTACACTGAGGGTACACCAACCTGAGGGTACACCAACCTGGGGGTACACCAACCTGAGGGTACACCAACCTGGGGTACACCAACCTGAGGGTACACCAACCTGAGGGTACACCAACCTGAGGGTACACCAACCTGGGGGTACACCAACCTGAGGGTACACCAACCTAAGGGTACACCAACCTGGGGGTACACCAACCTGGAGTACACTAACCTGAGGGTACACCAACCTGAGGGTACACCAACCTAAGGGTACACCAACCTGGGGGTACACCAACCTGAGGGTACACCAACCTGAGGGTACACCAACCTGAGGGTACACCAACCTGAGGGTACACCAACCTGAGGGTACACCAACCTGGGGGTACACCAACCTGGGGGTACACCAACCTAAGGGTACACCAACCTGGGGGTACACCAACCTGGGGTACACTAACCTGAGGGTACACCAACCTGAGGGTACACCAACCTGGGGTACACTAACCTGAGGGTACACCAACCTGAGGGTACACCAACCTGGGGGTACACCAACCTGAGGGTACACCAACCTGAGGGTACACCAACCTGAGGGTACACCAACCTGAGGGTACACCAACCTGAGGGTACACCAACCTGAGGGTACACCAACCTGAGGGTACACCAACCTGAGGGTACACCAACCTGGGGGTACACCAACCTGAGGGTACACCAACCTGAGGGTACACCAACCTGAGGGTACACCAACCTGGGGGTACACCAACCTGGGGGTACACCAACCTGAGGGTACACCAACCTGAGGGTACACCAACGGTGAAGACGGCCTCAGTTTGGGCGGAACTAGCTTGAACGGTACTAGTTTGCGCGGCTTGGGTGTGGGTGGCTTGGGTGTGGGCGGCTTGGGTGTGGGCGGCATCTAGCTCGGTAGCGCCGGTGTGGGGCGGCAATTGTGGGCGGGGTGTGTATGGGCGGCACCAGTGTGGGCGGCACCAGTGTGGGCGTCGCTGGTACGGGCGATACCAGAGTGGGCGGCTTCAAGAGGGTGTACCAGTGTGGGTGTCGCAGGTATGGGCGGCACCGGTGTGGGCCGCCCCGGTATGGGCGGCACCGGTGTGGGCCGCCCACATGTGGGGTCTGGCAATGGCCTCCTATATCCTGTCTGTACCTGCCGGTCGAGCTTCAACACTTGTCCCCCGGCTCACCTTAGCCCTTCGATCCCCTCTTGATCTATGGTATTGTGAACATCTCTTTTTCTACTCGGTCAATCCCAATAAGTATTTTATATGTCTCTATCATGTCTCCCTTCCCTCTCCTGTCTCTAGCAACGTCAGGTCTAGTTATTTCAGTCATCCTTCACTCCCCATCCCTCGTAATACCAGGAAAAGCTTCTCTATGTCTGCCTCTAACATCTACGTAATATTCTCTTGTGAAGTGTCGAAGGATTTACGGCTGTCCACAAATATGCAGTGAGCCCAACCACTTCTGTCCTGCCTTATTTGTTGTTACTTAATCATCGAATTCGAGTAGTTTCGTTAGGCATGATTTCCCTCCGTAAAGCCATTTCTTGCTGTTTAACTCGCTGGTTTAGCAATATTCTTCATTAGCGTAGTTTGTAGGCGCCAAGTGCCTCATTCACTTGGTCTTGTATATGGGTGCTACATTAGCCTTCTTCCATCTGCTGGGCAATTCTCCCACTGGAATTATATAATAATACAAGAGGTATGCTGAGGGTGTGTGGCACTTCTTTTAACACTCAAGGGGATATATTGTCTGGTCCAATAGTTATACTGTAGTTTCATCTAGTGATGCTAGTTGTCTCAGTGTTTCCTCAGTGTCTGTGTCACTCGTGTAGGGCTCCCTACTCCTCCTCCTAGCACTGGGAGGTGTTGCAGAGCAGATGTCAACATGCTCTCGGAAATGGCATTTAATTCCTTGTGAATTAATGTCGCCATTTACTGTTGTTTTTTTGGTATGGCAATGTTGCAACCTTGTTGTGTCTGTGGGGCTTTGGATGGAAGGTTAGTTCATAGTTTTTCTTATACTATTTTTATGTCTGCAGTATCTAGGATAGTTTTGTTTTGTCCTCGGTATTTTGTCCACACCTGCTTTTGTCCTCGGTATTTTGTCCACACCTGCTTTTGTCCTCGGTATTTTGTCCACACCTGCTTTTGTCCTCGGTATTTTGTCCACACCTGCTTTTGTCCTCGGTATTTTGTCCACACCTGCTTTTGTCCTCGGTATTTTGTCCACACCTGCTTTTGTCCTCGGTATTTTGTCCACACCTGCTTTTGTCCTCGGTATTTTGTCCACACCTGCTTTTGTCCTCGGTATTTTGTCCACACCTGCTTTTGTCCTCGGTATTTTGTCCACACCTGCTTTTGTCCTCGGTATTTTGTCCACACCTGCTTTTGTCCTCGGTATTTTGTCCACACCTGCTTTTGTCCTCGGTATTTTGTCCACACCTGCTTTTGTCCTCGGTATTTTGTCCACACCTGCTTTTGTCCTCGGTATTTTGTCCACACCTGCTTTTGTCCTCGGTATTTTGTCCACACCTGCTTTTGTCCTCGGTATTTTGTCCACACCTGCTTTTGTCCTCGGTATTTTGTCCACACCTGCTTTTGTCCTCGGTATTTTGTCCACACCTGCTTTTGTCCTCGGTATTTTGTCCACACCTGCTTTTGTCCTCGGTATTTTGTCCACACCTGCTTTTGTCCTCGGTATTTTGTCCACACCTGCTTTTGTCCTCGGTATTTTGTCCACACCTGCTTTTGTCCTCGGTATTTTGTCCACACCTGCTTTTGTCCTCGGTATTTTGTCCACACCTGCTTTTGTCCTCGGTATTTTGTCCACACCTGCTTTTGTCCTCGGTATTTTGTCCACACCTGCTTTTGTCCTCGGTATTTTGTCCACACCTGCTTTTGTCCTCGGTATTTTGTCCACACCTGCTTTTGTCCTCGGTATTTTGTCCACACCTGCTTTTGTCCTCGGTATTTTGTCCACACCTGCTTTTGTCCTCGGTATTATGTCCACACCTGCTTTTGTCCTCGGTATTTTGTCCACACCTGCTTTTATCCTCGGTATTTTGTCCACACCTGCTTTTGTCCTCGGTATTTTGTCCACACCTGCTTTTGTCCTCGGTATTTTGTCCACACCTGCTTTTGTCCTCGGTATTTTGTCCACACCTGCTTTTGTCCTCGGTATTTTGTCCACACCTGCTTTTGTCCTCGGTATTTTGTCCACACCTGCTTTTGTCCTCGGTATTTTGTCCACACCTGCTTTTGTCCTCGGTATTTTGTCCACACCTGCTTTTGTCCTCGGTATTTTGTCCACACCTGCTTTTGTCCTCGGTATTTTGTCCACACCTGCTTTTGTCCTCGGTATTTTGTCCACACCTGCTTTTGTCCTCGGTACTTTGTCCACACCTGCTTTTGTCCTCGGTATTTTGTCCACACCTGCTTTTATCCTCGGTATTTTGTCACCACCTGCTTTTGTCCTCGGTATTTTGTCAACTTCCTCCTGCTTTTCGAGTTAGTCTCACGCGTTGCCCACTGAACCATGAGGTGGTGTATTACCTAAAACGTTTGGGCCATATTATTGGTAAGTGTGCAAAGCCTGTGTGCAAATCTTGAGCCTGTGTGCAAATCCGTGTGTTCTGACTCATCGTGTCTGGGACTGTTTAGTAAGTTCTTCCTTGCATTGGCCAGGCACTCTCTCACTCTCCGGTAATCTTTCATGCAGGTCAGAGTTCAATCCCCGATCGTCCAAGTGGTTGGCCACCATTCCTTTCCCCCGTCCCATCCCAAATCCTTCAAGCTTCTCCAGCCACAAAATTATATCCATTATCAGAGATCATCAGTTTGGGACAGGATCGACGTGCTGCAGACCTACGAAAGGCTTGTAGGAACGCTTCTTCACTCATGTCAGAAGTTACTTCCAAGTATACGCCTCGTGTTGTTGCACACGTGAAGAGGCATAAGTAGGTTATCTTGAGATGATTTCGGGGCTTTTAGTGTCCCCGCGGCTCGGTCCTCGACCAGGCCTCCACCCCCAGGAAGCAGCCCGTGACAGCTGACTAACACCCAGGTACCTATTTAACTGCTAGGTAACAGGGGCATAGGGTGAAAAACTCTGCTCATTGTTTCTCGCCGGCGCCTGGGATCGAACCACAGGATCATAAGTCCCGCGTGCTGTCCGCTCGGCCGACCGGCTCCCCAATATGTAGTGTGTTCAACTAATATGTAGGCTTTCACCAGAATTTTATCTGGAGTGCCTGTTAAAATAGTGCTCCTGTGTAATCTACACCTGTGGTCTCAAAAGGACGAAAGTGGACTCGTTCTTTAGGAAGTGGTGGAGGTCCCGAGTAAGGACACACTCGAGCATCATACCTCTGGCAGATCACACAAGATCTAATAAGAGATTTGACAGTTTGGTGACCTTGGGGGAAGCCAGAATTTCTGTCGTATATCAGTGAGTGTGTTTAACACACCACCGTGTAATGTACCGTGTTCATGGTGATGTAAGACTATAAGTTTAGTTATGATGTGGTGACGAGGCAGAAGCGTCGGGTTCTCTGCATCTAAGTCAATTTCTGGATGAAGCAGACGTTCTTCACACCTTAAGATGTTGTAATTATCAGAATCAAACCAAACTTGGTTAATTTCTCTGGAAGATGTTCATAATTTCTTCCATAAGTCTCCATTTGAGCTTGTTTGACCCAGTATTTAAGGGGGACTAGGAAAGTGATATTTAATTCCCATCTTACTAAAGAAATCAAATACAACTTCAGTAACTCCTAGCAATTTACTTAAGCTAGAATAATGGTTAGGATTAATAGCTAAATATCGAAGGGGTTCTGGATCCAAAGTGGGGACAGTAATATTGGTCACTATGACTTGTGGCTTCTGTTTGGGCCACTGACCACCGACCAACCATTGGGGTCCTGTAAACCACATCTCGGTTTTAACTAGTTATTTTAAGGTTAAACCTCTTGATAAGTAGTCAACTGGACTGTCTTTGGTAGGGACATGTCTCGGTTTATAGTCAGATAGTCTCCGTGTTATAGTTAGTAGTCTCCGTGTTATAGTTAGTAGTCTCCGTGGTGTAGTGGTAAGACACTCGCCTGGCGTTCCGCGAGCACTTTGTCATGGGTTCGTATCCTGGCCGGGGAGGATTTACTGGGCGCAATTCCTTAACTGTAGCCTCTGTTTAACGCAACAGTAAAATGTGTACTTGGTTGTAACAACGATTCTTCGCGGCGGGGATCGTATTCCAGGGACCTGCCCGAAACGCTACGCGTACTAGTGGCTCTACAAGAATGTAACAACTCTTCTATATATCTCATATAAAAAAATGACAGTTTTCGTATTTCCCTAACTCTGTTATTGACGTAGGGAGTTTTGTTGTTATTGTTTTTTACCCATTGTAAGACTGCCTCATTGTCTGACTACACTACTATCTCACCAAAGTGAATATTGCTGAATGTCTTAATCAGACAAGAAGCCAGCCTTACACTACTAATAAAGCAGTTAACTCCATTTAGGGTAGTGACCTTTTCTTAACTGGGGCCACTCTTGCCTTAGAAGTAAGTAAAAATGATTACCGAGTGTTGACTAAATAGCCTACTGCGCCATATGCTTTGCCTGAGGCATCGCAAAACACATGCAAAATTTGTGGGTAAATTTAGTCCTAAAGCATTACGAGGAAATTTTAGAATACTAAGTTTATTTAAATCTGTAGTTAGTTGCTGCCATTTATGTTGCAGATCATTAGGTAATGGATTATCCCAACCCATGTTAGTCTACCAGCACTCCTGTATGTGGAGTTTACCCTTAATTAAAATAGGACTAAGTAAGCCTAAGGAATCAAATGGTTCACTGACATACTAAAGTAACTTTCCCATGGTTAAGGGAGAATGATTAGTTTCCTCAGACTTAATGTTTAATTCGTCAGTGGAAATATTTCATTCCATGCCCAGAACTTTCAATTGATGTGATACTTGATACTCAGGAAATTCATCCTCGATTATTTGATTTAGATGTTGATTATTAGAGGCCCACGACTGTAAAGGCATATTGGCTCCCAGCAACTCGTGGTTAGCCTCATGATAAATTTCTACTAATTTGTTTTCATCATTAGTGGTTCTCTGGAAGTTATCGACATACAGGTTGTTACTAATTTCAGCCTTGTATGGGCTATCAGATTTCTTCAAATGAGTATCCAAGGTAGCTTGGAGTAAAAATGTTGAAGATGTTGCTCCGAATAGAAATGACGCGAACCTATACGTGCTGATTTCATTATTAGGATCACTAGGACCCTTTACCCAGAGAAATTTTGTAAAATCACGTTCAACCTCTTGCAAACCTGCACTCAAAAAGTCTTTCTTGATATCAGCCGTATAAGCATAAATTCCTGAGCGAAACCGCAATAGTACATCTTAGACGTTTACTTAGACTCGGCCCAGTTTGTTGGTAATCATTAAGGGGCATACTATCTGCCTTTACTTTGCCGCTACAGTTAAAGACAATTCTATGAGGTGCCGTAACTGAGTCTTTCAAGATAGAGTGGTGATCGAGGCAAATAATGCCCTAGTTTATTATTGTCTTGTTCAACAACTTCTATAAACTTGTTTGCAAGTTGTTGCTGTATCAATTCGTGATACAGTCGTAATTTGTCAGGTTGTTTGCGTAACTATTTGTGATTTTAATTGGGTGAAGGCCATGAAATAATTTACAGGGAGCTGTGGGTGGTTCAGCTTCCATGGCAATTTAACCCAATATTGGTTATCTTGATAGATAACTGGGTTGAGATACTGTTGGTAAGTCAATGTGTCATCTGGACTTGGTTGTTCAGGGACGAGACCTAAGGTGTCTAAATCCCATAATTTACACAGGGGGATCAGAATCATCCTCAGCTGTCTCCGAGTTGTAGTGGTGACTGGTCCAAGCCTAGTCACGCCACTATGATTGAATTATTATTTTTTGAGATATATACAAGAGTTGCTACATTCTTGTAGAGCCACTAGTACGCGTAGCGTTTCGGGCAGGTCCCTGGAATACGATCCCCGCCGCGAAGAATCGTTGTTACAACCAAGTACACATTTTACTGTTGAGTTAAACAGAGGCTACAGTTAAGGATTTGCGCCCAGTAAATCCTCCCCGGCCAGGATACGAACCCATGACATAGCGCTCGCGGAACGCCAGGCGAGTGTCTTACCACTACACCAAGGAGACTGCTAACAATTATGTTAATTGTGGGTGTAGATTTTTGCTGGGGTAGCATCGGTCCTGTAAGTCATTTTTTCCTCCAGCTGACAGCAACAAATTCATTCCACGTTGCTTGGTGCTTCCAGTAATATATCTATGATAATAATCAGCAGCTACAAGCATGCCCACATTGGTGAGGTGGTCAGAATTTATCTTATACTCAGCTAGCCTCATGCCACTGCGTTTAAAAAGCTTAACTGTATTCCCAAGACCTGATACATGTAGATCAGATGGGATCTTGTCAACGACGATGGCTTGTATTGGGCTAGTATAGCCTCCGAGACGTACCAAGATTCTTACAACTTGGAATTCGCGAGGTTCACTATTATCAAGAATCTTGAAATATTCAATTTCACGCGATTTAAAGTTTTCAGTTTTAACTGATCAATCAACTGTTGAGTAATGAAGGTCTTTTGAGAACCTTGGCCGAAAAGACCACGAGTAGAGATCCTAGACTTCTTGTTGATTAATTTCATTTGAGCTGTAGGTAATGTGGTAGTATTACCTGACTCTGTAGCAAGTACATTTACTTTCTGATGTACCTTGCAATATTGTAGAGGTGGAATTATTTGAATCTACATTAGGATTTGATAACCTCTGGTGGGTGTCTCCACACAGTGTAGAATGATGCTAACTTTTATGGCATTTGTTGCACACACGAAGGACAGCAGTACAGTTGTTGGGGTCATGAGATCCTATGTATTTAGTGCATCTGTGCAGTTCTTTGAGACGTTTGATTCTCGTACTGCGAGATAAGTAATTATGGCATTTATAGGTGTTGTGTTCTGCTTGACAGAACAAACATTTCATCATTGTAGAAGGAGTTTTAGGAGGTACCCTCACTACTGGTTTTGAGGGATTTACTGTATAATGTTATGATCCCAGGTAGCTAAAAAAACGAGTCTACCCCCTGAGAGTTATTCAGCCAAACCTGACCAAACTGAGAGGTCAAAGAAAATATTGACATGAGAAAATATACATTAAACACTTGGCTAATGTTAACGAATAGTTCAAAGCATGGGCAGTGGATAAATGTGTACATAAATGACTTGACATGAGAAGTCGAAATTTTGTAAGGAAGGTATAAGGCTCATGGCAGGAGTCTTGACCTTACTCGAGTAGTGGAAATCGTGGGAGCAAGATGCAGCATCTTTAAGCTCCTGGGTATCAGAGGAAGAATCTCTAGTTACGTGCTCCGTCAAGAGGAGAATTAGATGTTCTTGTATGAAGCCTGGGGACGACTTAGTGCTCGAGTCAAGAAGGAGAGGAGCCTTGTGGAGCAGTTTAAATAGCAATTTTGTGGGCAAAGGAGTGCGCCAACGTCAGACGCTGGGGCCAAGACGCTCCCTGTGTACAACAAACTATGTGGTAAGCCCATTTTTAACCAGTTGACAGTGATTGCCTGTAGTTGGTCGTGTGCCCAGCGACTGTGGCAAGTGTTCATGAATGCATTAGGCATATTTTATTAAGGCAGAAAGCCTAAATAAGAGAATAGAGATGAGGGAGCCAGCTGGAGAGATGAGCGGCACATCCTCTCTCGCCGAGGGCATGAGGACAACTGGCGAGGGCGGCAGCCTCCAGGGCAGAAAGACTACCAAGGGGAAGCAGAGAATGGACTCGTCCGAATGTGGGGGAGTTCCCTCATAGCATGCAGGAGTCAGATGTCGGGTGAAGACATTTATTGTGTACTAGCAGTACCCGGCCACGCGGTGCTGTGGCTCAGCAACGCATGTGCGTTACTGAGCCACAGCAACCTTCTCTGTCCCCTCCCTCATTCCCCACTCCACTGTCCCCTCGTCCACTCCACCATCCCAAACTCCCCCGTCCCCTCGTCCTTCCGCACCATTCCCCACTCCCTCGTCCGATGCCTTACCAAATGGTCTTATGTTCCCATCAGAAAATTGGGACCATCAAGTGATCTGATGTTCCCATCACTGAAATATAAGAAAAACAGTTAAAAAATTAAATGAAAATATGAAAAAATAAAAAATAAACTATACTCACGAAATGATCGGTGTGGTAAACAACACAGCTCAATTCCAACACAATTCACACAAAATTAAATCAAAATGAAAATAAATTAAAAGCTATGAAAATTAAATTTATCAATGCAATCAGAAACATTGAAATTGAATTGTAACATTTAGTATAGCACGTGTTTTGCTCCTACATGCACCAGATGGCGCTGTTTTTCAAGAAAAGCATAGTTTTGCTTGTCACAGGTGTGGCATCTCAACCCGTTCTCGCAAATTCGTAAAGTCAATATTGACTTATTAACTACGTGCATAGGTGATATACTAAACATAATAGATACCCTTAAAAAGATTCATAGAAAACACCGACCTTACCTAACCTTGTTAGTATCTTAAGATAAGCATCTTATTGCTTCGTAATTACAATTATTACTTAACCTATACCTATTATAGGTTAAGTAATAATTGTAATTACGAAGCAATAAGATGCTTATCTTAACATACTAACAAGGTTAGGTAAGGTCGGTGTTTTCTATGAATCTTTTTAGGGGTATCTATTATGTTTAGTATATCACCTATGCACTTATTTAATAAGTCAATATTGACTTATTAAATTTGCGAGAACGGGTTGGGCATCTATACTTATACTTACGAAATGAATGGTATGGTAAACAACACAGCTCAATTCCAACACAATGTCACACAAAAAAATTCAATAAAAAATAATATAAATTGAAATCTATGAAAATAATATTTATCAATGCAATCAGAAATATTGAAATGGAATTCGTGACATATTTAGTATAGCGTGCATGTTGCTATTATGTGCAACAGACGGTGCCGTTTTCCAAAAACGCATGTTTTTACCTGTCACAGGTGTGGCATCTATATAGTAGGTATATAAAAAGACGCGCCTATTCCAGTGCAACGTTGTGTCGAAATTTCAAAGCAATCGGTAAAGAGGTTTCGAAGATTTCCCTCACATGAAAAAGTTTTTCAGAAATAACATGTTTACCATCACCGACGTGACATCTATATAGTATGTATATAAAAATCTACTCGGATGCTAATGGAACGTTGTGTGAAAATTTTAAAGCAATCGGTGAAGAACTTTCGGAGATTAGCGTTATGCACAAACGAACATTTCCATTTTTATTTATATATAGATGAGTATATTTTAGTTATATGTTTGTAGCGAAACAACTTTATCAGCGTGTCAATGGGTTGCAGGTTTGTCTGGGGAAAGAGTTGCTGAGAGAACTTCGAGGTCAGAGGAGGAGTAGTGGATGAATCTCCAAGGCTGTGGAAGGGGTACTGAACTCTGTAGAAGAGCAGCCCCATAGTGAGAAGTTGGACCTCAAGCTGTGTGAAGAAGAGCAGTGAAGTAAAGTTTCACATGCTTCTGTGGATTCAGTGGTCTCCGTGGTGTAGTGGTAAGACACTCGCCTGGCGTTCCGCGAGCACTTTTTCATGGGTTCGTATCCTGGCCGGGGAGGATTTACTGGGTGCAAATCCTTAACTGTAGCCTCTGTTTAACGCAACAGTAAAATGCGTACTTGGTTGTAACAACGATTCTTCGCGGCGGGGATCGTATTCCAGGGACCTGCCCGAAACGCTACGCGTACTAGTGGCTCTACAAGAATGTAACAACTCTTGTATATATCTCAAAAAAAAAAAAAGTGGTGGAGCATCGCTTGTTCAAGGAAAACTTCATGGTGTAGCAGCCTGGAAGAGCTGCAGAAGACCCTGGTGGACAGTTCTGGGAGAACCTGAAGATGTACAGGGTAGTAAGACTAGCTACAGGGAGGAGGTTCATATTGGTTACTCATAGAGAGTTGGTAGAGCGCTTGAGTGTCATTGGCATGCAAGACGCAGTGGAAAGTGGGTGACTGATCATTTTTGTATCAAGGAATATATATACTGATGCTTATAGTGTTACAGCCATAGGCTGAGTTACCTGTATATATTTATATACACTCTAGGGCTGATTGTGCCATATTGTGATTACCGGATTTAACCCACTTGATGAGGGTGATTAAATAAGTGGCGAGCCAGGAGTTGGGCTCCCACTTGATGTAGACGCCTGATAGAGCCATGATGGTATTGGATTGCAACCTGGTTATAGTATCATAAAATGTTGAAGTTTATATTCCTATGTATTGTATGTTAGTGCATTGTATATGTTTTCCGTTTTATTAAATGTTTATAATTAACAGGTGTTTGCCCTTGTCCTAGTGAGGCTTCCCAGAAAGCAGAAGAGAGGGGGAGAGAAAGAACCACAGCTGTGGACAGGGTGATAAGGAATAATAATTCAGAAAAGGGGGATTGAGGAGATCAAACCAACCAAATGGAGAATGGCGAGTCACAGCGGCTCAAGTTGGGTTTGTGCACAGGACAACGAGGCCAGTGTTGGAACTACACACCCTAAATGTGTGACGCTGAGCCCCTCTCCAAGATCAAAAAGCGTACAAGGGTGATTTCCTGGTCAAAATATAAGCACTCTACAGTTTTTTGGTTGGTCGACCGGCGGTAGTGTGTGGCTGCCGAGGTCATTTGTCTGTTCTGGCAGAGTGGTTGGGGGTTGGGAACGTTGTTTACCTGTACGCAAGGAACGGTCTGGCGCAGTAGCCAGAGAGCTTTGGAGGTTTAACCTCCATTAGCCCCCAACCCCCTCAGGAAGTCCGGGACGGAACAATAAGTACCCACATTACTGGTTTTCCACTTAGGAGATGATTTAGTTAGGTTTGGGTTTACTGTAGTAGTTGCAGTACCTTGGGTTTTACGATGAGAATTAGTAGAATGGGTTGAAACACTTTTCTCGTCTTAAGTTAATTGGCTCTTTGTCTTTCGACTATGGAGCGTAACCTTCTGTGATTTCTGTCAGAGAGGTTTTACTGTACAAAGTACACAGTTTATCCAGTGTTTCAGCTGGTAACTTACATCTTACATGTAAGTAAGATGTCCATCTCATGTCATCTATTCAGCAGTCTGAAGATCGACTTTGAGGCTTAAGGCCTTGCATAAGAATTCTAGTTTCTAGTTCTAACTTAAAGGCTTGAAGAGAATCAGTAGAATTATTAGTGGCTGGTAGATCTAGCAATTTTTGGACTAAAATAGTAACAGTCCTCTCATTATTTAGTTGCTCTTGAGCAATTAAACAGCTCGTTCATAGCCGTCACTGGTCAGGTTTAAATTTGAGATTACGTTCAAGGCCGTCCTGGGGGGCCTCGTAGCCTGGTGGATAGCGCGCAGGACTCGTAATTCTGAGGCGCGGGTTCGATTCCCGCACGAGGCAGAAACAAATGGGCAAAAGTTTCTTTCACCCTGAATGCCCCTGTTACCTAGCAGTAAATAGGTACCTGGGAGTTAGTCAGCTGTCATGGGCTGCTTCCTGGGGGTGGAGGCCTGGTCGAGGACCGGGCCGCGGGGACACTAAAGCCCCGAAATCATCTCAAGATAAGAAGGCTTCATCTCGTTATTGATCTTGTAAATAGGTGAACTTAGTAGTTTTAGGAATATTAGTTTCAGAGTTTACAGCATCCACAAATTTATTCCAGAAAACGTCTGTTATTTTCACTACCAGAGAATGTGGGTAGACTAATGTGTGGGTAGACTAATGTGTGGGTAGACTAATGTGTGGGTAGACTACCCCTTAGGGAGCCGGTCGGCCGAGCGGACAGCACGCTGGACTTGTGATCCTGGGTTCGATCCCAGGCGCCGGCAAGAAACAATGGGCAGAGTTTCTTTCACCCTATGCCCCTGTTACCTAGCAGTAAAATAGGTACCTGGGAGTTAGTCAGCTGTCACGGGCTGCTTCCTGGGGGTGGAGGCCTGGTCGAGGACCGGGCCGCGGGGACACTTAAGCCCCGAAATCATCTCAAGATAACCTCAAGATAACCTCAAGATAACCTCAAGATAACCTCAAGATAACCTCAAGATAACCTCAAGATAACCTCAAGATAACCTCAAGATAACCTCAAGATAACCTCAAGATAACCTCAAGATAACCTCAAGATAACCTCAAGATAACCTCAAGATAACCTCAAGATAACCTCAAGATAACCTCAAGATAACCTCAAGATAACCTCAAGATAGGGTTAGCATAAATACAAGAAATGGCGCAATAATGTGGATATATCAGTGTTGTGTTTCGGGGATTTCTTGTAATTTGATGTGTATATGTGTATACTGATAAAAATACAAGTGTGAAAATTATAAATATACAGTTAAATTTGGCTTGCTAGCCACAACCTTCTATGGTGGTTGATAGTGTTAAGTAATTGACCACATGTGTCCTGGACACTCCTGACAGGTGTACGCCATCTGGGGCCAAGCTCTGGCGATATGGTCTGGCTGTAAAGTGGATATAAGTGGCATCTAGCCTCACTCTTTTTCTCAGCCGAAAATTAATATATTTAGCAGAACGCTGATGGTATAATATAATAATTTATTTAGTTAAAGTACATACATAGTTGCAGAGTTACAGTATAAACATTCTGTTCGATTTAAAGAAAGAGGTAGTACATACAATACCTAAAGTAAGTAAGTAATTATCAAAAGAAGGCACCAAACCGGGAAGGCTATGTAGCACCATCAAATACGCAAAATAATCAGAGGGCGCTAAATATCACCAAGGATGCCAATACGAGAACAAAAACGCATAAGGCGAACGATATCAAAAGTATCCGAGTCACCATGAATTCTATCGAGGGACAGGTGACCGCGAGGGGCGGTCGGAAAGCAAGACACACGCTCGTCCTGGAAGTCAGGACATTCAAGAAGGACATGCACGACCGTAAGAGGGACAATGCAACTAGGACAATAAGGAGCAGGGCGGCGCTCCATCAAGTGACCATGGGTTAAGCGAGTATGGCCAATACGCAACCTCGCCAGAGCTGTTTCCCACCGCCGGTTACGGTGGAAGGAGGACGGCCACGAGGAAACACAACATTTAAGAGTACGTAGCTTGTTACCAGTAACAGACAACCAAGAAGCCTGCCAACGGGTAAGAACCGAGGAATGGATAACTGGGTAAAAGTCGGAATACGGAATGCCTTTACGAGAGATGGGACAAGAGCGGACAGCTTCCTTAGCGGCAGCATCCGCACGCTCATTTAAAGACACACCAATATGGCTGGGAACCCAACAAAACTCAACCGACTTAAATTTACTGTGAACGAGAAACAGCCAATGCTGGATCTCGACAACTACTGGATGAACCGGATTAAAGGACCCGAGAGCCATGAGGGCACTACGAGAGTCAACAACAACCACAAAGGAGGACTGACAACGAGAAAGCAGGAGACGAAGAGCATAGAGAATAGCATAAAGTTCTGCTGTAAAGATGCTAGTCTCCGGAGGCAAGCGACACATATAAGTGCGATCAGGAAAAACAACAGAGTAGCCAACACCGTCCGCTGACTTAGACCCATCGGTGAAGACAAACGGAGCGGGAGTGAGAAGAAAAGTGCTCGAGGAAAAGGCGTTTTAGAACCGTAGGAGGGGTAAAAGCTTTAGTGATACGGGTCAAGGAAGTACAAAACCGCGGAAGAGGGACCCTCCACGGGGGCAAAGAAGGAACAACACGAGGAGAAACATCAGAAATATGAACGGAGAGAGAATCCTGTAGGCGAGATAACCGGACAGAAAGAGGGAGGTGGTGAAGAGGAACAGGAACCGCAGGAGGGGTAAAAGTTAAAGCACGACAGAGGCGAGAGGAAGGATGTTGCAAGGACCGCGCAAGATAGCGAAGACAGTAGCGATCACGGCGGTCCTGGAGAGACAGGAAGCCAGTGTCAACATACAAGCTAAGGATGGGAGTCGAACGAAAGGCACCAGAACTGAGGCGCAACCCAGTATGGTGCAAAGCATCAAGACGGCGAAGAGTAGAAGGAGAAGCAGACGAGTAAGCAGGGCAACCATAATCGAGCTTAGACAGGACGAGAGAGGAATGCAAAGCAAGGAGAGTGCGCCTATCTGCCCCCCAAGAAGTATGGGACAAGACCCGAAGGAGGGTAAGGGCCTTAGAGCACTCAACACGGAGGTAAGAGATATGGGGAGACCAAGACAAACGAGTGTCAAGGAATAACCCCAAAAGCTTCGCGGAATCTTTGTATTCAAGGGGATGACCATAAAGCGACAAAGAGGGACGAAGAACAACCCGTTTCCGCGTAAAAGTCATGGCACAAGTCTTAGAAGTAGAGAACTTGAAGCCATGACCTGTGGCCCAAGACGACACGGCATCAATTGCAAGTTGAAGCCGGCGTTGAAGGAGAGGCGAATCATCACCCTGACAACAAAGGGTAAGATCATCGACATAGAGAGCGGAGAAGACACCAGAAGGAAGAGAGGAAAGAAGACCATTGAGGGCAACAAGAAAAAGAGTAGTGCTCAGAACACTACCCTGGGGCACACCTTCGTATTGCTGAAAAGAGGGAGAGAGAGCGGTACCAAGGCGCACCCGAAAGGAACGACGAGAGAGGAAGCTGCGGAGAAAGAGAGGGAGATGACCACGAAGGCCAAAAGAATGAAGTTGAGAGAGGATATGATAACGCCAAGTGGTGTCGTAAGCCTTTTCTAGGTCAAAAAGGATGGCAACAACGGAGGTCTTCGCAGCAAAAGCAGTACGAATATAGACCTCCAAGTTCACCAGGACATCTGTCGTGCTGCGGCACTTGCGGAAACCAAATTGAGAAGGGGAGAGGAGGTGATGGTGTTCCAGGAACCACATCAGACGAACGTTAACCATACGTTCAAAGAGTTTGCAGACACAACTTGTGAGAGCAATAGGGCGAAAGTCCTTAGGGGAAGTACCCAGAGACCCCGGTTTGCGAACAGGGAGGACAACGGCATCGAGCCAGTCCTCAGGGACTGACGACGACTCCCAGATCCGATTATACAGACTCAGTAAATACTGAGACGTGCCCGGAGGGAGATGGCGAAGCATCTCATAATGAATACCATCGGAGCCCGCCGCCGTAGAACCGCAGAGGGCCAGGGCAGAACGAAGTTCAGAGAGAGAGAAGGGATCATTATAGGGAAGCTGAAGATGAGTGCAGAAATCTAAAGGACGAGACTCAAGGACAGGTTTACGAAGAAGGAAAGATTGGGGAAGATGAAGACCAGAGCTAACAGAAGAAAAATGGGAACCCAGTTCGGAAGCGACCTGCAACGGGTCCGCCACAAGAGTATCATGGAGGTGAAGGACCGGTGAAACATCGGGAACGAACTTACCCGCTATCTTGCGGATACGCTTCCAGATCTGGGCCAGAGGGGTCTCGGACGTAATTGATGAGACATAAGATGCCCAACATTCACGTTTAGCCGTACGGATGGCCCTACGGGCCACCGCACTCGCTTTCCGAAAGAAAAGAAAAGAATCGGTCGTCTGCCTACGGCGGTGCCTCTTCCAGGCTGCACGCTTACAGCGGACAGCCCGAGCACAGTCCGCATTCCACCAGGGAACGCACTTCCGTGGACCCCGAGAGGAAGAGCGAGGAATAGAGCGGAGGGCAGCGTTGAAGACAGTGTCATGAAAAAGGAGGAGAGCGCGAGAGAGAGGCAGAAGGGAGAGGTCAGGGAGAGCAGCACTGAGGGTAAATAGGGTCCAGTCTGCCTTAGCAAACTGCCACCTAGGGAAAGAGAGGGAAGGGCGAAAAGAGAAAAAGGAAACAAGGATGGAGAAATGATCACTTCCATGGAGGTCATCAAGAACCTGCCACGTGAAATCTAAGTAAAGAGAAGAAGAGCAGAGAGAAAGATCAAGACAAGAAAGGGTGCGAGTCCGAGAGTCCAAATGAGTGGGCTCACCAGAATTCAGAAGAGACAGGGAAGAAGAGAGGAGAAACGGCTCAAGGAGGCGACCCCGGGTATTCGTCAGAACGTCACCCCCAAAGAGAATGACGACAATTGAAGTCACCCAGCAGGAGCACAGGCTCCGGCAAGGAGTCCAGGAGGTGTTTCAAATCAGGAAGAGAGAGCGGGACACTCGGGGGGAGATAAATGGAACAAACTGTGTACCATTTCCCCACAAAGATACGAGCAGCAGAACAATGGAGAGGCGAAGGAAAAAGTAAAGGAACAAAGGGAACATCAGCCCGAATCAAAAGAGCAGAAGAATTAGAAGCCCCAGCAATGGCTGGGGGGGGGGAGAGAAAGGAATAGCCACGAAACCGACCAGGACGAGCACCAAGCATTGGCTCCTGGAGACAGACACAAAGGGGCGAAAACCGCGAAATCAGAAGTTGGAGTTCGAGGAAATTGGCGTAATAACCTCGAACGTTCCATTGAAGAATGGACAACGACGAGAAGAGAAAGGACAAAAACAGAGAACAAGGAAGAAACAAAGGCGAAAGACCAACAGAGCACGTTAAAGAATATCAGGGTCGGGATCAGGGTCAGCAAAGTCAGGGTTAGGGGGCATGGGTAAACTGAGCAAAGACGGAGGGAAGGAAACGGGAGAACAGAGCAGAGGTGGGCGGGCAGGGTCTGGAGGAGGAGGAGGAAGAGGAGGAGACAACGGAGAGGAGCCGTCAAGGACAGCAGCAGGAGGAGGGGGAGTAGAAAGAGGGGAGCGCACCCCAGCAAGAGCAGCAACCGAAAGGGAAGCAGGGGCCAAAGAAACCTCCATAGCAGGAACAGGGGGCGCAAGCACTGAAACGGGAGGGGAAGGAGCAACGGAGCCAGGAGGAGGAGCTGAGGAAGAAAGCGAAGCCTTCTTACCCGCCGGGGAAGAGGAAGGAGAGGAGCCAGGCTTACGCTTCTGACTTAAAGAGACCGGTGTCCCAGCAACTACGTACCGGGCAACGGATTCCAGTGTCTCAACAGGAGAAGCCGAACGAGAGCACACACGACGGCCGTTAGGAGAGCGATGGACATCCGCCCGCACCGACAGGCGGTGGGGAGAGCCAATAGATGGAGGAAGAGGATGGGAAGGAGGATCGGAGGGGGACGAGGAAGAAGACACAGAAGACACGACAGACCGGGTAGAAGGAAGGGGAACCCCAGACAGAGGACCAGGAGGAGGATTCTTCGGGAGAGAACCCAAAGGAACAGAGGAGGGGGCAGTGGGCGCATCAGGGTCCAAGGCCCGGAAACGGTTGTGAGTCTGAGGAAGGCGGGAAGGACGAGGAGAGGAAGAGCGCAACACGCGAGCATAAGAGATATTAGCATAAGGCGGGAGCCGGCGAACCTGGCGCCTCGCCTCAGGAAAAGATAAACGCTCCCGGTGCTTCAGGTTGAGGACGGCTGCCTCAAGCTTGTAATGGATACACGCACGGGAGAAGGTAGGATGGGCCTCACCGCAGTTGAGGCAACGAGCCTGGGGAGAAGTGCACTCCGACTTAGAGTGACCTTCGCCACCACACAAAGGACAGAGAGAGACAGTCCCGGAGCAGCGGAGGGCACCATGCCCAAACCTCCAGCACTTTTTGCAGAGCCGAGGAGAAGGAATGTACTCCTGGACAGAGCACCTGGCACCAGCAAGAATGACAGAGGGTGGAAGGGTCCTACCATCAAAGGTAATCTTCACAACCCGGAGGGGTTGACGGCGACTACCACGAGGGGGACGAGTAAACGTGTCCACCTGGAGAATAGAATGGCCCTGGGCAGCGAGGATATGGCGAATATCGTCGTGGCAGTCGCGCAGGTCCCGAACACCGGTTGCAACATGGGGCGGGAGCAAAATAGTGCCAACACTGGCATTCAATTGAGCGTTCTTCGAGACCCGAACGGGGGTCTCGCCAAGGCAGGATAAGGCAGCCAAGCGGGAAGCAGCATCCTGAGAAGGAGCAGCAACGACACGTGTACCGAGACGAGTGGGGTTGAAAGTAATGGAGGCATCCACGGAATCAATGAGATGTCGATGAAGGGAGAAATCGTCAGGAGGCGCAGAATCAAGAGGGAGGAGATCAAAATATTTGGCCCACGAAGCGGGACCAAACAAGGCTTGATAGGTAGCAGAACTGGAAGGAATCGAGCGAGGGCGGCCGTGACGAGAACGGCGGTGAGAACCCCCAGAGAGAGAGGGGTTAAAAGGCGCAGTAGTTACAACTAGAGAAGGAGCCGCGCCAGGGGACGAGGTAGTCACCACTGGGGGCTTGGGGCTCGACCCAACCACAGAGGAGGGAGGGGAGCCAGGGGAAGGAGTCAGAGAGGCCAAAGGAGGAGCAAGGTCGGGGCCCAATGCAGCGGAGGCTACAGAGCCCGGTCTTCCAATACGGACCGACTCGGGGGCTTGGTCGCCCACCCCACGAGCCTGAAAAGGTAAGCCAGAAGCAGCCGAAACAGGGGTTATCATCTTGACGAAATTAAGAATTCACTCACGAATGAGCCCCCACACCCACCATGGAGCCACAATTAGAGGCAGGACACCCAACAAGAAGCTATCGCCGATCTTGTCGGGGCCTCCTAGGGGTGCGTCGTGAGTATACGCCCCACAAACGCCACCTTAAGAAACCGACAGTCCGTCGAGATCGGGTTCAGTGACGAAGTGGGGATTGACAATAAAAGGGTCCCCTCGCTCTCGACGTCGGGTACTGCAGTTCTACGGGTGCATGAGTATGCCTCCTCAAGCACCCGGGCGTCAAAATAGAAGAAGTCCATGGAAGAACCAGAACGAGCAAAAGGTCGGCAGGAAACGGCAAGCAGATAGGAGAAGAGGGGGGAGAAAAACGAAACAGAAGGAAAAGGAAAAGGTGCCCAGCAGAATTGGAGAGGACGGCAGCAGGAGCACAAGGCTAGAAAAGGACAGAGGACTGTCCTAAGGAGCATCACACTCCAGCAGCCGCCCACGAAGCCCCCACACGGCGACAACGAGCTGAGCGGGGAGGGGGTACAATACCTAAAGCCACTAGTACGCATAGCGTTCCGGGCAAATCGGGTATTCAGTTTTTTTTTTTTTTTTTTTTTTTTTTTTTTTTTTTTTTTTTTGAGATATATACAAGAGTTGTTACATTCTTGTAGAGCCACTAGTACGCGTAGCGTTTCGGGCAGGTCCCTGGAATACGATCCACGCCGCGAAGAATCCTTGTTACAACCAAGTACACATTTTACTGTCGAGTTAAACAGAGGCTACAGTTAAGGATTTGCGCCCAGTAAATCCTCCCCGGCCAGGATACGAACCCATGACATAGCGCTCGCGGAACGCCAGGCGAATGTCTTGCCACTACACCACGGAGACTGTCATGATTCACTCCCCGACGACTTTTCCTCCTCTGTTGGCGAGGTTCCACTAATGTAAACACGACAGAGTTGCTCATTTCCTTAAAGGAATTGATTTTTTAAGATTAATAATTTCAGCTGGGTGATGAGTTGGATGGATACCATTACCACCGAGATACATAATGGTTAGATGGTGAGGCCATTCTAACGCAGGTGTTAGTGTAGGATTGTTATAAAAATTCTGAGCTGTTGCTCCTGGTGACCTAAAGATTCTTACCTCTGTATGAGGTATAGGCCTAAGGGTTGTGGGTAATTGGCTGTGACCCACTAAGGCTAATTAATACATTAAATGTTTGTTGAAGGTATTAATAATGAGATTAATATGGTTTAGGCTATAATATGTGGCAGTCTACTGGCAGCCATAAATAATAGAATATATATATATATAGCCTAGTAATGATAATATTACGTAATTGATACCACACTATAATCAGGGTTAGTAAATGATTAGTTAATCATAATAGATTATAGAACCAGTAATTTGGTTTGATATATTGGACCTTAAAATGTTCATGAAATTTTACTGGTTTATACAAATCAATAATTATTGATTTAATGTTAAATTGGTTCATCCGGATCAAGTTGACCAAAAGGGATGTGGGAAAATCTAACTCAGACTAATACTAATAAATTTCAATAATATTGAAGGACCACCCTTTAGATAAAGGAGAATAATATAAGGAAATAAATTGAAATTAAATTAGTGAACCAGTGCCTATGGATCTCTTGAATAATTGCTCATGAAAATATTAAAGCAATAAATGGTTATTATAATAAAGCAATAAATATCATTTCATTCTACAGAATGAGATGAAATATTGAGCAGATTCACACTACAAACTTTGGTGGGTTAATTTAAATAAGAAGTTAATGCACTTCTACTACAATAATGCGATATTAATATACATCACATGGTAAATAATATATATATATGGAATATTAAATCTTATATTGAAGATCTTCAAATAAATTAATTAATGTTCTAGTAAACTACAAGAACGAAATAACAGTAAAGGTGTATGATGAAATAGTAGCATGCATCTGGCAAGGAACATCACTGAAACTTGTTGAATCAGGATATCCTAGGAACATGTAATGGGGGCAGAGGCTTACCTCCTTTCATGCCAATAAGACAGGCTGAAATATGGGTAGCATGTATATACTGTCTAAAAATGATATTATACCACACATATTTCTAAATGAAATGTGAACGCGCCCTGAAATAAACTCACTTGTTAGTTTTAGTTATCGTTCAGTATGACGACAAATGTCCTATCTGATATTATACTGTGATCACAAAACAATAAACGTTAATAGGAACTTATGTTTGCCGATACTGGTGTCTGAGAAATGATGAAGCTGCTCCGTCACTCTGACATCCGCAGTAGCAAGGATGATACAATTACGAGGCGGTAAATATAGCGAGCTTCCAGACACACTGTCTCTCTGAGGACAATGGCTGCTTCCCTCTCCTTCCCTGTCTCGCTCGCGCATGTGCAATAGTCCGGAGTTATCTTGAGGTTATCTTGAGATGATTTCGGGGCTTTTTAGTGTCCCCGCGGCCCGGTCCTCGACCAGGCCTCCACCCCCAGGAAGCAGCCCGTGACAGCTGACTAACACCCAGGTAACATTTTACTGCTAGGTAACAGGGGCATAGGGTGAAAGAAACTCTGCCCAATGTTTCTCGCCGGCGCCTGGGATCGAACCCAGGACCACAGGATCACAAGTCCAGCGTGCTGTCCGTTCGGCCGACCGGCTCCCAACGGAGTGTTGGAACGGAGGAAATAACTCCTATAATTTGCCCAACTATGCGAGATAAGAGAGACAAGGTTTATCATAAGAGAGCTAATATTAATTAAATTCTCGCTATGTGACAATTAATATGAAACGAAGTTCACATAGATGAAAAGGTTATAGGGAAAATTCTTTCCTCCATGAATCCCTTTGATAAGAGTTCATAACTACATAAATTGATCTCTGGAAATAACACTATATCGCTTGATCAATAGTAAATATATTATCACCTAATAATTCTTATTAAAGAATGCTGAAATTAAGAGAATTGTATTAAATTCTCCTTTAATGTAGATTTTTATTGTCCAGTCCAGTTGGCTGACGCAACACGCCATAGATTCTAGGAAACTTAACATACCTACTGCGCAATATGATCTGAATTAATGCTGATTATTAGTATTACTAATATTTACTGATTATTAGTATTAGTAAAACAATGGTTAGTACAAGAATTGATTCTTAAAGTACTAAATGTTAGTAATTAAGTGTTAGATAATTATGACGCCTAGTACAGGAAATACATCCTATTGTACCAGAGATTAATGTTAAATGCCCTTAAGGTCCATCCCGAGGCACTTGAGTACCACCCCGAGGCCCTTATCCTCCACACCGAGGCCCTTAACCTCCACCCCGAGGCCCTTAACCTCCACCCCGAGGCCCTTAACCTCCACCCCGAGGCCCTTAACCTCCACCCCGAGGCCCTTAACCTCCACCCCGAGGCCCTTAACCTCCACCCCGAGGCCCTTAACCTCCACCCCGAGGCCCTTAACCTCCACCCCGAGGCCCTCAGAGTTACCAGCAGACAAAACAAGGTGGTTAAAGATGTTATCGTGCGAGCAACCTTCAGTGAGAGGCGTGATGACGACCATATACGCTGCCTCAGTGACCCGACACACTTCACCGGTCTTACCTTAGGAACACACAGGTTACCCAGAGGCCAGGGTGAGATCTGGGTCTTGATTGGCTATGTGGTTCTACAGCTTGGGGGATGATTGGTTGGTGTTACGTGTGGTTGGGATCGAATTGTGGGGTTATATGTGAGGTGGTTGAGTGGTTGGTGAGATAGGGTGGGATTTGTAGGGGTGATTGGGTTGTTAGAGGGTGAGGGATTATCTAAGATGGTTACATGTGGTGGTGTGGTGGTAGTCCTTGACCGACTATCTCTCTCCTGGTTCACCCGCCCTGTGTGACAGCCACCACCACCACTACCACTGTCACCACCATCACCACCACCACCACCTTTCATTGACCTCAAAATAGATTCGAGAAGTAAGTAATTATCAAAAGAAGGCACCAAACCTGGAAGGCTATGTAGCACCATCAAACGTGCGGGAAAATCAGAGGGCGCTAAATATCACCAAGGATGCCAATACGAGAACAGAATTACCTAAGGCGAACGATATCAAAGGTATCCGAGTCGCCAAGAATTCTATCGAGGGACAAGCGATCACGAGGGACAGTCGGAAAACAAGTCACACGCTCGTCCTGGAAGTCAGGACATTCAACAAGGATATGCACGACCGTAAGAGGGACAATGCAATTTGGACAATAAGGAGCAGGGCGGCGCTCCATTAAGTGATCGTGAGGTAAACGGGTATGGCCAATATGTAACCTAGCCAGAGCCGTTTCCCACCTCTGGTTACGGTGGTAGGAGGAAGGCCACAGGGACACACGACTCTTAAGAGTACGCAGTTTGTTACCAGTAACAGAAGACCAACAACTGCCAGCGGGCAAGGATGGAGGCATGAATAACGGGGTAAAAGTCGGAATAAAGAATACCTTTACGGGAGATGGGACAAGTGCGGACAGCTTCCTTAGTGGCAGCATCCGCACGCTCATTTAAAGAGACACCAACATGGCTGGGAACCCAGCAAAACTCAACCGACTTAAATTTCCTGGAGATAAGAAACAGCCAATGTTGAATCTCAATGACCACCAGATGGACCGGATTAAAGGACACTAAAGCCATGAGGGCACTACGAGAGTCAACTACCACCACAAAGGAGGATTGACACCGGGAAAGCAGGAGACGAAGAGCATAGAGAATAGCATAAAGTTTTCTTCTGTGAAGATGCTAGCCTCCGGAAGAAGGTGACACATATAAGTGTGGTCAGGAAAAACAACAGAGTAGCCCACACCGTCAGCAGACTTTGACCCATCGGTGAAGATGGGAACGGAGCGGGAGTGAGAAGAAAAGTGCTCAAAGAAGAGGCGTTTCAGAACTGTAGGAGGGGTAAAAGCTTTAGTCATGCGGGTCAGAAAAGTACAAAATTTGGGAAGGGGGACCCTCCATGGGGGCAGGGATGGAACAATACAAGGAGAAACATTGGTAATATGAACCGAAAGAGAATCTTGTAAGCGAGACAAACGGACAGAAAGAGGAAGGTGGTGATGAGGAACAGGAACTACAGGAGGGGTAAAATTTAAAGCACGATAGAGGCGAGAGTTAGGATGCTGGAAGGATCGTGAAAGATATCGAAGACTGTAGCAATCACGGCGGTCCCAGAGAGACAGGAAGCCAGTGTCAGCGTACAAGCTGAGGGCGGGAGTTGAACGAAAAGCACCAGAGCTGAGGCGCATCCCAGTATGGTGCAAAGGATCAAGACGGCGAAGAGTAGAAGGAGAAGCAGAAGAGTAGGCAGGGCAACTATAATCGAGTTTAGACAGGACGAGAGAGGAATGCAAATAGAGGAGCGTGCGCCTATCCGCTCCCCAAGAAGTATGGGACAAAACCTTAAGTAGGTTAAGGGCCTTAAAGCATTCAACACGGAGGTAAGAGATATGGGGCGACCAGGACAAACGAGTGTCAAAGAATAACCCCAAAAGCTTTGCGGAATCTTTGTATTCAAGGGGACGACCATAAAGGGACAAAGAGGGACGAAGACGGGACTTTTACCCGCTTCCGGGTAAAAGTCATAGCACAAGTCTTAGTAGTAGAGAACTTGAAGCCATGATCGGTGGCCCAAGATGACACGGCATCAATCACAAGTTGAAGCCACCGTTGAAGGAGAGGCGAATCATCACCTCGATAGCAAAGAGTAAGATCGTCAACATAAAGAGCGAAGAAGATGCTAGAATGAAGAGAGGAAAGAAGACCATTGAGGGCAACCAGAAAAAGAGTAATATTAAGAACACTGCCATGGGGCACACCTTCATACTGCCAAAAAGAGGCAGAGAGCGTGGCACCAAGCCTGACTCGAAAGCTACGACGAGAGAGAAAGCTTTGAAGGAAGAGAGGGAGATTACCACGAAGGCCAAAAGAACGAAGTTGGGACAGAATATGATATCTCCAAGTCGTGTCATAAGCCTTTTCCAGGTCAAAAAGGACGGCAACAACGGAGGTCTTCGCAGCAAAAGCAGTACGAATATAGACCTCCAAGTTCACCAGGACATCAGTCGTGCTGCGGCACTTGCGAAAACCAATTTGAGAAGGAGAGAGGTGGTGATGGTATTCCAAGAACCACATCAGGCAGACATTTACCATACGCTCATAGAGCTTGCAGACACAACTCGTGAGAGCAATAGGGCGGAAGTCCTTAGGGGAAGTACCCAGAGACCCTGGTTTGCGAACAGGGAGTACAATGGCATCGAGCCAGTCCTCAGGGACGGACGACGACTCCCAGACCTGGTTATACAGACTAAGTAAATACTGAGACTTGAATGGAGGGAGATGGCGAAGCATCTCATAATGAGCGTCATCCAAGCCCGCTGCTGTAGATCCGCAGAAGGCCAGGCAGACTGAAGTTCAGAAAGAGAGAAAGGATCGTTATAGGGAAGGCGGAGATGAGTGTGGAAATCTAAAGGAAAAGATTCAAGAACAGGCTTACGAAGAAGGAAGGATTGAGGAAGATGAGAATCAGAGATAACAGAAGAAAAGTGGGAACCCAGTTCGGTCGTGACCGTCACTGGGTCCACTACAAGAGTACCACGGAGGTGGAGAACCGGCGAGACATCTGGAATTAACTTGCCCACAATCTCGTGGATCTTCTTCCAGATCTGTGGCAGAGGAGTATCGGACGTAATGGTGGAAACATAAGATTTTCAACTCTCACGTTTAGCTGTACGGATGGTCCTACAGGCCACCGCACTTGCCTTCCGAAACAAAATAAAAGAATCAACCGTCTGCCTGCGGCTGTGTTTTTTTCCAGGCTGCACACTTACAGCGGACAGCCCGAGCACAGTCCACATTACACCAGGGAACACACTTCCGTGTGCCCCGGGAGGAAGAGCGAGGAATAGAGCGGACGGCAGCGTCGAAGACGGTGTCATAAAAAAAAAGGAAAGCGCGAGGAAGAGGCAGAGAGGAGAGGTCAGAGAGAGTAGCACGGAGGGTGAAAAGGCTCCAGTCAGCCTTGGCAAACTGCCACCTAGGGAAGGAGAGGGGAGGGTGGAAAGAGAAAAAGGAAACGAGGATGGGGAAATGGTCACTGTTGTGGAGGTCATCAAGAACCTGTCGCGTGAAATCTAAGTAAAGGGACGACGAGCAGAGAAAGATCAAGACGGGAAAAGGTGCGAGTTCGAGAGTCCACATGAGTGGGCTCACCAGAATTCAGAAGAGATAGAGAAGAAGCGAGAACGAACGGTTCGAGAAGACGGCCTCGGGTGTTTGTCAGAACATCACCCCAGAGGGAATGTCAACAGTTGAAATCACCTAAAAGGAGCACCGGCTCTGGCAAGGAGTCCAGGAGATGCTTAAGATCAGGAAGGATTTGGGGGGAGATAAATGGAACAGATTGTATACCATTTACCCACAAAAACACGGGCAGCAGAACAATGGATAGGGGACGGAAGAAGTAGGGGGACGAAGGGAACATCAGAATGAATTAAGAGAGCAGTAGTTATGGGCCCCAGCAAGAGCTGGGGGGGGGGGAGGAGAAAGAAAGTAATAACCACGAAAGTGACCAGGACGAGCACCAAGCATTGGTTCCTGGAGACAAACACAAAGCAGTGAAAACTGTGTAATTAGAAGTTGGAGTTCATGGAAGTTGGCATAAAATCCACGAATATTCCACTGAAGAACAGACATTGCCAAAGAGAAAGGACAGTAACAGAGAACAAGAAAGAAACAAAGATAAAGAAGAACACAGTTTATTAAAGAATCTCAGGATCAGGGTCAGCAAAATCAGGGTTAGGGGGCATGGGTAAACTGAGTAAGGATGGAGTGAAGGAAGCGGAAGGACAGACCAGAGGCGGACTGACGGGGTCCAGAGGAGGAGGAGACAACTGAGAGGGGGCAGGCAAGGACAGCTGGAGGAGGGGGGGGGCAGAAATCAGGGAGTGCACCTCAGCAACGGCAGCAACCGAGAGGGAATCAGAGGCGAAAGAAACCTCCATCTCTGAAACTGGGGGGTCCGACCACTGAAATGGGAGGGGACGTAGTGACTGTTACGAACCCAACTCCATCGTCTGAGTATGGAATAGCACAGTCAACGCCATCTGTGAGTCTGCTCCCTAAACCCCAACTAAATGGACGACGCCATCTGGTGGTGGCAGTATGATACTGCAAGAGACGCTAGATTCCTGCCTTGGTCAGCCCAAAGAGTCGCTGTAGTTGACCTCTAGTGAGGTGGCGCCTAGAAATCAGCGCCATCTTTCGTGATAGAAGGTAAGGTAATTATCAAAAGAAGGCACCAAACCGGGAAGGCCATGTAGCACCATCAAAGTGGGAAATAATCAGAGGGCGCTAAATATCACCAAGAATGCCAATACGAGAACAAAAACGCATAAGGTGAACGATATCAAAAGTATCCGATTCACCAAGAATTCTATCGAGGGACAAGTGACCGCGAGGGACGGTCCGAAAGCAAGACACGCTCGTCCTGGAAGTCAGGACATTCAACAAGGATATGCACAACTGTAAGAGGGACAACGCAATTCGGACAATAAGGAGCAGGGCGGCGCTCCATTAAGTGACCGTGGGTTAAGCGAGTATGACCAACCCGCAGCCGTGCCAAAGCAGTTTCCCACCGCCGGTTACGCTGGCAGGAGGAAGGCCAAGGGGACACACTACGTTTGAGAGTACGCAGCTTGTTACCAACCACAGAGGACCAACAACCCTGCCAACGGGCAAGAATGGAAGAATGAATAACAGGATAAAAGTCTGAATATGGAATACCTTTACAGGAGATGGGACAAGAACGGATAGCTTCCTTAGCGGCAGCATCCGCACGCTCATTGAAACACCAATATGGCTGGGAACCCAGCAAAACTCTACTGATTTAAATTTACTAGAAATAAGAAACAGCCAATGTTGAATCTCGATGACCACCGGATGGACAGGATTAAAGGACCCTAGAGCCATGAGGGCACTACGAGAATCAACTACAATCACAAAGGAGGAATAAGAATGAGAAAGCAAGAGACGAAGAGCATAGAGAATAGCATAAAGTTCTGCCGTAAAGATGCTAGCCTCCGAAGGGAGGCGACACATATAAGTATGATCAGGAAAAACAACAGAGTAGCCCACACCGTCCGCAGACTTGGACCCATCGGTGAAGATGGAAATAGAGTGGGAGTGCGAAGGAAAGTGCTCAAGGAAGAGGCTTTTCAGAATTGTAGGAGGGGTAAAGGCTTTAGTAATACAAGTCAAGGACGTACAAAACTTGGGAAGGGGGACTCTCCACGGAGGTAAGGAAGGAACAATACGAGGAGAAACATTAGAAATATGAACAGAAAGAGAATCCTGTAAGCGAGATAACCGGACAGAAAGTGGGAGACAATGAAGAGGAACAGGAACCACAGGAGGAGGAAAAGTCAATGCACAACAGAGGCGAGAGGAAGGATGTTGGAAGGACCGCACAAGATAGCGAAGACAGTAGCGATCACGGCGGTCCTGAAGAGAGAGAAAGCCAGTGTCAACATACAAGCTGAGGGTGGGAGTCGAACGAAAGGCACCAGAACTGAGGCGCAACCCAGTATGCTGCAAAGCATCAAGACGGCGAAGAGTAGAAGGAGAAGCAGAAGAGTATGCAGGGCAACCATAATCGAGTTTAGACAGGACGAGAGAGGAGTGCAAATAGAGGAGCGTGCGCCTATCCGCTCCCCAAGAAGTATGGGACAAAACCTTAAGGAGGTTAAGGGCCTTAGAGCATTCAACTCGGAGGTAAGAGATATGGGCTGACCCAGACAAACGAGTGTCAAAGACTAACCCCAAAAGCTTAGCGGAATCCCTGTACACAATGGGATGACCATAAAGCTACAAAGAGGGACGAAGAACGACATGCTTCCGAGTAAAAGTCATAGCACAAGTCTTAGACGCAGAGAACTTGAAGCCATGATCGGTGGCCCAAGACGACACGGCATCAATCTTAAGTTGAAGCCGCCGTTGAAGGAGAGGGGAATCATCACCCCGACAGCAAAGGGCAAGATCATCAACATAGAGAGCAGAGAAGACGCCAGAAGGAAGAGAGGAAAGAAGACCGTTGAGGGCAACCAGAAAAAGAGTAGTGCTCAGAACACTACCCTGGGGTACACCCTCATACTGCTGAAAAGGGGCATAGAGAGCAGTACCAAGCCTCACACGAAAGGAACGACGAGAGAGGAAGCTCCGGAGGAAGAGAGGGAGGTTCCCACGAAGGCCAAAAGAATGAAGTTGAGATAGAATATGATACCGCCAGGTAGTGTCGTAAGCCTTTTCCAGGTCAAAAAGGACGGCAACAACGGAGGTCTTCGCAGCAAAAGCAGTACGAATATAGACCTCCAAGTTCACCAGGACATCTGTTGTGCTGCGGCACTTGCAAAAACCAAATTGAGAAGGGGAGAGGTGGTGATAGTGTTCTAAGAACCACATCAAACGAACGTTAACCATACGTTCAAAGAGCTTGCAGACACAACTTCTGAGGGCAATAGGGCGAAAGTCATTGGGGGATGACCCGATAGACCCTGGTTTCCGAACAGGGAGGACAACAGCATCGAGCCAGTCTTCAGGGACTGACGATGACTTCCAGACCCGATTGTACAGACTCGGTAAATACCGAGACGTGCTCGGAGGGAGATGGCGAAGCATTTCATAATGAATGCCATCGGAGCCCGCTGCCGTAGAACCACAAAGGGTCAGGGCAGATTGAAGTTCAGAGAGAGAGAAGGGATCATTATAGGGAAGGTGAAGATAAGTACAGAAATATAAAGGACGAGATTCAAGGAGAGGCTTACGAATAAGGAAGGATTGGGGGAGATGAGAACCAGAACTAACAGAGGAGAAATGGGAACCCAGTTCGGTCGCAACCTGCAACGGGTCCGCCACAAGAGCACCATGGAGGCGAAGGACCAGTGAGACATCGGGAACGAACTTACCCGCCATCTTGTGGATACGCTTCTAGACCAGTGGAAGAGGAGTTTCGGAAATAACGGTGGAGACATAAGACGCCCAGCAAGCACGTTTAGCTGCACGGATGGTCCTACAGGCCACCGCACTCGCCTTCCAAAACAAAAGAAAAGACTCAACCGTCTGCCGGCGGCGATGTCTCTTCCAGGCTGCACGCTTACAGCGGACAGCCCGAGCACAGTCCAAACTCCACCAGGGAACGCACTTCCGCTTTCCCAGAGAGGAAGAGCGAGGAATAGAGTGGAGGGCAGCGTCAAAGACAGTGTCATGAAAAAGAAGGGGGGCACGAGGTAGAGGTAAAACGGAGAGGTCGGAAATAGTAGCACGAAGAGTAAAGAGGTGCTAGTCAGCCTCAGCAAACCGCCACCTAGGGAAGGAGAGAGGAGGGCGAAAGGAGAAAAAAGTGACAAGGATGGGAAAATGGTCACTGACATGAAGGTCATCAAGGACTCGCCACCCGAAATCTAAGGAAAGGGATGACGAGCACAGAGAAAGATCGAGACAAGAAAGGGAGCGAGTCCGAGAGTCCAAATGAGTGGGCTCACCAGAATTAAGAAGGGACAGGGAAGAAGAGAGGTTGAAAGGCTCAAGGAGGCGACCCCGGGTGTTTGTCAGCACATCACCCCAAAGGGCTCCGGCAAGGAGTCTAGGAGGTATTTAAGATCGGGAAGAGAAAGTGGGACAGTGGGGGGGGGGGAGATAAATGGAACAAACCGTGTACCATCTACGCACAAAGACACGGGCGGCAGAACAGTAGAGAGGCGAGGAAAAAAGTAAGGGGACAAAGGCAACATCGGAACGAATCAAGAGAGCAGAAGAATTATGGACCCCAGCGACAGCTGGGGGAAGGGGAGAGAAAAGAATAGCCACGGAAGCGACCAGGACGAGAACCAAGCATCGGCTCCTGGAGACAGACACAAAGGGGCGAAAACTGTGAAATGAGAAGTTGGAGGTCAAGGAAATTGGCGTAAAATCCACGGATGTTCCACTAAAGAAAAGACATCAGCAAAAAGAGAGAGAGAGGAGAGCAACAGAGAGCAAAGGAGAAACAAAGGTGAAGAAGGACAGCATGCTAAAAAAGCACAGAGTCAGGATCAGGGTCAGCGAAGTCAGGGTTAGGGGGCATGGGTAAACTGAGTAAAGAAGGAGGGCAAGAAGCGGGAGTACGGACCAGAGATGGACGAGTAGGGTCTGGAGGAGAAGGAAGGGGAGGAGGGAGGGCAGAAAGAGGGGAGCGCACCTCAGCAAGGGCAGTAACCGAGATGGAACCGGGGGCTAAAGAAACCCCCACAGTAGGAACAGGGGGCACCACCACCGAAGCGGGAGGGGAAGGAACGATAGAATCAGAGATAGGGGGTGAAGAAGAAAGCGAAGCTTTCTTACCGACAGGGGAGGAGCAAGGAGATGAGCCAGGTTTCCGCTTCTGACTCAAAGATACAGGCGTCCCAGCAGCAACGTATTGGGCAACAGACTCTAGTGTCTCGATAGGAGAAGAGGAGCGAGAGCGAACAACACAACCATCAGGAGAGCGATGGACGTCGGCCCGCACAGTCAGGCGGCGTGGAGAGCCAAGAGACAGAGGAGAAGGACGGGAAGGAGGACTAGAAGGAGAGGAAATAGAAGACACAGGAGATGTGACAGACTGGGTAGAAAGAAGGGGAGCCCTAGACAGAGAACCAGGAGGGGGACCCTTCGGGACAGAACGGCGGGAAACAGGGGAGGTGGTGGTGGGCGTGTCCGGGTCTAAGGCTCCAAAACGGTTGTGAGACTGAGGAAGGCGGGAAGGATGAGGAGAGGAAGAGCGCAACACGCGAGCATAGGAGACACTGGCGAAAGAGGGGAGACGATGAACTTAGCGCCGAGCCTCAGGAAAAGACAAACGGTCCCGGTGCTTCAAGTTGAGGACAGCCGCCTCAAGTTTGTAACGAATACACGCACAGGAGAAGGTAGGGTGGGCCTCACCGCAATTGAAGCAGCGGGCCTGGGGAGAAGTGAACTACAACTTAGAGTGACCCTCGCTTCCACACATGGGACAGAGAGAGACAGGACTAGAGCAGTTGAGGGTACCATGCCCAAACTTCCAGCACTTACTGCAGAGCCGAGGAGATGGAACATACTCCTGAACGGAGCACCTGGCACCAGCAAGAATGACAGAGGATGGAAGGGTCCTACCATCAAAGATAACCTTCACAACTCGAAGAGGCAGACGGCGATGACCACGAGGGGGACGAGTAAATGTATCCACCTGGACGACAGAATGACCCTGGGCCTCGAGGACATGCTTGATATCCTCGTGGCAGTCCCTGAGATCCCTAACACCAGTTGCAACATGGTGCGGGAGGAGAACAGTGCTCACAATGGCATTCAACCAAGCGTTCATAGAGACCTGAACAGGGGTTGCGCCAAGGCAGGATAAGGCGGCCAAGCGAGTGGCCGCATCCCGAGAAGGAGCAGCAACGACACGGCTACCAAGACGAGTGGGGTTGAAGGTGACAGAGGCATCCACGGAATCGACAAGATGCCTATGAAGGGAAAAATCGTCAGAAGGAGTTGAATCCAAAGGTAGGAGGTCAAAGTATTTAGTCCATGTAGCAGGACCAAACAAAGCATGGAAAGAAGTAGGATGGGAAGGGAGCATACGAGAGCGGCCGTGGCAGGTACGGCGATGAGAACCCTTAGAGAGAGACAGGTCGAAAGGTGCAGTAGTCGCAAGAAGAGATGGAGCCGTGCAAGGGGACGAGACGGTCACCACAGCAGGCTTGGGGCTCGACCCAACCACAGAGGGAGGGGAGCAGGGAGGAAGAGTCCGGTCTGGGCCTAAACCGGGCTCTGTAGCGGAGGCTACAGATCCCAGTCTTCCAGGATGGTCCGACTCAGGGGCCTGGTCGCCCACTTCATGAGCCTGGTTAGGAGTAGTCAAGTCGTCATCCATATAGCAAACCAGTATATAAGGGATGGGACCCGGAACCAAGGGATACCACCTACCAGGGCAGCCAGGGAGGCCGAGCGCGGGCCAGTGCAGGAAGGGTGTGTCGTCCCCAGCGGTGCTCCCCCTTTTCAACAGGGGAGTCCTACTACTTCGTTCATTCTCCCACACTGGTGCTAAGACCCCAGTCCCCCTATCGCCCCAGCCTGGACACCCAACCATCCACTCAGGGCGGCCTCTCACAGGCGACCCCTCCAGCGGGTGGTTCGATGGCTCACAAGGCCCCTACATGGTGCCCTTCAGCACGTACACCACCCAAAGAGGGGACAGGAGAGGGGGCACAGGCAACCCACACCTGTCCCAGGGAGGTGTACGCGAGCCCCTCACCACGGCAAGGAGGCACCATGGAGGGATATCATGATAGAAGTTGCATGTCAACAACAGGGGCAACATAGGGCTGCAGTGGTACGAAGACAGTCAGTCTACCCAGGGCAGCCTATTATCTCTCTACTCCATTCTGCTTTACGTGAGCAGTGAGCCGCCGCCGAAGAGGAACCGAGTAGTATCTGTTTTCTGCCTGTGAAGTGGCAGTGACAGAATTCGGCGTATCCCGGGACTGGCTAGAGGAAGAGACGACCGACAGTTAGGTGCTATGGACGAGTGTAACTAGCTAGTTGCAAGTAAGTAAGTAATTATCAAAAGAAGGCACCAAACCGGGAAGGCTATGTAGCACCATCAAATACGCAAAATAATCAGAGGGCGCTAAATATCACCAAGGATGCCAATACGAGAACAAAAACGCATAAGGCGAACGATATCAAAAGTATCCGAGTCACCAAGAATTCTATCGAGGGACAGGTGACCGCGAGGGGCGGTCGGAAAGCAAGACACACGCTCGTCCTGGAAGTCAGGACATTCAAGAAGGACATGCACGACCGTAAGAGGGACAATGCAACTAGGACAATAAGGAGCAGGGCGGCGCTCCATCAAGTGACCATGGGTTAAGCGAGTATGGCCAATACGCAACCTCGCCAGAGCTGTTTCCCACCGCCGGTTACGGTGGAAGGAGGACGGCCACGAGGAAACACAACATTTAAGAGTACGTAGCTTGTTACCAGTAACAGACAACCAAGAAGCCTGCCAACGGGTAAGGACTGAGGAATGGATAACTGGGTAAAAATCGGAATACGGAATGCCTTTACGAGAGATGGGACAAGAGCGGACAGCTTCCTTAGCGGCAGCATCCGCACGCTCATTTAAAGACACACCAATATGGCTGGGAACCCAACAAAACTCAACCGACTTAAATTTACTGTGAACGAGAAACAGCCAATGCTGGATCTCAACAACTACTGGATGAACCGGATTAAAGGACCCGAGAGCCATGAGGGCACTACGAGAGTCAACAACAACCACAAAGGAAGACTGACAACGAGAAAGCAGGAGACGAAGAGCATAGAGAATAGCATAAAGTTCTGCTGTAAAGATGCTAGTCTCCGGAGGCAAGCGACACATATAAGTGCGATCAGGAAAAACAACAGAGTAGCCAACACCGTCCGCTGACTTCGACCCATCGGTGAAGACAGAAACGGAGCGGGAGTGAGAAGAAAAGTGCTCGAGGAAAAGGCGTTTTAGAACCGTAGGAGGGGTAAAAGCTTTAGTGATACGGGTCAAGGAAGTACAAAACCGCGGAAGAGGGACCCTCCACGGGGGCAAAGAAGGAACAACACGAGGAGAAACATCAGAAATACGAACGGAGAGAGAATCCTGTAGGCGAGATAACCGGACAGAAAGAGGGAGGTGGTGAAGAGGAACAGGAACCGTAGGAGGGGTAAAAGTTAAAGCACGACAGAGGCGAGAGGAAGGATGTTGCAAGGACCGCGCAAGATAGCGAAGACAGTAGCGATCACGGCGGTCCTGGAGAGACAGGAAGCCAGTGTCAACATACAAGCTAAGGATGGGAGTCGAACGAAAGGCACCAGAACTGAGGCGCAACCCAGTATGGTGCAAAGCATCAAGACGGCGAAGAGTAGAAGGAGAAGCAGACGAGTAAGCAGGGCAACCATAATCGAGCTTAGACAGGACGAGAGAGGAATGTAAAGCAAGGAGAGTGCGCCTATCTGCCCCCCAAGAAGTATGGGACAAGACCCGAAGGAGGGTAAGGGCCTTAGAGCACTCAACACGGAGGTAAGAGATATGGGGAGACCAAGACAAACGAGTGTCAAGGAATAACCCCAAAAGCTTCGCGGAATCTTTGCATTGAAGGGGATGACCATAAAGTGACAAAGAGGGACGAAGAACAACCCGTTTCCGCGTAAAAGTCATGGCACAAGTCTTAGAAGTAGAGAACTTGAAGCCATGACCTGTGGCCCAAGACGACACGGCATCAATTGCAAGTTGAAGCCGGCGTTGAAGGAGAGGCGAATCATCACCCTGACAACAAAGGGTAAGATCATCGACATAGAGAGCGGAGAAGACACCAGAAGGAAGAGAGGAAAGAAGACCATTGAGGGCAACAAGAAAAAGAGTAGTGCTCAGAACACTACCCTGGGGCACACCTTCGTATTGCTGAAAAGAGGGAGAGAGAGCGGTACCAAGGCGCACCCGAAAGGAACGACGAGAGAGGAAGCTGCGGAGAAAGAGAGGGAGATGACCACGAAGGCCAAAAGAATGAAGTTGAGATAGGATATGATAACGCCAAGTGGTGTCGTAAGCCTTTTCTAGGTCAAAAAGGACGGCAACAACGGAGGTCTTCACAGCAAAAGCAGTACGAATATAGACCTCCAAGTTCACCAGGACATCTGTCGTGCTGCGGCACTTGCGGAAACCAAATTGAGAAGGGGAGAGGTGGTGATGGTGTTCCAGGAACCACATCAGACGAACGTTAACCATACGTTCAAAGAGTTTGCAGACACAACTTGTGAGAGCAATAGGGCGAAAGTCCTTAGGGGAAGTACCCAGAGACCCCGGTTTGCGAACAGGGAGGACAACGGCATCGAGCCAGTCCTCAGGGACTGACGACGACTCCCAGATCCGATTATACAGACTCAGTAAATACTGAGACGTGCTCGGAGGGAGATGGCGAAGCATCTCATAATGAATACCATCGGAGCCCGCCGCCGTAGAACCGCAGAGGGCCAGGGCAGAACGAAGTTCAGAGAGAGAGAAGGGATCATTATAGGGAAGCTGAAGATGAGTGCAGAAATCTAAAGGACGAGACTCAAGGACAGGTTTACGAAGAAGGAAAGATTGGGGAAGATGAAGACCAGAGCTAACAGAAGAAAAGTGGGAACCCAGTTCGGAAGCGACCTGCAACGGGTCCGCCACAAGAGTATCATGGAGGTGAAGGACCGGTGAAACATCGGGAACGAACTTACCCGCTATCTTGCGGATACGCTTCCAGATCTGGGCCAGAGGGGTCTCGGACGTAATTGTTGAGACATAAGATGCCCAACATTCACGTTTAGCCGTACGGATGGCCCTACGGGCTACCGCACTCGCTTTCCGAAAGAAAAGAAAAGAATCGGTCGTCTGCCTACGGCGGTGCCTCTTCCAGGCTGCACGCTTACAGCGGACAGCCCGAGCACAGTCCGCATTCCACCAGGGAACGCACTTCCGTGGACCCCGAGAGGAAGAGCGAGGAATAGAGCGGAGGGCAGCGTTGAAGACAGTGTCATGAAAAAGGAGGAGAGCGCGAGAGAGAGGCAGAAGGGAGAGGTCAGGGAGAGCAGCACTGAGGGTAAATAGGGTCCAGTCTGCCTTAGCAAACTGCCACCTAGGGAAAGAGAGGGAAGGGCGAAAAGAGAAAAAGGAAACAAGGATGGGGAAATGATCACTTCCATGGAGGTCATCAAGAACCTGCCACGTGAAATCTAAGTAAAGAGAAGAAGAGCAGAGAGAAAGATCAAGACAAGAAAGGGTGCGAGTCCGAGAGTCCAAATGAGTGGGCTCACCAGAATTCAGAAGAGACAGGGAAGAAGAGAGGAGAAACGGCTCAAGGAGGCGACCCCGGGTATTCGTCAGAACGTCACCACAAAGAGAATGACGACAATTGAAGTCACCCAGCAGGAGCACAGGCTCCGGCAAGGAGTCCAGGAGGTGTTTCAAATCAGGAAGAGAGAGCGGGACACTCGGGGGGAGATAAATGGAACAAACCGTGTACCATTTCCCCACAAAGATACGAGCAGCAGAACAATGGAGAGGCGAAGGAAAAAGTAAAGGAACAAAGGGAACATCAGCACGAATCAAAAGAGCAGAAGAATTAGAAGCCCCAGCAATGGCTGGGGGGGGGGGGGGAGAGAAAGGAATAGCCACGAAAACGACCAGGACGAGCACCAAGCATTGGCTCCTGGAGACAGACACAAAGGGGCGAAAACCGCGAAATCAGAAGTTGGAGTTCGAGGAAATTGGCGTAATAACCTCAAACGTTCCATTGAAGAATGGACAACGACGAGAAGAGAAAGGACAAAAACAGAGAACAAGGAAGAAACAAAGGCGAAAGAGCAACAGAGCACGTTAAAGAATATCAGGGTCGGGATCAGGGTCAGCAAAGTCAGGGTTAGGGGGCATGGGTAAACTGAGCAAAGACGGAGGGAAGGAAACGGGAGAACAGAGAAGAGGTGGGCGGGCAGGGTCTGGAGGAGGAGAAGGAGGAGGAGGAGGAGGAAGAGGAGGAGACAACGGAGAGGAGCCGTCAAGGACAGCAGCAGGAGGAGGGGGAGTAGAAAGAGGGGAGCGCACCCCAGCAAGAGCAGCAACCGAAAGGGAAGCAGGGGCCAAAGAAACCTCCATAGCAGGAACAGGGGGCGCAAGCACTGAAACGGGAGGGGAAGGAGCAACAGAGCCAGGAGGAGGAGCTGAGGAAGAAAGCGAAGCCTTCTTACCCGCCGGGGAAGAGGAAGGAGAGGAGCCAGGCTTACGCTTCTGACTTAAAGAGACCGGTGTCCCAGCAACTACGTACCGGGCAACGGATTCCAGTGTCTCAACAGGAGAAGCCGAACGAGAGCACACACGACGGCCGTTAGGAGAGCGATGGACATCCGCCCGCACCGACAGGCGGTGGGGAGAGCCAATAGATGGAGGAAGAGGATGGGAAGGAGGATCGGAGGGGGACGAGGAAGAAGACACAGAAGACACGACAGACCGGGTAGAAGGAAGGGGAACCCCAGACAGAGGACCAGGAGGAGGATCCTTCGGGAGAGAACCCAAAGGAACAGAGGAGGGGGCAGTGGGCGCATCAGGGTCCAAGGCCCGGAAACGGTTGTGAGTCTGAGGAAGGCGGGAAGGACGAGAGGAAGAGCGCAACACGCGAGCATAAGAGATATTAGCATAAGGCGGGAGCCGGCGAACCTGGCGCCTCGCCTCAGGAAAAGATAAACGCTCCCGGTGCTTCAGGTTGAGGACGGCTGCCTCAAGCTTGTAATGGACACACGCACGGGAGAAGGTAGGATGAGCCTCACCGCAGTTGAGGCAACGAGCCTGGGGAGAAGTGCACTCCGACTTAGAGTGACCTTCGCCACCACACAAAGGACAGAGAGAGACAGACCCGGAGCAGCGGAGGTCACCATGCCCAAACCTCCAGCACTTGTTGCAGAGCCGAGGAGAAGGAATGTACTCCTGGACAGAGCACCTGGCACCAGCAAGAATGACAGAGGGTGGAAGGGTCCTACCATCAAAGGTAATCTTCACAACCCAGAGGGGTTGACGGCGACTACCACGAGGGGGACGAGTAAACGTGTCCACCTGGAGAATAGAATGGCCCTGGGCAGCGAGGATATGGCGAACATCGTCGTGGCAGTCGCGCAGGTCCCGAACACCGGTTGCAACATGGGGCGGGAGCAAAATAGTGCCAACACTGGCATTCAACTGAGCGTTCTTCGAGACCGGAACGGGGGTCTCGCCAAGGCAGGATAAGGCAGCCAAGCGGGAAGCAGCATCCTGAGAAGGAGCAGCAACGACACGTGTACCGAGACGAGTGGGGTTGAAAGTAATGGAGGCATCCACGGAATCAATGAGATGTCGATGAAGGGAGAAATCGTCAGGAGGCGCAGAATCAAGAGGGAGGAGATCAAAATATTTGGCCCACGAAGCGGGACCAAACAAGGCTTGATAGGTAGCAGAACTGGAAGGAATCGAGCGAGGGCGGCCGTGACGAGGACGGCGGTGAGAACCCCCAGAGAGATAGGGGTTAAAAGGCGCAGTAGTTACAACTAGAGAAGGAGCCGCGCCAGGGGTCGAGGTAGTCACCACTGGGGGCTTGGGGCTCGACCCAACCACAGAGGAGGGAGGGGAGCCAGGGGAAGGAGTCAGAGAGGCCAAAGGAGGAGCAAGGTCGGGGCCCAATGCAGCGGAGGCTACAGAGCCCGGTCTTCCAATACGGACCGACTCGGGGGCTTGGTCGCCCACCCCACGAGCCTGAGAAGGTAAACCAGAAGAAGCCGAAGCAGGGGTAATCATCTTGACGAAAAGAAGAATTCACTCACGAATGTGCCTCCACACCCACCATGGAGCCACAATTAGAGGCAGGACACCCAACAAGAAGCTATCGCCGATCTTGTCGGGGCCTCCTAGGGGTGCGTCGCGAGTATACGCCCCACAAACGCCACCTTAAGAAACCGACAGTCCGTCGAGATCGGGTTCAGTGACGAAGTGGGGATTGACAATAAAAGGTTCCCCTCGCTCTCGACGTCGGGTACTGCAGTTCTACGGGTGCATGAGTATGCCTCCTCAAGCACCCGGGCGTCAAAATAGAAGAAGTCCAAGGGAAGAACCAGAACGAGCAAAAGGTCGGCAGGAAACGGCAAGCAGATAGGAGAAGAGGGGGGAGAAAAACGAAACAGAAGGAAAAGGAAAAGATGCCCAGCAGAATTGGAGAGGACGGCAGCAGGAGCACAAGGCTAGAAAAGGACAGAGGACTGTCCCAAGGAGCATCACACTCCGGCAGCCGCCCACTAAGCCCCCACACGGCGACAACGAGCTGAGCGGGGAGGGGGAGCTAGTTGCAAGAAGCTCCTGCCAAGGGTTCGCTTCCCTTGTATTTGTTCGTGAAGAGGCCCAGCAGCGCGAGGCTGATGTTCTCTGCCAGCACCAGGCTGGAGAGTGAGAGTGATTGTGGGCGTTCACAAGGAGCACCTAGTGATACTGTAGATATGCTGGCCAATGGCTAGGGTAGACTCGGTGTTTCCCAGTACTGGTTGAGGACGGTACTGTGTGTTGAGGAAACACGGAAGTTGACAAGGCTGCATTGCATTAGCATCGAAGAGTGCTTAGTGCCCTATGAGGGCGACTCATGTGTATATATCAGTGTAGTAATACTTCGTTTATGATTCTAATTAAGGTGATGGGAAAGTGATAATATGTGAATATATATTGATAATTGATGAAGTGTCGTATTCCTTTCAACTCCTCCCTTGTGTTTTACTTGCATTACCAAGCCTACTCCTTGAAAGCCACTACAGACTTGGGGTCAGATACTAGTACTTTGGTTCCTCCAGCAAAAAACCCAGTTGCGACCCTTAGTGGCCGTAACACAGAGTCAGAGGGAGGGGGCGAGGAAGAAAGTGAAGCCTTCTTACCCGCTGGAGAGGAAGAAGGAGAGTAGCCAGGCTTACATTTCTGACTCGAAGAGACAGGCGTGCCAGTAACAACGTACCGGACGACAGACTCGATGGTCTCAGCAGCAGAAGAGGAGCGGGAGCGAATAACAGTAAGATTGCTGGAAGGATGATGGATATCAGCCTGGACAGACAGGTGGTGTGAAGGGTCAAGAGACTGGGAAAAGGGTCGGGAAGAAAGAGGGGGGGGGAGATGGGGAAGAAGACATAGGAGATATGGTGGACTGGGTAGGAAGGGGGCAAACCCCTGACGGAGAACCGGGAGGGAGACCATCCGGGACAGGAGGCAAAGGAATAGGGGAGGAGGTGGTGGGTGTGGTCGGGTTTAAGGCCTGGAAACGGTTGTGAGACTGAGGAAGGTGGGAAGGACGAGGAGAGGTCGAATCCTACAAGCGAGCGTAGGATTCGCCCACGAAAGGGGCGAGACGACGAACTTGGCGTCTCGCTTCAGGAAAAGACAGACGATCACGGTGCTTCAAGTTGAGGACGGCTTCCTCGAGTTTGTAGTGTATACACGAGCGTGAGAAAGTAGGGTGGGCCTCACCGCAATTGAGGCAGCGAGCCTGGGGGGAAGTGCACTCGGACTTAGAATGACTATCGTCCCCACACAAGGGGCACAGATACACAGTACTGATGCATTTGAGGACACCGTGCCCAAACTCCCAACACTTATTGCAAAGTCTAGGAGAGGGAATGTACTCCTGAACGGAGCATCTGGCACCAGCAAGAATAATAAAGAGTGGAAGGGCCCTACTATCAAAGGTGATTTTTTACAACTCGAAGGGGCTGACGGCGACGACCACGAGGGGGTCGAGTAAACGTGTCCACCTGGAGGACAGAATGGCCTTGGGCTTCGAGGATATGTTTAATATCCTCATGGCAATCTTTGAGGTCCCGAACACCAGTTGCAACATGGTGTGGGAGGAGAACAGTGCCAACACTGGCATTTAACCGAGCGTTTTTAAAGACCCGAACAGGGGTCTCTCCAATGCAGGACAATGCGGCTAAGCATGTAGCTGCATCCTGAGAAGGAGCAGCGACGACACGCGTACCGTAACTGGTGAAGTTAATAAAAAGTAACAGAGGCATCTACTGAATCAACAAGGTGTTTATGGAGGGAGAAATCGTCAGGAGGAGTAGAATCCAGATGGTGGAGATCAAAGTATTTAGTCCATGTACCGGGACCAAACAAGGCGTAATAAGTATTATTACGGGAAGGGATCGTGCGAGTGCGGCCGTGGAGGGGCCGGCGTTGAGAACCCCCAGAGAGAGAGAGAGGGGGGTAAAAGGCGCAGTAGTCACAATGAGAGACTGAGCCGTGCATGGGGACGAGGTGGTCACCACTGGGGGCTGGGGACTCTACCTTACCGCAGAGGAGGGAGGGAAGCTGAGGGGAGTAGTCAGGTCGTCGGGGCCCAGTGCAGCGGGGGCTACAGAGCCTGGTCTTCCAACACAGTCCGACTCGGGGGCTTGGTCGCCCACCCCACGAGCCTGAGAAGGAACAAGGGAAACATTATCAACCATGAAAACGAGGAAAGCACTTTCATTCACGAATGTGCCCCCACACCCACCATGGAGCCACAATTAGAGGCAGGACACCCAACAAGAAACTATCGCCGATCTTGCCGGGGCCTCCAAGGGGTGCGTCGTGAGTATACGCCTCACAAACGCAACCTTAAGAACCGTGAGTCCGTCGAGAGCGGGTTCAGTGACGAAAGGAGGATTGCCAATAAAAGCATCCCCTCGCTCTCGACGTTGGGTACTACAGTTCTACGGGTGCAAGAGCATGCCTCGTCAAACACGCAGGCGTCAAAATAGAAGAAGTCCAAGAGAATAAACAAAACAGGCAAAAGGTCGGCAGGAAATGACAATTAGAAAGGAGAAGAGGGGGGGGGGGGGCGAGAAAAACAAAACATAAGGAAAAGGAAAAGAGTTCTGGCACAACTGGTAAAGACAGCAGCAGGAGCATAAGGCCACAAAAGGACAGAGGACTGACCCGTGGAGCATCACACTCCGGCAGCCGAGCACCAAGCCCCTTCACGGCGCCAACCACCCAGAAAGCGAGTGGGTGGATTTGAGAAGAAAGATTTGTATAGCTAATAGGGGGCCCTGACAGCTTTGCAGACGGCGCTTCGGATTCGTAGTCCTGAGGTCCCGGGTTCGATCCCCGGTGAAGGCGGAGACAAATGAGCAAAATGTTTCTTTCACGCTGATGCCCCTGTTACCTAGTAAATAGGTACCTGGGAGTTAGACAGCTGCTACGGGCTGCTTCCTGGGGATGTGTAACAAAATGGAGGCCTGGTCGAGGACCGGGCCGCGGGGACACTAAGCCCCTAAATCATCTGAAGATAACCTCAAGATAATATATAGAACTGAGCAAGCATTGAAGCCTAACTGTCTCTACTCCACCTGCTTCACTCTGCTGGTCTGCTGAACCATCCATGATGCTGTGAAACTGAAGGTGTGACGGTGTGAAACTGTGAAGGTGTGACAGTGTGAAACTGAGAAACTGTGAAGCTGTGAGATACCAAGTTAGCTTCTATATTCATCAGCGTGTGATAATCCACAACAGGTGAAGTGAGTCTCATTCCATTTTTTGTTGACGTTCACGAGTCATGATCACTGAGCAATCTGCCAGCTGGTCCATAGCCCAGTGACGCCTGGCCCTAGTCCCTCCCCCACACCTGACTATAGTAGTCTAGTCCCTTCACACCTGGCTATAGCAGTGTAGATTTAGGAAAGTCCTGGATAAATACTGGTTCAGTAACAGGGTTGTTGATTTGTGGAACCAATTACCGCGTAACGTGGTGGAGGTGGGGTCCCTCGATTGTTTCAAGCGCGGGTTGGACAAGTATACGAGTGGGATTGGCTGGTTATAGATAGGAGCTGCCTCGTATGGGCCAATAGGCCTTCTGCAGTTACCTTTGTCCTTATGTGTAACATTAGGGTTAGGGTATGTACAGGTGTGTATCATTCCTCAACTCTCATCCACCAGGCCATTCCTCATCCACCAGGACATTCCTCACCCCCCCCCCCCCCGACGCCATCTTGTGATCTAATATCACACATCAAAATACGTAAACAACCTTCCCTATTAAGGTCATGCAGGGCGCCCTCTGACACCACCACACGGGACCCGTTCACCTGAACACTCTCGCTGGTGAACCTCGAGTGTTGTTCAGCAGTGAACAACACTCGAGGTGAACATGGGGGGGGGGGTGTTCGGCCTGTTCCTTGTGTTCCATTTATGTTCAGTTTCTGTATTAATGGAGATATTAATTTGGGCTTTTTGCCGTGTTTTTATCTATTTTAAATTTGTGGGCCAGCATGTGTACTGGATACTGGGCCAGCATGTGTACTGGATACTGGGGCCAGCATGTGTACTGGATACTGGGGCCAGCATGTGTACTGGATACTGGGGCCAGCATGTGTACTGGATACTGGGGCCAGCATGTGTACTGGATACTGGGCCAGCATGTGTACTGGATACTGGGCCAGCATGTGTACTGGATACTGGGGCCAGCATGTGTACTGGATACTGGGGCCAGCATGTGTACTGGATACTGGGGCCAGCATGTGTACTGGATACTGGGGCCAGCATGTGTACTGGATACTGGGGCCAGCATGTGTACTGGATACTGGGCCAGCATGTGTACTGAATACTGGGGCCAGCATGTGTTCTGGATACTGGGCCAGCATGTGTACTGGATACTGGGCCAGAACTCTCCCAGGGGGGGTCCTTCCTGCTCTCCCAGGGGGGGGTCCTTCCTGCTCTCCCAGGGGGGGGGTCCTTCCTGCTCTACCAGGGGGGGTCCTTCCTGCTCTCCCAGGGGGGGTCCTTCCTGCTCTCCCAGGGGGGGGTCCTTCCTGCTCTCCCAGGGGGGGGGGGGTCCTTCCTGCTCTCCCAGGGGGGGGGTCCTTCCTGCTCTCCCAGGGGGGGGGTCCTTCCTGCTCTCCCGGGGGGGTCCTTCCTGCTCTCCCAGGGGGGGGTCCTTCCTGCTCTCCCAGGGGGGGGTCCTTCCTGCTCTCCCAGGGGGGGGGGATCCTTCCTGCTCTCCCAGGGGGGGGGGATCCTTCCTGCTCTCCCAGGGGGGGGGGGATCCTTCCTGCTCTCCCAGGGGGGGGGGGATCCTTCCTGCTCTCCCAGGGGGGGGGGGATCCTTCCTGCTCTCCCAGGGGGGGATCCTTCCTGCTCTCCCAGGGGGGGATCCTTCCTGCTCTCCCAGGGGGGGATCCTTCCTGCTCTCCCAGGGGGGGATCCTTCCTGCTCTCCCAGGGGGGGATCCTTCCTGCTCTCCCAGGGGGGGATCCTTCCTGCTCTCCCAGGGGGGGATCCTTCCTGCTCTCCCAGGGGGGGATCCTTCCTGCTCTCCCAGGGGGGGATCCTTCCTGCTCTCCCAGGGGGGGATCCTTCCTGCTCTCCCAGGGGGGGATCCTTCCTGCTCTCCCAGGGGGGGATCCTTCCTGCTCTCCCAGGGGGGGATCCTTCCTGCTCTCCCAGGGGGGGATCCTTCCTGCTCTCCCAGGGGGGGATCCTTCCTGCTCTCCCAGGGGGGGATCCTTCCTGCTCTCCCAGGGGGGGATCCTTCCTGCTCTCCCAGGGGGGGATCCTTCCTGCTCTCCCAGGGGGGGGATCCTTCCTGCTCTCCCAGGGGGGGATCCTTCCTGCTCTCCCAGGGGGGGATCCTTCCTGCTCTCCCAGGGGGGGATCCTTCCTGCTCTCCCAGGGGGGGATCCTTCCTGCTCTCCCAGGGGGGGATCCTTCCTGCTCTCCCAGGGGGGGATCCTTCCTGCTCTCCCAGGGGGGGATCCTTCCTGCTCTCCCAGGGGGGGATCCTTCCTGCTCTCCCAGGGGGGGATCCTTCCTGCTCTCCCAAGGGGGTCCTTCCTGCTCTCCCAAGGGGGGTCCTTCCTGCTCTTCCAGGGGGGGGGGTGGGGTCCTTCCTGCTCTTCCAGGGGGGGGGTGGGGTCCTTCCTGCTCTCCCAGGGGGGGGTCCTTCCTGCTCTCCCAGGGGGGGGGTCCTTCCTGCTCTCCCAGGGGGGGGGGTCCTTCCTGCTCTCCCAGGGGGGGGGGGGTCCTTCCTGCTCTCCCAGGGGGGGTCCTTCCTGCTCTCCCAGGGGGGGTCCTTCCTGCTCTCCCAGGGGGGGTCCTTCCTGCTCTCCCAGGGGGGGTCCTTCCTGCTCTCCCAGGGGGGGTCCTTCCTGCTCTCCCAGGGGGGGTCCTTCCTGCTCTCCCAGGGGGGGTCCTTCCTGCTCTCCCAGGGGGGTCCTTCCTGCTCTCCCAGGGGGGGTCCTTCCTGCTCTCCCAGGGGGAGTCCTTCCTGCTCTCCCAGGGGGAGTCCTTCCTGCTCTCCCAGGGGGAGTCCTTCCTGCTCTCCCAGGGGGAGTCCTTCCTGCTCTCCCAGGGGGAGTCCTTCCTGCTCTCCCAGGGGGAGTCCTTCCTGCTCTCCCAGGGGGAGTCCTTCCTGCTCTCCCAGGGGGAGTCCTTCCTGCTCTCCCAGGGGGGGGGTCCTTCCTGCTCTCCCAGGGGGGGGTCCTTCCTGCTCTCCCAGGGGGGGGGGTCCTTCCTGCTCTCCCAGGGGGAGTCCTTCCTGCTCTCCCAGGGGGGGGTCCTTCCTGCTCTCCCAGGGGGGGGGTCCTTCCTGCTCTCCCAGGGGGGGGTCCTTCCTGCTCTCCCAGGGGGGGGTCCTTCCTGCTCTCCCAGGGGGGGGGTCCTTCCTGCTCTCCCAGGGGGGGGTCCTTCCTGCTCTCCCAGGGGGGGGTCCTTCCTGCTCTCCCAGGGGGGGGGTCCTTCCTGCTCTCCCAGGGGGGGGTCCTTCCTGCTCTCCCAGGGGGGGGGTCCTTCCTGCTCTCCCAGGGGGGGGGGTCCTTCCTGCTCTTTCAGGGGGGTCCTACCTGCTCTCCCAGGGGGGGGGGTCCTTCCTGCTCTCCCAGGGGGGGTCCTTCCTGCTCTCCCAGGGGGGTTCTTCCTGCTCTCCCAGGGGGGTTCTTCCTGCTCTCCCAGGGGGGGGTCCTTCCTGCTTTCCCAGGGGGGGGTCCTTCCTGCTCTCCCAGGGGGGGGGTCCTTCCTGCTCTCCCAGGGGGGGTCCTTCCTGCTCTCCCAGGGGGGGTCCTTCCTGCTCTCCCAGGGGGGGTCCTTCCTGCTCTCCCAGGGGGGGTCCTTCCTGCTCTCCCAGGGGGGGTCCTTCCTGCTCTCCCAGGGGGGGTCCTTCCTGCTCTCCCAGGGGGGGTCCTTCCTGCTCTCCCAGGGGGGGTCCTTCCTGCTCTCTCAGGGGGGGTCCTTCCTGCTCTCCCAGGGGGGGTCCTTCCTGCTCTCTCAGGGGGGGTCCTTCCTGCTCTCCCAGGGGGGTCCTTCCTGCTCTCCCAGGGGGGTCCTTCCTGCTCTCCCAGGGGGGGGTCCTTCCTGCTCTCCCAGGGGGGGGTCCTTCCTGCTCTCCCAGGGGGGGGGGTCCTTCCTGCTCTCCCAGGGGGGGTCCTTCCTGCTCTCCCAGGGGGGGGGTCCTTCCTGCTCTCCCAGGGGGGGGTCCTTCCTGCTCTCCCAGGGGGGGGGGTCCTTCCTGCTCTCCCAGGGGGGGGGGGGTCCTTCCTGCTCTCCCAGGGGGGTCCTTCCTGCTCTCCCAGGGGGGTCCTTCCTGCTCTCCCAGGGGGGTCCTTCCTGCTCTCCCAGGGGGGTCCTTCCTGCTCTCCCAGGGGGGTCCTTCCTGCTCTCCCAGGGGGGTCCTTCCTGCTCTCCCAGGGGGGGTCCTTCCTGCTCTCCCAGGGGGGGTCCTTCCTGCTCTCCCAGGGGGGGTCCTTCCTGCTCTCCCAGGGGGGTCCTTCCTGCTCTCCCAGGGGGGTCCTTCCTGCTCTCCCAGGGGGGCCCTTCCTGCTCTCCCAGGGGGGTCCTTCCTGCTCTCCCAGGGGGGTCCTTCCTACTCTCCCAGGGGGGTCCTTCCTGCTCTCCCAGGGGGGTCCTTCCTGCTCTCCCAGGGGGGTCCTTCCTGCTCTCCCAGGGGGGTCCTTCCTGCTCTCCCAGGGGGGTCCTTCCTGCTCTCCCAGGGGGGTCCTTCCTGCTCTCCCAGGGGGGTCCTTCCTGCTCTCCCAGGGGGGTCCTTCCTGCTCTCCCAGGGGGGTCCTTCCTGCTCTCCCAGGGGGGTCCTTCCTGCTCTCCCAGGGGGGTCCTTCCTGCTCTCCCAGGGGGGTCCTTCCTGCTCTCCCAGGGGGGTCCTTCCTGCTCTCCCAGGGGGGTCCTTCCTGCTCTCCCAGGGGGGTCCTTCCTGCTCTCCCAGGGGGGTCCTTCCTGCTCTCCCAGGGGGGGTCCTTCCTGCTCTCCCAGGGGGGTCCTTCCTGCTCTCCCAGGGGGGTCCTTCCTGCTCTCCCAGGGGGGTCCTTCCTGCTCTCCCAGGGGGGTCCTTCCTGCTCTCTCAGGGGGGTCCTTCCTGCTCTCTCAGGGGGGTCCTTCCTGCTCTCCCAGGGGGGTCCTTCCTGCTCTCCCAGGGGGGTCCTTACTGCTCTCCCAGGGGGGTCCTTACTGCTCTCCCAGGGGGGTCCTTACTGCTCTCCCAGGGGGTCCTTACTGCTCTCCCAGGGGGGTCCTTACTGCTCTCCCAGGGGGTCCGCGCCGGCACTGCAGATGCATATCTCTAAACCCACGGACCGACTTCCAACGTCGTGCATGTGATAAATGGAGAAGCAAGGACACGTCAATACGTCACTGACAGGCATCGAGCGAGGGAGGGGCCATGGCTGTGTCGACCTACACCCCAGGAAGCCACCCATACACATAGCAACTTCTCGACTTCCTAGCAGGAGCAAGGAGAGCGTCCCAGCGCCCTGCACCAGGTCAGGTCATCGTGGGGTCACACAGGGAGGGGGGGAGGAGATGGAGTCATTCCGGCCGCGCTTAACGGTAATGGAATAGTGTCGTCGCGCCCAAAAGGTTTGACAAGTGGTTAAGCAAGAGAATATATTAGCTACCTACACCCGCCCACCAGTCCCGACCCACGCGGGGGCTTGTCGGGGGATTGTTGTGTCATGGGCCGCCCACACCCTGGCTAGTCTTAGTCTACCACACCCACACCCTGGCTAGCACTAGTCTACCACACCCACACCCTGGGTAGTCTTAGTCCACCACACCCACACCCTGGCTAGTCTTAGTCCACCACACCCACACCCTGGCTAGCACTAGTCCACCACACCCACACCCTGGCTAGTCTTAGTCCACCACACCCACACCCTGGCTAGTCTTAGTCCACCACACCCACACCCTGGCTAGTCTTAGTCCACCACACCCACACCCTGGCTAGCACTAGTCCACCACACCCACACCCTGGCTAGTCTTAGTCTACCACACCCACACCCTGGCTAGCACTAGTCCACCACACCCACACCCTGGCTAGTCTTAGTCTACCACACCCACACCCTGGCTAGCACTAGTCCACCACACCCACACCCTGGCTAGTCTTAGTCCACCACACCCACACCCTGGCTAGTCTTAGTCCACCACACCCACACCCTGGCTAGTCTTAGTCCACCACACCCACACCCTGGCTAGTCTTAGTCCACCACACCCACACATTGGCTAGTCTTAGTCCACCACACCCACACCCTGGCTAGTCTTAGTCCACCACACCCACACCCTGGCTAGTCTTAGTCCACCACACCCACACCCTGGCTAGTCTTAGTCCACCACACCCACACCCTGGCTAGTCTTAGTCCACCACACCCACACCCTGGCCAGCACTAGTCCACCACACCCACACCCTGGCTAGTCTTAGTCCACCACACCCACACCCTGGCTAGTCTTAGTCCACCACACCCACATCCTGGCCAGCACTAGACCACCACACCCACACCCTGGTTAGTCTTAGTCTACCACACCCACACCCTGGCCAGCACTAGTCCACCACACCCACACCCTGGCTAGTCTTAGTCTACCACACCCACACCCTGGCCAGCACTAGTCCACCACACCCACACCCTGGCTAGTCTTAGTCCACCACACCCACACCCTGGCTAGTCTTAGTCCACCACACCCACACCCTGGCTAGCACTAGTCCACCTCACCCACACCCTGGCTAGTCTTAGTCCACCACACCCACACCCTGGCCAGCACTAGTCCACCACACCCACACCCTGGCCAGCACTAGTCCACCACACCCACACCCTGGCTAGCACTAGTCCACCACACCCACACCCTGGCTAGCACTAGTCCACCACACCCACACCCTGGCTAGTCTTAGTCCACCACACCCACACCCTGGCTAGCACTAGTCCACCACACCCACACCCTGGCTAGTCTTAGTCCACCACACCCACACCCTGGCTAGTCTTAGTCCACCACACCCACACCCTGGCTAGCACTAGTCCACCACACCCACACCCTGGCTAGTCTTAGTCCACCACACCCACACCCTGGCTAGTGTTAGTCCACCACACCCACACCCTGGCCAGCACTAGTCCACCTCACCCACACCCTGGCTAGTCTTAGTCCACCACACCCACACCCTGGCTAGCACTAGTCCACCACACCCACACCCTGGCTAGTCTTAGTCCACCACACCCACACCCTGGCTAGCACTAGTCCACCACACCCACACCCTGGCTAGTCTTAGTCCACCACACCCACACCCTGGCTAGTGTTAGTCCACCACACCCACACCCTGGCCAGCACTAGTCCACCTCACCCACACCCTGGCTAGCACTAGTCCACCACACCCACACCCTGGCTAGCACTAGTCCACCACACCCACACCCTGGCTAGCACTAGTCCACCACACCCACACCCTGGCTAGCACTAGTCCACCACACCCACACCCTGGCGAGCACTAGTCTTCAACACCCACACCCTGGCTAGTCTTAGTCCACCACACCCACACCCTGGCCAGCACTAGTCCACCTCACCCACACCCTGGCTAGTCTTAGTCCACCACACCCACACCCTGGCTAGCACTAGTCCACCACACCCACACCCTAGCTAGTCTTAGTCCACCACACCCACACCCTGGCCAGCACTAGTCCACCTCACCCACACCCTGGCTAGTCTTAGTCCACCACACCCACACCCTGGCTAGCACTAGTCCACCACACCCACACCCTGGCTAGTCTTAGTCCACCACACCCACACCCTGGCTAGTCTTAGTCCACCACACCCACACCCTGGCTAGTCTTAGTCCACCACACCCACACCCTGGCTAGTCTTAGTCCACCACACCCACACCCTGGCTAGCACTAGTCCACCACACCCACACCCTGGCTAGCACTAGTCCACCACACCCACACCCTGGCTAGCACTAGTCCACCACACCCACACCCTGGCTAGCACTAGTCCACCACACCCACACCCTGGCTAGCACTAGTCCACCACACCCACACCCTGGCTAGCACTAGTCCACCACACCCACACCCTGGCTAGCACTAGTCCACCACACCCACACCCTGGCTAGCACTAGTCTTCAACACCCACACCCTGGCTAGTCTTAGTCCACCACACCCACACCCTGGCTAGCACTAGTCTACCACACCCACACCCTGGCCAGCACTAGTCTACCACACCCACACCCTGGCTAGTCTCAGTCCACCACACCCACACCCTGGCTAGCACTAGTCCACCACACCCACACCCTGGCTAGTCTTAGTCCCCACCACCCACACCCTGGCTAGTCTTAGTCCACCACACCCACACCCTGGCTAGCACTAGTCCACCTCACCCACACCCTGTGCTAGTCTTAGTCCACCACACCCACACCTGGCTAGTCTTAGTCCACCACACCCACACCCTGGCTAGTCTTAGTCCACCACACCCACACACCCTGGCTAGTCTTAGTCCACCACACCCACACCCTGGCTAGCACTAGTCCACCACACCCACACCCTGGCTAGCACTAGTCCACCACACCCACACCCTGGCTAGCACTAGTCCACCACACCCACACCCTGGCTAGCACTAGTCCACCACACCCACACCCTGGCTAGTCTTAGTCCACCACACCCACACCCTTGGCTAGTCTTAGTCCACCACACCCACACCCTGGCTAGTCTTAGTCCACCACAACCCACACCCTGGCTAGTCTTAGTCCACCACACCCACACCCTGGCTAGCACTAGTCCACCACACCCTGGCCAGCACTAGTCCACCACATCCCAACCCTGGCTAGTCTTAGTCCACCACACCCACACCTGGCTAGCACTAGTCCCACCACACCCACACCCCTGGCTAGTCTTAGTCCACCACACCCTGGCCAGCACTAGTCCACCACACCCACACCCTGGCCAGCACTAGTCCACACACCCCACACCCTGGCTAGTCTTAGTCCACCACACCCACACCCTGGCTAGTCTTAGTCCACCACACCCACCACCTGGCTAGCTGAGTCCACCACACCCACACCTGGCTTAGTCTTCAGTCTACCACAACCCCACACCCTGGCCAGCACTAGTCTACCACACACCACACCTGGCTAGTGCTTAGTGCCCACCTCACCCACCACCCTGGCCAGCACTAGTCCACCACACCCACACCCTGGCTAGTCTTAGTACCACCACACACCCACCCTGCTAGTCTTAGTCCACCACACCCACACCCGGCTAGTCTTAGTCCACCACACCCACACCCTGGCTAGTCTTAGTCCACCACACCCACACCTGGCTAGCACTAGTCCACCACACCCACACCCTGGCTAGTCTTAGTCCACCACACCCACACCCTGGCTAGCACTAGTCCACCACACCCACACCCTGGCTAGTCTTAGTCCACCACACCCAACACCCTGGCTAGCACTTAGTCCCACCACACCCACACCCTGGCCAGCACTAGTCCACATCACCCACACCCTGGCTAGTACTTAGTCCACCACACCCACACCCTGGCTAGCACTAGTCCACCACACCCACACCCTGGCTAGTCACTTAGTCCACCACACCCACACCTGGCTAGCACTAGTCCACCACACCCACACCCTGGCTAGTCTTAGTCCACCACACCCACACCCTGGCTAGTCCTTAGTCCACCACACCCACACCCTGGCTAGCACTAGTCCACCACACCCACACCCTGGCTAGTCTTAGTCCACCACACCCACACCCTGGCTAGCACTAGTCCACCACACCCACACCCTGGCTAGTCTTAGTCCACCACACCCACACCCTGGCTAGCACTAGTCCACCACACCCACACCCTGGCTAGTCACTTAGTCCACACACCCACACCCTGGCCTAGCACTAGTCCACCACACCCGACACCCTGGCTAGCACTAGTCCACCACACCCACACCCTGGCTAGTCACTTAGTCCACCACACCCACACCCTGGCTAGTCATTAGTCTACCACACCCACACCCTGGCCTAGCACTAGTCTACCACACCCACACCCTGGCTAGTCTTAGTCCACCTCACCCACACCCTGGCTAGCACTAGTCTACCACACCCACACCCTTGGCCAGCACTAGTCCACCACACCCACACCCTGGCTAGCACTAGTCTACCACACCCACACCCTGGCTAGTCACTAGTCTACCACACCACCACCCTGGCTAGTCTTAGTCCACCACACCCACACCCTGGCTAGTCCTTAGTCCACCACAACCCACACCCTGGCTAGTCTTAGTCCACCACACCCACACCCCCTGGCTAGTCTTAGTCCACCACACCCACACCCTGGCTAGTCTTAGTCCACCACACCCACACCCTGGCTAGTCTTAGTCCACCACACCCACACCCTGGCTAGTCACTTAGTCCACCACACCCACACCCTGGCTAGTCTTAGTCCACCACACCCACACCCTGGCTAGTCTTAGTCCACCACACCCACACCCTGGCTAGCACTAGTCCACCACACCCACACCCTGGCTAGCTACTAGTCCACCACACCCACACCCTGGCTAGTCACTAGTCCACCACACCCACACCCTGGCTAGCACTAGTCCACCACACCCACACCCTGGCTAGCACTAGTCCACCACACCCACACCCTGGCTAGTCTTAGTCCACCACACCCACACCCTGGCTAGTCTTAGTCCACCACACCCACACCCTGGCTAGCACTAGTCCACCACACCCACACCCTGGCTAGCACTAGTCCACACACCCACACCCTGGCTAGCACTAGTCCACCACACCCACACCCTGGCTATGTCTTAGTCCACCACACCCACACCCTGGCTAGTCACTTAGTCCACCACACCCACACCCTGGCTAGCACTAGTCCACCACACCCACACCCTGGCTAGTCTTAGTCCACCACACCCACACCCTGGCCTAGCACTAGTCCACCACACCCACACCCTGGCTAGTCTTAGTCCCCACACCACACACCCTGCTAGTACTTAGTCCACCACACCCACACCCTGGCTAGTCCTTAGTCCCCCAACACCCACCACCCTGCTAGTCTAGTCCTACCACACCCACACCCTGGCCTAGCCTATTCGTCCACCACCCACCCCACCTGCTAGTCCTTAGTCCACCCACCCACACCCTGGCCTAGCTCTAGTCCACCACACCCACACCCTTGGCTAGTCTTAGTCCACCACACCCACACCCTGGCTAGTCTTAGTCCACCACACCCCACACCCTGCTAGTTCTTAGTCCACCACACCCACACCCTGGCTAGTCTTAGTCCACCACCAACCCACACCCTGGCTAGCTCTGAGTCCACACACCCACACCCTGGCTAGTCTTAGTCCACCACACCCACACCCTGGCTAGTCCTTAGTCCCACCACACCCACACCCTGGCTAGTCTTAGTCCACCACACCCACCACCCTGCTAGCACTAGTCCACCACACCACACACTCTGGCTAGTCTTAGTCCACCACACCCACACCCTGGCTAGTCTTAGTCCACCACACCCACACCCTGGCTAGCACTAGTCCACCACACCCACACCCTGGCTAGCACTAGTCCACCACACCCACACCTGGCTAGCACTAGTCCACCACACCCACACCCTGCTAGCACTAGTCTACCACACCCACACCCTGGCTAGTCACTAGTCTACCACACCCAAACCCTGGCTAGTCTTAGTCCACCACACCCACACCCTGGCTAGCGCTAGTCCTACCACACCCACACCCTGGCTAGCCTAGTCCACCACACCCACACCCTGGCTAGTCTTAGTCCACCACACCCACACCCTGGCTAGTCTTAGTCCACCACACCCACACCCTGGCTAGTCTTATCCAAACTAGTCCACCCACAGCACACTGGCAGCACTAGTCCACCACACCCACACCCTGGCTAGCACTAGTCCACCACACCCACACCCTGGCTAGTCTTAGTCCACCCACACCCACACCCTGGCTAGTCTTAGTCCACCACACCCACACCCTGGCTAGCACTAGTCTACCACACCCACACCCTGGCTAGTCTTAGTCCACCACACCCACACCCTGGCTAGTCTCAGTCCACCACACCCACACCCTGGCTAGCACTAGTCCACCACACCCACACCCTGGCCAGCACTAGTCCACCACACCCACACCCTGGCCAGCACTAGTCCACCACACCCTGGCCAGCACTAGTCCACCACACCCTGGCCAGCACTAGTCCACCACACCCTGGCCAGCACTAGTCCACCACACCCTGGCCAGCACTAGTCCACCACACCCTGGCCAGCACTAGTCCACCACACCCTGGCCAGCACTAGTCCACCACACCTGGCCAGCACTAGTCCACCACACCCTGGCCAGCACTAGTCCACCACACCCACACCCTGGCTAGTCTTAGTCCACCACACCCACACCCTGGCTAGTCTTAGTCCACCACAAACACCCACAACCCTGGCTAGTCTCTAGTCCACCACACCCACACCCTGGCTAGCACTAGTCCACCACACCCACACCCTGGCTAGTCCTTAGTCCACCACACCCACACCCTGGCTAGTCTTAGTCTACCACACCCACACCCTGGCTAGCACTTAGTCCACCACACCCACACCCTGGCTAGCACTAGTCCACCACACCCACACCCTGGCTAGTACTTAGTCCACCACACCCACACCCTGGCTAGTCCTTAGTCCACCACACCCACACCCTGGCCAGCCTAGTCCACCACACCCACACCCTGGCCAGCACTAGTCTACCACACCCACACCCTGGCCTAGCACTAGTCTACCACACCCACACCCTGGCTAGCACTAGTCTACCACACCCACACCCTGGCTAGTCCTTAGTCCACCACACCCACACCCTGGCTAGTCTTAGTCCACCACACCCACACCCTGGCTAGTCTTAGTCCACCACACCCACACCCTGGCTAGTCTAGTCCACCACACCCACACCCTGGCTAGTCTTAGTCCACCACACCCACACCCTGGCTAGTCTTAGTCCACCACACCCACACCCTGGCTAGTCTTAGTCCACCACACCCACACCCTGGCTAGTCTTAGTCCACCACACCCACACCCTGGCTAGTCTTAGTCCACCACACCCACACCCTGGCTAGCACTAGTCCACCACACCCACACCCTGGCTAGTCTAGTCCACCACACCCAACCCTGGCTAGTCTTAGTCCACCACACCCACACCCTGGCTAGCACTAGTCCACCACACCCACACCCTGGCTAGCACTAGTCCACCACACCCACACCCTAGCTAGCACTAGTCCACCACACCCACACCCTGGCTAGTCTTAGTCTACCTCACCCACACCCTGGCTAGCACTAGTCCACCACACCCACACCCTGGCTAGCACTAGTCCACCACACCCACACCCTGGCTAGCACTAGTCCAACACACCCACACCCTGGCTAGTCTTAGTCCACCACACCCACACCCTGGCCAGCACTAGTCCACCACACCCACACCCTGGCCAGCACTAGTCTACCACACCCACACCCTGGCCAGCACTAGTCTACCACACCCACACCCTAGATAGCACTAGTCTACCACACCCACACCCTGGCTAGCACTAGTCCACCACACCCACACCCTGGCCAGCACTAGTCTACCACACCCACACCCTGGCTAGTCTTAGTCCACCACACCCACACCCTGGCCAGCACTAGTCCACCACACCCACACCCTGGCTAGCACTAGTCCACCACACCCACACCCTGGCTAGTCTTAGTCCACCACACCCTGCACCACTTACTGGTAATCCCTCCACACCACCTACTGGTAATCCCTCCACACCACCTACTGGTAATCCCTCCACACCACCTACTGGTAATCCCTCCACACCACCTACTGGTAATCCCTCCACACCACCTACTGGTAATCCCTTCACACCACCTACTGGTAATCCCTCCACACCACCTACTGGTAATCCCTCCACACCACCTACTGGTAATCCCTCCACACCACCTACTGGTAATCCCTCCACACCACCTACTGGTAATCCCTCCACACCACCTACTGGTAATCCCTCCACACCACCTACTGGTAATCCCTCCACACCACCTACTGGTAATCCCTCCACACCACCTACTGGTAATCCCTCCACACCACCTACTGGTAATCCCTCCACACCACCTACTGGTAATCCCTCCACAACACCTACCGGTAATCCCTCCACAACACCTACCGGTAATCCCTCCACAACACCTACCGGTAATCCCTCCACACCACTTACTGGTAATCCCTCCACACCACCTACTGGTAATCCCTCCACACCACTGGTAATCCCTCCACACCACTGGTAATCCCTCCACACCACCTACCGGTAATCCCTCCACGCCACCTACCGGTAATCCCTCCACGCCACCTACCGGTAATCCCTCCACGCCACTTACCGGTAATCCCTCCACACCACTTACCGGTAATCCCTCCACACCACTTACCGGTAATCCCTCCACACCACTTACCGGTAATCCCTCCACACCACTTACCGGTAATCCCTCCACACCACTTACCGGTAATCCCTCCACACCACTTACCGGTAATCCCTCCACACCACTTACCGGTAATCCCTCCACACCACTTACCGGTAATCCCTCCACACCACTTACCGGTAATCCCTCCACACCACTTACCGGTAATCCCTCCACACCACTTACCGGTAATCCCTCCACACCACTTACCGGTAATCCCTCCACACCACTTACCGGTAATCCCTCCACACCACTTACCGGTAATCCCTCCACACCACTTACCGGTAATCCCTCCACACCACTTACCGGTAATCCCTCCACACCACTTACCGGTAATCCCTCCACACCACTTACCGGTAATCCCTCCACACCACTTACCGGTAATCCCTCCACACCACTTACCGGTAATCCCTCCACACCACTTACCGGTAATCCCTCCACACCACTTACCGGTAATCCCTCCACACCACTTACCGGTAATCCCTCCACACCACTTACGGTAATCCCTCCACACCACTTACCGGTAATCCCTCCACACCACTTACCGGTAATCCCTCCACACCACTTACCGGTAATCCCTCCACACCACTTACCGGTAATCCCTCCACACCACTTACCGGTAATCCCTCCACACCACTTACTGGTAATCCCTCCACACCACTTACTGGTAATCCCTCCACACCACTTACTGGTAATCCCTCCACACCACTTACTGGTAATCCCTCCACACCACTTACTGGTAATCCCTCCACACCACTTACTGGTAATCCCTCCACACCACTTACTGGTAATCCCTCCACACCACTTACTGGTAATCCCTCCACACCACTTACTGGTAATCCCTCCACACCACTTACTGGTAATCCCTCCACACCACTTACTGGTAATCCCTCCACACCACTTACTGGTAATCCCTCCACACCACTTACTGGTAATCCCTCCACACCACTTACTGGTAATCCCTCCACACCACTTACTGGTAATCCCTCCACACCACTTACTGGTAATCCCTCCACACCACTTACTGGTAATCCCTCCACACCACTTACTGGTAATCTCTCCACAACACCTACTGGTAATCCCTACACACCACTTACTGGTAATCCCACCACACCACTTACTGGTAATCCCTCCACAACACCTACTGGTAATCCCTCCACAACACTTACCGGTAATCCCTCCACACCACTTACTGGTAATCCCTCCACACTACTTACTGGTAATCCCTGGAGGAGTTGCAGGTTGGGTGACGTGGCGAGTGGTTCACTTCACCTGTCTGTTCAGTCGTCGCTTGTCTGGTGTAGTTGGGGACCCTCATCGTTTGTTGACGTGGCTCCCCCCCCCCCCCCCCCACCCTGGTCTGCGGGCTCATTCAGTGGAACTGGGGCCAGATTCCCAAAGCAGTTTCGTAAATACTTACGAACCTGTACATCTTTTCTCAATCTTTGGCGGCTTTGTTTACAATTATTAAACAGTTAAGGAGCTTTGCAGCACCAGGATGATGTTTATAACAATAACAACAGTTGATTGGCAAGTTTGGTGTACTGCTGCTGGTGGCATTTCATGGTGCTTTCATTTCATGGCATTTCATGGTGCCGTCATTTCATGGTGCATTCATGGTGCTGCTGTAGATCTCCCGGTTGCTCCTTCTCCGTCTCCTAGGCCTGACTTTCTGCCTTCTCCTGCAGCTCCTGTCTCTCCATCCTCGCTGCTAGTCCCGGCTGTGCTGGGAGGTGGTGTGGAGGCGGGGTGTTATGGTACCGACACCATTGTCGGGGTGGGAAGTGGCGATATCGGCGCCATCTATGGACCTGTACTCCAACTCTCAGGTATTAGGTGCGATGCAGACAACGCCATCTGTTGGTGGTGGGGTGGCATTGGTGAAAGGCCCAGGGGCCAGATTCACGAAAGCACTTACGCAACCTCTTACGAACGTGTACATCTTTCCTCAATCTTTGACGGCTTTGGTTACATTTATTAAACCATTTACAAGCATGAAAACTTCCCATTCAACTGTTGTTATTGTTATAAACAGCCTCCTGGTGCTTCGGAGCTCATTAACTATTTAATAATTGTAAACAAAGCCGCCAAAGATTGAGAAAAGATGTACAGGTTCGTAAGTGTTTGCGTAAGTTGTTTCGTGAATCTGGCCCCTGGTTTCCTGCCTCAGTTAGAAGGTGAGGTCCATGAGGATGACCTCTGGTGGGAGTGTGGTACGGGCTGACGAACCCGGGATTGGCCAGGAAGCGTTACGAGACGACAGTGGTGCGTCTGTTGAGTAGTGCTGCTAGTGAGCGACTAGAGACTTCTGCCAGGGTGCTAGCTACCCCTGTGTGTGATTATTGGAAACCCCTGTCAGCATGTGGCTGAAACCTTCTGCCAGTGTGTATCTGGAGAGCGGAGGTGAGGTATTGATACATCGTGGTGATACGGTGTGTGTGGAGTGGCCCGTGTTGAGGAAGGTGAACTCGCCGGTGTTTACCATTACGTGTGGACGACATGAACCTGGAAAGTGTATTCACCGGGATTTGATGAACACTGCCGATGAATTGTGTCCTGAGTGAGAGACACTATTGTAAATATGTGTAGTAATACTTTAATATGATATATATATAGTGGTGAAGGTGTCAATATATTGGTGAAAGTGTAAGTGTGTATTGTGTATCCTTCCTTTTATTCTTTGCACTACTCCCGACCCCAGCAGGCTCTTGAAAACTTACCACCGACTTGGGACTGGACAAAGATGAAGAGGTTTTAAGATACATTAACCACAAGAACCAGGTTACTGGCCCAAAGTGGCCGTAACACTGGGCCTCCTGCTGTGTTGGGTCTGGTCCTTCCTGTCGTCGAGGCTGCGGAAGTCTTGCGCCGTGAGAAAGTGCACCCACGCTGCGCTTCCCGTGCTTCACATTCCGCCTCCGGTTCTGACAATGTACAGCCGGGTCCCAAACACTCGCGGCGTTTCACTCCTGCCTGAGCCGATGTGGATGACTCTGATGCTTGCGAGTCTGCAGGTGTCGGCGAGGTGGTTCCTTGGGCAACCCGTTCTCGCAAATTAAATAAGTCAATATTGACTTATTAAATATGTGCATAGGTGACATACTTAACATAATAGATACCCTTAAAAAGATTCATAGAAAACACCGACCTTACCTAACCTTGTTAGTATCTTAAGATAAGCATCTTATTGCTTCGTAATTACAATTATTACCTAACCTATAATAGGTATAGGTTAAGTAATAATTGTAATTACGAAGCAATAAGATGCTTATCTTAAGATACTAACAAGGTTAGGTAAGGTCGGTGTTTTCTATGAATCTTTTTAAGGGTATCTATTATGTTAAGTATATCACCTATGCACGTAGTTAATAAGTCAATATTGACTTTACGAATTTGCAAGAACGGGTTGCCTTGGGCGGTGGTGGCGAAGGTTCACGTGCCTGTTGTTGCCGCCGGTGAATATGTCTCTCAGTTAACCTCTGTTTCTTCTCCTGCAGGTGGTTCTCCGCAGTAGGGGGTGGTCCCTCCTCCTGTGGTGGATGGTGATGTGGGCCGGGGCCTTGTGGTGGTCCTGAGGAAGGATGTCCGACGTGGGGATTCTGTGCCGGTGCCCGAACCTGTAGCTGCCGTTCCGGATGTGGCCCCGGTGGTGTTGCCCCTTGTGTCGTACCTCCTCCAGTGGTGCGGCCCGCTGCGGCCGTGTCTGGCGATGTTGGCCACGATATCTGGGGCCAGATTCCCGAAAGCACTTACGTAAACACTTACGAACCTGTACATCTTTTCTCAATCTTTGGCGGCTTTGTTTACAATTATTAAACAGTTAATGAGCTCCGAAGCACCAGGAGGCTGTTTATAACAATAACAACAATTGAATGGGAAATTTTCATGCTTGTAAACTGTTTAATAACTGTAACCAAAGCCGTCAAAGATTGAGGAAAGGTGTACACGTTCGTAAGTACTTGCGTAAGTACTTTCGTGAATCTGGCCCCTGGGCTGTTGGCGCTGATGTTTTCGACGAAATATGTCCTAGCGTGACGCCCTTACAGTGGGATCGGGTGTTGCCGATCCCTCTGGACCCATCCATTATTTGGATACCTAGTGCATATGTTTTTATCTCCAGGGTTCTGGAATTGATGGCAGGGGCCTCGTAGCCTGGTGGATAGCGCGCAGGACTCGTAATTCTGTGGCGCGGGTTCGATTCCCGCACGAGGTAAAACAAATGGGCAAAGTTTCTTTCACCCTGAATGCCCCTGTTACCTAGCAGTAAATAGGTACCTGGGAGTTAGTCAGCTGTCACGGGCTGCTTCCTGGGGGTAAAGGCCTGGTCGAGGACCGGGCCGCGGGGACACTAAAAAAAGCCCCGAAATCATCTCAAGATAACCTCAAGATAACGTCCTCGTGCGTAGGTTCATCCTGATATGGCCCTTCTTTGGGAGGCAAACTGTCTCCGGTTTCCGGACTTTCCGGAGGATTGTGAGTAGGTGTGGCGTTGCCTCTTGATTGTTGTGTCTGCTGTAGGCCCATCAGGCATATGATTGTTGTGTCTGCTGTAGGCCCATCAGGCATATCATTGTTGTGTCTGCTGTAGGCCCATCAGGCATATCATTGTTGTGTCTGCTGTAGGCCCATCAGGCATATGATTGTTGTGTCTGCTGTAGGCCCATCAGACCTGATTGTTGTGTCTGCTGTAGGCCCATCAGGCATATGATTGTTGTGTCTGCTGTAGGCCCATCAGGCATATGATTGTTGTGTCTGCTGTAGGCCCATCAGGCATATGATTGTTGTGTCTGCTGTAGGCCCATCAGGCATATCATTGTTGTGTCTGCTGTAGGCCCATCAGGCATATCATTGTTGTGTCTGCTGTAGGCCCATCAGGCATATCATTGTTGTGTCTGCTGTAGGCCCATCAGGCATATGATTGTTGTGTCTGCTGTAGGCCCATCAGGCATATGATTGTTGTGTCTGCTGTAGGCCCATCAGGCATATGATTGTTGTGTCTGCTGTAGGCCCATCAGGCATATGATTGTTGTGTCTGCTGTAGGCCCATCAGGCATATGATTGTTGTGTCTGCTGTAGGCCCATCAGACCTGATTGTTGTGTCTGCTGTAGGCCCATCAGGCATATGATTGTTGTGTCTGCTGTAGGCCCATCAGGCATATGATTGTTGTGTCTGCTGTAGGCCCATCAGGCATATGATTGTTGTGTCTGCTGTAGGCCCATCAGGCATATGATTGTTGTGTCTGCTGTAGGCCCATCAGGCATATGATTGTTGTGTCTGCTGTAGGCCCATCAGACCTGATTGTTGTGTCTGCTGTAGGTCCATCAGGCATATGATTGTTGTCTGCTGTAGGCCCATCAGGCATATGATTGTTGTGTCTGCTGTAGGCCCATCAGGCATATGATTGTTGTGTCTGCTGTAGGCCCATCAGGCATATCATTGTTGTGTCTGCTGTAGGCCCATCAGGCATATGATTGTTGTGTCTGCTGTAGGCCCATCAGGCATATGATTGTTGTGTCTGCTGTAGGCCCATCAGGCATATGATTGTTGTGTCTGCTGTAGGCCCATCAGGCATATGATTGTTGTGTCTGCTGTAGGCCCATCAGACCTGATTGTTGTGTCTGCTGTAGGCCCATCAGGCATATGATTGTTGTGTCTGCTGTAGGCCCATCAGGCATATGATTGTTGTGTCTGCTGTAGGCCCATCAGGCATATGATTGTTGTGTCTGCTGTAGGCCCATCAGGCATATCATTGTTGTGTCTGCTGTAGGCCCATCAGGCATATCATTGTTGTGTCTGGTGTAGGCCCATCAGGCATATGATTGTTGTGTCTGCTGTAGGCCCATCAGGCATATGATTGTTGTGTCTGCTGTAGGCCCATCAGGCATATGATTGTTGTGTCTGCTGTAGGCCCATCAGGCATATGATTGTTGTGTCTGCTGTAGGCCCATCAGGCATATGATTGTTGTGTCTGCTGTAGGCCCATCAGGCATATGATTGTTGTGTCTGCTGTAGGCCCATCAGACCTGATTGTTGTGTCTGCTGTAGGCCCATCAGGCATATGATTGTTGTGTCTGCTGTAGGCCCATCAGGCATATGATTGTTGTGTCTGCTGTAGGCCCATCAGGCATATGATTGTTGTGTCTGCTGTAGGCCCATCAGGCATATCATTGTTGTGTCTGCTGTAGGCCCATCAGGCATATCATTGTTGTGTCTGCTGAAGGCCCATCAGACCTGATTGTTGTGTCTGCTGTAGGCCCATCAGGCATATCATTGTTGTGTCTGCTGTAGGCCCATCAGGCATATCATTGTTGTGTCTGCTGAAGGCCCATCAGACCTGATTGTTGTGTCTGCTGTAGGCCCATCAGGCATATGATTGTTGTGTCTGCTGTAGGCCCATCAGGCATATGATTATTGTGTCTGCTGTAGGCCCATCAGGCATATGATTGTTGTGTCTGCTGTAGGCCCATCAGGCATATCATTGTTGTGTCTGCTGTAGGCCCATCAGGCATATGATTGTTGTGTCTGCTGTAGGCCCATCAGGCATATGATTGTTGTGTCTGCTGTAGGCCCATCAGGCATATGATTGTTGTGTCTGCTGTAGGCCCATCAGGCATATGATTGTTGTGTCTGCTGTAGGCCCATCAGGCATATCATTGTTGTGTCTGCTGTAGGCCCATCAGGCATATCATTGTTGTGTCTGCTGTAGGCCCATCAGGCATATCATTGTTGTGTCTGCTGTAGGCCCATCAGGCATATCATTGTTGTGTCTGCTGTAGGCCCATCAGGCATATCATTGTTGTGTCTGCTGTAGGCCCATCAGGCATATGATTGTTGTGTCTGCTGTAGGCCCATCAGGCATATGATTGTTGTGTCTGCTGTAGGCCCATCAGACCTGATTGTTGTGTCTGCTGTAGGCCCATCAGGCATATGATTGTTGTGTCTGCTGTAGGCCCATCAGGCATATGATTGTTGTGTCTGCTGTAGGCCCATCAGGCATATGATTGTTGTGTCTGCTGTAGGCCCATCAGGCATCTGATTGTTGTGTCTGCTGTAGGCCCATCAGGCATATGATTGTTGTGTCTGCTGTAGGCCCATCAGGCATATGATTGTTGTGTCTGCTGTAGGCCCATCAGGCATATGATTGTTGTGTCTGCTGTAGGCCCATCAGGCATATCGATTGTTGTGTCTGCTGTAGGCCCATCAGGCATATGATTGTTGTGTCTGCTGTAGGCCCATCAGGCATATGATTGTTGTGTCTGCTGTAGGCCCATCAGGCATATGATTGTTGTGTCTGCTGTAGGCCCATCAGGCATATGATTGTTGTGTCTGCTGTAGGGCCCATCAGGCATATGATTGTTGTGTCTGCTGTAGGCCCATCAGGCATATGATTGTTGTGTCTGCTGTAGGCCCATCAGGCATATGATTGTTGTGTCTGCTGTAGGCCCATCAGGCATAATGATTGTTGTGTCTGCTGTAGGCCCATCAGGCATATGATTGTTGTGTCTGCTGTAGGCCCATCAGGCATATGATTGTTGTGTCTGCTGTAGGCCCATCAGGCATATGATTGTTGTGTCTGCTGTAGGCCCATCAGGCATATGATTGTTGTGTCTGCTGTAGGCCCATCAGGCATATGATTGTTGTGTCTGCTGTAGGCCCATCAGGCATATGATTGTTGTGTCTGCTGTAGGCCCATCAGGCATATGATTGTTGTGTCTGCTGTAGGCCCATCAGGCATATGATTGTTGTGTCTGCTGTAGGCCCATCAGGCATATGATTGTTGTGTCTGCTGTAGGCCCATCAGGCATATGATTGTTGTGTCTGCTGTAGGCCCATCAGGCATATGATTGTTGTGTCTGCTGTAGGCCCATCAGGCATATGATTGTTGTGTCTGCTGTAGGCCCATCAGGCATATGATTGTTGTGTCTGCTGTAGGCCCATCAGGCATATGATTGTTGTGTCTGCTGTAGGCCCATCAGGCATATGATTGTTGTGTCTGCTGTAGGCCCATCAGGCATATGATTGTTGTGTCTGCTGTAGGCCCATCAGGCATATGATTGTTGTGTCTGCTGTAGGCCCATCAGGCATATGATTGTTGTGTCTGCTGTAGGCCCATCAGGCATATGATTGTTGTGTCTGCTGTAGGCCCATCAGGCATATGATTGTTGTGTCTGCTGTAGGCCCATCAGGCATATGATTGTTGTGTCTGCTGTAGGCCCATCAGGCATATGATTGTTGTGTCTGCTGTAGGCCCATCAGGCATATGATTGTTGTGTCTGCTGTAGGCCCATCAGGCATATGATTGTTGTGTCTGCTGTAGGCCCATCAGGCATATGATTGTTGTGTCTGCTGTAGGCCCATCAGGCATATGATTGTTGTGTCTGCTGTAGGCCCATCAGGCATATGATTGTTGTGTCTGCTGTAGGCCCATCAGGCATATGATTGTTGTGTCTGCTGTAGGCCCATCAGGCATATGATTGTTGTGTCTGCTGTAGGCCCATCAGGCATATGATTGTTGTGTCTGCTGTAGGCCCATCAGGCATATGATTGTTGTGTCTGCTGTAGGCCCATCAGGCATATGATTGTTGTGTCTGCTGTAGGCCCATCAGGCATATGATTGTTGTGTCTGCTGTAGGCCCATCAGGCATATGATTGTTGTGTCTGCTGTAGGCCCATCAGGCATATGATTGTTGTGTCTGCTGTAGGCCCATCAGGCATATGATTGTTGTGTCTGCTGTAGGCCCATCAGGCATATGATTGTTGTGTCTGCTGTAGGCCCATCAGGCATATGATTGTTGTGTCTGCTGTAGGCCCATCAGGCATATGATTGTTGTGTCTGCTGTAGGCCCATCAGGCATATGATTGTTGTGTCTGCTGTAGGCCCATCAGGCATATGATTGTTGTGTCTGCTGTAGGCCCATCAGGCATATGATTGTTGTGTCTGCTGTAGGCCCATCAGGCATATGATTGTTGTGTCTGCTGTAGGCCCATCAGGCATATGATTGTTGTGTCTGCTGTAGGCCCATCAGGCATATGATTGTTGTGTCTGCTGTAGGCCCATCAGGCATATGATTGTTGTGTCCTGCTGTAGGCCCATCAGGCATATGATTGTTGTGTCTGCTGTAGGCCCATCAGGCATATGATTGTTGTGTCTGCTGTAGGCCCATCAGGCATATGATTGTTGTGTCTGCTGTAGGCCCATCAGGCATATGATTGTTGTGTCTGCTGTAGGCCCATCAGGCATATGATTGTTGTGTCTGCTGTAGGCCCATCAGGCATATGATTGTTGTGTCTGCTGTAGGCCCATCAGGCATATGATTGTTGTGTCTGCTGTAGGCCCATCAGGCATATGATTGTTGTGTCTGCTGTAGGCCCATCAGGCATATGATTGTTGTGTCTGCTGTAGGCCCATCAGGCATATGATTGTTGTGTCTGCTGTAGGCCCATCAGGCATATGATTGTTGTGTCTGCTGTAGGCCCATCAGGCATATGATTGTTGTGTCTGCTGTAGGCCCATCAGGCATATGATTGTTGTGTCTGCTGTAGGCCCATCAGGCATATGATTGTTGTGTCTGCTGTAGGCCCATCAGGCATATGATTGTTGTGTCTGCTGTAGGCCCATCAGGCATATGATTGTTGTGTCTGCTGTAGGCCCATCAGGCATATGATTGTTGTGTCTGCTGTAGGCCCATCAGGCATATGATTGTTGTGTCTGCTGTAGGCCCATCAGGCATATGATTGTTGTGTCTGCTGTAGGCCCATCAGGCATATGATTGTTGTGTCTGCTGTAGGCCCATCAGGCATATGATTGTTGTGTCTGCTGTAGGCCCATCAGGCATATGATTGTTGTGTCTGCTGTAGGCCCATCAGGCATATGATTGTTGTGTCTGCTGTAGGCCCATCAGGCATATGATTGTTGTGTCTGCTGTAGGCCCATCAGGCATATGATTGTTGTGTCTGCTGTAGGCCCATCAGGCATATGATTGTTGTGTCTGCTGTAGGCCCATCAGGCATATGATTGTTGTGTCTGCTGTAGGCCCATCAGGCATATGATTGTTGTGTCTGCTGTAGGCCCAATCAGGCATATGATTGTTGTGTCTGCTGTAGGCCCATCAGGCATATGATTGTTGTGTCTGCTGTAGGCCCATCAGGCATATGATTGTTGTGTCTGCTGTAGGCCCATCAGGCATATGATTGTTGTGTCTGCTGTAGGCCCATCAGGCATATGATTGTTGTGTCTGCTGTAGGCCCATCAGGCATATGATTGTTGTGTCTGCTGTAGGCCCATCAGGCATATGATTGTTGTGTCTGCTGTAGGCCCATCAGGCATATGATTGTTGTGTCTGCTGTAGGCCCATCAGGCATATGATTGTTGTGTCTGCTGTAGGCCCATCAGGCATATGATTGTTGTGTCTGCTGTAGGCCCATCAGGCATATGATTGTTGTGTCTGCTGTAGGCCCATCAGGCATATGATTGTTGTGTCTGCTGTAGGCCCATCAGGCATATGATTGTTGTGTCTGCTGTAGGCCCATCAGGCATATGATTGTTGTCTGCTGTAGGCCCATCAGGCATATGATTGTTGTGTCTGCTGTAGGCCCATCAGGCATATGATTGTTGTCTGCTGTAGGCCCATCAGGCATATGATTGTTGTGTCTGCTGTAGGCCCATCAGGCATATGATTGTTGTGTCTGCTGTAGGCCCATCAGGCATATGATTGTTGTGTCTGCTGTAGGCCCATCAGGCATATGATTGTTGTGTCTGCTGTAGGCCCATCAGGCATATGATTGTTGTGTCTGCTGTAGGCCCATCAGGCATATGATTGTTGTGTCTGCTGTAGGCCCATCAGGCATATGATTGTTGTGTCTGCTGTAGGCCCATCAGGCATATGATTGTTGTGTCTGCTGTAGGCCCATCAGGCATATGATTGTTGTGTCTGCTGTAGGCCCATCAGGCATATGATTGTTGTGTCTGCTGTAGGCCCATCAGGCATATGATTGTTGTGTCTGCTGTAGGCCCATCAGGCATATGATTGTTGTGTCTGCTGTAGGCCCATCAGGCATATGATTGTTGTGTCTGCTGTAGGCCCATCAGGCATATGATTGTTGTGTCTGCTGTAGGCCCATCAGGCATATGATTGTTGTGTCTGCTGTAGGCCCATCAGGCATATGTTTGTTGTGTCTGCTGTAGGCCCATCAGGCATATGATTGTTGTCTGCTGTAGGCCCATCAGGCATATGATTGTTGTGTCTGCTGTAGGCCCATCAGGCATATGATTGTTGTGTCTGCTGTAGGCCCATCAGGCATATGATTGTTGTGTCTGCTGTAGGCCCATCAGGCATATGATTGTTGTGTCTGCTGTAGGCCCATCAGGCATATGATTGTTGTGTCTGCTGTAGGCCCATCAGGCATATGATTGTTGTGTCTGCTGTAGGCCCATCAGGCATATGATTGTTGTGTCTGCTGTAGGCCCATCAGGCATATGATTGTTGTGTCTGCTGTAGGCCCATCAGGCATATGATTGTTGTGTCTGCTGTAGGCCCATCAGGCATATGATTGTTGTGTCTGCTGTAGGCCCATCAGGCATATGATTGTTGTCAAGCCGTAATAGTGACTAAAGCCACTATTACGCAAAGCGTTTCGGGCAGGCGTTTCGGGCAGGCGTTTCGGGCAGGTGTTTCGGGCAGGCGTTTCGGGCAGGCGTTTCGGGCAGGCGTTTCGGGCAGGCGTTTCGGGCAGGCGTTTCGGGCAGGCGTTTCGGGCAGGCGTTTCGGGCAGGCGTTTCGGGCAGGTGTTTCGGGCAGGCGTTTCGGGCAGGCGTTTCGGGCAGGTGTTTCGGGCAGGCGTTTCGGGCAGGCGTTTCGGGCAGGCGTTTCGGGCAGGCGTTTCGGGCAGGTGTTTCGGGCAGGTGTTTCGGGCAGGCGTTTCGGGCAGGCGTTTCGGGCAGGCGTTTCGGGCAGGCGTTTCGGGCAGGTGTTTCGGGCAGGCGTTTCGGGCAGGCGTTTCGGGCAGGCGTTTCGGGCAGGCGTTTCGGGCAGGCGTTTCGGGCAGGCGTTTCGGGCAGGCGTTTCGGGCAGGCGTTTCGGGCAGGCGTTTCGGGCAGGTGTTTCGGGCAGGCGTTTCGGGCAGGCGTTTCGGGCAGGTGTTTCGGGCAGGCGTTTCGGGCAGGCGTTTCGGGCAGGTGTTTCGGGCAGGCGTTTCGGGCAGGCGTTTCGGGCAAGTGTTTCGGGCAGGCGTTTCGGCCAGGCGTTTCGGGCAGGCGTTTCGGGCAGGCGTTTCGGGCAGGCGTTTCGGGCAGGCGTTTCGGGCAGGCGTTTCGGCCAGGCGTTTCGGGCAGGCGTTTCGGGCAGGCGTTTCGGGCAGGCGTTTCGGGCAGGTGTTCTCTTAAAATTTGGTGCTTGAATGTTTGTGCTTTATATATACGTCATTGTTTTGCTGTGGCCCCTTCAGGCCTGTGGGTTCTGTACCCGTGTTTGGGGTGGTACTGTACTTTTGTATTTTAATGTATTTTCACTAAATTCTATGTGTGGTTTTTCTGTGTTTTCTATTGGATTTGTGTCTGTCTTAACTGACATGTTCTGTGTTTGTGTGTTTTGTTGTAAGGCCCTTCAAGAATGTGGCTGTGTGCTTTTGTTTTCTCTCTGTATTTATTTTCTGTGTTTATTTTAAGTTACTTATTCACGTGTTTTGCATGTAAAATTATAATTTTTTTTTTTTTTGAGATATATAGAAGAGTTGTTACATGGTTGTAGAGCCAGTAGTACGCGTAGCGTTTCGGGCAGGTCCCTGGAATACGATCCCCCGCCGCGAAGAATCGTTGTTACAACCAAGTACACATTTTACTGTTGAGTTAAACAGAGGCTACAGTTAAGGAATTGCGCCCAGTAAATCCTCCCCGGCCAGGATACGAACCCCTGACATAGCGCTCGCGGAACGCCAGGCGAGTGTCTTACCACTACACCACGGAGACTATAAACACACTTACTGGTAATCCCACAACACTTCAGTAACTCCCAAAAAATTTCAACACAACATAGTAACATTAATTCATCTCGACCAGATTAGATATTTGTTCAATATATATACATTCACAAATCATCTATATTTTATAGTACGAGATATATAGCTGCTTGACCTCCTCATATACGTGAAGCAGACTATGAGTCCCAATAATGAGGCTGAAGATATGATGATCAATGAAGATATGATGAGGGGGCCTGACGGCTCAGTGGACAGTGCTCGGGATTCATATTTCTAAGGTTCCGGGTTCGATCCCCGGCGAAGGCGGAAACAAATAGGCAGAGTTTCTTTCACTCTGATGGCCTTGTTACGTAGCAGTAAATAGGTAGCTGGGAGTTAGACAGCTGCTACGGGCTGCTTCCTGGGGGATGTGTAACAAAAAGGAGGCCTGGTCGAAGACCGGGCCGCAGGGACACTATAAGCCCCGAAATCATCTCCAGATAACCAAACCACTCACCAGAAGATGAGAAGACGACGACGTTGAACAGACCACACACTAGAAATTGAAGGGACGACGACGTTTCGGTCCGTCCTGGACCATTAAGAAGAGGAGAAACGTCGTCTCTTCTCCATCATTTTAATTGTGGTTTGGTTATTAAATACCACATATTCATAGGAAAGTTGGTTAGGATGTAAAGCTAGCTGTCCCGTGCTTAACCTACCTGGATCTTTGTTCAATATTCCTGGGGCCAGATTCACGAAGCAGTTACGCAAGCACTTACAAACCTGTACACCTTTTCTCAATCTCTGGCGGCTTTGTTTACAATTATTAAACAGTTAATGAGCTCCGAAGCACCAGGAGGCTGTTTATAACAGTAACAACAGTTGATTGGCAAGTTTTCATGCTTGTAAACTGTTTAATAAATGTAACCAAAGAAGTCAAAGTTTGAGCAAAGATGTACACGTTCGTAAGTACTTGTGTAACTGCTTCGTAAATCCACCCTGTCTTGCAATATTGACATTGTTATGGTTGAAGGCTGAAGAGAAACAATCTTCGTGCACATGGTTTTATTCTCCGCCAGTAACAACAACAAAACATTTATCAGGTACATGAAATATTATTAACAAGATCATAAACAAAAGAGCATCTGCTCCAAACATGCTACCTCCAACATCTGTAGTACTCAATCCCAACATTCCTCCCCTTGTAAATAAACTATATCCCTACAGGTTAAGTCTATCAGGCGGTCGTATGACTCTTCCTGAGTGTCTCAACTGGGAGTCCTGACCTGTTACTTCTGGGAAACATTCTTCTGAATTACTCCTTGTAGAGTCCATAGGGTTAACTGTATCCCCATTACCCTCTGCTACCCCTTGCTCTGCCTCCCGGTCTCCTGCAGGTCCTGCTATCCCTTGATTATAAGGATGGATATCACAAGTTGCCCCACCCCCACCTGAAGGGTCTTCAACATTCCCTGTGAACCTTGGCATGAGCTGATCGGCATGCCTTTCCCAATTAATGTTCCCAAAACTTTGCACTTGCACAGTGAAGTTCCTGCGGCCCAGGACCTCCCTAATTTTCCCTTCCACCCAGGGCTTTCCACTTCCAAAATTCCTTGCATATACTGCATCCCCCTCATTAAACAACAATTCCTCTCCCTGAGCCAACTGACTGCCCAAGCTAGTTACCGATTTCTCTTTATCGGGATCTGTCTTTACTGCTTCCATGTGCACTTTCAAGTGTCTATTAAACAGTAATTCAGAAGGAGATTTACCAGTAGTAGAATGAACAGTTTTCCTTTGATTATATAAAAGTCTACAAAGCCTTGTAATAATAGTACCTTCCGTAAACCGCTTTAACCCTTCTTTCAAGGATCTCACTGCTCTCTCTGCTAGACCATTTGAAGAAGGATTATAGGGGGCAGGTGCTACATATTTAATGCCATTTTTTCGAGGAAAAAAATTCTCCATTTCCACAGAAACAAAATAAGGAGCATTGTCTGAGACAATTATGTCTGGCAATCCAAAATTACAAAATGTTTTCCTTAGTAATTCACAAGTTACAGATGATGTGGTGGAATTACACACATGCACATCCAGAAATTTGGTGTATGAATCCACCACCACTAGGTAATATTTGTTATCCATAGGTCCCGCATAATCTACATGAAGTCTAGACCAGGGTTTTCCAGTGCATGGCCAAGAAAGTACTGGGGCCTGGGGTTTCTGATAATTCTTATAGCAAATATGAAACTATTTTGCTACCTCGGCAACATCCTGGTCTATTTTATTTTCCATTATAACCTACTTTTGCCGACACCTTGCCATAGACCTTAATCGGTACATTATCATAAGCACTTAATGATTTTTTACCTGGTTTTACATTCAATTGCAAGGTATCTGCCCAATCTCTAGACAATGTTGACACTGCAGCACCAGTGTCCAGTTCCAAGGGAACTAACTTCCCATTAATTACAAAATTCACCACTTGTGACTTCACTGAACATACCTTTTCTTTCACTGAATATAGTCGGTTTTCCTCACCTGCAGCTTCTTCAGATGGGTTACCTTCCTCTACTGCCTTGACCACAGTACCACTACCTCTTCTTCCTGCACTCCCTGGTCGTCTCCTCTCCCAGGCTTTGCTGTTCCTGTTCAGATATTTCCTACACACACTCTGCAAGTGTCCCTCCGTGTTACAAAAAGTTGCATATATGGGCACTTGTTACTTATGTGATTGCATCCACAGTGTTTACATCTGGTCCAGCCCTGTACGACCATAATTTCCTGAGTAGAAGTCTTACTTCTAAAAGCCCTTTCCAGGTTCAATATCTCCTCGAGCACCGTCCATGATGTCAACGATCGTAGATCCAAGTTTTCTGCCACCAGGCTAGGAAAATAATTCTCCTTTTCCACTGCCATGAACAACTGGTCCCTCACCATGCCATCCAACTGTGCTCCGAAGTTGCAGTGGTTAGCCAAAGCCCTCAATTCCGCTTATAAATCCTGTATAGATTCCGGCTGCTTTTTCGTCCTCTTCTGGAAATCCATCAAACTCCTGTGATATGAAGGTTTCACCACATACTGACGTTTAAGCAAAGCAATCAGGTCTACATAGGTCTTCGTGTAGGGTAGCTCAGGTGCACACAAATTTCCGAGAACACTATACGCTTCAGAACCCAGTGAAACTAAGAGTACCGCTTTCTTGGTGGCGTCCTCCTTAATCTCCCGGTACTGAAAGTTTGCTTCCAGCAGGCTGAGCCACAGGTCCAACGAGATCTTGGCAGTGTTTAACGGCTCGATTGACATGAGCGGCGTAGCCATGGCCACGGTGGTAGCACACTCAACTGTTGATGAGTGTGTCACTCGATCCTCACACCACGTCTCGTACCCTTGGGCCGGATTCAGGAAGGTACTTACGAAGGTTTTTCCTCTTAGCTAAGAGCGTTTTCCGTCTTAGCGCCTTCGTGGCGGCTACGTCCGTATTCAAAGAGCTACCCTAAGTGGAAAAACCTTCGTAAGTTCATTCCGGGATTTAAGTGTGGTTTCGACCACTCGTAGCTTTACGTAAACTGGATATAAGTCATTTTTTCTCTACTACATAACACTGGGATCGATTTATGATATTGGAACATGACCAAAATATTATAGTACTAGCATACTATAGTACTAGTACTAGTATATAGTACAAATATAGTAATATTTGTATGTACTAGCTCTACCTATAAGTCAACCATTCTTTGTAAAAATTTATTGTATGTATGTACCTTACCTAAATAAACATTTTATTTTATTTTATTTTATTTATTTTATTTTATTTTATAGCTGGTGAATCTAGTGAAGAGTAATCCTTCGTGTTAGTTATATATGCATTCTCTGCTTGAAACTTGAAGTAAATATGTGTTTGATGATAGTAGAATTAGTTTTATAATAGCAAGATATTATACCAGTAGTTATTAAGTAAATAAACACTGGTGAACATGAAATATGAGAGAAGGTGATGAGCCCAGGCTGGTGGGAGCATTTACTATCACCAAATGCCCCTGTTCACCTAGTAGTAAGGGTGTACCTTAGCTATACATACCCATTTCTAATTTATTTAGTTTGGTTTTATTTTGAAATTAAATCTGGGTGAGACATAAAATAAAAATATGCTGCACAAATGATGTTAGGTAAGGAAAAGGGTAAAAATGTCACAAACTTTATTCATTGAATACTTAAAGCTATAATTATGACTATATAGATTATTAAAAAAGAGAGAGGGAAGTAGGGGTCCAAGACCTCTTCCTGTTATACAATTTGGGTGTGGAACAAGTAATTATCAAAAGAAGGCACCATGCCGGGAAGGCTATGTAGCAGTAAGGCAGTGAGGTGAGGCAGCTACTTATTTGAGAAATGCTTATTTTATTTACCTTATAAGCTGAGGTAACTTATTTTATTTGAGGAATACTCAGCTGATTCCTCTACATTTAGCATGGAACAAATTTGTGTCCAAGACCTCTTCCTGTTACATAATTTGGCTGTGTGTAACCTAACTAGAAATGCTCTACAAATCAAGGGACCCAGAATGTGGAATGACCTCCCGAATCATGTCAAAGGCTGTACCTCTCTCAACCAGTTTAAGAGTTAAACCAAGTACTGCCTAATTAACTCCATGTAGCCTAACTTACCTCCTAAATGTCAACCCATGTCTTGCTATTTTTTAAACAACGCTGTTCACCAACATGTGCAATTGCTGATTTATGCTATGTTAACCCCCCCTTTTTGTATTTTTTATTCCTTCTTTCAACACAATTTATACCTAATCTCGATTGCTATTAAGTTTTAGTCTGTGTTTTTTTTCCCCCACACCTTGCCCGAAATGCTATGAGTATTAGTGGCTTTAGGTATTGTATGTACTAGCTCTGTCTATAAATCCAACATTATGTTTGTAAATCAACTGTATATACTTTTCCTGAATAAAATGTATTTATTATTTATTTTTTAATCAGTAAGTATTAAAAGAAGGCACCAAGCTGGGAAGGCTATGTAGCACCATTGTGTGTAACAATAAACCAAATTTTTTTAACAAATAATGCACCTGTATGGTAAAACAAATCCTGTCAGCTGTAAAAATATTGATGCAGTTATTTAAATGAAAAATATAATGAAAGAAATATTACTGGTTTATTTTTATCCTATCTTTTTGTACTGTACAGTATATCCAAGGAAGTGAAAAATTGAGACATAATGCACAATTTAATGAATGATTAGCATGGATTAGCAGTTCAAAAGAAATATGACTATTACATATCAACATGAGATCTTAATGATCCATGGTCAACATGATTTAATAAGGATAATACAGTACTGTATTTGTAATAATACAAACTATAATTTAAAATCTTTATTACTTATTTTTTTTATTAAGAAGATTAGGTATACACAGCAATGTGCTGCTACACTATTCTATATGGAATATTACACAGTGTAGATAAAAAACTAGCTATAAGTTTATCTAATACTCTCATCTCACAGGATGGTTAGACATACTGTACAGGGAATCAATTTAGAAAATACCAGCCTCAATACAAAAAACAAATCAACTCTGACTAAACAACTCTAAGCAATTTTCACAAGAGGTAAGCACTGAATCATGGAAACATTATATTATAATTACTCTTACCAGTTTCTACAAAACTCCTCTCAAACAATGTATTTTTAAACATGTTTAGGTATACACAGCAATGTGCTGCTTCCCTATTCTGTATAAAGGACCACACAGTGTAGATCAAAAACCAGCTACAAGCTCACCCAACATCATCACCTCACAGGATGGCCAGTCATACATGGAATTAGGAGAGAACAAAATACTTAATGCTGATCTATTAGCCCCCACTGGCAAAATCTGGGTTCAGCACAAGAATATCTTCCAATATTCCTGAGTGTATGAAGTAATTACAGAGCTCATAGTACCTCATACCATTTGGTATGAAGTCACTGATAACAGGACAATCACAGATATAGTGTTGGAGAGTATGTTCTCTCAAGTAGGACTGAAAACAGATGTTTTTTTTCCACCAAGAGGGCTATAAACCCATGGAACCGCCTACCCGCTGATGCCGTAAATGCCAAATTCCAGCTAAAAAATATCATTAAGGCCATTGACGGGCCCTTTAACAAGCCGCCGGCTTTCTGTCCTCGTCGAGGTCACTAGATAGTTAGTGGCCCTTGGGTAAATTCAGTAAATATATACAATAATTGTCAGCGCATCTTCCGAGCAACAAGGACAGCTACACAGTATCTCTTAGAATTACGTAGGTAAACAACAAATGTAACATATTTGTTTACTACAATGTCCGTGCTGGCTGTAGAAGTTGAAAAAACATTGTTTTACTTCGAAATATACTAATTTTATAAGAAAATTCGACGTAAATAGGAGGCAGTAGAGCTCCGATAAGCCAGCGCTAAATCTTCAATATGAAGAATGTTGCTGCTCTCTGATTGGCCAAACGAAACACAGTAGTGACCTCTATCGGCACGCAGGTGAACCAACAATTTTCTTCCTAAGTGGACCTTATTGAATTGCACCTAAGCATCTTCTTAGGGCGCACTTAGGAACCTTCGTAGCAAACCAACTTACGAAGAAATACACAGAACTTCCTGAATCTAGGTCCTGGCCAGTAGTAGTCCTGTTTTAGGGCTTTGTAGGTCTTGTAAAACACGTAGTGTGAGCGAGATCCCCGGACCAGATGCAAGATATCTGATCGTAGGCTGTTGGGAACTACCAGCTGGTTGATGTTGGCCCGATCGTCGTCCTCCTTCAATTTCCTGGTTCTATAATGCTGGTATAACACTTTATTTTCGACAAAGAAATCAGGGACAGAGTTAGGTTATGTCTCAGCCTGTAAGAATGAAGATGTTAAGGAGGGATCCTCTCTCTGCAACTTACGGAACTCCAGCATAGTGAGATTCGGTGTGAGGCTCCGTGAATCTTGAGGAACAGCTGCAGCAGCTGGTTTCGGGCAAGTAGCAGCGGCCCGCTTCGTCACCATAACAGGAAGGAAGACGTCTTCAGTATCATCTGTTGCATGGGTCTCTAACAAACTGCAAAAGAGGATTCCCACTGCGGAGTCATATACCTGGGGTTTGTCGATGATAATTAGATTCGTTGATTGCTGACCTTCGGCCAAATCATTGCCCAGGAGAAGTTGAACTCCTGACATGGAAAAAGGCTTTGCCCGGATGGCGACTTGGACTTCACTTCGTATAACGGGACAATCCAGGCGGACTCGGGCAATTGGATATGGAGTAGTAGCAGTTAGGTCCGTGATGAAAACAGTTTCTCCAGTGTGGGTGACGTTGGTGTGGTGTTTGTGTGTTACTGAGGAAGTCTTGGTTGTAGGGTTGATGTAAAGTCATGACTTGGTTACTGACTTTAATACTTAATATGATTACATGACTAGTAGCTACCAAGCTTGGCGGGCGTCCTGTACGCTCTCTTGTTTACCTTCTCTCTCTCTGGCGTCTCAGCCGCCGCACATAGAAAACGGATGGTACAATTTTCTGTGAACATGACAGTTGGGTACAGCTGACTTCAGAAGAACAGATTGTAGAGCAGCTGTGTCCCTCAAGATCTTCACTTTGAATCTTTCCTCCGAATCTCTACGGCTGACAGAGACTGTTCCGGAGTACAAGTGTCTGTTGAAGAGAGAGATCAGTGGATGAAACAAAACTGTAGAAACTTCAAAATTGAAACCTTAACTTTAGCCTCTGTTTAACGCAACAGTAAAATGTGTACTTGGATGAAAAAACGATTCTTCGCGGCGGGGATCGTATTCCAGGGACCTGCCTGAAACGCTACGCGTACTAGTGGCTCTACAAGAATGTAACAACTCTTGTATATATCTCAAACAAACAAACAAAAAATATTCATCACAGGCTTAGGAATTTTAGGAGGTAATTTGGGCTTGGTCTCACTGCTGATCTTACATGGAGGACTGGTAGCTTTTCTAAGGTATGCCTATATTCTTGATGGTATCGGCAGAAAAGTGAGTAGTCTTTATCACCAATACTCACTTTGGCAGGACTGGACCGAGGTGATGTACCATGAGGTGTGTCGGATGGCACTCTGTGATGGAGACTGTAGGAGTCAGCCAGCTGGGCACACGGATGGCACTCTGTGATGGAGACTGTAGGAGTCAGCCAGCTGGGCACACGGATGGCACTCTGTGATGGAGACTGTAGGAGTCAGCCAGCTGGGCACACGGATGGCACTCTGTGATGGAGACTGTAGGAGTCAGCCAGCTGGGCACACGGATGGCACTCTGTGATGGAGACTGTAGGAGTCAGCCAGCTGGGCACACGGATGGCACTCTGTGATGGAGACTGTAGGAGTCAGCCAGCTGGGCACACGGATGGCACTCTGTGATGGAGACTGTAGGAGTCAGCCAGCTGGGCACACGGATGGCACTCTGTGATGGAGACTGTAGGAGTCAGCCAGCTGGGCACACGGATGGCACTCTGTGATGGAGACTGTAGGAGTCAGCCAGCTGGGCACACGGATGGCACTCTGTGATGGAGACTGTAGGAGTCAGCCAGCTGGGCACACGGATGGCACTCTGTGATGGAGACTGTAGGAGTCAGCCAGCTGGGCACACGGATGGCACTCTGTGATGGAGACTGTAGGAGTCAGCCAGCTGGGCACACGGATGGCACTCTGTGATGGAGACTGTAGGAGTCAGCCAGCTGTGCACACGGATGGCACTCTGTGATGGAGACTGTAGGAGTCAGCCAGCTGTGCACACGGATGGCACTCTGTGATGGAGACTGTAGGAGTCAGCCAGCTGGGCACACGGATGGCACTCTGTGATGGAGACTGTAGGAGTCAGCCAGCTGGGCACACGGATGGCACTCTGTGATGGAGACTGAAGGAGTCAGCCAGCTGGGCACACGGATGGCACTCTGTGATGGAGACTGTAGGAGTCAGCCAGCTGGGCACACGGATGGCACTCTGTGATGGAGACTGTAGGAGTCAGCCAGCTGGGCACACGGATGGCACTCTGTGATGGAGACTGTAGGAGTCAGCCAGCTGGGCACACGGATGGCACTCTGTGATGGAGACTGTAGGAGTCAGCCAGCTGGGCACACGGATGGCACTCTGTGATGGAGACTGTAGGAGTCAGCCAGCTGGGCACACGGATGGCACTCTGTGATGGAGACTGTAGGAGTCAGCCAGCTGGGCACACGGATGGCACTCTGTGATGGAGACTGTAGGAGTCAGCCAGCTGGGCACACGGATGGCACTCTGTGATGGAGACTGTAGGAGTCAGCCAGCTGGGCACACGGATGGCACTCTGTGATGGAGACTGTAGGAGTCAGCCAGCTGGGCACTCGGATGGCACTCTGTGATGGAGACTGTAGGAGTCAGCCAGCTGGGCACACGGATGGCACTCTGTGATGGAGACTGTAGGAGTCAGCCAGCTGGGCACACGGATGGCACTCTGTGATGGAGACTGTAGGAGTCAGCCAGCTGGGCACACGGATGGCACTCTGTGATGGAGACTGTAGGAGTCAGCCAGCTGGGCACACGGATGGCACTCTGTGATGGAGACTGTAGGAGTCAGCCAGCTGGGCACACGGATGGCACTCTGTGATGGAGACTGTAGGAGTCAGCCAGCTGGGCACACGGATGGCACTCTGTGATGGAGACTGTAGGAGTCAGCCAGCTGGGCACACGGATGGCACTCTGTGATGGAGACTGTAGGAGTCAGCCAGCTGGGCACACGGATGGCACTCTGTGATGGAGACTGTAGGAGTCAGCCAGCTGGGCACACGGATGGCACTCTGTGATGGAGACTGTAGGAGTCAGCCAGCTGGGCACACGGATGGCACTCTGTGATGGAGACTGTAGGAGTCAGCCAGCTGGGCACACGGATGGCACTCTGTGATGGAGACTGTAGGAGTCAGCCAGCTGGGCACACGGATGGCACTCTGTGATGGAGACTGAAGGAGTCAGCCAGCTGGGCACACGGATGGCACTCTGTGATGGAGACTGTAGGAGTCAGCCAGCTGGGCACACGGATGGCACTCTGTGATGGAGACTGTAGGAGTCAGCCAGCTGGGCACACGGATGGCACTCTGTGATGGAGACTGAAGGAGTCAGCCAGCTGGGCACACGGATGGCACTCTGTGATGGAGACTGTAGGAGTCAGCCAGCTGGGCACACGGATGGCACTCTGTGATGGAGACTGTAGGAGTCAGCCAGCTGGGCACACGGATGGCACTCTGTGATGGAGACTGTAGGAGTCAGCCAGCTGGGCACACGGATGGCACTCTGTGATGGAGACTGTAGGAGTCAGCCAGCTGGGCACACGGATGGCACTCTGTGATGGAGACTGTAGGAGTCAGCCAGCTGGGCACACGGATGGCACTCTGTGATGGAGACTGTAGGAGTCAGCCAGCTGGGCACACGGATGGCACTCTGTGATGGAGACTGTAGGAGTCAGCCAGCTGGGCACACGGATGGCACTCTGTGATGGAGACTGTAGGAGTCAGCCAGCTGGGCACACCTATTAAAGTTTGCCTCTTCCTTGTCTGAAAGGTAAAGATTAATTGGAATAGGAATACGACAAAGGAATTCCTCTACCAAGATGATGTTGACGAGATCTGCAAAGGTGTTGACTTGTGTTGCTTCTTCCATCCACTTCATTAAATATCTCTTCTTATTGTAAGCGAATTCTAGGTAGGTGGTAGTACTGGATTTTACATATTCTCTGAACTTACGTCTATATCTCTCAACGGGTAAGATGTATGTATCAAGCACTGCCTGTTTCAACACTTTGTAGTCAGTTTCTGTAGGCATGGTACTGAGGGTTAAGGCGGCTCTACCCGTCAAATGAGACCTGAGAAGTACAGACCACATATCTTGAGGGCCAGCTGAGTTGGTTAGCTAGAGTCTCAAATGAAGAATGCATCTATTTCCGTCTCGTCAAAAGACGGCACAAACTTATTTGCGTGATAAATATTAAAACGTACCGGAAGTTTGGCTTCGGCTTCCTGGCGCTGAATGATGTGGGAGGTTTCAAGTTCAAGCTGTTTCTGTCGGAGCTCTAGAGTGATGGCGGCTTGTTCTTCCAGGAAGTTCAAGCTGTTTCTGTCGGAGCTCTAGAGTGATGGCGGCTTGTTCTTCCAGGAAGTTCAAGCTGTTTCTGTCGGAGCTCTAGAGTGATGGCGGCTTGTTGTTCCAGGAAGTTCAAGCTGTTTCTGTCGGAGCTCTAGAGTGATGGCGGCTTGTTCTTCCAGGAAGTTCAAGCTGTTTCTGTCGGAGCTCTAGAGTGATGGCGGCTTGTTCTTCCAGGAAGTTCAAGCTGTTTCTGTCGGAGCTCTAGAGTGATGGCGGCTTGTTGTTCCAGGAAGTTCAAGCTGTTTCTGTCGGAGCTCTAGAGTGATGGCGGCTTGTTCTTCCAGGAAGTTCAAGCTGTTTCTGTCGGAGCTCTAGAGTGATGGCGGCTTGTTCTTCCAGGAAGTTCAAGCTGTTTCTGTCGGAGCTCTAGAGTGATGGCGGCTTGTTGTTCCAGGAAGTTCAAGCTGTTTCTGTCGGAGCTCTAGAGTGATGGCGGCTTGTTCTTCCAGGAAGTTCAAGCTGTTTCTGTCGGAGCTCTAGAGTGATGGCGGCTTGTTGTTCCAGGAAATGAAGTTATTCTCTCTCACGCTGAAGTTGGGCGAGCTCTATTATCAACTTCATGGCTGCCAGGACGTTCTTATCTGCAAGCTGATGTTGTTCATGCATCTTAGGAGTTGTTGTGTTGTTTTCTAACAGGTACTCTAGAATCAAATTATGAAGTTCAGATTTAGTGGCACCATTTAGTGCCACTTTAGATTTAGTGGGGAGCCGGTCGGCCGAGCGGACAGCACGCTGGACTTGTGATCCTGTGGTCCTGGGTTCGATCCCAGGCGCCGGCGAGAAACAATGGGCAGAGTTTCTTTCACCCTATGCACCTGTTACCTAGCAGTAAAATAGGTACCTGGGTGTTAGTCAGCTGTCACGGGCTGCTTCCTGGGGGTGGAGGCCTGGTCGAGGACCGGGCCGCGGGGACACTAAAGCCCCGAAATCATCTCAAGATAACCTCAAGATAAGATAACCATGAGGGGAAGAAATGCGGTATTCCGTGATGAGTGTAAGTAACTCTGCTCCGGTAGCACGAATAAGGGTACCGAGCTCTTCCTCTGGACTGGACTGGAAGATATGTTGTTGTTTAAGATTCGCTACCTGGAACAAAAAGTTCCAAGTAGCACGGGCTATGGTGAGCCTGTAGCTGGAAGATAGCAAGTCTAAACATAGGGAGAAGAATGATAGCAAATATATGCAAGAGAATACCCGAGTGGATGTACCAAAATATGACATGTCAGCTTGACGGGATGACGTGACAACGGTAAACTATCCTGTTTAAACTTAATAGTTAAGGTTACAACAATTAAGTTTGGTAAGTGATTTGGAACTGATACTAAGATCAAAAGTGAAACTAAGTGTTTCAAGGACGTAGGGAATCTTGTAGCCGGTACTCTATATGACGAGGATAAGGGCAAGAGGGATCTTACTTTAATTGTCAGACAATTGTCTCCAAGGTAGTCCAAAAAATGTACGGATTTCTTACCTTGTCTCTAAATGACGAGAACAAAGTTAAGAGGTTTCCTACTAAACTAGATAGCACTTACAGAATTAACACTCTTTGTGCTCTGGAAAAGAATGCTAACTCCCTACCTTAGTAAGTGTGGGGAAATCTGACTCCAATATTTGTAATTAAAATTAAGAGACTTCAATAGCTACGAAGGACCTCCACTTTTTGAGAAAAAGTGGAAAACAAAAATGAGCAAGTGGATTAGATTGATACCAAGAACTAGTGTCCTATGGATCTCAGTAAAACTGTATTTATCATGAAATAAGAGTCAAAGCAGTCTCCGTGGTGTAGTGGTAAGACACTCGCCTGGCGTTCCGCGAGCGCTATGTCATGGGTTCGTATCCTGGCCGGGGAGGATTTACTGGGCGCAATTCCTTAACTGTAGCCTCTGTTTAACGCAACAGTAAAATGTGTACTTGGATGTAACAACGATTCTTCGCGGCAGGGGATCGTATTCCAGGGACCATAGGATTAAGGACTTGCCCGAAACGCTACGCGTACTAGTGGCTCTACAAGAATGTAACAACTCTTGTATATATCTCAAATTACCTTTCACAAATTGGGGGCTACGAGCACTAGGAGACAATTAAGTTCTAACACCAATAATCCGACGCTGGTTCAATCGTCAGAAAGAAATATGTATGCAAATTCAAATCATGGTTTCATATATAAATAAAATAAATGTAGTTAGTAAATAGTATAACTTTCATAAATGACAAGTAAATGGCAATTTGGAAGGAAATCATTCATGTAACTAGAGGTTAGTTTATCTAATACTACACTACTAGAAAATCAGGTCAGCTTAGCTGTTCGACTGAATTAGTTGGAAACGTGTGGGGCGATAACAACAGCACACTCGAACAAATCCACAAGGGCCGTCACGAGGATTCGAACCTGCATCCGGGAGCATCCCAGACACTACCTTAATCGACTGAGCTACGACAAGGTAAAAAGAGTTGAAACCGAAGTTCGATTTAAACTCTTTTACCCTGTCGTAGCTCAGTCGATTAAGGCAGTGTCTGGGATGTTCCCAGACGAAGGTTCGAATCCTCGTCACGGCCCTTGTGGATTTGTTCATTTGATGCATCACGTTAGTGTGATCTCTGTGTGTGACAGCACACTCGTGGCAACGCGGTGTCAAGCAAGCACATGGGATAAAATTAATTCTTCTCCTTCACTCCGCTCCCAGTCAAGCTGAAAGGCAAATTAGATGTAAATGTTGTCTATCGTTAATATTACTATTTTTTTTTTTTGAGAAGTGAGTCTAGATTCTGTTCAACTAACTTTGGTTTATTGGTTGATGCGGGGCATAACGAACGAGCAACCTACATATGAAAAATGTTACTAAGTGCACTTATATACCAAACATCAGTAGGACCTGGAGTTATGCTCGCCCGGAATTGTGTTGTAGGCAGATGAAGATCTCCACGAACTCTGGCAGCCGCTGATGCAAGGATGAGGTAACTAGGTGTCGTTAAGTAAGAGTTCTGCAACACAGTAACTTGGCAAATAGTCGCCCACGCTTCCGTGTAATGGCGTCGGAGAGGCAAGTGTTGATGCGTTCTGTGGTACGCTCTTAATGGCGTCTCTCTCGTGTTGAGGCACGTTGTTAATGACATCTCTCTCGTGTAGAGGCACGTTGTTAATGGCGTCTCTCTCGTGTAGAGGCACGTTGTTAATGGCGTCTCTCTCGTGTACAGGCACGTTGTTAATGACATCTCTCTCGTGTAGAGGCACGTTGTTAATGACATCTCTCTCGTGTTGAGGCACGTTGTTAATGACATCTCTCTCGTGTAGAGGCACGTTGTTAATGGCGTCTCTCTCGTGTAGAGGCACGTTGTTAATGACATCTCTCTCGTGTTGAGGCACATTGTTAATGACATCTCTCTCGTGTAGAGGCACGTTGTTAATGACGTCTCTCTCGTGTAGAGGCACGCTCTTAATGACATCTCTCTCGTGTTGAGGCACATTGTTAATGACATCTCTCTCGTGTAGAGGCACGTTGTTAATGGCGTCTCTCTCGTGTAGAGGCACGCTCTTAATGACATCTCTCTCGTGTAGAGGCACGTTGTTAATGGCGTCTCTCTCGCGTGGTGACTAGCGACACTCTCCCATCTTCTTCCTCCTCCCGATTGCGCATGCGCGGCTCTCGATAGGCATCTCGAGCGTAAATGGATTTATATATATCGGAATTAACTACAGAAAGAAGAGATTGTGACGAGTATTTATGTCATGTTTAATTCTTTCATGTTAAAATATAACTCCTCATAGCGTAAGTCGGTTTATTAAAGCTACGTAGCTAAATGAGGAACATAAAGTGGAATTATCTTACATTGCAGTCTCCGTGGTGTAGTGGTAAGACACTCGCCTGGCGTTCCGCGAGCGCTATGTCATGGGTTCGTATCCTGGCCGGGGAGGATTTACTGGGCGCAATTCCTTAACTGTAGCCCCTGTTTAACGCAACAGTAAAATGTGTACTTGGTTGTAACAACGATTCTTCGCGGCGGGGATCGTATTCCAGGGACCTGCCCGAAACGCTACGCGTACTAGTGGCTCTACAACCATGTAACAACTCTTGTATATATCTCAAAAAAAAAAAAAAAAAAAAAAAATTTAAATAATTTCAACTGGAATGTTTAATATCAACTAAATAACGGAGTTCCAGTAAGCAGTAGTGTGCTACGAAATAAACTTATTAGTAAGTAATTATCCTCAGTAAAGGAAATGATAAACTGGACTCTGTTATAAATCCAACTAAATTTAGGCAGTCTCCGTGGTGTAGTGGTAAGACACTCGCCTGGCGTTCCGCGAGCGCTATGTCATGGGTTCGTATCCTGGCCGGGGAGGATTTACTGGGCGCAATTCCTTAACTGTAGCCTCTGTTTAACGCAACAGTAAAATGTGTACTTGGATGAAAAAACGATTCTTCGCGGCAGGGGATCGTATTCCAGGGACCATAGGATTAAGGACTTGCCCGAAACGCTACGCGTACTAGTGGCTCTACAAGAATGTAACAACTCTTGTATATATCTCAAAAAAAAAAAAAATGTGGAAAGAATTCATGTTTCCGCCTGTCGTTCCTCACGGCGTCACTCTGACTAGGAAGAATCTGGCAATATGGCTATTATAAATCATGATGATGATTAATTCTACAAGTTAGTAATTTTAGTAACTACTTGTGGTTAATACAAATGTTGTATAGAAATACAAGAGATGTATAAAACTGTTGGTTATTTCCAACAGTAAGTACCATATCTCAGACCGACGGGTAGGGATGCGAAGTGTCAATTAATGACGAGAACTGCTTGTAGGGGTCCCAACCTTACAGCGTAGTCCGTGCGAGAGGAACTTTGGCCCTCTATATCCTCCTACGTTCGGGTAGCAAAGATGTGGGTGTACTTGACCAGGAGACAGACCAAAGTACCAGGGTACCAAAGGGGGTGATCTGTCTGAATGAGAACTCTCCTGTAGAGACGAGAATAAGGGGAAATCATAGGCTATAGCAAAGGTTATGGAACAACCAATCACCAGTACGACTGTGACCACAAGACACCACATAATCCAAAGTCATCCAACAGTCATATAATGTTACATCTGGAAAGCAACCAGTATGAAGCACCATTAAAATTACTCAAAAATAAGAGTTCTGAAAAGTTAAACTTGCAATAAAGCCAAGTACAGTTACCACAACTTTAAGTGAAGAGTCTAGAAGCATTACCTGAGCTAGGCTCCCGGACAGGCCCCCAATTTAGGTGACGGGAAAATAGCTGTTAGTTCAGTCTCTCTATGGCAGATGGAATGCCAGTCACATAAAACAAATAAAAAGCAAAAAAAAAGGAAAAAAAGTTAGACTGCAGTCTTCACGTTGAGGTAACTAGTAATTATTAATAATTCAGTTAATAATAACTGAAAAAAACTTTAGTAATTAATGGAGTATAAAGGCATATAAATTGTAAGGTGCCTGACTGGGACGTTTCATACACAAGATGATTTGACAAAGATTATTTTATGTTTGTAAAAATTGTATTTTTATATTGTTATGCTAGGCTGCAGTAGCTTAGGTTTGGCCATATTGGGCTCGGTTGGCTTAGGTAAGGATGGGTTGGGTAAGGTTAGGCTGGGATGGGTTGGGCAAGGTTAGGCTGGGATGGGTTGGGTTGGGCTAGGTTAGGCTGGGATGGGTTGGGTTGGGCTAGGTTAGGTAGCATGACATTGAGTCGGGTTCGTTCTTGACTCACAATCGAAAATTCCGGGTTCGAGACCTGAGCGGGACAGAAATGGTTGGGCACATTTCATATCACCTAATGCTTATATTCACCTAGCAGTAAGTGGGTACCCAAGGATTAGTCAGCTTCTTCTGGAGTTCCATCCGTGGGAGTGTCAGTAATTTGACCTTTGGGAGGGAAGGACCTCGATATAAGCCTAACATGTACACTCATACACTCTGGCTGCCTGTCCCCGACACAATGAATTATTATTATTACTAATTATATACATGTTAGACCTGTATCGAGATCCCCTCTTCCCCCCCCCCCCCCACAGGATGTAGCCTGACAACAAGCTGACTATAACTCCTGAATAGCTATACTTACTGCTAGGTGAACAGAGGCATGAGGAGATAGTAAATGCATCCAAGCATTCCTGTCATCACCTACTCTCATATCTCAAGTTCACCAGTGTTTATTTATGTAATAACTACTAGAATAATATCTTGCTATTATAAATCTAAATATAATAGAAAAAAAGACATATTTACTATAAGTTTCAAGCAGAGAAAGCATATATAGCTAACATGAAGGACTCTTTTCATGAAACTTGATAGCAAGAATTTTTATTATAATAAAATCGATCCTCCAGTTTGTGTAGTAGAGAAAAATTTTGTTATATCCAGTTTGTGTAGTAGAGAAAAATTTAGTTATATCCAGTTTGTGTAGTAGAGAAAAATCTAGCTATATCCAGTTTGTGTAAAGCTACGAGTGGTCGAGACCGCTCTTAGCCCGACGGTGTTTACTTAAGAAGATTCTCATACTTAAATGCCTACCTGAATACCGACGTAGCCGCTACGAAGATGCTAAGAAGGAAAACTTTCCTAAGTACTGTACGTGTGTAACTGTTTCGTGAATCTGGCCCCAGGCTCCTGGTCGAATACCCTGACAATGTATACTCATATAGTTGTGCTTGCGGGAGTTGACCTTTGGCTCCTTGGTCCCGCCTCTCAACTGTCAATCAACTGGTGTACAGGTCCCTGAGCCTATTGGGCTCTATCATATCTACACTTGAAACTGTGTATGGAGTCAGCCTCCACCATATCACTGCCTAATGCATCCCATCTGTTAACTACTCTGACACAGTTAACTACTCTGTGTGAGTGTGTGTGTGGTTCGTTGTGTGTATTTACTATTTGAAGCTGCAGAATCGAGTTATTAGCGCTTGGACTTCGCCTTTCAATTCAATCTATTTTCCTCTATTAGTTGTACAGTCCCCGTGGCGCAGTGGTAAGACACTAGCCTAGTGCTTCGCGAGCACTTTGGCCTAAGTTCGTATCCTGGCCGGGGAGGATTGACTGGGCGCCAATCCTTAACTGTTGCATCTGTTCACCCAGCAGTGAATAGGTACCTGGTTGTTAAACGATTTGGCGGGTCGTATTCCAGGGAACATTAGGATTAAGGACCTGCCCGAAACGCTATGCATACTTGTTTGGTTATCTTGAGGTTATCTTGAGATGATTTCGGGGCTTTAGTGGCCCCGCGGCCCGGTCCTCGACCAGGCCTCCACCCCCAGGAAGCAGCCCGTGACAGCTGGCTAACACCCAGGTACCTATTTACTGCTAGGTAACAGGGGCATTCAGGGTGAAAGAAACTTTGCCCATTTGTTTCTGCCTCGTGCGGGAATCGAACCCGCGCCACAGAATTACGAGTCCTGCGCGCTATCCACCAGGCTACGAGGCCTCTTGTGACTGTACAAGACTGTAACAACTAGTGTATATGCAGGCGATGAGTCACAATAACGTGGCTAAAGTATGTTGACCAGACCACACACTAGAAGGTGAAGGGACGACGACGTTTCGGTCCGTCCTGGACCATTCACAATCGACTTGAGAATGGTCCAGGACGGACCGAAACGTCGTCGTCCCTTCACCTTCTAGTGTGTGGTCTGGTCAACTCTTGTATATATACAAAAAAACAAAAATACTACACATACTTCTCTCTAACACACACACACTTGCCCGTGGCAGCTGTCTAACTCCCAGGTACTTATTTACTGCTAGGTGAACATCAGGGTGAAAGAAGCTCAGCCCATTTGCTTCCGCCTCGACCGGGAATCGAACCCAGGTTCTTAGGACTAGGACCCCGATCGCTATCCACTGAGCCGCGAGGCCCCCTACCAGCGTGGCTAGACGGGCCTGCGGGTTCATTATAGCCCGTGCTGCCCGGAACGGTTCCCAGCAGCTGAATCTATAACAACAACAGCTAGACTGGTGCCCAGGTGCCCAGGCCAGTCTCCCATGACCGTGGGGCATGTGTTAATACTGCCAGTAATGTGGGCAGGCGGCCTCTGGTGCCCAGATGTTGTCATGCCCACACTAAGGGCGGTGCCCCACTAACCTGCCCAGCCACAGCGCCACGCTGAACCTTGTACCCCTCCCTCCCCCCCTCCCCCCTGCTGCAGGGGTCGTGTGTGTGTGTGAGTGTGGGAGGCTGGGCAGCCCCTCCTCGTCCCTCCTAGCCCCTCCTCACCTGGATTTTATGGTCTATTTTTGGGCATGTTGGCGCCCGTCTGTGGTGGAGGCCATTTAGAGCGGCTGTCACTGGTAACTGAGGCAGGGCGGAAGTCCGCCCTCGCCCGACGCTGTGCCCGCCCCCGTCGGGTCCTCGCTGGAACAAACATCACCTTCTTGCTTGTTGGAGCCCGCGGGTGTGTGCTGCAGTGTTTGTGAGTACTGGGGCGCGTGTGTGGGCGGCTGTGGCGGCGCCGTGGGCGGCCTGACTCACCCGCCCCAAGTGTGGGTGACGTCACACGCGAGGACACCCACTCTCACACACACACACACACACACACACACACACACACACACACACACACACACACACACACACACACACACACACACACACACACACACACACACACACATACACATACACACACACACACACACACACACACACACACACACACACACACACACACACACACACACACACACACACACACACACACACACACACACACACACACACACGTACACACACACGTACACACACACACACGATAAACTATTCAACACTGGTGGTACACGAACAAGGGGACACAGGTGGAAACTGAGTACCCACATGAGCCACAGAGACGTTAGAAAGAACTTTTTCAGTGTGGGAGTAGTTAACAGGTGGAATGCATTAGGCAGTGATGTGGTGGAGGCTGACTCCATACACAGTTTCAAGTGTAAATATGATATTAGCAGTCTCCGTGGTGTAGTGGTAAGACACTCGCCTGGCGTTCCGCGAGCGCTATGTCATGGGTTCGTATCCTGGCCGGGGAGGATTTACTGGGCGCAATTCCTTAACTGTAGCCTCTGTTTAACGCAACAGTAAAATGTGTACTTGGATGAAAAAACGATTCTTCGCGGCAGGGGATCGTATTCCAGGGACCATAGGATTAAGGACTTGCCCGAAACGCTACGCGTACTAGTGGCTGTACAAGAATGTAACAACTCTTGTATATATCTCAAAAAAAAATAGAGCCCAATAGGCTCTGGAACCTGTACACCAGTTGATTGACAGTTGAGAGGCGGGACCAAAGAGCCAGAGCTCAACCCCCGCAAACACAACTAACGGTATGGTGTATAACAGGTCACTGGAAACAGGAGACCTACCGGAAACCTTGAAGACGGCTAATGTGGTCCCAATATACAAAAAGGGTGACAGGCAAGAGGCACTGAACTACAGGCCACTTTCCCTAACTTGTATACCATGCAAGGTGATGGAGAAGATCGTGAGGAAAAGGCTCGTAGAGCATCTGGAGGGAAACAGCTTTGTTACACACCACCAGCATGGGTTCATAGAGAGTAAATCGTGCCTCACAGGTTTAATAGAATTCTATGACCAGCCGACAATAATTTGCCAAGAAGGAATAGGAAAAGCAGACTTCATTTTTTGTATAATGTGAGAAAGCCTTTGACACAGTACCACATAAGAGACTAGTGCACAAACTGGAGATGCAGGCAGGAGTGAAAGGGAAGGTACTCCACTGGATAAGAGAGTACCTAAGCAACAGGACACACCGAGTCACTGTGAGGGGTGAGGTCTCAGACTGGAAGACGTCACCAGTGGAGTCCCACAGGGTTCAGTCCTTGGACCTATACTGTTTCTGATATACGTAAATGATCTCCCAGAAATACTCGTTCCTCTCAGTGTTTGCTGATGATGCAACAATTATGAGGAGGATTACGACCGAGGAAGATAGCAAGAGGCTACAAGATGACCTAGAGAAGCGGAAGTAATGATCCAACAAATGGCTGCTAGAGTTTAACTCAAGTAAATGTAAAGTAATAAAGCCTGGTGGAAAAGGAGTATCTAGGAATATTACACCACACCTGTCCCCTGAAGCACACACCACCACACCTGTCCCCTGAAGCACATAGCACCACACCTGTCCCCTGAAGCACATAGCACTACACCTGTCCCCTGAAGCACACACCACCACACCTGTCCCCTGAAGCACATAGCACCACACCTGTCCCCTGAAGCACACACCACCACACCTGTCCCCTGAAGCACACACCACCACACCTGTCCCCTGAAGCACATAGCACCACACCTGTCCCCTGAAGCACACACCACCACACCTGTCCCCTGAAGCACACACCACCACACCTGTCCCCTGAAGCACATAGCACCACACCTGTCCCCTGAAGCACATAGCACTACACCTGTCCCCTGAAGCACACACCACCACACCTGTCCCCTGAAGCACATAGCACCACACCTGTCCCCTGAAGCACACACCACCACACCTGTCCCCTGAAGCACACACCACCACACCTGTCCCCTGAAGCACATAGCACCACACCTGTCCCCTGAAGCACACACCACCACACCTGTCCCCTGAAGCACATAGCACCACACCTGTCCCCTGAAGCACACGGCACCACACCTGTCCCCTGAAGCACATAGCACCACACCTGTCCCCTGAAGCACACGGCACCACACCTGTCCCCTGAAGCACACACCACCACACCTGTCCCCTGAAGCACACGGCACCACACCTGTCCCCTGAAGCACACACCACCACACCTGTCCCCTGAAGCACACGGCACTACACCTGTCCCCTGAAGCACATAGCACCACACCTGTCCCCTGAATCACATAGCACCACACCTGTCCCCTGAAGCACATAGCACCACACCTGTCCCCTGAAGCACACGGCACTACACCTGTCCCCTGAAGCACACGGCACTACACCTGTCCCCTGAAGCACACGGCACTACACCTGTCCCCTGAAGCACACGGCACTACACCTGTCCCCTGAAGCACACGGCACTACACCTGTCCCCTGAAGCACACGGCACTACACCTGTCCCCTGAAGCACACGGCACTACACCTGTCCCCTGAAGCACACGGCACTACACCTGTCCCCTGAAGCACACGGCACTACACCTGTCCCCTGAAGCACACGGCACTACACCTGTCCCCTGAAGCACACGGCACTACACCTGTCCCCTGAAGCACACGGCACTACACCTGTCCCCTGAAGCACACGGCACCACACCTGTCCCCTGAAGCACACGGCACCACACCTGTCCCCTGAAGCACACGGCACTACACCTGTCTCCTGAAGCACACGGCACTACACCTGTCCCCTGAAGCACACACCACCACACCTGTCCCCTGAAGCACACGGCACTACACCTGTCCCCTGAAGCACACGGCACTACACCTGTCCCCTGAAGCACACGGCACCACACCTGTCCCCTGAAGCACACGGCACCACACCTGTCCCCTGAAGCACATAGCACCACACCTGTCCACTGAATCACATAGCACCACACCTGTCCCCTGAAGCACATAGCACCACACCTGTCCCCTGAAGCACATAGCACCACACCTGTCCCCTGAAGCACATAGCACCACACCTGTCCCCTGAAGCACACACCACCACACCTGTCCCCTGAAGCACATAGCACCACACCTGTCCCCTGAAGCACACACCACCACACCTGTCCCCTGAAGCACATAGCACCACACCTGTCCCCTGAAGCACATAACACCACACCTGTCCCCTGAAGCACATAGCACCACACCTGTCCCCTGAAGCACACACCACCACACCTGTCCCCTGAAGCACACGGCACTACACCTGTCCCCTGAAGCACACGGCACTACACCTGTCCCCTGAAGCACATAGCACCACACCTGTCCCCTGAAGCACACAGCATCACACACCTGTCTCCTGAAGCACACACCACCACACCTGTCCCCTGAAGCACATAGCACCACACCTGTCCCCTGAAGCACATAGCACCACACCTGTCCCCTGAAGCACATAGCACCACACCTGTCCCCTGAAGCACACACCACCACACCTGTCCCCTGAAGCACATAACACCACACCTGTCCCCTGAAGCACATAGCACCACACCTGTCCCCTGAAGCACATAGCACCACACACCTGTCCCCTGAAGCACACAGCACCACACCTGTCTCCTGAAGCCCTCAACATCACACCTGTCCCCTGAAGCACACGGCACTACACCTGTCCCCTGAAGCACACAGCACCACACCTGTCCCCTGAAGCACACGGCACTACACCTGTCCCCTGAAGCACACACCACCACACCTGTCCCCTGAAGCACATAGCACCACACCTGTCCTCTGAAGCACATAGCACCACACCTGTCCCCTGAAGCACATAGCACCACACCTGTCCCCTGAAGCACATAGCACCACACCTGTCCCCTGAAGCACATAGCACCACACCTGTCCCCTGAAGCACACAGCATCACACACCTGTCTCCTTAAGCACACACCACCACACCTGTCCCCTGAAGCACATAGCACCACACCTGTCCCCTGAAGCACATAGCACCACACCTGTCCCCTGAAGCACATAGCACCACACCTGTCCCCTGAAGCACATAGCACCACACCTGTCCCCTGAAGCACATAGCACCACACCTGTCCCCTGAAGCACATAGCACCACACCTGTCCCCTGAAGCACATTGCACCACACCTGTCCCCTGAAGCACACAGCATCACACACCTGTCTCCTGAAGCACTCAACATCACACCTGTCCCCTGAAGCACACGGCACTACACCTGTCCCCTGAAGCACACGGCACTACACCTGTCCCCTGAAGCACACGGCACTACACCTGTCTCCTGAAGCACACAGCACCACACACCTGTCCCCTGAAGCACACAGCACCACACAACTGTCCCCTGAAGCACACAGCACCACACAACTGTCTCCTGAAGCACACAGCACCACACCTGTCCCCTGAAGCACACAGCACCACACAACTATCTCCTGAAGCACACAGCACCACACCTGTCCCCTGAAGCACACAGCACCACACAACTATCTCCTGAAGCACACAGCACCACACCTGTCCCCTGAAGCACACAGCACCACACACCTCTCCCCTGAAGCACACAGCACCACACAACTGTCCCCTGAAGCACACAGCACCACACCTGTCCCCTGAAGCACACAGCACCACACCTGTCCCCTGAAGCACACAGCACCACACCTGTCTCCTGAAGCACACAGCACCACACACCTGTCTCCTGAAGCACACACCACCACACCTGTCTCCTGAAGCACACAGCACCACACCTGTCTCCTGAAGCACACAGCACCACACCTGTCCCCTGAAGCACACAGCACCACACCTGTCCCCTGAAGCACACGGCACTACACCTGTCCCCTGAAGCACACACCTGTCTCCTGAAGCACACAGCACCACACCTGTCTCCTGAAGCACACAGCACCACACCTGTCCCCTGAAGCACACAGCACCACACCTGTCCCCTGAAGCACACACCACACACCTGTCTCCTGAAGCACACAGCACCACACAACTGTCTCCTGAAGCACACAGCACCACACCTGTGTCCTGAAGCACACAGCACCACACCTGTCCCCTGAAGCACACGGCACTACACCTGTCCCCTGAAGCACACAGCACCACACCTGTCTCCTGAAGCACACAGCACCACACAACTGTCTCCTGAAGCACACACCACCACACCTGTGTCCTGAAGCACACAGCACCACACCTGTCCCCTGAAGCACACGGCACTACACCTGTCCCCTGAAGCACACAGCACCACACCTGTCCCCTGAAGCACACAGCACCACACCTGTCCCCTGAAGCACACACCACCACACCTGTCCCCTGAAGCACACACCACACACCTGTCTCCTGAAGCACACAGCACCACACAACTGTCTCCTGAAGCACACAGCACCACACAACTGTCTCCTGAAGCACACAGCACCACACCTGTCCCCTGAAGCACTCAGCACCACACAACTGTCTCCTGAAGCACACAGCACCACACAACTGTCTCCTGAAGCACACAGCACCACACAACTGTCTCCTGAAGCACACAGCACCACACCTGTCCCCTGAAGCACTCAGCACCACACACCTGTCCCCTGAAGCACACACCACACACCTGTCTCCTGAAGCACACAGCACCACACAACTGTCTCCTGAAGCACACAGCACCACACAACTGTCTCCTGAAGCACACAGCACCACACCTGTCCCCTGAAGCACTCAGCACCACACACCTGTCCCCTGTTTGACCTGACTACAGGAGGGCAGTCCTATATACCCATGTTTGACCTGACCACAGGAGGGCAGTCCTATATACCCATGTTTGACCTGATCACAGGAGGGCAGTCCTATATACCCATGTTTGACCTGATCACATGAGGGCAGTCCTATATACCCATGTTTGACCTGATCACAGGAGGGCAGTCCTATATACCCATGTTTGACTTGCCCACAGGAGTGTAGTCCTATATACCCATGTTTGACCTGATCACAGGAGGGCAGTCCTATATACCCATGTTTGACCTGATCACATGAGGGCAGTCCTATATACCCATGTTTGACCTGATCACAGGAGGGCAGTCCTATATACCCATGTTTGACCTGATCACAGGAGGGCAGTCCTATATACCCATGTTTGACCTGCCCACAGGAGGGCAGTCCTATATACCCATGTTTGACCTGCCCACAGGAGTGTAGTCCTATATACCCATGTTTGACCTGCCCACAGGAGGGCAGTCCTATATACCCATGTTTGACCTGCCCACAGGAGGGCAGTCCTATATACCCATGATTGACCTGACCACAGGAGTCCTATATGTTGGCAGACGACACAAAACTAATGAGAATATTTAAGACAGAAGAAAGACTGAAAGATATCCCAAGATAACTTAACATTACTGCGGTACTGGTCCGGGAAATGGCTACTGGAATTCAACCCCAGCAAGTGTAAGGTGGTGGAGCTAGGAGAGGGCGACCAGAGGTATGAAGGGTGGTACACAGTGAAGGGACACTCCTCATCTGTAGCAACTTGACAACAACAGTTATGAGTGAATATAAAGTCAACTATAAAGAGTCTGCAGGGGCCAGATTCACGAAAGCACTTACGCAAACACTTACGAACCTGTCCATCTTTTCTCAATCTTTGGCGGCTTTGTTTCCAATTATTAAACAGTTAATGAGCTCCGAAACACCAGGAGGCTGTTTATAACAATAATAACAGTTGAATGGGAAGTTTTCATGCTTGTAAACTGTTTAATAAATGTAACCAAAGCCGTCAAAGATTGAGGAAAGATGTACACGTTCGTAAGTGTTTGCGTAAGTGCTTTCGTGAATCTGGCCCCTGGACAAGTATAAAGCCAAGTCTAACTATACATGTACATCTATAACAACAGCAGAACACTCCACTTGGACAAGCGTCAGCACATCATTCGTGAACCTAAATAAGGCGGCCTTCAGATCACTGTACACCGCCTACGTGAGACCAGTTCTAGAGTATGCAGCCCGGCCCCCGTCCCAAACACCACAAAAGGAAACATGAAAAGATTCAGAGGTTAGCAACGCGGCTCCTCCCTCCACAGAGAGGCATGAGGTATGAAGAAAGAGTTGGGCCTAACGTCGCCAGAAAGGAAAGTGAGGGGACATGATAGAGACATACATAATACTTACATATACAGAGGTACTGAAATTGGAGAAGGTGAAAATGTTCGCACAACAGAGCAAGAGTGCATGTGGAGGCAGGCTTGAGAAACAGATGAGCCATAGAGATATTGGTAATGGATTGGGAGCATTTGCGTTAGGCGATCTACATGTATCGAGGCGGGGCCCATGAGTTAAAGCACACACACACAGGTGTACTCACCTATTTGTATTCACCTATTTGTGCTTGCGGGGGTTGAGCTCTGGCTCTTTGGTCCCGCCTCTCAACTGTCAATCAACTGGTGTACAGGTTCCTGAGCCTATTGGGCTCTATCATATCTACACTTGAAACTGTGTATGGAGTCAGCCTCCACCACATCACTGCCTAATGCATTCCACCTGTTAACTACTCCCACACTGAAAAAGTTCTTTCTAACGTCTCTGTGGCTCATGTGGGCACTCAATTTCCACCTGTGTCCCCTTGTTCGTGTGCCCCTTGTGTTAAAAAGTCTGTCTTTATCTACCCTATCAATTCCTCTGAGAATCTTGTATGTGGTGATCATGTCCCCTCTGTGAGTGTGTGTGTGTGTGTGTTTGTGAAAAAAAATAGTTAGCAACAGTTGGTTGATTGACAGTTGAGAGGCGGGCCGCTCTGAACTCGGACCCATCCTGTTTCTAAGATATGTAAACGATCTTCCAGAGGGTATAGACTCATTCTTCTCAATGTTTGCTGATGATGCAAACATTATGAGAAGAATCAAGACGGATGAAGATAGACAGAGACTACAGGATGACCTGGACAAACTGGTGGAATGGTCTAGAAAATGGCTGCTAAAGTTCAACTCGGGAAAGTGTAAAGTAATGAAATTAGGCGAAGGGAGCAGGAGGCTGAACACAAGGTACCATCTGGGAGGTGATAACCTGCAAGAGTCAAATAGAGAGAAAGATCTGGGGGTCGATATCACACCGAACCTATCCCCAGAGGCCCACATCAAAAGGATATCATCAGCGGCATATGCTAGACTGGCCAATATAAAAACAGAAGAGTAAGGGGAGACATGATAACCACCTACAAAATTCTCAGGGGAATTGACAGGCTGGACAAAGACAAACTCTTCAGCGCGGGTGGGACACGAACAAGGGGACACAGGTGGAAACTTAGTACCTACATGAGCCACAGAGACGTTAGAAAGAACTTTTTCAGTGTCAGAGTAGTTAACAGGTGGAATGCATTAGGCAGTGATGTGGTGGAGGCTGACTCCATACACAGTTTCAAGTGTAGATATGATAGAGCCCAATAGGCTCAGGAACCTGTACACCAGTTGATTGACGGTTGAGAGGCGGGACCAAAGAGCCAGAGCTCAACCCCCGCAAACACAATTTGGTGAGTACAACTAGGTGAGTACACACGTTAAGAAATGCTTACATTGTGTGAACTTAGAACTGTTACATCTGGCTGTGTACTGGACTGTTACATCTGGCTGTGTACTGGACTGTTTACATCTGGTTGTGTACTGAACTGTTTACATCTGGCTGTGGACTGAACTGTTTACATCTGGCTGTGTACTGGACTGTTTACATCTGGTTGTGTACTGAACTGTTTACATCTGGCTGTGGACTGAACTGTTTACATCTGGCTGTGTACTGGACTGTTTACATCTGGTTGTGTACTGAACTGTTTACATCTGGCTGTGTACTGGACTGTTACATCTGGCTGTGTACTAGACTGTTACATCTGGCTGTGTACTGAACTGTTACATCTGGCTGTGTACTGGACTGTTTACATCTGGCTGTGTACTGGACTGTTTACATCTGGCTGTGTACTGGACTGTTTACATCTGGTTGTGTACTGGACTGTTACATCTGGCTGTGTACTGAACTGTTACATCAGGTTGTGTACTGGACTGTTACATCTGGCTGTGTACTGGACTGTTTACATCTGGCTGTGTACTGGACTGTTTACATCTGGTTGTGTACTAGACTGTTACATCTGGCTGTGTACTGGACTGTTTACATCTGGCTGTGTACTGGACTGTTTACATCTGGTTGTGTACTGGACTGTTAATCTGGCTGTGTACTGAACTGTTACATCTGGCTGTGTACTGAACTGTAACATCTGGCTGTGTACTAGACTGTTACATCTGGCTGTGTACTGAACTGTTACATCTGGCTGTGTACTGGACTGTTACATCAGGCTGTGTACTAGACTGTTACATCTGGCTGTGTACTGAACTGTTACATCTGGCTGTGTACTGGACTGTTACATCAGGCTGTGTACTAGACTGTTACATCTGGCTGTGTACTGAACTGTTACATCTGGCTGTGTACTGGACTGTTACATCAAGCTGTCTACTGAACTGTTACATCTGGCTGTGTACTGAATTGTTACATCTGGCTGTGGACTGAACTGTTACATCTGGCTGTGTACTGAACTGTTACATCTGGCTGTGGACTGAACTGTTACATCTGACTGTGTACTGAACTGTTACATCTGACTGTGTACTGGACTGTTACATCAGGCTGTCTACTGAACTGTTACATCTGGCTGTGTACTGAACTGTTACATCTGGCTGTGGACTGAACTGTTACATCTGACTGTGTACTGAACTGTTACATCTGACTGTGTACTGGACTGTTACATCAGGCTGTCTACTGAACTGTTACATCTGGCTGTGTACTGAACTGTTACATCTGGCTGTGGACTGAACTGTTACATCTGACTGTGTACTGAACTGTTACATCTGACTGTGTACTGGACTGTTACATCTGGCTGTGGACTGAATTGTTACATCTGGCTGTGTACTGAACTGTTACATCTGGCTGTGTACTGAACTGTTACATCTGGCTGTGTACTGAACTGTTACATCTGGCTGTGTACTGAACTGTTACATCTGGCTGTGTACTAGAGAGCCCCCCCCACACCACCCGTCAACGCCTCGCGAAATCGCACGAATTCCATGTGAAAATAGTGGTGATATGCGGGCATAGAGGTGTGGGCGTGGGCTGTGGGCGGGGGTAGAGGTGTGTGTGTGGTGGCGGAGGGTGGGGTATGGGGGCACAGGTGGGGTATATAAGGACGCCCGCGTCCCGCTGCCCTTCATAGTGCTCGCAAGTGAGAGGAAGAGAGAGTGACATTCGCTACACCTACTGCGTAGTGTTGGACTTGTTTTGTGTATTTACATTGGTGAGTACAGCGCGGTTGACAGTCGGTGGCGACCTGTCAACTGTCATTCGACGTCCTTGACACCACATTGACAGGATCTGGCTTTCTGGAGGACGATATGAGTTGCAGAGATGTTTTCCAAGTGTCTGAGTGACGGAGTGGTGGAGAGGAGGCAGTGAGTGACTGGGCGTCAGATATCAAGGCCTCTGATGTCAGATATCAAGGCCCTGATGTCAGATATCAAGGCCTCTGATGTCAGATATCAAGGCCCTGATGTCAGATATCAATGCCTCTGATGTCAGATATCAAGGCCCTGATGTCAGATATCAAGGCCTCTGACGTCAGATATCAAGGCCTCTGGCGTCAGATAGCAAGGCCTCTGATGTCAGATATCAAGGCCTCTGACGTCAGATATCAAGGCCCTGACGTCAGATATCAAGGCCTCTGACGTCAGATATCAAGGCCTCTGACGTCAGATATCAAGGCCTTTGACGTCAGATATCAAGGCCTCTGACGTTAGATAGCAAGGCTTTTGACGTCAGATATCAAGGCCTCTGACGACAGATATCAAGGCCTCTGACGTCAGATATCAAGGCCTCTGACGTCAGATATCAAGGCCTCTGACGTTAGATAGCAAGGCTTTTGACGTCAGATATCAAGGCCTCTGACGTCAGATATCAAGGCCTCTGACGTCAGATATCAAGGCCTCTGACGTTAGATAGCAAGGCTTTTGACGTCAGATATCAAGGCCTCTGACGACAGATATCAAGGCCTCTGACGTCAGATCTCAAGGCCTCTGACGTCAGATATCAAGGCCTCTGACGTCAGATATCAAGGCCTCTGACGTCAGATATCAAGGCCTCTGACGTCAGATAGCAAGGCCTCTGACGTCAGATAGCAAGGCCTCTGACGACAGATATCAAGGCCTCTGACGTCAGATATCAAGGCCTCTGACGACAGATATCAAGGCATCTGACGTCCAGTGTTGTCTTAATGTGTCCCTTTTTGTCATTTTTTGCCTGAATTTACCTGTGGGACGCCTTTGGTGGCCCTGGAAGGGGGCCAGGGAGCCGGATAGAAGGTCAAGACCCATAGTCAGAGGGCAGGTGGCCGGCTGGAGGGATGTAACAATGGGGTTATCTTGAGGATATCTTGAGGTTATCTTGAGGTTATCTTGAGGGTATTTTGAGGTTATCTTGAGATGATTTCGGGGCTTTAGTGTCCCCGCGGCCCGGTCCTCGACCAGGCCTCCACCCCCAGGAAGCAGCCCGTGACAGCTGGCTAACACCCAGGTACCTATTTTACTGCTAGGTAACAGGGGCATAGGGTGAAAGAAACTCTGCCCATTGTTTCTCGCCGGCGCCCGGGATCGAACCCGGAACCACAGGATCACAAGTCCAGCGTGCGGTCCTCTCGGCCGACCGGAGGAAGGAAGAGCGGAAAGCGGAAGGTGTCTACACCATAAGTGAAAGGCCACTACATGTGAGGTTTGGGATATAATTCCATCATCACTACCACCAGTGGTACACACACAGACAGGGTGCCATCAGCGGCATACGACCTGCTGGCGAACATTAGAACCTTCGTTTATAGTCAGCATAGCATTCTATATACCACTCTATACCATTCTATATATATATATATATATATATATATATATATATATATATATATATATATATATATATATATATATATATATATATATATATATATATATATATATATATATATAGCATTCTACACCACGACTTCAAAGGACAATGTCTCCTTTGCTGGGAGTCGGTCGGCCGAGCGGACAGCACGCTGGACTTGTGATCCTGTGGTCCTGGGTTCGATCCCTGGCGCCGGCGAGAAACAATGGGCAGAGTGCCTTTCACCCTATGGCCCCTGTTACCTAGCAGTAAAATAGGTACCTGGGTGTTAGTCAGCTGTCAAGGGCTGCTTCCTGAGGGGTGGAGGCCTGGTCGAGGACCGGGCCGCGGGGACTTTAAAAAGCCCCGAAATCATCTCAAGATAACTTCAAGATAACCACTTGTGTTAGACCAATACTGAACTATGCAGCACCGGCCTGAAACCCACATATACGAAGCATAAAATTAAAACTGAAAAAATGCAGAGATTTGCGACTAGATTAGTGCCAGAGCTTTGTGAGTTACCTGTGAGGGTGTAGAAACTGGGCCTCACAATTATGGAGGACTGAAGAATCACAGACATGACCACAACATACAAGATACTGAGGGGGATAGACAAGGTGAATATGGCCTCTATTTATTGAGAGAAAGTTGGACGACTATAAGAAGTTCTTGAAGCCACCTCCAGCAACAACTTTAAAGCCAGATTCAACAATGAATCTGAACGTGAGAATAGTTAAGGTATAAGGGAACAGGTACAACAAGGCTGGTTGGCGAGGCATGTGGAGGTAGATCTCTCTCCACAGTAATCACTGACGGGTAAGTGCCCAACACTTCAACTCTGTGAATGAACTGAAGATCTTCATGTGTACATCGCGCATGTACATTACGTGTGTGTACACCACTTGTGTACACCACTTGTGTACACCACGTGTGTACAATGCATCTTGGAGAACGCGACAAAACCAACAATATACTGCCCCAGCCATCATGGAAACAGGAGACTGATAAGGTGCAGTGCACTCAAAGACATATACACTTATACATATTAGTGAGCTGCTTCACCTTCACCTCGTGTGTGTGTGTGTGTGTGTGTGTGTGTGTGTGTGTGTGTGTGTGTGTGTGTGTGTGTGTGTGTGTGTGTGTGTGTGTGTGTGTGTGTGTGTGCTCACCTAATTGTACTCACCTAATTGTGCTTGCGGGTGTTGAGCTCTGGCTCTTTGGTCCCGCCTCTCAACCGTCAATCAACTGGTGTACAGATTCCTGAGCCTATTGGGCTCTATCATATCTACATTTGAAACTGTGTATGGAGTCAGCCTCCACCACATCACTTCCTAATGCATTCCATTTACTAACTACTCTGACACTGAAAAAGTTCCTTCTAACGTCTCTGTGGCTCATTTGGGTACTCAGTTTCCACCTGTGTCCCCTTGTTAGCGTCCCACCAGTGCTGAATAGTTCATCCTTGTTTACCCGGTCGATTCCCCTGAGGATTTTGTAGGTTGTGATCATGTCCCCCCTTACTCTTCTGTCTTCCAGTGTCGTAAGGTGCATTTCCCGCAGCCTTTCCTCATAACTCATGCCTCTTAGTTCTGGGACTAGTCTAGTAGCATACCTTTGGACTTTTTCCAGCTTCGTCTTGTGCTTGACAAGGTACGGGCTCCATGCTGGGGCCGCATACTCCAGGATTGGTCTTACATATGTGGTGTACAAGATTCTGAATGATTCCTTACACAGGTTCCTGAACGCCGTTCTGATGTTAGCCAGCCTCGCATATGCCGCAGATGTTATTCTCTTTATGTGGGCTTCAGGAGACAGGTTTGGTGTGATATGTGTGTGTGTGTGTGTGTGTTGTTGAATATGACCGAAAGAGTAAGATTAATAATTCTAACACGAATCTTCTCAATATTTATCATATTTTCTTCACTGTCGGGGATAGTTGAAAAATTAACTCACCAAAGTTCATTTTCACATTTTATTTATGATCTGACGCCTAGAAGCGTTTCACAAGACACTTCTTACATTTCCAAAGACAATTTTACATTGCTAATGCTTATATTTGCTTGAGGCGAGGCGATACAGGACATGATAGAGATGAACAAGTTGATCAGTGGGAACACCATTGCTTGTTCTATCTTCTTCCTTCTCTGTTGGTCCGGGGTCTTGAAGTGGGTAGAATGTATTTAGGTGTAAAATTGGCTGTTGATTGTTGGTTTTAACTTTTTACTGTGTAGTGCCTCGCTGATGTCGAGTCTCCTGTTGTCGCTGTATCTGTCGATAATTTCTGTGTTGCTTGTTAAGATGTCTCTGGTGATGGTCTGGTTGTGTGAGGAGATTATATGCTCCTTGATGGAGCCCTGTTGTTTGTGCATTGTTAATCGCCTGGAAAGAGACGTTGTTGTCTTGCCTATATACTGAGATCTTTTGGACTTACAGTCCCCAAGTGGGCATTTGAAGGCATAGACGACGTTGGTCTCCTTCAAGGCGTTCTGTTTGGTGTCTGGAGAGTTTTTCATGGGTAGGTTGGCTGTGTTGTTTGTAGTAAATTATTAATTGTATCTTCTGATTTGTGTCTGAAGGGATAACGTTCCTATTAATAATATCTTTCAAGACACTTTTCTCCGTTTTATATATATATATAACTGGTATAGCCAGCCCTCCAGGGCTGAAAACCATCATTAAGAAACCCATTCATACCCAGATCTCTACTACCATCTATTGACATAGATAATAGCTCCAAAGAACCTCCATTTACGGGCTCACCATAGCCCGTGCTACTTGGAACATTTTTGTTCCGAGTAGCTGAATCTAAAAAACAACATATGTGAAATTGTCTTTGAAAATGTAAGAAGTGTCTTGCGAAACGCTTCTAGTCGTCAGACCAAAAATAAAATGTGAAAATGAACTTTGTAGAGTTAATTTTTCAACTACCCTCGAAAGTGAAGAAAAACATAAGATATATTGAGAAGACTCGTGTTAGAATCATAAATCTTACTCTTTCGGTCGTATTCAACAACATATGTTTACAAGGAAGACTGCTACCAATATATATATATATATATATATATATATATATATATATATATATATATATATATATATATATATAATCTTTGGACAACACCCACCAGTGGGCCTCGAACCCAGAAAGCACAGCTACCTTCCAGTAGCTGCCATAACTAGTACGCCTTAACCCACTACACCACTCAGACCCTTAAAAGAAGTAGAGATTTTGAGGTATTTATACACCTCAAATATCCCCACTTCCCAAGGGCACCAGACTAGTGAGGGGTTACTATACGTTTTTCATCAAGCCACTGTTAATGTGGGAGAACTCGTCTCCATGCTATAAGCCCATACTTATATATATATATATATATATATATATATATATATATATATATATATATATATATATATATATATATATATATATATATATATATATATATATATATATATATATATATATAATAATAATTTGGTTACATGTTAAGGTGTAAGATGTTGTTGTTAATAAGTAAGGTGTTCCAGAGGAGGCAGACGGGACAAGAGCGCCAAGATGGTGGGCACCAAGACGACCAAGACGGTGACGGTACAGAGGCGCGGCACCTTCGGCGACGACCCCTTCTTCAAGGACTCGTTGCAGGAGTGGGAGGAGGCCATGAAGAAGGTGGTGGACCGGTGGGACGACGCGGGCACAACCACTACCACCACCACCACCACCAAGCCCGAGACACGCACTGTATACCGCCAGATCCGCTCCTCGAATGTTACTTCTGACGACACCCAGGCTGTCTCCTGCACCGAGGAGGATGATAAGTACAAGGTGAGGCACGCTGTCCCCTAGCCTGGTCCCTGGTCCCTGCCCCTTGTCCCTTACACTGGTCCCTGGTCCCTGCCCCTTGTCCCTTACACTGGTCCCTGGTCCCTGCCCCTGGTCCCTGGTCCCTGCCCCTGGTCCCTTACACTGGTCCCTGGTCCCTGCCCCTTGTCCCTTACACTGGTCCCTGGTCCCTGTCCCTGGTCCCTTACACTGGTCCCTGGTCCCTGCCCCTGGTCCCTTAGCCTGGTCCCTGGTCCCTGCCCCTTGTCCCTTACACTGGTCCCTGGTCCCTGCCCCTTGTCACTTACACTGGTCCCTGGTCCCTGCCCCTTGTCCCTTACACTGGTCCCTGGTCCCTGCCCCTTGTCCCTTACACTGGTCCCTGGTCCCTGCCCCTTGTCCCTTACACTGGTCCCTGGTCCCTGGTCCCTGCCCCTGGTCCCTTACACTGGTCCCTGGTCCCTGCCCCTTGTCCCTTACACTGGTCCCTGGTCCCTGCCCCTGGTCCCTTACACTGGTCCCTGCCCCTGGTCCCTGGTCCCTGCCCCTTGTCCCTTACACTGGTCCCTGGTCCCTGCCCCTTGTCCCTTACACTGGTCCCTGGTCCCTGCCCCTTGTCCCTTACACTGGTCCCTGGTCCCTGCCCCTGGTCCCTGCCCCTGGTCCCTTACACTGGTCCCTGGTCCCTGCCCCTTGTCCCTTACACTGGTCCCTGGTCCCTGCCCCTTGTCCCTTACACTGGTCCCTGGTCCCTGCCCCTGGTCCCTTAGCCTGGTCCCTGGTCCCTGCCCCTGGTCCCTTACACTGGTCCCTGCCCCTTGTCCCTTAGCCTGGTCTCTGGTCCCTGCCCCTGGTCCCTTACACTGGTCCCTGGTCCCTGCCCCTTGTCCCTTACACTGGTCCCTGGTCCCTGCCCCTTGTCCCTTACACTGGTCCCTGGTCCCTGCCCCTTGTCCCTTACACTGGTCCCTGGTCCCTGCCCCTGGTCCCTGCCCCTGGTCCCTTACACTGGTCCCTGGTCCCTGCCCCTTGTCCCTTACACTGGTCCCTGGTCCCTGCCCCTGGTCCCTTACACTGGTCCCTGGTCCCTGCCCCTGGTCCCTTCCCCTGGTCCCTGCCCCTGGTCCCTTCCCCTGGTCCCTGCCCCTGGTCCCTGCCCCTGGTCCCTAATGTAACTTCTAAAACATAAGTTGTGTATTAATGAGGAAAGTAACAGTGTGTTACTCTGTCATCAGTGTGAGGACCTCCTGATGAACACAGTCTAAGTTACTGTTACTTGTTAAGTTCCTGTAGTGGTAGGGGGTGTTCCCTGCCCACTACAGGGGGCGTTCCCTGCCCACTACAGGGGGCGTTCCCTGCCCACTACAGGGGGCGTTCCCTGCCCACTACAGGGGCGTTCCCTGCCCACTACAGGGGCGTTCCCTGCCCACTACAGGGGGCGTTCCCTGCCCACTACAGGGGCGTTCCCTGCCCACTACAGGGGCGTTCCCTGCCCACTACAGGGGGCGTTCCCTGCCCACTACAGGGGGCGTTCCCTGCCCATTACAGGGGCGTTCCCTGCCCACTACAGGGGCGTTCCCTGCCCACTACAGGGGCGTTCCCTGCCCACTACAGGGGCGTGCCCTGCCCACTACAGGGGCGTTCCCTGCCCACTACAGGGGGCGTTCCCTGCCCACTACAGGGGCGTTCCCTGCCCACTACAGGGGGCGTTCCCTGCCCACTACAGGGGCGTTCCCTGCCCACTACAGGGGCGTTCCCTGCCCACTACAGGGGCGTTCCCTGCCCACTACAGGGGCGTTCCCTGCCCACTACAGGGGCGTTCCCTGCCCACTACAGGGGGCGTTCCCTGCCCACTACAGGGGCGTTCCCTGCCCTCTACAGGGGGCGTTCCCTGCCCACTACAGGGGCGTTCCCTGCCCACTACAGGGGCGTTCCCTGCCCACTACAGGGGCGTTCCCTGCCCACTACAGGGGCGTTCCCTGCCCACTACAGGGGCGTTCCCTGCCCACTACAGGGGCGTTCCCTGCCCACTACAGGGGCGTTCCCTGCCCACTACAGGGGCGTTCCCTGCCCACTACAGGGGGCGTTCCCTGCCCACTACAGGGGCGTTCCCTGCCCACTACAGGGGCGTTCCCTGCCCACTACAGGGGCGTTCCCTGCCCACTACAGGGGCGTTCCCTGCCCACTACAGGGGCGTTCCCTGCCCACTACAGGGGCGTTCCCTGCCCACTACAGGGGGGCGTTCCCTGCCCACTACAGGGGCGTTCCCTGCCCACTACAGGGGCGTTCCCTGCCCACTACAGGGACACTCCCCCCTGCCCACTACAGGGACACTCCCCCCTGCCCACTACAGGGACACTCCCCCCTGCCCACTACAGGGACACTCCCCCCTGACCACTACAGGGACACTCCCCCCTGCCCACTACAGGAGCAGCAATAATTCTCGCTAACAATAGCGGTGTCCCCTCCCAATACACAAAGAGTGGTCCGCCCCGTCCACGAACTACGAGTGCCTGCTAAACAACCTACTTGACGTCACAGATGATGGTCGACGTCAAGGACTTCAAGCCTGAGGACATCAACGTGAAGATCGTGGACGACACGGTGGTGGTGGAGGGCAAGATAGAGAAGAAAGAAGGGAACGCCGTGTCGACGCAGATGTTTACTCGGAGATTCATTCTCCCGCCTTCCATTAACCTCAACGGTGTGTCTTCGGCCCTCTCTCGCGACGGTGTCCTCACCATCAACGCCCCCAAGCTGGTGAGTGGCTCTGGTGGTTCCTGGATGGTGAGTGGCTCTGGTGGTTCCTGGATGGTGAGTGGCTCTGGTGGTTCCTGGATGGTGAGTGGCTCTGGTGGTTCCTGGCTGGTGAGTGGCTCTTGGTCCTCACCATCAACGCCCCCAAGATGGTGAGTGCCTCTGGTGCCTGGATGGTGAGTGGCTCTGGTGGTTCCTGGATGGTGGTTCCTGGATGGTGAGTGCCTCTGGTTCCAGGATGGTGAGTGCCTCTGGTTCCAGGATAGTGAGTGCCTCTGGTTCCAGGATTGTGAGTGCCTCTGGTTCCAGGATGGTGAGTGCCTCTGGTTCCAGGATGGTGAGTGCCTCTGGTTCCTGGATGGTGGGTGCCTCTGGTGCCTGGATGGTGAGTGCCCCTGGTTCCTGGATGGTGAGTGCCTCTGGTTCCAGGATTGTGAGTGCCTCTGGTTCCAGGATGGTGAGTGCCTCTGGTTCCTGGATGGTGAGTGCCTCTGGTTCCAGGATTGTGAGTGCCTCTGGTTCCAGGATGGTGAGTGCCTCTGGTTCCAGGATGGTGAGTGCCTCTGGTTCCAGGATTGTGAGTGCCTCTGGTTCCAGGATGGTGAGTGCCTCTGGTTCCTGGATGGTGAGTGCCTCTGGTTCCTGGATGGTGAGTGCCTCTGGTTCCTGGATGGTGGGTGCCTCTGGTGCCTGGATGGTGAGTGCCCCTGGTTCCTGGATGGTGAGTGCCTCTGGTTCCAGGATGGTGAGTGCCTCTGGTTCCTGGATGGTGAGTGCCTCTGGTTCCTGCATGGTGAGTGCCTCTGGTTCCAGGATTGTGAGTGCCTCTGGTTCCAGGATGGTGAGTGCCTCTGGTTCCTGGATGGTGAGTGCCTCAGGTTCCAGGATTGTGAGTGCCTCTGGTTCCAGGATGGTGAGTGCCTCTGGTTCCAGGATGGTGAGTGCCTCTGGTTCCTGGATGGTGAGTGCCTCTGGTTCCAGGATGGTGAGTGCCTCTGGTTCCAGGATGGTGAGTGCCTCTGGTTCCAGGATGGTGAGTGCCCCTGGTTCCTGGATGGTGAGTGCCTCTGGTTCCAGGATGGTGAGTGCCTCTGGTGCCTGGATGGTGAGTGCCTCTGGTTCCAGGATGGTGAGTGCCTCTGGTTCCTGGATGGTGAGTGCCTCTGGTTCCAGGATGGTGAGTGCCTCTGGTGCCTGGATGGTGAGTGCCTCTGGTTCCAGGATGGTGAGTGCCTCTGGTTCCTGGATGGTGAGTGCCTCTGGTTCCAGGATGGTGAGTGCCTCTGGTGCCTGGATGGTGAGTGCCTCTGGTTCCAGGATGGTGAGTGCCTCTGGTTCCAGTGAACTTTGGTAAACGTTTGTACAAATTATATATATTTTTTGCAATTTCTTTAAATAATAATAATAATAATAATGAACAAATCCACAAAGCCTGTGATGAGAGTTCGAACCTACGTACAGGATGTTCCCAGACGCGCCTTAGTCAACTGTACCAACTAGTGAGTGCTACTGGCCCCCCCCCCCTACGAGGGTCCCGAAGCTTCTACTGAAGCCTAACCGGAGAGTCACACAATCTCCCCCCTGCACCCGGGCTTGCCTCTGCTGCCGCTCCGTCAGTACCCTTGAAGTAGGTCCTCGTGGAGGCACTAACACTACAGGGGTACAATTCTTTGACCATGTCGCGGGTACAGTTGACTAGCGCCCGTCTGGGAACATCCTGTGTGTAGGTTCGAACCCTCATCAATGCCCTTGTGGATTTGTTCATTTGATATATTATGTTATTGTGATTTCTGAATGTAATATAATGTCAAGTATTTGATGTTCAGTTTCTTTAAATAGCAGATTGTTTGCACCTTAAACCTTCTTAAAATAGTAAATTATTTTCACCTTAAAGCTTCTTAAAATAGTAAATTATTTTCACTTTAAAGCTTCTTAAAATAGTAAATTATTTTCACCTTAAACTGAGCAAAATATTCACCTGAATATTCAAAATATTCAATATAAAATATTTTAATATTATTGACAGTAATTCAATTTAGTTCTTCATAATTAATTGTATTTTTTGTTCTTTCCTCTGTAGAAGTAGACATCAGAATTAACGTGAATTTTTGTTTTGGTATTTAGTATTTAGATGACTATTAAGCTGTTGACTGTGTTCGCATTAGTTGTGCTAACCCGTCATGCGCAGTAGAGCTTCCTTTGTTTATGTTGAGCATGTGTGTATGTGTCAGGCGAGCCACGTGACCAGTCGTCAGCGAAATGTTCCCATCACCTCCGGCGCCAAGAACGGCTCAACCACCTTCACCAGCAGGCCGAGCGGCTTCACTCCGAGCACCTCGGACCAGCACACCGGGTCAGACAAGCGCTACCTCTCCCACACTCCCCTGCACGAGAATGCTGCCAAGGGCGCCGCCCACACGCCCCTCCACACTGAAGTCGTCGAGCACTCCTCGCGCGACCACTGGACCTCCTTCAACGACATGGTGGAGAAATCTCAGCGGGAAATGGAAGACATGATGCGTCGCCACTCGCTGAAATCCAGTGTGGAGCCGACGGCGTCAGTCTCCACCAGTCTAGACGTTTCTAAGCCATCTAGCGCCCTGGTTCGACCCCCTGCGGGAGTGTCCACGAGTCATGACGTGATCACCGCGGGAAAGAACGTGACGGAGCGCAAGGAGCAGCGCTGGGAGGACAAACCTGCGCCCGGCGTCACCCGTACCAACCGCATCCTGAACGAGAACACCGAGTTGAAGGGCGCTGATGGGTCTGTTGTGGGTAGCAAGAAGCGCTCGGAGCAGGAGAGTCACGCCGAGGGCTCCAACGAGCAGGTTCTCCCCGACGGCACCAAAAAGCGAACCTTCACTAAAAACTATGAGACCCGCAAGGTGTACAGCTTCAACACCAGCGACCCCAAGGCCTTGTGAGTGAGCCGGCCTGGACACGTAGAGAACTGGATACATACACGAACGACCCCAAGGCCTTGTGAGTGAGCCGGCCTAGACACGTAGAGAACTGGATACATACACGAACGACCCCAAGGCCTTGTGAGTGAGCCGGCCTAAACACGTAGAGAACTGGATACATACACGAACGACCCCAAGGCCTTGTGAGTGAGCCGGCCTAGACACGTAGAGAACTGGATACATACACGAACGACCCCAAGGCCTTGCCAGCAAGCCAGCCTGGACACGTAGAGAACTGGATAAATACATGTGTAGCGTCCATGATACATATGCTAGAGTCCGTGGCACTCTAGCAGGGCGTCAGCAGGACCAGACTAGGGCGTAGAGTGCGGCTGCTGACTCACGCTGACCAAGTTCACAGCTGACTGTCTCTCACTCCAAAACTACAACACTAATTTTATTTATTTGATGCATTTTGAAATGTCTTACAGTTCTGCAAAGATTATATCCATATACGGTACGCTTTCAACATATTTGTACAAAACAATTGAGTGGGAAACATTGTAAATTGCTAATTTGCCCATTAACACATACATGTACATTGTGTATTAAATTCCAAACGTTATTTTTATATAAAATAAAATACCATTTAAATCAGTTATGATATTTTTCTATATCCCTATATTTCGGGGGACCTGCTGCCTGGGTAACAGCTTCTCCCCCGTATCAACCTACCCTGGCTTTGTGCCCTGGAGAGGCCACTCCAGACCGACAACCAGAGCGCAACTCCATAGTCTCCTGAGACTGATGGATGACTACTACTACTCTATATTGTGAGGTGAAGGAGTGAGTGTCGCAGGTATACCGGGCAGGTGTGGTGGTTCTCACTCACATAATACAAAAGTACTGCTGAGGCCCTTACAGTGTGGACGTTGCAGGAACAGATAAAAAACACCACAAAAGTAATTTAAACACAATTTACTATAAGATTAATAAGGAAAATGACACTAGAGAACATTTAGAGAGGCAGGTGGAGTATCCATCGTATGTCTGGTGTTTGCTGTCATAGAGATGGACATCCAGTGTGTTGCAGGCGATGGTTATCTTGAGGTTATCTTGAGATGATTTCGGGGCTTTTTAGTGTCCCCGCGGCCCGGTCCTCGACCAGGCCTCCACCCCCAGGAAGCAGCCCGTGACAGCTGACTAACACCCAGGTACCTATTTTACTGCCAGGTAACAGGGTGAGTCACAATAACGTGGCTAAAGTATGTTGACCACACCACACACTAGAAGGTGACGGGACCACCACGTTTCGGTCCGTCCTGGACCATTCTCAAGTCGACTGTGAGAATGGTCCAGGACGGACCGAAACGTCGTCGTCCCTTCACCTTCTAGTGTGTGGTCTGGTCAACAACCAGTGTGATGGCACATGTGGGAGGAAGGGGGGCAGCTGCACTGCTATGCAGGGGATTTACGTGACTGTTCCTCCCTGAAGCCTCTTCCTATTACCTGAGATGTCGATATTGGAAGCGAGAGGTTCCACTTCATGGACACAGGATAGTGCATCTGCAACTATGTTGTCCGAGCCTTTGATGTTGAAGATCTTGAAGTTATAATTCTGTAGGAACAAGGCCCAACGGAGTATATGCTGGTTGGAGAATTGGGCTTCTTGCAGAAAACGAAGAGGAATAGAATAAATTGAGATGGGTTGGTGTCCTTGAGGATAAGTTCATATCACTGCAAGGACAGGATGTGGCTCCTTCTCTACAGTGCTACCTTACCTTGAGGCTACCTTGAGGTGCTTCCGGGGCTTAGTGTCCCCGCGGCCCGGTCGTCGACCAGGCCTCCTGGTTGGTGTTTGCTTTTACTGTTGTTTGTTGGTGAAGCTTCAGCTTGTAGCTGACTGGTAGGACTTCTCCCTCTCGCTGCTGCATCAGGACACTCCCCAATACCGGTGCTACTGGCATCAACATTAAGGATGAAGGGTTGTTTCACATCTGACGAGGCCAGAATGGGATTAGTACACAACTAATTAAGCCTACTTCTCGACTTTACTTGTCGGTAATCTGTGTACAATCTTACCTTGCCAAGTGGTTTTGGGACCAGTATGCATGGTGAAGGCCAGGGAGACTCACATGGTGTAGCTAATCCATTACTGAGGCGGTACTGTACTTCGGGGAACATGGCTTCTCTCTTCTGTAGACTGATGCGGTAGTGAGGCTGACAGATGGGCAGCGTTTCAGGGAGCAGCTGGATGTCACGTTGCACTACGGTACATTCCTCAGGAGTATCTTTAAATAGCTGTTTATGGGTAGAGGTTAGTTTGATCATCAGAGCACTATCATCAGAATGTTGTAGGTATTTGGTGAGATCATTTAATATTTCCAGATTAGAGGTCACTGTATTTGGATTATCGTTACACTCAGACGGAGAGGTAGCAGGGTATGTGTCACTGTTGGAATACCTCTCTGTAAAAGTGGATACCGACAACAATACTGGAGATGGATTGTTGACCAGACCACACACTAGAAAGCGAAGGGACGACGACGTTTCGGTCCGTCCTGGACCATTCTCAAGTCGATTGTATCAAGTTTCCAGATCGTCTACATCTGGAGGTGGATTACCTTGATAGGTTTTAAGCAGGTTGACGTGGCAGAGTTGTGTCTTGAGACGCCGATCCGGAGTCTCTAGAATGTAATTGTTGTTGTTCTTGCATTCTTTGATGCAATATGGTCCTGAAAATTTAGTAATGGAGAGGTTGGGATAGGAAAATATGCCAGGACGAAGTCTCCTATGTTAAACTTTCTTACTTTAGTGTTCTTGTCAAAGTGTGTTTTCGTCTTATGTTGGGAGGTCAGTAAATTAGCACTAGCAAACTTAAGCACTTGTTCAAGTTTATGTCTCAAGTTTTTAAGAAACTGAGATACATTAAGAGAATCACTAAAGGGGTTTGACGTTAAGGAATCTTTAAAGGCATTAAGAGGACCACAACACTTACGACTGTAGAGCATCTCATAAGGAGATACTCCAAGGGACTCATTAGGAAGACTTCTGAAAATACACACAAGGAGATCTAATTGATTATCCCAATCTTGATCAGTACTATACAAATTTGTTTAACATTGACTTGATGGTTTGATGGCTACGTTCAAGAGATCCCTGTGAAGCAAGATGATATGGACTTGAGGTTATCTTGAGATGATTTTGGGGCTTTAGTGTCCCCGCGGCCCGGTCCTCGACCAGGCCTCCACCCCCAGGAAGCAGCCCGTGACAGCTGACTAACTCCCAGGTACCTATTTACTGCTAGGTAACAGGGGCATTCAGGGTGAAAGAAACTTTGCCCATTTGTTTCTGCCTCGTGCGGGAATCGAACCCGCGCCACAGAATTACGAGTCCTGCGCGCTATCCACCAGGCTACGAGGCCACTCGTAGCCCTGGTGGACTCCTACGAGGACTATACAAGACTTGGATAATGTTAAATCCCTGAAGGGTTTCCTTAAACAACTGACTGGTGAAATTAGTTTCACAGTCACTTTGGATCTCCGAGAATCTATTCTGAGTGAAGAGCTTCAACAGATGCTTGACAACTGTAGCAGCCGTGATGGTCGTGACGGGGAACTGCTATTGGGAACCTGGTGGTTGGACACATAATGGTGATGAAGCACATGTTGCCTGCGTGGGTTCTTGGTAAGGGCCCCACGCAGTCTATGATGAGCTTGGAAAATGGTTCTGAAGGCACAAGAATAGGGATAAGTGGTGCCTTTGGAATAGGAACATTAGGTTTACCTGCCATTTGACATGTATGACAAGTACAAACAAAGGTCTTTATATCTCGTGCCATGCCTGGCCAAAAGTAATCTTGTATTTGAGCATTATATAATGATGCCATAATGAGACATCGGGAGAAGAGCTAGAGATATAATCTCTTTTCTGGAACTACCAACTGATCCACATTAGCCCAATCATCCTCTTCCTTGAGTTTATTGAGTCTGAATTTACGGTACAATAGTGAGTTGATCCCCAATGTAAAACCCTAGGATGGCATCGGTCATAAATTGGTCTTGGAAAAACACAGGAGTTAAAGAATTGTAAGCTTGTTGCAACTTACGGAACTCCAACTGGTTGAGATTAGGAGGGAGACCTCGCACGTCTTGAGGGACAGCTGCTGCTGCTACTTGTGGTGGTTGAGCGGCTTGAGCACGGGTAGTCACTAGCACAGGCTGGGAGATGTCTGCTGATTCTTCTGTCACGGTTACCTCGTCTGCTGCTGCATACGTCATGACATGGTCTTCTCTCGTGGCTGAGTCACACACCTGTTGTTTGTCTCAGATGATCAAATTCAACAGTCTCCGTGGTGTAGTGGTAAGACACTCGCCTGGTGTTCCGCGAGCGCTTTGTCAGGGGTTCGTATCCTGGCCGGGGAGGATTTACTGGGCGCAATTCCTTAACTGTAGCCTCTGTTTAACTCAACAGTAAAATGTGTACTTGGTTGTAACAACGATTCTTCGCGGCGGGGATCGTATTCCAGGGACCTGCCCGAAACGCTACGCGTACTAGTGGCTCTACAAGAATGTAACAACTCTTCTATATATCTCAAAAAAAAAAAAAAAAATTGGTGAAGTCTTGCTGGTTGGCCAAGTCGTTGCTCAGGAGAAGTTGAATTCCTGGCACGGAGAAATGCTTTTCTCAAATGGCGACTTTGACTTCTCCACTAATGAATGGACACTCCAGGTGGACTGTGGCGAGCGAGTAAGGTGTGGTAGCTGTCAGGTCGGTGATCAGGACGGTTTTCTTTTTTTTTTTCTTTTTTGAGATATATAGAAGAGTTGTTACATTCTTGTAGAGCCACTAGTACGCGTAGCGTTTCGGGCAGGTCCTTAATCCTATGGTCCCTGGAATACGATCCCCGCCGCGAAGAATCCTTGTTACAACCAAGTACACATTTTACTGTTGCGTTAAACAGAGGCTACAGTTAAGGATTTGGGCGCAGTAAATCCTCCCCGGCCAGGATACGAACCCATGACATAGCGCTCGCGGAACGCCAGGCGAGTGTCTTACCACTACACCACGGAGACTGTTGAACCTCAAGTGTAGTTTCTCCAGTGTAGGTAACTTGAGGTGCAGCGGTTTTTAATAGAATACTCTACGGCGAAGCTGTGTCCCCTCAAGATGCATATTGGGCTCATTCCATCAGAATCTTAACCGTTGGCAGAGACAGTTCCTGGATACACCTGTCTGTCTAATAAAGCAAGATCAGTAATTGGAACATTTACATGTAATACATGCTTAGTAGGCTTAGGAAGTTGAGGCTTAGTGAGTCAGCTAATTGTCGATTTGCATCGAGGATTTGGACATTGATCAATAAGGTGTCCATAAGCTTTACGGTAGCTGCAGTAAAGTGCATAGTTAATGTCTTTATGACTTACTTTAGATGAAGCATGACTGGACCAATATGGTTTACTGGAAGAGGAGTCAAAAGGTTTATGGATTAGACTAGGCACATTTATCAAGGTTTATCTCTTCCTTATCTGCAAGATATAGGCATATGGGGGGTTAGGTTTACGTCGCATTAATTCCTCCATCAATACAAGGTTCATTAATTCCCTATAGGTGGTGACCTGTACTGATTCTAGCCATCTCTTGAAGTACCTGGTTTTGGTCTGCACATACTCCAAGTAATTTTGTGTCTGAGTCTTGACATAGACCCCGAAACGTCGGCGATTACTCTCAGTGGAAAGTAGCTATGCATCAAGGACTTCTTGCTTGAGTACTCCATAGTCAGTCACGGTGGCAAGAGTAGTGAGGGGTCAAGGCTGATCTTCCTGTAAGGTGTGATCTGGGATCTGACCATTGGTGCCTAGGCCAGAGGGAATGGCCAAGGCCTCGAAAGAAACACAAAATGAATCCACTTCTGTCTCTACAAAAGGCGGCATCATTTTAATACACAGTTTGTTGTTCTTGAATCTGGAGTCGCTATTGTTCACGCGCACGTTCTAATTCAGCTGTTTGGTCGAAGATCCGGAATTGTTCTTGTTCACGTTGGAGTGCAGCTTCGTGTTCTTGGAGCCGGAGTTGTTCTTGTTCACGTTCACAGGCTATTGAACGTCTTTTCCTCTTCAGTGATGCTTCACCACTGATGCCACAGAGACACGTGTAGCTCCTCTACACTGCTTGAGGTCAACTCCTCACTATGGGGTTCTGCTCTACCGCAGAGTTCACCATACACTTCTTCTCCAGCCACGAAGTTCCTCCATCAACTTCTTCTCTAACTTCGAAGTTTCTCCACTAACTCCTTCCCAAACAAACCTGCAACTCTATTACCATGCCAATAAAAATGTTTTCTTAACAAAACATAATTAAATGTATTCACAGAAAATATACTCCTCCATCCGACAGCCTTATGCCGGCACTATGGCTCCGCTGATGTGGGTCCTCCCCCATCCTGGGCGGGTCTACCCCATCCTGGGTGGGTCCTCCCCCATCCTGGGCAGGTCTACCCCATCCTGGGTGGGTCGTCCCCCATCCTGGGCGGGTCTACCCCCATCCTGGGTGGGTCCTCCCCCATCCTGGGCAGGTCTACCCCATCCTGGGTGGGTCCTCCCCCATCCTGGGCGGGTCTACCCCATCCTGGGCGGGTCCTACCCCATCCTGGGCGGGTCTACCCTATCCTAGGTGGGTCCTCTCCCATCCTGGGCAGGCCTACCCCATCCTGGGTGGGTCCTCCCCCATCCTGGGTGGGTCCTCCCCCATCCTGGGTGGGTCCTCCCCCATCCTGGGCGGGTCCACCTGGGAACACGTCCTGGCGCGTCACCGCTCCTGTCACGACGCTGGGGGCTTCCTCCCTCAGTCATCCACTGACCTTCGGCAAGAGCAGACGTATCACCGCTCCCTCTAGCATGTCCTGCCAACTTTAACTACTTATTTTAACGCACTGTCTTAATAAAATATCTATTCCACACACATAGCGGTGTTCACACATTTTCATTATGATTGCTGGGCACACGATCAAACACTAGTGACTAAATTAACAACTGATTAATCAGGCTTACTGTCGAAATCTCTGATGTGAGGACGCTCACTCACTGGAGCTCAAATATGGCGCCCACACAGGCCGCTACAAAAATGCTTCAGGACTGCCTCGCAAGGCTTCCTCCAGTCCACGACTCGAGTTCACAACGTCGCCTGGCAGGCTCAACAAGAGAAACTCCTGCTTACTTCCTTCCTCTTGAAGGCACAACAATTAGAGTTTCACCAAGGCGCGACCAATACTAACAGAGATACTAAACGCAACCCCCAGGGACACTGTTCAAGATTAACCTGTCTAAATATATCTATGAGCTATCTCATCCCTATGTGTGTATTTATACCTCAATAAACTTACTAATTAATTTTCACTTTCCGTTCAATGAGTGTATGATGAGTCCTCGATACATGGTACACGGGATATGGATAAGTGGGTGTAGTTATTTATTTATATTTACACAACGGTTACTCCCCCGTAACAAAACACTGGGTATGTCTTGTTGACATTTACTCTAATATCAGAATTCCCCTTTGATAGAGATAACAGTTTACAACCAAGACATTCTAAGCCCAAACAGTTTCTGACGGAAACACATGGTGGGTTTACCCTCATACACCCAAAGTCATACAAGAACCTCTCCAAGTTAATTATCTTGAGATGATTTTGGGGCTTTTAGTGTCCCCGCGGCCCGGTCCTCGACCAGGCCTCCACCCCCAGGAAGCAGCCCGTGACAGCTGACTAACACCCAGGTACCTATTTTACTGCTAGGTAACAGGGGCATAGGGTGAAAGAAACTCTGTCCATTGTTTCTCGTCGGCGCCCGGGATTGAACCCGGGACCACAGGATCACAAGTACAGCGTGCTGTCCGCTCGGCCGACCGGCTCCCTAACTCTACACAAACACTTTGGAGTATCCTTGAAGTTGCATTTGGTAAACATACAATATATATCTGAGAGGTGGCCGGTAACTAATTATAAACAGGACTTATCTGCTAAGGAATTCCTGCAGAACACACAGGACATCCGCTGGGGCCATATTCACGAAGCAGTTACGCAAGCACTTACAAACTTGTACTGTACATCTTTTCTCAATCTTTGGCGGCTTTGTTTACAATTATTAAACAGTTAATGAGTTCCGAAGCACCAGGAGGCTGTTTATAACAATACCAACAGTTGATTGGCAAGTTTTCATGCTTGTAAACTTTAATAAATGTAATCAAGCCGTCAAAAATTTCGGAAAGATGTACACGTTCGTAAGGACTTGTGTAACTGCTTCGTGAATCTGGCCGGAATTTCAACTGTTTCGCGCAGGCAACGCCGGGGCAAAATGTCGTACAGTAACTATCAAGTTTACAACAGTGTTTCCACCACCACTCTTTACAAAGACATATTATAAATGGTATAATCTACTGGAAATTTAATACATAACTAATTCACTACCTTAGATCTCTCAAAACCAGCCAGTAACTTACATGTTATTAATGTATCGTACCAAGGCAGGCACGCCATTCTCTAGCTTCAGTACCTCCACTTTGGTTATTTGTAAATAACACTTGTTTCCTTACAAGACCAAGCCTGGGCATGACACCGTGTAAGAACAGTGTAACACCGTGTAAGAACAGTGTAACACCGTGTAAGAACAGTGTGACACCGTGTAAGAACAGTGTGACACCGTGTAAGAACAGTGTAACACCGTGTAAGAACAGTGTAACACCGTGTAAGAACAGTGTGACACCGTGTAAGAACAGTGTGACACCGTGTAAGAACAGTGTAACACCGTGTAAGAACAGTGTAACACCGTGTAAGAACAGTGTGACACCGTGTAAGAACAGTGTAACACCGTGTAAGAACAGTGTAACACCGTGTAAGAACAGTGTAACACCGTGTAAGAACAGTGTAATACCGTGTAAGAACAGTGTGACACCGTGTAAGAACAGTGTGACACCGTGTAAGAACAGTGTGACACCGTGTAAGAGCAGTGTAACACCGTGTAAGAACAGTGTAACACCGTGTAAGAACAGTGACACAGAGCAAGAACAGTGTAACAGAGCAAGAACAGTGTAACACCGTGTAAGAACAGTGTGACACCGTGTAAGAACAGTGTGACACCGTGTAAGAACAGTGTGACACCGTGTAAGAACAGTGTAACACCGTGTAAGAGCAGTGTAACACCGTGTAAGAACAGTGTAACACCGTGTAAGAACAGTGACACAGAGCAAGAACAGTGACACAGAGCAAGAACAGTGTAACACCGTGTAAGAACAGTGTGACACCGTGTAAGAACAGTGTGACACCGTGTAAGAACAGTGTGACACCGTGTAAGAACAGTGTAACACCGTGTAAGAACAGTGTGACACCGTGTAAGAACAGTGTGACACCGTGTAAGAACAGTGTAACACCGTGTAAGAGCAGTGTAACACCGTGTAAGAACAGTGTAACACCGTGTAAGAACAGTGACACAGAGCAAGAACAGTGACACAGAGCAAGAACAGTGTAACACCGTGTAAGAACAGTGTGACACCGTGTAAGAACAGTGTGACACCGTGTAAGAAGTGTGACACCGTGTAAGAACAGTGTAACACCGTGTAAGAACAGTGTGACACCGTGTAAGAACAGTGTAACACCGTGTAAGAACAGTGTAACACCGTGTAAGAGCAGTGTAACACCGTGTAAGAACAGTGTAACACCGTGTAAGAACAGTGACACAGAGCAAGAACAGTGACACAAAGCAAGAACAGTGTAACACCGTGTAAGAACAGTGTGACACCGTGTAAGAACAGTGTAACACCGTGTAAGAACAGTGTGACACCGTGTAAGAACAGTGTGACACCGTGTAAGAACAGTGTAACACCGTGTAAGAACAGTGTAACACCGTGTAAGAGCAGTGTAACACCGTGTAAGAACAGTGTAACACCGTGTAAGAGCAGTGTAACACCGTGTAAGAACAGTGTAACACCGTGTAAGAGCAGTGTAACACCGTGTAAGAACAGTGTGACACCGTGTAAGAACAATGTAACACCGTGTAAGAACAGTGTAACACCGTGTAAGAGCAGTGTAACACCGTGTAAGAACACTGTGACACCGTGTAAGAACAGTGTAACACCGTGTAAGAACAGTGTAACACCGTGTAAGGACAGTGTGACACCGTGTAAGAACAGTGTAACACCGTGTAAGAACAGTGTAACACCGTGTAAGAACAGTGTAACACCGTGTAAGAGCAGTGTAACACCGTGTAAGAACAGTGTAACACCGTGTAAGAACAGTGTAACACCGTGTAAGAGCAGTGTAACACCGTGTAAGAACAGTGTAACACCGTGTAAGAGCAGTGTAACACCGTGTAAGAACAGTGTAACACCGTGTAAGAGCAGTGTAACACCGTGTAAGAACAGTGTGACACCGTGTAAGAACAGTGTAACACCGTGTAAGAACAGTGACACAGAGCAAGAACAGTGACACCGTGTAAGAACAGTGACACAGAACAAGAACAGTGTCTAGAAGTTGACCCATGTGACACCAGCCACTTTTCAGGTGGAAGACTTCAAAATGTAAAAACTCATTTTTTTGTTTATCTTATTTACATGCAAAAGCGTGCTACATAAATGCCATAAAACCAATACAAAAGAAGCCAACAACAAAAGTACAAGTTACAACGGAACAAAACAATAATCCCCCAACCCATACCCACACAAATACAGGAAAACACATATTTTTTTTTTGAGATATATAGAAGAGTTGTTACATTCTTGTACAGCCACTAGTACGCGTAGCGTTTCGGGCAAGTCCTTAATCCTATGGTCCCTGGAATACGATCCCCGCCGCGAAGAATCGTTGTTACATCCAAGTACACATTTTACTGTTGCGTTAAACAGAGGCTACAGTTAAGGATTTGCGCCCAGTAAATCCTCCCCGGCCAGGATACGAACCCATGACATAGCGCTCGCGGAACGCCAGCGCATATAGAAGTACATAGCATAGTAAACAAAAAGAGACAAGCACATAAATCAGCCCAAAATGGACACAAAAGCAACACACGTTACAAACAATACACATGAACAATCAAAAAGCCTGAAGGGCTTACAACGAAACCAGCCATCGAAACACATCAATATGCCAAAGGCCGGGGACATGTGAGAAGGCAACGCCTACATATATATATGTGGATAATCCTTATAATGGACTTCTTCACCAACTTCGAGGTCATCTCCGGAACTCGCAGTTCCTGCGACGGCGCTGGAACCAATCGTATTGGCGTATGCCATTCCATTGGAGACTTTCAGCGCCGTGGAGAGGGGGGACCTGCTGCATGGGTAACAGCTTCTCCCCTGTATCAACCTACCCAGGCTTTGCGCCCTGGTGAGGCCACTCCAGACCAGGCCGACATCAGAGTGCAACTCCATAGTCTCCTGAGACTGATGGATGCCTACTAATCCTTCTCCGGAAACCGCAAACAATACTTCTCTCAAACGAACCACTCATCTTCCTGAATACGCTCGCCAGACTTCCCCTGACGGCGCTTCATAAAATCATGAACATCAGAGATGAAAGCCTTCATGGTGGGCACCCACACGGTGGACGAGCACCAGGGAACCGGCCGCACTCGGACCCCCAGACTGGGTCCAGACTACTCATCAGCAACCGATACCCGATACCCCCTGATGAGGCAACCACCCCCTTCTCCAGAAAGGGGAGACATCACAGGGCCCAAACTCGTAATGGGTCGCTGGCCACAGGCGCAGAGCCCCCTCGTCGACCATCTTTGTTAAGAGTTACCAGGAATTCACAGGCCGCATCATCTTCCACAGAGGAAGGAACAGCACCCGTCACGAAGAGCGCCGCAAGCACTTACGGTCAGGGCGCAGGTCATCTGAGCTCCCCACTGTCACGGAATCAGACACCCGAGTGACGCAGGGAGTCTGCGACCTGGCACGGGCGTGCAAAACCTCAGTGGCGGCTACGGCCCGGGTGAGGGGGGGGGGCAAAACACGACAGGAGGCCGCGACCCCACTGACACAGCAGGCAGGAGTGGTGAGGGAGCCGTGGCGTGATCCACGGGAGAACAAAGGCACAACAGCTGCAGAAGTGGGAGGCCATGGGAAGGGTGACCCGCTGAACTGTATTTACACCGACAGCACTCACGCCAGCCATAGAAGACGCATATGACGACATGTGCGTCTATATGGTGCGCATATCCAAAGGCACACCCACACCCTCCGGAGCCTCTTCAATAATCAATGGAAGGGGGGAAGTCCTCGCAGAATAGATTAACGTGGAGGACGGCGCCAGCAGAGCACCCTGCAGCCATGTGGCCTGACAACCCACAACGGAAACAAGTCCGCGGCTGTCGGGTGTAATTAACATGGACGTAGTACCACATCAGCCTGACGGAAGAAGGGATGTCAGATCGTAGCCACATCTCCAGCGTCCGGATGCCGTTGAGGTTGGCCTTCAAGTGACTGGAGGAGATAACATTCACCCTCACATTCACTATCTTTCTAAACTGCCCAAAGTATCGCCTCATCAAGTCCTCCGGTAATTCGATAGGGGCACCATGTACACTGACTTAGGTAGAAGTGCCACTGCGGTAGGAGATAACAACCGACCCAGCAGCAGCCGGCACCTGGAAACTACGCCCTTCAAATCGGCGCAGAAACACCTGGTAGTCCTCGCCAGTGGAGAGCTTCACCACCGCCTTATGCCTCGTCAAGAGTTCCACACCACACACGGCACCCACGTCAATACCCAGCACATAAATAACATCTGTTCCACTGTGAGGTAATCCACAATGCCGGAATACTCCAAGCTAACTGACTGAGCCCTTGGTATGGAGGTCAAGGGTCCCCCCATCACGCCAGGCACGCCAGGCACGCCGGGCACGCCGGGCACGCCGGGCACGCCGGGCACGCCGGGCACAAGCCAACCAAGGACCAGCCGCTAGTTGGACACACCCACGACTGGAGAGAGCAGCCAACACGTCTACTCGCCCTGGTGGCCGAGCACACAATCCCAGCTCCTGGTCTCTTAAACAATGCTGTCTACAGATCATTAAGGCAAAAGGTAATTAGTGATCATGTCATGCTATGCACAAACACCATCAAGGATGTCAAATCACAAAATTATGATTTTTGTGGATTAGGCTACTAATGACTTCGACGAGGACAGGAAGCCAGCAGCTTGTCAAAGGTACTCCATTTGCCCTGATGATTTTCTCAAGCAGGATTTTGCAATTTAACAGAGTTTTAGCATTTACGGCTTCGGAGGGTAAGCGGCTCCAAAGGTTACTAACCCTGTGGGTGAACAAGCATCTCTGTTCTCAGTCCAACATTGAGGCGTGTTGAGCTTGAACCCGTTGCTCCTTGTTTGTGTTACATCTGAACTTTTGAAGAAGTTTCTGTCGGAGGTTAATATCCACCAGCTGTTTACTATATCAAGTTACGCTGAGCCCTGAGGCCCTCAACCGTTCCCAGTGTGAGAGTCGACTTAGCTCTGGAATGATTTTTGTTGCCCATAGTTGCACTTTCTCCAAAGCAGCTTTGTGCTTACCTGACAGTGTCTATATGGAAGTGAGGTCTAGCTCTTTATGCCCCGCCTACTACTCGTGTTTGTAACTGATGTATTACATATGAACTATTTACACGTTCAAATTTGTTGTCAAATCTGACCCTAAATTTGTGGATGAAGGCGGCTTCCATAACTCCTTCTTTTAGGGCATTCCTTTTGCTGCCCAATCGTATAAGGTGCGAGTATTTCTTACATTCCTTTGTCTCATTTAGGTTTCCTGCTTCCACCTGTGTCCTCTTGTCTTGCTTCCACCTGTGTCCTCTTGTCCTGCTCCACCTGTGTCCGCTTGTCTTGCTTCCACCTGTGTCCTCTTGTCTTGCTTCCACCTGTGTCCTCTTGTCCTGCTTCCACCTGTGTCCTCTTGTCTTGCTTCCACCTGTGTCCGCTTGTCCTGCTTCCACCTGTGTCCTCTTGTCCTGCTCCACCTGTGTCCGCTTGTCTTGCTTCCACCTGTGTCTGTTTGTCCTGCTTCCACCTGTGTCCTCTTGTCCTGCTTCCACCTGTGTCCTCTTGTCTTGCTTCCACCTGTGTCCTCTTGTCTTGCTTCCACCTGTGTCCTCTTGTCCTGCTTCCACCTGTGTCCTCTTGTCTTGCTTCCACCTGTGTCCTCTTGTCTTGCTTCCACCTGTGTCCTCTTGTCCTGCTTCCACCTGTGTCCTCTTGTCTTGCTTCCACCTGTGTCCTCTTGTCTTGCTTCCACCTGTGTCCTCTTGTCCTGCTTCCACCTGTGTCCTCTTGTCCTGCTTCCACCTGTGTCCTCTTGTCTTGCTTCCACCTGTGTCCTCTTGTCTTGCTTCCACCTGTGTCCTCTTGTCCTGCTTCCACCTGTGTCCGCTTGTCTTGCTTCCACCTGTGTCCTCTTGTCCTGCTTCCACCTGTGTCCTCTTGTCCTGCTCCACCTGTGTCCTCTTGTCCTGCTTCCACCTGTGTCCTCTTGTCCTGCTTCCACCTGTGTCCTCTTGTCTTGCTTCCACCTGTGTCCTCTTGTCCTGCTTCCACCTGTGTCCTCTTGTCTTGCTTCCATCTGTGTCCTCTTGTCTTGCTTCCACCTGTGTCCTCTTGTCTTGCTCCCACCTGTGGAAGCAGGTAGGTGGGTGTAGGTACTTCTTGGAGGTAGGTACTACTTGGAGGTACTTCAGTACCTCTAAGACCAGGTGGAAGCAGGACAAGCTTTAGGTGTACTACAGTCACCTACCTTGGTCTTGGAGGTGCTACAGTCACCTACCTTGGTCTTGGAGGTGCTACAGTCACCTACCTTGGTCTTGGAGGTGCTACTGTCACCTACCTTGGTCTTGGAGGTGCTACAGTCACCTACCTTGGTCTTGGAGGTGCTACTGTCACCTACCTTGGTCTTGGAGGTGCTACAGTCACCTACCTTGGTCTTGGAGGTGCTACTGTCACCTACCTTGGTCTTGGAGGTGCTACAGTCAACTACCTTGGTCTTGGAGGTGCTACTGTCACCTACCTTGGTCTTGGAGGTGCTACAGTCAACTACCTTGGTCTTGGAGGTGCTACAGTCACCTACCTTGGTCTTGGAGGTGCTACTGTCACCTACCTTGGTCTTGGAGGTGCTACTGTCACCTACCTTGGTCTTGGAGGTGCTACTGTCACCTACCTTGGTCTTGGAGGTGCTACAGTCACCTACCTTGGTCTTGGAGGTGCTACAGTCACCTACCTTGGTCTTGGAGGTGCTACAGTCACCTACCTTGGTCTTGGAGGTGCTACAGTCACCTACCTTGGTCTTGGAGGTGCTACTGTCACCTACCTTGGTCTTGGAGGTGCTACAGTCACCTACCTTGGTCTTGGAGGTGCTACTGTCACCTACCTTGGTCTTGGAGGTGCTACAGTCAACTACCTTGGTCTTGGAGGTGCTACAGTCAACTACCTTGGTCTTGGAGGTGCTACAGTCATCTACCTTGGTCTTGGAGGTGCTACAGTCACGTACCTTGGTCTTGGAGGTGCTACTGTCACCTACCTTGGTCTTGGAGGTGCTACTGTCACCTACCTTGGTCTTGGAGTTGCTACTGTCACCTACCTTGGTCTTGGAGGTGCTACAGTCACCTACCTTGGTCTTGGAGGTGCTACAGTCACCTACCTTGGTCTTGGAGGTGCTACAGTCACCTACCTTGGTCTTGGAGGTGCTACTGTCACCTACCTTGGTCTTGGAGGTGCTACTGTCACCTACCTTGGTCTTGGAGGTGCTACTGTCACCTACCTTGGTCTTGGAGGTGCTACAGTCAACTACCTTGGTCTTGGAGGTGCTACAGTCACCTACCTTGGTCTTGGAGGTGCTACAGTCAACTACCTTGGTCTTGGAGGTGCTACAGTCACCTACCTTGGTCTTGGAGGTGCTACTGTTACCTACCTTGGTCTTGGAGGTGCTACTGTCACCTACCTTGGTCTTGGAGGTGCTACTGTCACCTACCTTGGTCTTGGAGGTGCTACAGTCACCTACCTTGGTCTTGGAGGTGCTACAGTCACCTACCTTGGTCTTGGAGGTGCTACAGTCAACTACCTTGGTCTTGGAGGTGCTACAGTCACCTACCTTGGTCTTGGAGGTGCTACTGTCACCTACCTTGGTCTTGGAGGTGCTACTGTCACCTACCTTGGTCTTGGAGGTGCTACAGTCAACTACCTTGGTCGTGGAGGCACTACAGTCACCTTCCTTGGTCTTGGAGGTGCTACTGCCACCTACCTTGGTCTTGGAGGTGCTACTGTCACCTACCTTGGTCTTGGAGGTACTACAGCCACCTAACCTTGGTCTTGGAGGCACTACAGTCACCTACCTTGGTCTTGGAGGCACTACAATCACCTACCTTGGTCTTGGAGGCACTGCAGTCACCTACCTTGGTCTTGGAGGCACTACAGTCACCTTCCTTGGTCTTGGAGGCACTACAACCAAGGACCAAGGTAGGTGGCTGTAGTGCCTCCAAGACCAAGGTTAGGTGGCTGTAGTGCCTCCAAGACCAAAGTAGATGGCTGAAGTACCTCCAACACAAAGGAATAGTTGCTTAGGGGCTCCCCGTTAACAAGCGAAGGGGCTTTTTGATAGTTTTTTTTTATAGAAATCTACAGTCTTTAACATAATTGGGAAGGTCATTCCACATTCTGGGTCCCTTGATTTGTAGAGCATTTCTAGTTTGATTAAGTCGTACTCTTGGTATATCAAATAGGTATTTATTTCTGGTGTGGTGCTCATGGGTTCTGTTACAACCTTCTAGGAAGCGTTTAAGGTCAGGATTGGCATTACAGTTCAAAGTTTTATATATTACGTATTCTCCATTCGTCTGTGGCAGCTAACCTTCCAAATATTCAAATTTAGTAGTTAGCGAACTAACCCATGCTCTAATTTATTTATGATTTATTAATGATATTATATCATATCTATGGTATACGTAGATTAACATTATTAACATTTATTAACGTAGAATGTGGCAGAGAGTAACGTAGAGTAACTATTAATTTTACGTAGATTAACATTTCTTCAGAAAACTCTGAACCTTTATAACTCCCACTGTCCAATGATAACGAAACAAGTCACAAATAAATGGCTAAACACTCCATGGCTTACAAAGGGGGTACTTAAATCTATTAATAAAAAACATGACCTTAAGAAGAAGTATAGGTTTGGAGTCGTCTCCAAAGAATTTTCAAAGATTTACTCATCAATGCTGTCTAAAATAATTAGAAGAGCCAAAATAAAATACTACGAAAATAAATTTACCTAAATTAAGGGCAACATTAAGAAAACATGGAGCACTATCTCCCAGATATTAGCTTCAAAAAAGATTTTGAATAAAAAACCAATTCTCTTAGCCAATGATGATGCCGTGCTTTCGGCCTCAAACACTGCTATTGAATTCAATAGGTTCTTTTCATCCATTGGGACATCCCTTGCTCATGATATTCCATCCTCACTCACTAATATTAAAGACTACCTTACAGGTAACTATCCAGAGTCTCTGTACCTCGCTCCTGCTACTTCCTCTGATGTTAATGAGGTAATCCTTTCCCTTAAAACTAAGTCAAGCGCCCTTGAGGAGATACCATCTCTAAGTTACAAAAAAGCCTCCAGATTTCTAGCTCCTGCCATTGCATTGCTCTTCAACAAGTCACTTGAACTCCAAACCTTTCCGGATATTATAAAAAGAAAGCGAGAGTATCCCCAGTCCACAAATGTGGTGATCTCACTGATGTCAACAATTACAGACCTATCTCAATCCTGCCAACCTTGTCAAAAAAATTTGAAAAGCTAATCTACAAGCAGCTTTACTCATATTTAGCCAAACTCAATATACTGAGCTCTTGCCAATATGGCTTCAGACCCAATAAAAGTACTAACGATGCACTTATTAGTATGATTAACTTGCTACATGCAGCTCTTGATAAAAATGAGTTCCCTGTTGGGTTATTTGTGGACCTGCGTAAAGCTTTTGACACTGTCAACCACCTAAACCTTCTTCTTAAATTACATCATTATGGAGTCAGAGGTCACTCCCTGCAATACCTTCAGTCTTACCTTACTGACAGGCTCCAGTATGTTTCTGTGAATAATTCCATATCTCCTACACAACCCATAAACATTTGTGTTCCTCAGGGCAGCATACTTGGTCCTCTCCTCTTTCTCATATACATTAATGACCTTCCACATGCCTCACAATACCTCAAACCAATTCTACTTTATGAAGACACAACCTTCGTTTTCTGCAGTCCTGACCCGCTTGCTCTAAATGTCACAATGAATACTGAACTAAATAAAATCCATTTTTGGCTAACTGCTAACAAACTCACTCTTAACATTGACAAAACTTTCTATATTTTGTTTGGTAATAAATCCTCAAATCAAATTAATCTAAGAATAAACAATATCCAAATTAGTAATAGTTTCTCATCGATAACAAGCGGAATTTCCAGGGACACATTCTAAATATAGGAAAAAAAAAAATTCTAAAACTGTTGGCATTCTTTCTAAGATCAGATATTATGTACCTCGCCCTGCCCTGGTGACGCTCTATTACTCCCTCATCTATCCTTATCTCAACTATGGTATTTGTGCTTGGGGTTCTACTACCCAAAATCATTTACGTCCTCTAATTACTCAACACAAAGCTGCTATTAGGACAATATCTAACTCTGGCCCCAGACATCACTCGGTACCCCTACTCAAATCTCTGAATATGTTGGATTTTAAGTCACTGTTCATCCTCTCTTGTGTACTCTATATATTTAAAACTCTGAACTGTAATGTCAATCCTGACCTTAAAAGCTTCCTAGAAGGTTGTAACAGAACCCATGAGCACCACACCAGAAACAAATACCTATTTGATATTCCAAGAGTACGACTTAATCAAACTAGAAATGCTCTACAAATCAAGGGACCCAGAATGTGGAATGACCTTCCCAACCATGTTAAAGACTGTACCTCTCCCAACCAGTTTAAGAGTAAAACTAGTAGTAGTAGTAGGCATCCATCAGTCTCAGGAGACTATGGACTTGCACTTTGGTGTCGGCCTGGTCTGGAGTGGCCTCACCAGGGCGCAAAGCCTGGGTAGGTTGATTCGGGGGAGAAGCTGTTACCCATGCAGCAGGTCCCCCCTCTCCACGGCGCTGAAAGTCTCTAATGGAAAGGCACACGCCAATACGATTGGTTCCAGCGCCGTCGCAGGAACTGTGAGTTCCGGAGATGACCTCGAAGGCCACAGGGACCTCCAACCCCGGAGACCGCCGTGGTCGTGGCCGGAGAAGAACCACCCCATCAAGTGAACGACCCCAGCCTCCTGAAGCAGAGCCTGGGGGGCCGCACGACCCCCGGGAGGTGGACGACCCGGTCCCGCACCTGCGGGTCCCAGACAGAGGTCGTCACAGCCCCTCACCCGAGGCCGGCCTCCCTCACCACCAAGTAGAAGGAACAGTGATGATTATTCAAAGAAATAATAGCCGTTAGATAAGAGTGTACAGTGTTGACTCCTTGACCAGCGACATACCTGCCAGGCTGGCCAACCACACCTGCCACTCCCCCAGCCCCTACCTGTGGTAGGGCCGCGGGAGTGACTCCATCGGCCCCTACCAGTGGTAGGGCCGCGGGAGTGACTCCATCGGCCCCTACCAGTGGTAGGGCCGCGGGAGTGATCAGGTGTGGTTGACCAGCCTGGCAGGTGTGTCGCTGGTCAAGTGCCTGGAGTCGCTGGTCAAGTGCCTGGAGTCGCTGGTCAAGTGCCTGGAGTCGCTGGTCAAGTGCCTGGAGTCGCTGGTCAAGGCCCGCGACCTTCACACGCGAGTGAAGGCCCGCGACCTTCACACGCGAGTGAAGGCCCGCGACCTTCACACGCGAGTGAAGGATTGTTGCGTGTAGGAGGAGAACTCGCGGCCAAGAGTGGAGGAGAGAGTGGCTGCCGCTGACAACACAGTTGACAGCGCCGCGGAGACATTGTTGCAAGCGGAAGTGATCAACAGCAGCTGGGTTGCTACTGAACTGAGGAAGGACTCGAGAAAGAGGAGAAGGGAGGTGAGTGAGGTGAGGGTAGAGGAGACACGGGAGGGGAGGAGACGGAGCCAGGAGACAAGGCACCATCCGGTGCTGGCACAAGCTCCTCCCTGTCTCCTCTTCCTCCTCCACCTCTTGCCTCTTCCGGAGAAGACACGGCTGATGGCCGTCGTCTTTACCGCCACCGTTCTTCTCCTCCTCTTTGTCTTCCTCTTTGTCATGTCTTCCCAGCTCTCGTCACGGCTGCCACGGTCACGGCCCTGGTCACGGCCCTGGTCACGGCCACGGCCACGGTCACGGCCCTGGTCACGGCCCCGCAGGACCCTGGCCACCAGCAGCACCGTCAGGAGGATCACAACAAGACTGGCCAGCACCAGCAGGCGCTTCAGACCCTCGCCGTCCACCATATAGGTGACAAGCAACATCTTCCCGCCGCCGGCCAGGGCCAGGGTGGCCACGGCCAGGCTCCGTGGCCACACGTGGACCGAAGCCACGAAGGGCGTGACGGCCTTGTCGCCCCACAAGGCCACGTCCAACACGGGGTCGACGCTGTCGTCTACGAGGGGGTCGTCCACCAAGGGAGTGTCGTTGAGAATCATAATACCTGGTTGATAATATTAACTTTGTGTTTGTTTTATTGTGTCATAAAAATTTTGTGGATATTCCCCTTGTACTAGAGAGTAAGTCAGCTGTAAGTCAATAACAACATGTGTTACTATTGGAAACTCTTCTGCCCTGAATTTAGGGTTGTGGTTAAAGATTCGCTACTTGGAACAAGCAGTTCCAAGTAGCACGGGCTATAGTGAGCCCGTAGGTACTTGAATTTAGGGGTGAGGTAGGTTACAGGGAGTTAATTAGGTAGTACTTAGTTTTACTCTTAAACTGGTTAAGAGAGAGGTACAGTCTTTGACATGGTTGGGAAGGTCATTCCACATTCTGGGTCCCTTGATTTGTAGAGCATTTCTAGTTTGATTAAGTCGTACTCTTGGAATATCAAATAGGTATTTGTTTCTGGTGTGGTGCTCATGGGTTCTGTTACAACCTTCTAGGAAGCTTTTAAGGTCAGGATTGGCATTACAGTTCAGAGTTTTAAATATATAGAGTACACAAGAGAGGATGAACAGTGACTTAAAATCCAACATATTCAGAGATTTGAGTAGGGGTACCGAGTGATGTCTGGGGCCAGAGTTGGATATTGTCCTAATAGCAGCTTTGTGTTGAGTAATTAGAGGACGTAAGTGATTTTGGGTAGTAGAACCTCAAGCACAAATACCATAGTTGAGATAAGGATAGATGAGAGAGTAATAGAGAGTTACCAGGGCAGGGCGAGGAACATAATATCTGATCTTAGAAAGAATGCCAACAGTTTTAGAAACTTTTTTGCTATATTTAGAATGTGTCCCTGGAAATTCAGTTTGTTATCGATGAGGACACCAAGGAATTTACAATCAACTTTTCTACTGATTTATATATTGTTTATTCTTAGATTAATTGTATTTAAGGATTTATTACCAAACAAAATATAGAAAGTTTTGTCAGTGTTAAGGGTGAGTTTGTTAGTAGTTAGCCAAAGATGGACTTTATTTAGTTCAGTATTCACAGTGACATTTAGAGCAAGCGGGTCAGGACTGCAGAAAATGAAAGTTGTGTCATCAGCAAATAAGATTGGTTTGAGGTGTTGAGAGGCATTTGGAAGGTCTTAATGACCTTCCAAATGCCTCTTGAAATGAGGCATCTCTTGAAATGAGAAAGAGGAGAGGGCCAAGTATGCTGCCCTGTGGAACACCAATGTTTATGGGTAGTGTAGGAAAATTGAATTATTCACAGAAACATACTAGAGCCTGTCAGTAAGGTAAGATTGCAATAAAATTCCATATTTTAGGTAGTCATTATACTGCATATAAGTCTCTGGTGGGCCCCGGGAACCACGACTGTCACACTAGGAACCCAGCCCGTCCTCCTAAGCCTCTCCAACGTCAATAAACTGTCGAACTAAAGTGCCCCCCCTTATCCTAACCAACCAGAGGACCCAAAACAGAAAACGGGACAGTATGTGAATTTCGTGAGCCGCATCAATTTTCTAGTCTTTTCCCCCCATCTTGCCGGAAACGCTGTGCGTATTAGTGGCTCTAGGCATAGTACATACTTACTCTATCTAGAAATCCACCATTCTGCTTGGAACTCATTTCGTATGCATGTACTTTTACCTGAATAAATTATGATATTATTATACTAGTACGACAATTTGTGGCCGTAGGTAGAGTATATGCGTTAAAATGCGACTAATTTGTATTAAGAGGACGAGTTGTGAACAATTTGGAGAATGTTAACCCAGATAGTGTCTTCAGATGTTCAGATGTAACACAAACAAGGAACAACATGGACTGAGAACATGAAATTGTTCATCCACAGGGGTTATTAACCCGTGGAACCGCCTACCCGCCGAAGCTGTAAATGCCAAAACTCTACTGAACTTTAAAATCCAGCTGGAAAAAAATCCCTAGGACACATAGGGGGGAGCTTTGACAAGCTGTCGGCTTCCTGTCCTCGTCTAGGTCACTATAGGGTGCTAGTGGCCCTCAGGTAAGTAAATATATGATACAGTGGAGACTTCGTAGGCAAGAAATTGACATTCTATAAAGCCAGGGAGAGAAATAATTTAGTTTCTCCTTCCAGTTCTTAATAGAAACATTATAGAGAGCCACTAAGGTAAACTATTTTATCCCATTCATGTAGACTATAAGGAGAGAGTGTTCCAAGCTGTGGTACAAACACTGTCCTTGGCACCACTGGGCATCTCCAGAGATAACAGGTAACGTTCTGATCATAATCTCCCGGTGTATGTTATCTTGCCGTGTGAGTTATCTTGCGGTACATGTTATCTCGCGGTGGTAATCCCACAACACTCAGCTCTCCCAACACCTGCCTGGCGCGAGTTGCTCTTGTGAAGGTTACTGACCCTCACTCACCCCCACCCCCTGCTGTCTCATTCATCAGCCGAGTCTCATTCATCAGCTGTCTCATTCATCAGCCGAGTCTCATTCATCAGCTGTCTCATTCATCAGCCGAGTCTCATTCATCAGCCGAGTCTCATTCATCAGCAGAGTCTCATTCATCAGCAGAGTCTCATTCATCAGCAGAGTCTCATTCATCAGCAGAGTCTCATTCATCAGCCGAGTCTCATTCATCAGTAGAGTCTCATTCATCAGTAGAGTCTCATTCATCAGCAGAGTCTCATTCATCAGCAGAGTCTCATTCATCAGCAGAGTCTCATTCATCAGCCGAGTCTCATTCATCAGCAGAGTCTCATTCATCAGTAGAGTCTCATTCATCAGCCGAGTCTCATTCATCAGCAGAGTCTCATTCATCAGCCGAGTCTCATTCATCAGCCGAGTCTCATTCATCAGCAGAGTCTCATTCATCAGCAGAGTCTCATTCATCAGCAGAGTCTCATTCATCAGCAGAGTCTCATTCATCAGCAGAGTCTCATTCATCAGCCGAGTCTCATTCATCAGCAGAGTCTCATTCATCAGCAGAGTCTCATTCATCAGCAGAGTCTCATTCATCAGCAGAGTCTCATTCGCTATACCCTCTTCCCCACCGTGTTACAACAGCGTGAGGCAGCAGCAGCAGCAGCAGCAGGGTGAGGCAGCAGCAGCAGCAGGGTGAGGCAGCAGCAGCAGCAGGGTGAGGCAGCAGCAGCAGCAGGGTGAGGCAGCAGCAGCAGCAGGGTGAGGCAGCAGCAGCAGCAGGGTGAGGCAGCAGCAGCAGCAGGGTGAGGCAGCAGCAGCAGCAGGGTGAGGCAGCAGCAGCAGCAGGGTGAGGCAGCAGCAGCAGCAGGGTGAGGCAGCAGCAGCAGCAGGGTGAGGCAGCAGCAGCAGCAGGGTGAGGCAGCAGCAGCAGCAGGGTGAGGCAGCAGCAGCAGCAGGGTGAGGCAGCAGCAGCAGCAGGGTGAGGCAGCAGCAGCAGCAGGGTGAGGCAGCAGCAGCAGCAGGGTGAGGCAGCAGCAGCAGCAGGGTGAGGCAGCAGCAGCAGCAGGGTGAGGCAGCAGCAGCAGCAGGGTGAGGCAGCAGCAGCAGCAGGGTGAGGCAGCAGCAGCAGCAGGGTGAGGCAGCAGCAGCAGCAGGGTGAGGCAGCAGCAGCAGCAGGGTGAGGCAGCAGCAGCAGCAGGGTGAGGCAGCAGCAGCAGCAGCAGCAGGGTGAGGCAGCAGCAGCAGCAGGGTGAGGCAGCAGCAGCAGCAGCAGCAGGGTGAGGCAGCAGCAACAGGGTGAGGCAGCAGCAGCAGCAGGGTGAGGCAGCAGCAGCAGCAGGGTGAGGCAGCAGCAGCAGCAGGGTGAGGCAGCAGCAGCAGCAGGGTGAGGCAGCAGCAGCAGCAGGGTGAGGCAGCAGCAGCAGCAGGGTGAGGCAGCAGCAGCAGGGTGAGCCAGCAGCAGCAGCAGGGTGAGGCAGCAGCAGCAGGGTGAGCCAGCAGCAGCAGCAGGGTGAGCCAGCAGCAGCAGCAGGGTGAGCCAGCAGCAGCAGGGTGAGGCAGCAGCAGCAGCAGGGTGAGCCAGCAGCAGGGAGAGGCAGCAACAGCAGCAGGGTGAGGCAGCAGCAGCAGGGTGAGGCAGCAGCAGGGTGAGGCAGCAGCAGCAGCAGGGTGAGGCAGCAGCAGCAGGGTGAGGCAGCAGCAGCAGGGTGAGGCAGCAGCAGCAGCAGGGAGAGGCAGCAGCAGCAGGGAGAGGCAGCAGTAGCAGCAGGGAGAGGCAGCAGTAGCAGCAGGGAGAGGCAGCAGTAGCAGCAGGGAGAGGCAGCAGTAGCAGCAGGGAGAGGCAGCAGCAGCAGCAGGGAGAGGCAGCAGCAGCAGCAGGGAGAGGCAGCAGCAGCAGCAGGGAGAGGCAGCAGCAGCCGCAGGGAGAGGCAACAGCAGCAGGGAGAGGCAGCAGCAGCAGCAGGGAGAGGCAGCAGCAGCAGCAGGGAGAGGCAGCAGCAGCAGCAGCAGCAGGGAGAGGCAGCAGCAGCAGCAGCAGCAGGGAGAGGCAGCAGCAGCAGCAGCAGGGAGAGGCAGCAGCAGCAGCAGGGAGAGGCAGCAGCAGCGGCAGCAGGGAGAGGCAGCAGCAGCAGCAGCAGGGAGAGGCAGCAGCAGCAGCAGGGAGAGGCAGCAGCAGCAGGAGGGTGCGCGCCAACCTGCGCCAGCCCGGGCCCGCCAGACCCGGCCCATCAGCTGATCGCTCCACAACAACAAACATGGCTGAGGCGGCGCCAGATCACGGAACGTTTCTTCAACCTTTTGCCAACTTCCTCGGGGCGCCGGAGCCGGCACTGCGGCTCCTCATATCCATACTCATAGGTAATGAGGCGGGCGTGAGGGTGGTGAGGGTGAGGCCGCCCGCTGAGGCCCGCAAAGTGAGGTTTGGGCGCTCCAAGTGAGGCCGGGATGAGGTGTGGGAGCCCGCACCTCACTACGGTTCCAACTCTTTTTTTTTTCCTGTCACGGGGCCGCGTGTGTGGCCACGGTGGTGCATGTGTGGCCACGGTGGTGCGTGTGTGGCCACGGTGGTGCGTGTGTGGCCACGGTGGTGCGTGTGTGGCCACGGTGGTGCGTGTGTGGCCACGGTGGTGCGTGTGTGGCCACGGTGGTGCGTGTGTGGCCACGGTGGTGCGTGTGTGGCCACGGTGGTGCGTGTGTGGCCACGGTGGTGCGTGTAATTACCTAAGTAATTACCTAAGTGTAGTTACAGGATGAGAGCTACGCTCGTGGTGTCCCGTCTTCCCAGCACTCTTTGTCATATAACGCTTTGAAACTACTGACGGTCTTGGCCTCCACCACCTTCTCACTTAACTTGTTCCAACCGTCTACCACTCTATTTGCGAAGGTGAATTTTCTTATATTTCTTCGGCATCTGTGTTTAGCTAGTTTAAATCTATGGCCTCTTGTTCTTGAAATTCCAGGTCTCAGGAAGTCTTCCCTGTCGATTTTATCAATTCCTGTAACTATTTTGTATGTAGTGATCATATCACCTCTTTTTCTTCTGTCTTCTAGTTTTGGCATATTTAATGCTTCTAACCTCTCCTCGTAGCTCTTGCCCTTCAGTTCTGGGAGCCACTTAGTAGCATGTCTTTGCACCTTTTCCAGTTTGTTGATGTGCTTCTTAAGATATGGGCACCACACAACAGCTGCATATTCTAGCTTTGGCCTAACAAAAGTCATGAACAATTTCTTTAGTATATCGCCATCCATGTATTTAAATGCAATTCTGAAGTTAGAAAGCATAGCATAGGCTCCTTGCACAATATTCTTTATGTGGTCCTCAGGTGATAGTTTTCTATCTAGAACCACTCCTAGATCTCTTTCTTTATCAGAATTCTTTAAAGATTTCTCACATAATATATAGGTTGTGTGGGGTCTATGTTCTCCTATTCCACATTCCATAACATGACATTTATTAACATTAAATTCCATTTGCCAAGTGGTGCTCCATATACTTATTTTGTCCAGGTCTTCTTGAAGGGCATGACAGTCATCTAAATTTCTTATCCTTCCTATTATCTTAGCATCATCAGCAAACATGTTCATATAATTCTGTATACCAACTGGTAGATCATTTATGTACACAATAAACATCACTGGTGCAAGAACTGAACCCTGTGGTACTCCACTTGTGACATTTCTCCATTCTGATACATTGCCTCTGATTACTGCCCTCATTTTTCTATCAGTCAGAAAATTTTTCATCCATGATAGAAGCTTACCTGTCACCCCTCCAATATTTTCCAGTTTCCAGAACAACCTCTTATGTGGAACTCTGTCGAAAGCCTTTTTTAGGTCCAGATAGATGCAGTCAACCCAACCATCTCTTTCCTGTAATATCTCTGTGGCTCGATCATAGAAACTGAGTAAATTCGATACACAGGATCTTCCAGATCGAAAACCATACTGTCTGTCTGATATTATATCATTTCTCTCTAGGTGTTCTACCCATTTAGTTTTGATTAGTTTTTCCAATACTTTCACTATTACACTTGTCAATGATACAGGTCTATAATTGAGGGCCACGTATAATGTGTGGCCACGGTGGTGCGTGTGTGGCCACGGTGGTGCGTGTGTGGCCACGGTGGTGCGTGTGTGGCCACGGGGCTGCATGTACTCACCTAATTGTGCTTGCGGGGGTTGAGCTTTGGCTCTTTGGTCCCGCCTCTCAACTGTCAATCAACAGGTGTACAGGTTTCTGAGCCTATTGGGCTCTATCATATTTACACTTGAAACTGTGTATGGAGTCAGCCTCCACCACATCACTTCCTAGTGCATTCCATTTATTAACTACTCTGACACTGAAAAAATTCTTTCTAACGTCTCTGTGGCTCATCTGGGTACTAAGTTTCCACCTGTGTCCCCTTGTTCGTGTCCCACCCGTGCTGAAGAGTTTGTCTTTGTCCACCCTGTCAATTCCCCTGAGAATTTTGTAGGTGGTTATCATGTCTCCCCTTACTCTTCTGTTTTCCAGGGATGTGAGGTTCAGCTCCTTTAGCCTTTCCTCGTAGCTCAATCCTCTCAGTTCCGGGACGAGCCTGGTGGCATACCGCTGAATCTTCTCTAACTTTGTCTTGTGTTTAACTAGGTGTGTGGGGGGCCTCGTAGCCTGGTGGATAGCGCGCAGGATTCGTAATTCTGTGCTGCGGGTTCGATTCCCGCACGAGGCAGAAACAAATGGGCAAAAGTTTCTTTCACCCTGAATGCCCCTGTTACCTAGCAGTAAATAGGTACCTGGGAGTTAGTCAGCTGGCTTCCTGGGGGTGGAGGCCTGGTCGAGGACCGGGCCGCGGGGACACTAAAGCCCCGAAATCATCTCAAGATAACCTCAAGATAGGTATGGACTTCAGGCTGGAGCTGCATTCTCCAGGATTGGTCTGACATAAGTGGTATACAGGGTTCTGAAAGATTCCTTACACAAGTTTCTGAAGGCAGTTCTTATGTTGGTCAGTCTAGCATATGCCGCTGATGATATTCTTTTGATGTGGGCCTCTGGGGACAGGTTCGTGTGATATCAACCCCCAGATCCTTCTCTCTATTTGATTCTTGCAGGATTTCCCCTCCCAGATGATACCTTGTGTTCAGCCTCCTGCTCCCTTCGCCTAATTTCATCACCTTACACTTTCCAGAGTTGAACTTCAGCAGCCATTTTCTAGACCATTCCTCCAGTTTATCCAGGTCATCCTGTAGTCTCTGTCTATCTTCATCCGTCTTGATTCTTCTCATAATGTTTGCATCATCAGCAAACATCGAGAGGAATGAGTCTATACCCTCTGGAAGATCGTTCACATATATTAGAAACAGGATGGGTCCAAGTACTGAGCCCTGTGGGACTCCGCTGGTGACATCTCGCCACTCTGATGTCTCCCCCCTCACCGTTACTCGCTGTTTCCTGTTGCTTAAGTACTCCCTTATCCACTGGAGCACCTTCCCTTTTACTCCTGCCTGTTGCTCCAACTTTTTTAACAGCCTTTTATGTAATTACCTAAGTGTAATTACCTAAGTGTAGTTACAGGATGAGAGCTACGCTCGTGGTGTCCCGTCTTCCCAGCACTCTTTGTCATATAACGCTTTGAAACTACTGACGGTCTTGGCCTCCACCACCTTCTCACTTAACTTGTTCCAACCGTCTACCGCTCTATTTGCGAAGGTGAATTTTCTTATATTTCTTCGGCATCTGTGTTTAGCTAGTTTAAATCTATGACCTCTTGTTCTTGAAGTTCCAGGTCTCAGGAAGTCTTCCCTGTCGATTTTATCAATTCCTGTTACTATTTTGTACGTAGTGATCATATCACCTCTTTTTCTTCTGTCTACTAGTTTTGGCATATTTAATGCTTCTAACCTCTCCTCGTAGCTCTTGCCCTTCAGTTCTGGGAGCCACTTAGTAGCATGTCTTTGCACCTTTTCTAGTTTGTTGATGTGCTTCTTAAGATATGGGCACCACACAACAGCTGCATATTCTAGCTTTGGCCTAACAAAAGTCATGAACAATTTCTTTAGTATATCGCCATCCATGTATTTAAATGCAATTCTGAAGTTAGAAAGCATTGCATAGGCTCCTTGCACAATATTCTTTATGTGGTCCTCAGGTGATAGTTTTCTATCTAGAACCACTCCTAGATCTCTTTCTTTATCAGAATTCTTTAAAGATTTCTCACATAATATATAGGTTGTGCAACCCGTTCTCGCAATTTCAATAAGTCAATATTGACTTATTAAATATGTGCATAGGTGACATACTTAACATAATAGATACCCTTAAAAAGATTCATAGAAAACACCGACCTTACCTAACCTTGTTAGTATCTTAAGATAAGCATCTTATTGCTTCGTAATTACAATTATTACCTAACCTATAATAGGTATAGGTTAAGTAATAATTGTAAATACGAAGCAATAAGATGCTTATCTTAAGATACTAACAAGGTTAGGTAAGGTCGGTGTTTTCTATGAATCTTTTTAAGGGTATCTATTATGTTTAGTATATCACCTGTGCACGTAGTTAATAAGTCAATATTGACTTTACGAATTTGCGAGAACGGGTTGGGTTGTGTGGGGTCTATGTTCTCCTATTCCACATTCCATAACATGACATTTATTAACATTAAATTCCATTTGCCAAGTGGTGCTCCATATACTTATTTTGTCCAGGTCTTCTTGAAGGGCATGACAATCATCTAAATTTCTTATCCTTCCTATTATCTTAGCATCATCAGCAAACATGTTCATATAATTCTGTATACCAACTGGTAGATCATTTATGTACACAATAAACATCACTGGTGCAAGAACTGAACCCTGTGGTACTCCACTTGTGACATTTCTCCATTCCGATACATTGCCTCTGATTACTGCCCTCATTTTTCTATCAGTCAGAAAATTTTTCATCCATGATAGAAGCTTACCTGTCACCCCTCCAATATTTTCCAGTTTCCAGAACAACCTCTTATGTGGAACTCTGTCGAAAGCCTTTTTTAGGTCCAGATAGATGCAGTCAACCCAACCATCTCTTTCCTGTAATATCTCTGTGGCCCGATCATAGAAACTGAGTAAATTCGATACACAGGATCTTCCTGATCGAAAACCATACTGTCTGTCTGATATTATATCATTTCTCTCCAGGTGTTCTACCCATTTAGTTTTGATTAGCTTTTCCAATACTTTCACTATTACACTTGTCAATGATACAGGTCTATAATTGAGGGGGTCTTCCCTGCTGCCACTTTTGTAGATTGGAACTATGTTAGCCTGTTTCCACATGTCTGCTACGATTCCTGTACACAGGAATGCCTGAAAGATCAGGTGAAGTGGAATGCTGAGCTCAGATGCACATTCTCTCAGAACCCATGTTGAAACGCCATCTGGGCCAGCTGCTTTGTTCCTCCCGAGCTCCTTTAGCATATTTTCCACTTCATCTCTAGACACCTCTATCCGCTCTATGTTGTTCTCTGGAATTCTTATTGTGTCTGGTTCTCTGAAGATTTCATTTTGTACAAACACACTTTGGAACTTTTCATTTAATGTTTCACACATTTCCTTTTCATTTTCCGTGAATCTGTTTCCCATTTTCAACCTCTGGATATTATCCTTTACCTGCAATTTGTTGTTTATGAATTTGAAGAATAGGCCCGGTTCTGTTTTACATTTATCTGCTATCCCTTTTTCAAAATTTCTTTCTGCCTCTCTCCTTACTGCTGTATAGTTGTTTCTCGCATCTTTGTATCGCTGGTATGTTTGGGGGTTTGGCCTCTTCCTATACTGATTCCATTTTTGTGTCTTTTGGTCTCTTGCCCTCTCACAATTTCTGTCGAACCAATCCTGTTTTCTGGCCCTGCATCTCTGTTTTGGTATGAATGTTTGTGTGCCTTCCTCGTATAGTTTTAAAAATTTGGCATACATTTCATTTACTTCCCTACCTAGCAACAATTCTGTCCAATTACACTCATTAAAAAAATTTCGAAGTTCCCCATAGTTGCCTCTCCTTAAATCGAGTTTATCAACTGTTTCAATGTCCCCATTTTCTTCTAGATGATATCTTAAAGCATATTTAATGTCTAACAGGACGTGATCACTCTTTCCCAAGGAAGGAAGGTACTGGATGTCAAAAATCTCTTCTTCTTTCCTGGTGAATACTAGATCCAGTACTGACGGTACATCTCCTTCCCTCATTCTTGTGGCTTGCTTTATGTGTTGATACAAGAATGTCTCCAGAATGAGGTTCACAAATCTGCATGTCCAAAAGTCCTCCGTTCTTGCTTCATAGGCCTCCCAGTCTATTGCTCTAAAGTTGAAGTCCCCCAGTATCAACAGTCGTGATTTATCTTTATCTGCTTGTACAATAATGTCTCTCATGACCATTATGAGGCCCTCTCGTTTGTCATCCAGTTCTTCCTTTGTCCACGTGTTGCTTGCTGGTGGGCTGTAGGTATTTACAATTATCAGCTTATCATCCTGATTCCAGACCTGCAATGCCATTATGTCAATATCTCGAGGGTTTTCAAATATTAACTCTTTTACCTTCAGGTGTTTTTTCACCAGTACAGCCACTCCTCCTCCCTTCCTAGTTTTCCTGTCACGTCTCCAAACAGAGTAGCCTCTTGGGAATATGACTTCATTTATTATATTTCCTTCAAGTTTCGTCTCTGATAATGCAACAATATCTGGGACCCTAAGCTGGATTATATCTTGCAACTCCAAAGTTTTTGACCTCACTCCATCTATGTTGGTATATACAATTTTCAGGAACATGTTCCCTTTTCCTTTGCTCTTTACTCCCCTTTCCACTACTGATCTTGTTGCTTTGTTTTTATGTACCATTTCACAAGCTTTCCAGTCCCTGTCACTTTGTAAAAAAAAGAATTTCTGTCTTCTTCATTTCTATCCCCATTTAGACGTTTTGCCTCAATTAGGTTCATTTTCAGCTTTTCTCTGTCTTCCTTGGAGAGGTCTTGTCTTATTGACCACCTTATTGACTTATATTGATATGTGTGGCCACGGTGGTGCATGTGCGGCCACGGGGCCGCATGTGCGTCCATGGTGCCGCATGTGTGGCCAGTGTTGGCTGCCAGGTGTACTCGCCAAGTTGTGTTTGCGGGGGTTGAGCTCTGGCTCTTTGGTCCCGCCTCTCAACTGTCAATCAACTGGTGTACAGGTTCCTGAGCCTATTGGGCTCTATCATATCTACACTTGAAACTGTGTATGGAGTCAGCCTCCACCACATCACTGCCTAATGCATTTCACCTGTTAACTACTCCCACACTGAAAAATTCTTTCTAACGTATCTGTGGCTCATCTGGGTACTCGGTTTTCACTTGTGTCCCTTTGTTCGTGTCCCACCAGTGCTAAAGAGTTCGTCGTTGTCTACCCTGTCAATTCCCCTGAGAATTTTGTAGGTGGTTGTCATGTCTCCCCTTACTCTTCTGTTTTCCAGGGATGTGAGGTTCAGCTCCCTTAGCCTTTCCTCGTAGCTCATTCCTCTCAGTTCCGGGACCAGTCTGGTGGCATACCTTTGTATCTTCTCTAACTTTGTCTTGTGTTTAACTAGGTATGGACTCCAGGCTGGAGCTGCATACTCGTGGATTGGTCTTACATAAGTGGTGTACAGGGTCCTGAACGATTCTTTACACAAGTTTCTAAAGGCAGTTCTTATATTGGCCAGTCTAGCATATGTCGCTGATGATATCGTTTTGATGTGGGCCTCTGGGGACAGGTTTTGTGTGATATCGACCCCAGATCTTTCTCTCTATTTGACTCCTGTAGGATTTCACTTCCCAGATGGTACCTTGTGTTTAGCCTTCTGCTCCCTTTGCCTAATTTCATTACTTTACACTTTCCTGAGTTGAACTTTAACAGCCATTTTGTAGACCATTCCTCCAGTTTGTCCAGGTAGTCCTGTAGTCTCTGTCTATCTTCATCTGTTTTGATTCTTCTCATAATTTTTGCATCGTCAGCAAACATTGAGTGAAATGAGTCTATACCCTCTGGAAGGTGAACAAATCCACAAGGGCCGTGACAAGGATTCAAACCTGCGTCCGGGAACATCCCAGACACTGCCTTAATCAACTGAGCTACGGCAGGGTTAAAAGAGTTGAAACCGAAGTTCTACTGAACTTACTGGATCCCGTAGCCTCTCCAAGGCACACACCAGGATTTTACACAACCCCTTTACACAAATTTTACACGGCCCTTGTGAATTTGTTCATTTGATGCATCACGTTAGTGTGATCTCTGTACTCACCTAGTTGTGCTTGCGGGGGTTGAGCTCTGGCTCTTTGGTCCCGCCTCTCAACTGTCAATCAACAGGTGTACAGGTTCCTGAGCCTATTGGGCTCTATCATATCTACACTTGAAACTGTGTATGGAGTCAGCCTCCACCACATCACTTCCTAATGCATTCCATTTGTCAACCACTCTGACACTAAAAAAGTTCTTTCTAATATCTCTGTGGCTCATTTGGGCACTCAGTTTCCACCTGTGTCCCCTTGTGTTAAACAGCCTGTCTTTATCAACCCTGTCAATTCCCTTGAGGATCTTGAATGTGGTGATCATGTCCCCCCTAACTCTTCTGTCTTCCAACGAAGTGAGGTTTAATTCCCGTAGTCTCATCTCGTAGCTAATACCTCTCAGCTCGGGTACTAGTCTGGTGGCAAACCTTTGATCCTTTTCCATTTTAGTCTTATGCTTGACTAGATATGGACTCCATGCTGGTGCCGCATACTCCAGGATTGGTCTGACATATGTGGTATATAATGTTCTGAAAGATTCCTTACACAAGTTTCTAAAGGCCGTTCTTATGTTAGCCAACCTGGCATATGCTGCTGCTGTTATCCTCTTGATGTGAGCATCAGGGGACAGGTCTGGCGTGATATCAACCCCCAGGTCTTTCTCTCTCTCAGACTCTTGAAGTATTTCATCTCCCAAGTGATAAAGCGCCCTTACATCATTACATCTGTGTGTAATGATGTAAGGGCGAAGAGGGAGAACGGAGAGGGAGAGATTGCTGAAATAGAGGGAATACAGAAAACATATACGGCACGCATAGTCGCGATAAAGCACCTAAATTATTGGGATCGTCTTAAAGTCCTCCAAATGTACTCACTAGAAAGGAGACGAGAGAGATATCAAATAATATACACGTGGAAGATACTGGAGGGCCAAGTACCAAATCTACACAGTAAAATAATAACGTTCTGGAGTGAACAATAAGGAAGAAAATGCAGAATAGAACCAGTGAAGAGCAGGGGTGCCATAGGCACAGTCAGAGAACACTGTATAAACATCAGAGGTCCATGGTTGTTTAACACCCTCCCAGCGAGCATAAGAAATATTGCCGGAACAACTGTGGGCATCTTCAAGAGGAAACTAGATTGTTTCCTACAAGGAGTACCAGACCAACCGGGCTGTGGTGGGTATGTGGGCCTGCGGGCCGCTCCAAGCAACAGCCTGGTGGACCAAACTCTCACAAGTCGAGCCTGGCCTCGGGCAGGGCTTGGGGAGTAGAAGAACTCCCAGAACCCCACCAACCAGGTATAATCAACCAGGGTCTATGTTCTCCTATTCCAAATTCCATAACATGGCATTTATGCACATTAAATTCCATTTGCCATGAGGTGCTCCATATACTTATTTTGTCCAGGTCATCTTGAAGGGCCTGACAATCATCTAAGTTTCTTATTCTGCCTATTATCTTAGCACCATCAGCAAACATGTTCATATAATTCTGTATTCCATCTTGCAGATCATTTATGTAAATAATGAACATCACCGGTGCAAGAACTGAATCCTGTGGTACTCCACTTGTGACATTTCTCCAGTCCGATACATTGCCTCTGATTATTGCCCTCATTTTTCTATCGGAAAATTTTTCATCCATGTTAGAAGCTTACCTGTCACCTCTCCAATATGTTTCAGTTTCCAGAACAACCTCTTATGTGGAACTCTGTCGAAAGCCTTTTTTAGGTCCAGATAGATGCAGTCAACTCGACCATCTCTTTCCTGTAAAATCTCTGTGGATCGATCATAAAAACTGAGTAAATTCGATACACAGGATCTTCCAGATCAAAAACCATACTGTCTATCTGATATTATATTGTTTCTCTCCAGGTGTTCCACCCATTTAGTTTTAATTATTTTTCCAATATTTTGACTATTACATTTGTCATTGATACAGGTCTATAATTGAGGGGGTCTTCCCTGCTGCCACTTTAGTAGATTGGAACTATGTTAGCCTTTTTCCACACATCTGCTACGACTCTTGTACACAGGGATGTCTGAATAATCAGCTGAAGGGGAATGCTGAGCTCAGATGCACATTCTTTCAGAACCCATGGTGAAACTCCATCTGGGCCATCTACTTTGTTCTTACATAGGAGAGTAAGAACAAAGTTCTTACTCTGGCCTTGCAGTACTCCCTGGCCCTGTCCAGTAAGAACAAAGTTCTTACTGGATGGGTGGTTGGTTGAGGGGGACATACGGTATGTGGAGGGTTCTGTTGTGTGTATACTGTTGGGAGTGACATTTAGGGGAGCTAAATTTCACCCATCACATTAAGCAGCTAACTCCTACTCACAATAACTGCCTCTACAACTTGTTGCCTCATAGCCCACCATCTCATAAGCCAGACACCCATGAATCGAAGCAAACATAACATTCCGCCAACTGTCTCTAGCGCAGCCCTCATTCCCACATGTGTAGCTCGCATAGAAAAGGCAATGGAACGACAATTGAAGTGACCCCCCTGTGGTACAATGGTATATGTTCTCAACTCACAATTGCCCTGCAGACACAAATTGTAACTGGCCCTATTTTCCTTGTGTGGCGGGTGGCTATGTTGGGTTGGATTCGTGGGCGGGATGGTAATGGTTCAGCATGTTTACTTTCACCTGATGCTGCTGTTCACCTAGCTGTAAATAAGTATCTGGAATTAGGCAGTTGTTGTGGGTTTGCTCATGAGGATGATCTGTAGTTTGAACTGAGGGAGACCTCGACATGTAATCACGAGTACGAGGTTTCTCTCCCTGACATTGTGTGCTGAATGTTGTCTGAGGAAAGCTCTTGCATGTAGGTTTTGCTGTTAGGTAAGACGGAATAATCACGATTTTACTTTTGGTCATTTTGGCATTTTTATGTTTAGGTTCAGGTAAGTGTATCTGAGGTGCACTTGCTTTTGTAATGAGATTGTATGTATTTGCAATGTTTGATTTCCTGTGCATGATGTTGAGAAATGGACAGATCATTTACTTTTGGTAGACTGGAGTGTGTTTGGTACGTAATCTTCTGAGAAGATTGTGACCGAGGTCATTTTAAGCTCGTCATGGTTCAGTTGGTAGTACAGTACGTGTCTTTGAGGGGAAGTCCAAGGGATGTGAATTTTATCCCATTACATAATCGTATTATTTTCTCCTAGATACATCTCATTACACTGATTTTGTTTTGCATCCATTTTTCTATAGGATGAAGTTGCCTCGGATCCAATCCCGGTCAGGCGGTGGATGTGCCTCAGTGTTGTGGCTCGGTGAATAGGGAGTCCATTTTGTCTAAGCTTCTAATGAATGCCCCTCTTCAGTGATGCCTGTGACATGTTTGACTTGGTAGACTCAATCACTTAGTGGGTTATTTTATGTCACACTGTACCTTGGATCTCTTTAATATCATTAGTCGCTAGGATGGTGATCAGCAGTGACTAATTTCCGGTTTTTGTTTGTCCTTTTGTTTATTGATTATCAATATTGTGAGCTTAGCTTGCTCATCATGGCAGCTTGCTTGTATCTTTGTAGTTGTAATTTGTGTAGAGGCATCGAAAAGTGGTTTCCGTAAATGAGAATTTGTCCCAGCTTGTACTGGTATTGGCACTTGTTGGGTGTTTGGGATAGTGCTGCTCTCTCTTTGTCTTGTAAACCTTCCCATGCTTTGTATTCCACCTCCTCTCTTGTTTTTGTATTCCACCCCCATCCTGTTTTTGTATTCCACCCCCCTCCTGTTTTTGTATTCCACCCCCCTCCTGTTTTTGTATTCCACCCCCATCCTGTTTTTGTATTCCACCCCCATCCTGTTTTTGTATTCCACCCCCATCCTGTTTTTGTATTCCACCCCCATCCTGTTTTTGTATTCCACCCCCCTCCTGTTTTTGTATTCCACCCCCCTCCTGTTTTTGTATTCCACCCCCCTCCTGTTTTTGTATTCCACCCCCCCTCCTGTTTTTGTATTCCACCCCCATCCTGTTTTTGTATTCCACCCCCATCCTGTTTTTGTATTCCACCCCCCTCCTGTTTTTGTATTCCACCCCCATCCTGTTTTTGTATTCCACCCCCATCCTGTTTTTGTATTCCACCCCCATCCTGTTTTTGTATTCCACCCCCATCCTGTTTTTGTATTCCACCCCCATCCTGTTTTTGTATTCCACCCCCATCCTGTTTTTGTATTCCACCCCCATCCTGTTTTTGTATTCCACCCCCCTCCTGTTTTTGTATTCCACTCCCCTTTAGTGTCAGGCGCCTGAGAGCTGGGTGGACAGCGCTTTAGATTCGTAGTCCTGAGGTTCCGGATTCGATCCCCCGTGGAGGCGGAGACAAATGGGCAAAATGTTTCTTTCACCCTGATGCCCCTGTTACCTAGAAGTAAATAGGTACCTGGGAGTTAGACAGCTGCTACGGGCTGCTTCCTGGGGGTGGAGGCCTGGTCGAGGACCGGGACACGGGGACACTAAAGCCCCGAAATCATCTCGAGATAACCTCACGATAACCCCCATCCTGTTTTTGTAGTCCACCTCCCATCCTGTTTTTATTCTCGCCCTTTTATTCAGGTTTTATAATTAGCCATAAAGTTGCGTTGGCAAGGGGTGGTCTACGTCCTTGACTTTCAATTGGGGATCCCGGGTTCGATTCCTTTGGTGGGATGGAAGTGGTCGGGCACATTTCCTGTCACCTCCCCAGGCACTAACAGGTGCCCGGGGGAGTTATTTTTAAGTGTAAGATGCATCCTGGGGAACGGTACAAGTTTTCCAATGGGACTGTGATAAGACTTCAAGTACAGACTTCCTGTCTCCTGATAGCAGCTATTATAAATTGAATTATTGTTATATATATATAAAATGTATAATATGTGTGTTTTTGTTGTTTTAGGTTACCCATTAGTGCTGATACATCGCTACACCTTGTACTGTAAGAGTCCTTGGATGCAACACCTCTACTTCATCACCTCTGGTGTCAGCATTGCTCTTTTTAACTATGGTAAGTGTCTCGGCTGGTGAGAGGCAGTGTCTCAGCTGGAGAGGCAGTGTCTCTGCTGGTGAGAGGCACTGTCTCAGCGGGTGAGAGGCAGCGCCTCGGCTGGTGAGAGGCAGCGCCTCGGCTGGTGAGAGGCAGCGCCTCGGCTGGTGAGAGGCAGCGCCTCGGCTGGTAACCTCTCATTTAATATCTGTAAAGGTAGATTTTTGTTACCTTCTAAAGTGTGGTGATCACCTCAAATTGTCATTCTGACGATGTGCAATTAAAAATATCATAATTCTAATTGTTTTTCTTATGAAATTAATCTGTATTTAAAAGTATTAAAGATTCACTCCAATTTTTATATCTTCAGTATTCTTATTTTAGCCTGGACAGTAAACATAATTACATACGGTAATTATACATACATACATACATACATATGCTCATTAAAGATGTTTAAAAATAAAATTCATTTTCCTCAGGTCAGAATGTGGTGCACTCGGCTGTGTGCGTGATGGTGGCATGGCTGCTTCTACTGTCTATAGGCGGGACTCTCAAATCGGTTATCATATCCTTTGTCTTCCAGATGACGTATCTTCTCGTCGGTACGCTGCGACTTTCTTTTGTTCTTACACTCCTCCGCTCTGAATATTAGGATGGAATTATTTATGTATCAGTTTTGTTGTAGGGGGTTATAGTTGTGGACTTTACCTGTTGCAAAGTCTGTCGTTGTGTGTTTCATGCAACAGAATGCCTACGCTGGAAGATTAGTCGTCTTATGTTATGTCAAATTGCATTCAGAATTGTTGTTTCTTATTGCATAATGTGAGCACATTCTGTTGTGGGAAGCTAGCAATAGTTCATGGATTATATTGATTCTGTTTTCATTTCTTTTCCTTTTGGATGTAATCCACTATATTTTATGTATTTTAAGTAGTAATGTATACAGAACATAATTATTGCAATTGAATAGCCAAGAAGACACTGCAGCAAGAAAATTGATGGTCGAGGCTGGCCCCCAGGCCGGGCTTGGGGAATAGAACTCCCGAAACCCTCTCCAGGTATGCTCCAGGTATACCCCACCCGACATGTAAACTTGGTGAGGCACGGCACTAATTAATAATATAATTGGCCAAATTTCTAAAATAAATAATTACAACATTTCACAGTCATATAAAGAACGCATAAGCCAGGAACTTTTTGTTAGTTCATCCTCAATCAACAATTACATTCCTTGAGCATGTTGCACAGAGTGAACTTAACCTTAATTAAATTTAATCTGCATTGTCAGGTATTGGAAGCCTGTACTTAGGCTTATCAAGGTTCCCCCCAATGCATCCTTTCCCAGGATGCAGCCTACAACAATTTCCTAGCTCCTGGGTACTTTTAACTACTGTACTCTGTGAACAGATGCATTGCATCATGTGTAAGGAAACATGCTCAACAGTTTGTTCCCCACCCAGGGTTTGAACTCTGGATCCTCGGTTGTAAGCAAAGGACGTAGACCAGTGAAGAGCAGGGGTGCCATAGACACAATCGGAGAACGCTGAATAAACATTAGAGGTCCACGGTTGTTCAACATCCTCCCAGCGAGTATAAGAAATATTGCCAGAACAACCTTGGACATCTTGAAGATAAAACTAGATACTGTAGTTTTCTTCAAGAAGTGCCAGGCCAACCAGGCTGTGGTGGATATGTGGCCTGTGGGCCACTCCAAGCAACAGCATGTTGAACCAAGCTCTCACAAGTCAAGCCTGGTCTCGGGCCGGGCTTGGGGAGTAGAGAAACTCCCAGAACCCTATCAATCAGGTATCAAGCAGACCACTTACTTCAGGACTTGCATCTGAAAATAGATAAGATCCGAGAGACTAAAAATATCAATTTTCAGAGCATGTCTTCCTGGGTAGTTTCTCTAGGCGGGCCCATGGCTATTTGATTTAAAGCTATGTTGTGACAAAGAACTTGTCTTATGGGATTGTTACTTGTTTTGGGTCAGGGAGACAGTGGAGAGTATATACCAGTCCACCACCAAGATAGACTGCTTGCTTTAACACCAAAACAAATAAATCTACTCATCTTTCCCCTTCAAACATTCACTCGGGATCACTTGAGATAACGAGTCAACTGCCTACTAAACCAACTACCACCAGGTGTTAGCACGAGCTAGTACAATAGGGTTGGGGGAGCAAAGTGTCCACTGGCTAAGCACCCAGGTCTCCTGGGTCAATTCAGGTTAGTTGACTGGTTATACTTTGAAACCTTGTCTTTGTAAAGAGGGTTTCCATTCTGTGGTATTGTGTCACAGTATGGTTATCTTGAGATGATTTCGGGGCTTAGTGTCCCCGTGGCCCGGTCCTCGACCAGGCCTGATTTTTGTTACACACCCCCAGGAAGCAGCCTGTAGCAGCTGTCTAACTCCCACCCAGTCCCAATGACATGGTACCCAGTCACTTTGTATGGCTGACTAGTTATCTGCTTCAACTTAGTTCCAGAGTTATCTCTCCTGTCACTGATTATTGTGGACCAGTGGCCACTAGAGTTTACTGTTTCATGGGTTGTTTGGCCATATTTAATGTAGTCTGACTCCTGAATAGGAACTCTGTCTTGTTTGCATATACTTAAGATTCTCATATGTAGTCTTATTAGGGTGAATGTATGGCAGCCATCTTCCACTTGAGAGTGTAGTAGTTGTTGAGTTGTTGAGGACCGGGCCGCGGGGACACTAAAGCCCCGAAATCATCTCAAGATAACTTCAAGATAACCCCCCCTCCTTCGGGAGGCAGTGATGGTTCCCTCTTTGGCTTAGTTAGTGCGACAGCGAGCCACCTTAGCCCATGTTTTGGATTAGGCTTGGCTCACTCCTTGATACTGGTTTCTTGTTTTCTCTCCCACCTCTGTCTCTCGGTTTTTCACTGTGGGGAAAGTTTACATCTTTGTTGCTTTCTTTCTCATGACATCCACAAAATGTATAGTACAAAATGTGGTTTCTTTGGGTATATCTTGAGGTTATCTTGAGACGATTTCGGGGTTTTAGTGTCCCCGTGGCCCGGTCCTCGACCAGGCCTCCACCCCCAGGAAGCAGCCCGTGGCAGCTGACTAACACCCAGGTACCTATTTTACTGCTAGGTAACAGGAGCATAGGGTGAAAGAAACTCTGCCCATTGTTTCTCGCCGGCGCCCAGGATCGAACCCGGGACCACAGGATCACAAGTCCAGAGTGCTGTCCGCTCGGCCGACCGGCTCCTTTTACAACAGTCCAATTTTATACATTCCAGCAGTAGTTGCTATAAGTACTATCACTTGTGTACAAGAGATTGGCATACTGTTCTGGTTTCTTATAGCCATCTGAGGTTGAGGGGTTGTGGGCTGGCACACACCTTATCACTTCTATGCTTTCCCACTGAGGCCCCACCTGGCTTCCTAGACATTTATCAGGCTTACCAATGTTATTGTTTGTGTGCTGCTTGACTCTCGGATCCGTGTTCTGGTGGACCTTGATGACTGCTTGGTATAATATAGAACTTTCCATTGTTGGGCTTCCCTGCTGGCCGGAGTCGTACATTTTCACACACATTGTATGCTTCTATACGAACAAATTACTTGTTAATATTACTGTAAATTGTTTTAATGTTTTATGAATGTATTTGTAAGGAAATAATAAGTAATTATCTCACTAAGCTCTGCAATCAGGATTATATTCAAGGACAATTAATGCAACTTGGTCATCATTTTGCCAGTTACCCGGATATTCGGGTACAAGAAGACTGAATTAGTAAGTGTCTAGTGTAGGGCCATGGCAAGTATAAGGGCTTGAGAAGTGTGGCGGCTTATCAAGGTATTGGCTGCCTGTGCCTTTTAGGTGTCCCCCGCACCCTTAACAAGCGCATGTTGCACTCAGGGTGGTGAGGCATCATTGGTAGGCTCTACTTGTTTATGTGAACCCTAGACTTGTGTTCAAACTATCCGATTCTTAGAGCGGTTGTTTGTGATGCCCATGACTTGTGAGTGTTTGGTTAGGTTGTGGGTCAATTTCTGATCCTCGTATGCTTTCCCCCTCACTTCCTTGAGGGGACCTGATTCAAGATGTAGTTACGCAAGCACTTACAAACCTGTGCGTCTTTTTTCAATCTTTGGCGGCCTTACAATTATTAAACAGTTAATGAACTTCGAAGCACCAGGAAGCTGTATAACAATGAAAACAGTTGATTGGGAAGTTTTCATGCTTGTAAACTGTTTAATAAATGTAACGAAAGCCGTCAAAGATTAAGGTAAGATGTACACGTCCGTAAGTGTTGTACTTGCGTAACTGCTTCGTGAATCTGGCTCCTGGTCCTGGGTCCCAGTTGATGCAAAAAAGTCTCGGTTACCAGATGTTTGGGAAGAGCCCTTCGCTGTCACAGGAGCGCTGGGAAGCTACCCAGGTGCAGCACAGTAAGTGACATTTATTTACAGTATTTATTTATTTATTTACATTTATTTATATTATTTATTTAATAAAACAACCCTTGTTTTATTATTATTAAATCTTACTACACTGTCGCCAACATTAATGAAGTTTAATATTACAGGTTACTACATGACAGGAACAGACACTTACGATATCAAGTGGAGTATGCCCCATTGCGTGTTAACCCTGCGGCTAATTGCACTCACGTATGATGTATATGACGGAACAAAAGACTATGTAAGATAATTTAGTTACTCTTGTGTGTTTGACTAATTTTACCAAGTTTTTCTTTTTAATATTTATGCTCTTAAGTGTTGGCTCCAATTATATGCAAATGCATATAAATACTTACTGTTTTCCCCGTAAATTGAATGCATATTTTGTTTCAGCACCAATTATATATATTCTGTATTGCATTTGCATGCACAAAATCATGTGTTTTCCCGACAAAACCACTTGAAAATCATTGTCAATAAATTCAAATATGTTTATGGAGGTATAAATACACACAATGGAATAAGGTAGCTCAAGTTATTCTTGCCCAGTTTGTCAAAAAAAATGTATTGAAAAATACAGTGCAGTAGATAGAAAAAAAATTCCACAAAAGGTGATTGTAAATGAGGAGCATGTTATACACGGGGATATACAGCATTTTGTACGGGTCATGGAGGGAGTGTATGGTAATTACCTAAGTGTAGTTACAGGATGAGAGCTACGCTCGTGGTGTCCCGTCTTTCCAGCACACTTTGACATAACACTTTGAAATTACTGACGGTTTTGACCTCCACCACCACCTCACCTAACTTGTTCCAACCCTTTACGACTCTGTTTGCGAAAGGTGTGTCAGAGAGAACAAGCGTTCATACCAGATCTTAACACTATCGCTCTCTTTGGATATCAATCCCGTCCATTTTTTTTCTCCTGAGTCCTAGCCGTGGACAGGACTTGCATCCACTACAAAAATATTTGTATAAAATTCATTTTTTATCCGATCAACCTCAGGATAGTATCAAAATAAGTGCCTTTAGAATGCGCACAATTTGATACCAAAATGAAAGATATAACATGAAACTGGATGTCCGAACACTTGAAAGATTATAAATAGGTTTTTGGTCAAAATATTAAAATATTTGGTAAAATTCTATTTATTGTGCTATTATGTTGGGACTAGTTTTAAAATGCGCGCCTTTATGCTGCGAACAATTTGATACCAAAATGAAAGATGTAATACAAAAATTTATGTCGGAACACTGGAAAGATATAAATAATTTTGTGATGATGAGCTTCCAGAATTAAAATATTTGTTAAAATTCCAGTTATTGCTCTATTATTATGGGACTAGTTTTAAAATACGCGCCTTTTTATTGCGAACAATTTGATATAAAAATGAGAGATGTAACACGAAAGTTGATGTTATCAAACTGAATGAGTATACACATTAGGTTGCGGTGTACAAATTGGTGCTCGTTCACGGGTAACTTTAGGCTTTTCTGTGGGGAGGCACGTCAGGCTTTTGTACATTATATTCATACACATCTGTAGGGAATTTAATTGCAAACACAATGATACCAAAACGAGCGACGTAGCACGAGAATTAAGGTGAAAAAAATTGAACGAGTATACACATTTTACTGATTTTGTGCGCTCACGGGTAACTTTTGCCGACTTTAGGCTATGCTATTGGGAGTCACGGCAGGCTTTTGGACATTATATTCATACACACCTGTAGGGAATTTAATTGCGAACACAATGATACCAAAACGAACGACGTAGCACAAGAATTAAGGTGAGAAAACTGAAACGAGGATACACATTTAGGCATCGCCTCACACTTGCCCGCACACTTGCCCGCACGTTAGGCCCATGACCTCTAAGTTGGCGGCGTGCCTGTGGGGAACACGATAGTGCTAATAAGAATACACGTTCAATTGCCGTTCTGAAAAGTTATGGAAAGAAAAAAAAAATTGTCAAACATAGATGATCATTACCCCATTTCTGGGGGGGAGCCCCGTCGGCTCCCCGGAGCTATCCCAGGCTGATATGCTAATGTCAGACTTTGGCATCAGTCATGTGTATGGAGTTCTTAGGCCTACCGGGGACCACGGCCAGAACCGGGCCCCCTCAGAGAGGCAAGGGGAGCAATGGCCTATAGAAGCCCCCGTGTAGTTGGAAGCATTCTATGTCTGCCATCGACCGGAACAGGCACCCAGAAAGGTAAGCGCCCCAAAACAAACCCCTATTCTGGTTAAAATTGCTACCAAAAACCGAACTAGTGGATAGAACTCCCCAACCGAAAACAAGCAAACTAGTGTGACGTCACACACTGCCGCGCCGCTGTCTGCGCAGCTCCCCCCTCCCCGGGAGGGGGAAGGGGGAGCCCCAGACCCCCCGCGCCGGCTACCCACACCTCAGTTCTTGAGGCTGATGCTATAGGCGATGGTCGTGTGCTCTGGCTCCGGTGTCGCTACTGCACTGTGCTTTGCGTGTGGTGTTAGTTTTGTGGGTGCGAGAGCCAGGAGTTATCTTCAGTACTCGGGCTGCATGCGCCTAGGGCTGCCTTCCCTAGGTGCCCTGTAAGTACTGCCCTTGGGGCTTGGGGCCACCTTCCACAGGCTCCTCGGGGTCTGCCTCTGCTGGTCCGTTTTACCTTTCGGTTTTTCGGCCGCCTGTTGGGCTCTTGGGTGTTCTGTTCTCCCTTGTTACCGGCGGGTAAGAGGCAGTTTGCACTGGTAGGGGCGCAGGGTGCTGCTCAGCTTGTAATTCCCGACATCGCGGCCGGCTCTGTTCCTTGGGGTTCGCTGTCCTCTTGCGGGGTTTTGTTTTTCTTTTTGTTTTTGCCTGGTGGTGTAATGACCCTGATTGTAATACCTCGCCTTGTATCTATCTCGACCGCGCACTCCGCTACTACCACTGAGCTAACCGTGCAATCTCCGCTCTTTCTATGGTAATAACAGATGCTATACCGATCATATAAGATGTTAACACTCGGGCCGTCATACGAAGACGTAAACCAGTACACAGAGGAAGGAGAGAGAGGGAGAGGAAGAGGGAGGCAGAGCGAGAGGAGAGAGAGAGGAGAGCGAGAACGAGAGCGAGTGAGGGCGAGGGAGAGTGAGACACTGGTGAGGGAGAGTGAGACAGAAAGATAGAGATAATCGTAGTCACAACCTATCGTATGAGTTACCGAGTGACGCTGCCACCACCCTGAGTTACCGGACAGGGGACCGGAGTGAGAGTCGTAGGTCTTGCAGATGGAATAACCTACCAGGACAGGTGTAGGGGACAATTGAACGGTACAAGGATCCTGGCCTGACACTCGAATAATCCTGACCACTTGGGAACTATAGTGTACACAAGAATAAGGCGGGACACACCAATACTAACACCTCAACACGGAAGACGAACGGGGGGAGGAGTACTGAATAATTAAGAGCACTAGGTCACTAGGGCAAAGGGGACGGTAGGCCCAATATCACTAAAGTAAGGAACCATTAATACACATTGAATAACACTTAATCTCTGACTTTATTAGAAATAATTAAATAAGAGACTCCCTAACTATATTCCCTACTAGAGGCCAAGGGTACTGAATGAGGTGCTTTAGTACAAGAGAGCCGTACTTACTCGTATGTTGTTCCACAGTTTTCCTGGAGATGATGTTCCTTCCCAGAGTCCACACACACCTCCCTACTGGGCTGTGCCCACTCAACTGACTCTGCCCTGATCTGTTGCTCCTCAGCTGAACATGAGGGTTTTGCATTTGATGTTTAGGGGTTAATCCCTGAAGATTACCATGGCGGCATCAACTCTGACCTCTTTGTGATTCGATGACCGTTGACCTGACTCCATGGCTAACTTGTACAGAGGTGTAACTTTTACATTGTCTGCCGCCGCCTGTCTGGCGCCTGTGGGTTGTTCATCCTCCACGTGGCCTGTTCATGCTGTTATGATGTTCATGTACTATGTACTGCTCTCTTGTTACATATCCCCCAATGTCCCGGTTTAAGAAAAACCGTGGGCGAGGAACTCGAACATGGCTTTTCTTATCCCAGACCACAAAGGAACTAGCACATGCCTCGAAAAAAAATAGCTACCCTATCTAAATATATACATCTCACAGTCGAGAAATATTTATAAAAACTCTCAACAATAACAGTTACCATGGTAACTCAAAATCCAGGCTGACCATACCTGCATGGCAGCCCATCTAACCTCTTAGATGACAAATCAACATTAATTTGAGAAACAAAAATTAACACAATTTATGACAAACAATTAAATTTATACTGGAACCATCTTTCCGCTGGTTCCCCAGTTCACCAGAGTCTACACAAAAATTGTCATTCATAACATTTTCTCTGTAACGGTGAACTCCAAGTTTTCTGAACTTAAAAAAAATTACATATATATTGTATATACAAATTAACAAAGTCTTTATTCCCGACGAGTCCGTTGTCCCGATGTTGTTGACTCGCCCATTGCTGTATTCTTGCTGTAGTTCTGCAACGATGCGTCGTGTTCTTCACCAACGAAGTTCTTCAGCTGGCCTCAGTTGTTGTGAGAAGAGATCCACTCCCCTCTTGACTAGAGTCTTCCACTGAACTAGTCCACAATCCGCAGTACATCCGCGCTGCTGGTCCATCCTTCCGGGTCGTCGATGAGGCGATGACGTCGGTGTTGACAGCGATGATTGACTTGCTGTCCGGTCACAGGGGGAACTCTGGCGTACCTGGGTTCCATCCTCTTGTAAGATGTTGTCGCCTGCTGAACGTCTGCTGGCGATGTTCTGCCTGCCGCATACATGTTGACTTCCTGGGAGTACTGAGACGTTGACACCAGACAAGGTCTTGCTTGATGAGTGAACAGCTCCAGTTCGTTGAGGCGGGGTGGGCGTGGCGGCAGAACCCTCGGGTCCCGGCTCCAGCTCTTGGGTTCCATCCACTTACAGGCGTTTCTTCTGCTACGTCGTACTAGGCCTTTACGACTTTCTTCGTTATCCCATCATGCACATGATTGTAGGCCCAAGATGCAAATCGTGCATCCGCGTTGGCGTATCATGCACACTCTAGAGGGAACGTGCTGTTCTTACGTAGCCACCAAGTTTCACATCTTGTTGCTCGGCGCATCAGAAACCTCAGGAGTGGGCAAGACCTTGTGTAATCCCGCAACCGTTGCCCAATCCACTCCGTTGTTCTTGGCTGTTCATTTCCGGTCACCGGTGTTCTTTATAGCAAGGCAGGTGACCTCATTAATGTCTCGTCTGATATGTTGAATCAGTCCTCCAGATGACAGCTAGTGTTGGCAGTTCCATAACCTCATTAAGTGATGAGGTGTTGGCTGTGACCTTGACTTGTAGCCGCCCCCACCATGGCAGGTACCACTAACAAGGGTGGGGGGAGAGGGATGGAGGGGGTGATGTAGTGTGACCCGTCCTGTCCCTCGGGAACTAAACCTGGTTCCCACCAGACAATAGCGGTGACATGCTACTCTGGCCTCAGTTGTAGAGATGGGATATGGCCGACAGTGTGGAAATGTGAGCAGACCTGGGAAAAGAAACATTCATAACTCATATCTGGTGGAGACCTGGATCTGCCCTGGAGGTTTTAAGAAAGATAACTCCTCCAGGGTAGGTAAAGGTACGTCACTCTTGACTAAGCACCTACAGTACAATTCTTTGCCTCTACCTATAACTCAGATGACAGCTTAACTCAGTTACTGTGCGCTCATGTGCGCGCGAGATCTGGTTACCATAGGGTGACCAGGCCTAACTTGGCTACTAAGTAAGGATGATAGGATGTCATCATCCTCCTCCGATTGAGCATCAGGAATAACCATTCCCTCCACTCTCTCGGGAATTGGAATTGCTGAAGGTAATTCCAGTTCTTCCCTTGCTACATAAAGTTTCAATTTATTTATATGGATGGTTCTTTCAACCTGGTCTTCAAATATACCCTTGATTATGAAATTTACTGGGCCTAGTTTCTTAATAACTCTATAAGGGCCTCGCCATCTAGCTGCTAACTTCCTACTCTGATTGGCGGGCGCTGACTCATTCAACCGCATCACTAGGCTTCCCTCTTTCACTCTTAATGGTTGTACCTGCTTATCATAATAATGGGCATACCGTGTCCTTGCTTTCTTTGATGCTTCAGCTGCTATCCTCCATGCATTCTTCATCTTGGTGAGGATTTCTGAAGGATAATCCTCTCCATAACTAATAGTATGTCTGTTAAGCAGACCTGACGCAAAATTACACGAGTGTCCAGTAAACAGCAAGAGTGGTTGAGTATTTATTGACTGGTGCACTGCGGTGTTTAGTGCAAACTGAACAAAGGGCAACTGTTCATCCCAAGTGGCCGGGTCATTCTCTGCTAAAATGGCAAGCATATCCTTCACCGTTCTATTAGTTCGTTCCACCATGCCGTTCGTCTGGGGATGGTATGCTGTTGTTAGCGCAGTTGTTGTTTCTAAGAGTTTACATACTTCCTGAAATAAGCTACCAATAAACTCCTGTCCCCTGTCAGATACTAGAACTTTAGGCGGACCGAACACAGTAACAAACCTAGCTAAAAATGCATCTGCCACTGTTTGGGGGTCTTTCCTGGTAAGGGCTACTAGAGTGGTATACCTGGACAGATGGTCCACTAGAACTAGCGCATATCTGTTGCCTGAATTGCTACTATGTAAATCAATTAAATCAGCCCCCACCCGATCCAAGGGTTCTGCTATCTCTGAGAATTCCTGGAGTGGGGCTTGTACTTTAGGAGTACCTTTGCGTCATTGACAGTTCCCACATGACCTGACGTACTTAATTACATGTGATAATAACCCTGGGAAATAAAATAATGACTTGGCCTTTGTGTAAGTTTTGTACACTCCCGGGTGACCTGCAATCTTTGACGCATGCGCAAGTTTTAATGCTGAAGGCTTTAATGCGTCAGGGATAACTAGCTGAAACAACGCCCTGTCTTTCTGGGCATTTACATGATACAACACTCCTTCTTTGAGTGCAAAGTCATTTAAAGAGGTACTTTGTTTTCTCGAAGGATATTTCCCACCTTCCAGATGTTCAATAATTTCCTTCCATCGCTGTTCCTTCATCTGAAGTTCTCTCATTTTATCGCTCGCAATCGTTTCAATGTTTACATTCATATTGACGGTGGCAATGTTCCTACTTAACGCATCAGGAACAACATGAGATGGACCAGGCTTATACAATATCTGAAACGAGTGTGCTGACAGTTCGTGACCCCACCTTGTCATTCTCGGGCAACGTGTCTTTTTCTTAAAAATGTGGGTCAATGCTCGATGATCAGTATAAATTACGAAGTGGCGCTGAAACAAATAAGGCTCAAAATACCTTACACTCTCTACTACAGCTAAAGCTTCCTTGTCAGTGGCTGAGTACCTTACTTCCGGTCCTTTCACTTTCCTACTAAAGTAAGCTACCGGGTGCGGGTTGTTCTCCGAGTCACGCTGTATTAAACAGCCACCTATGGCAATGCCGCTTGCATCAGTGTGGACTTCCCAATCTTTCTCAAAGTTAGGAATTGCTAAAACTGGAGTAGTACTCAATTGTGATTTTAACTTCTCAAAAGCCTCATCATGCTCTCGGGTCCATACAAACTTAACATTTTTCTTAGTGAGATTCGTCAGTGAAGCTGACGTTCTCGCAAAACCTTCTATGTGTCGACGGAAATACCCAGCTGCACCCAGAAATCTTCTCACGTCCTTTGCTGTCTTTGGTGTTGGCATTTCAGCAATAGCGCGACAAGAGTCCGGGTCAGGGCGTATTCCATCTGTGCTTACCTGAAAACCCAGAAACTTGAATTTCTGAGCCGCCAGGGTACACTTTTGGGCGTTCAATTTGAACCCCGCCTTGTTCAACAACGACAAGGTCTCTGTCAAATCATGGAGGTGTTCATCAAAAGTTCTAGAGTACACTACAACATCATCAAGGTACGCCAATGAGTGCCTACCAAGAACAGGGCTCAGAATATAATTTATCGCCCTCTGAAAAGATGAAGGAGCTGTTTTTAATCCAAATGGCATACGCTTGAAATGGTAAGTCCGCACACCATCCGAAAATGCTGTTTTTTCTCTGTCTTGCTTTGCAACTGGTATGGCCCAATACGCTGACTTTGCGTCAAGTGTCGAGAAGTACTTAGCTGTGCCAAACTGGTCTATGATTTCTTGAATGAGAGGCAGAGGATAAGCGTCCGCTGTTGTCACTTCGTTCACTTTACGGTAATCTACACAGAACCTGTAACTACCATCAGGTTTGCGTACTAGCACTACTGGGGAAAGCTACGGTGACGTGCTTTCTTCTATAACGCCCTGTCTCACCATCTTTCTACACTCATCTCTAATAAGTTGTTTCGCCTGTTCTGGGAGTCTCCATTGACGTGTTTGGACCGGAGGATTATCACCTGTTGGAATGGTGTGTTCGACTTGAGGCAGGTAGCCTATTTCCTCATCCTCAGTCGCAAATAACCTAGGAAATTTACGGAGGACTTCCCGTACCTGTTTACGTTCAGCAGGTGACATATGAGTCAAATCTAGAGCAGTTATTAATTTGTCCACCATTTCCTTATCTTGAGGAGATAACGGGGTTTCTTTACCGATCTTACTGTGCGACTCCTCTTAAGTTCAATGCGCTACATTGCGCTGTTACAGTCGATGTTTGTGTGGTATCTGACTCTATTATTTCTTTTAAATTTACCACAATTCCCTGTGTCAGACTATCGCCTACCCTAAAGCGATAAGGTTTGTGAGAGAGGTTGACCACTGGTATTATCGCACCTTTGTCATGTACAGATACCAGAGTATATGGTATCATCAACTTATCAATTCTGCCAGCTACCTGAAGGGTACTTCCGGGTTGAATGTTTCTTCCTACGGCGACTTTAATAAACTTAAATGACCGTGGTGGACATACTTGTCTGTGTACAGCATGTAGTCTACATGTTTTCTTGTCAGGGTCTTGAAGAGACTTGAACAATTGTTTAGGAAGGTTTACATATTTAGGTGCTCGTTGAATTGAAGCAATTATGGGAGGGTGATCAGTTAACTTTACTGGGAAAGACACAGATCCCAACTGTAGCCTACTGTGTCTTGCTCCCTTCTCCGATGTCAAAGAATATGTAAATCGTTTCAAAAAATCCATACCTAACAATATATCACCAGGGAATGTTACATTATCCACCACAGTACACTCATGGATACAAGGTTTATCTTTTTCAATGTTAAAAGTTAAAATACATTTTCCCAGAACGTCAAAGTGTTGACCATTGACAGCTGTTAATTGTGCACCCCCTTCCTTAAGGCGCACCTGACTGAAGGTCCTAAATGAGTCCATCTTAATGATGGTTACCTGACTACCAGTGTCCAGGAATGCAGTCAACCTCTTCCCGCACACCCTCACTTCAAAAGTGGGCCGCCCTTCCTCCTTAGGGGCCTTATCTCATAATTCCTCCTTACTATTGGGGCAGTCCTCTCGTTTGTGGCCTCGTCCGCCACAACTCCAACACCTGGGGTCATAAGTGTAGTACCAGTGAGGAGGCGGGCCAGCTCTATGGTGCCCTCCCCTCTGGTTACTAGAAGAGTTACCTACACTCTCCTTAACATGATGCGAATTGTTCGTATTTACCGCTTGGACATAAGAGGATTGTCTAGTTTCAGTTGTATCCTTACACTGCCCCTGAATGTTTTGTAAGTCCGTAGCGTACTCTATTAAACTATAGAAATCCATCGTTACACTTGCAGCCGAAACGTGAGCTCCAAGTGTCCCGGGGATTGACATACACAACAGTTGTTTAGCCTTCTGACTAATTCTCAGGTCATCGTATCCCAATTCATGCCTCAAGTCACGCACTCTACGCAATATGCCAGTTCCAAAGTCTTTGAGAGTTTCGTTTGAGCCTCGTTTTAAACTAGCTAAATACCTATTAGCTGTTTCCTCTGTTATTTTCTCTTTATATCGTCTCTTAATTGCTGACACAAACTCTGGCCATGTTTGCAAATATTGAAACTCCTGGTCCTGCATTATTGAACCATTAGGGTCTATACACGCTCCTGCTGCTAAATTAATTTTCACCCAGTCATCCTGGGCAGCTGACAAACATGAACCTACTTGCCCTAGCCAGTCGTCTATTTTCCGGTTACGTTCCACTATATTTGTTGGTAATTCTTTGCAAATTAGTTTGGGTAACACTGGTCTAGGCAATGAGAATGATGAAAATGGGGGCTGACGCATACCATGAGACGCAGGGGGCATGGAGTGTAGATGTTGGCAATGGTTAGGGAAGGGTTGGTAATGGGGAGGGAAGGGTTGGTGTAAGGTAGGGTTATAGTGATGGTCCGGTGGGGGGGAGGGTTGGGTGGGGTGATGGTGTGAGGTAGGGGATTCTAGGGGTTGGTTCTGGGCAAGGCATGAGATGGTAGAAGAGGGTTTGGTCATCTGACCAAGGTTGGGGTTGCGAGGGGGGAGAGGTGGGGTGGTATTGGTGGGGACAGTCACCTGACCGGACCCCTGGGTGGACCCCTGGGTAGGCGTATGTAAGCGCCCTGCCGTAAGGTTCACATATAGGGGTTCAGAGAGGCGCTTCCTAATTTCTGAGGATGGGTAAGGTGGGAGGGGGGGTGGTTGGGGAGGAGTATGTGGGGAAGGTGCAGGCCGCCGCGCCCCTGGGGTGTTGGGTTGGGAGGTCGGTCTGGGAGGAAGTGGGGGAGGGGTGATGTCATTAGGCTGCTGAGTATCAGGGGTGGACAAAGGACGGCTACCCAGCATGTGACCTGATGTGACCCCATCACCTGCACCTTGTGGATCGTCACCTGACTCTTGAACCGTGCTATCCACTTGGATAGCCTGTCTCGGCTGTATTGCTAGAAGGTTCTGTTGGCTAAGCCCTCCCTGACTCCTTAAAGCCCTATCTGAACTCATGATGCCAATAAACTACGTCTGAACGACTAGTTCACCGGACTAGCGCTGACCCAAAAATGTTGAAACAAAAAAAATTAAAAAAAAAATCTTTGGAACTAACAATGATTCACTGAGAACAAGACAAAAACTCACAACGTCGTTATAACTAGCCCCTTTACTTAACAAGGATGGTAATTTCAATGTCACTTCTAAAACAAAAAAAAAACGTAATTACTTCTCAATCTGCCTGCTCTTATGACAGATAATAATCAATATTACTTTCACCGCGTTGAGACAACTTCTCCTACGCGATACCAATACACAATTTCCCACGCACTATTCATTAACAATAATTCACTGATAGAAACTATTTGTACTTCCTATCGGGAAACTGTAATTACTGCTCGTATGAGCTTAACTAATAGTTACTCTAACTCCTTAAACCTACAGCCACATCACGTGACCCAGAGTGTTTCCCTAGCATCTACGCCGGTCAACAACTCCAAACTGTTGCCACTCCTGTGACCAGACTTCAAACGCTAGGCGTCCCTAGACGTGAGTCAACTGACACACTAGTCCACACTAGCATGCTGTACAATACCAGTACACCTCAGATTATCGCGTTCAATTGGAGTAAATCAGTCAATCGCGATAATTTGAACAGAAACACCGCTTAAAACTACTTAATAGCTACACCGAACGGCACAAGACGCGTGAGACTGAACACTGTAAAACAATGTTCACCACCGCTAAGCCACCATTGTAATGACCCTGATTGTAATACCTCGCCTTGTATCTATCTCGACCGCGCACTCCGCTACTACCACTGAGCTAACCGTGCAATCTCCGCTCTTTCTATGGTAATAACAGATGCTATACCGATCATATAAGATGTTAACACTCGGGCCGTCATACGAAGACGTAAACCAGTACACAGAGGAAGGAGAGAGAGGGAGAGGAAGAGGGAGGCAGAGCGAGAGGAGAGAGAGAGGAGAGCGAGAACGAGAGCGAGTGAGGGCGAGGGAGAGTGAGACACTGGTGAGGGAGAGTGAGACAGAAAGATAGAGATAATCGTAGTCACAACCTATCGTATGAGTTACCGAGTGACGCTGCCACCACCCTGAGTTACCGGACAGGGGACCGGAGTGAGAGTCGTAGGTCTTGCAGATGGAATAACCTACCAGGACAGGTGTAGGGGACAATTGAACGGTACAAGGATCCTGGCCTGACACTCGAATAATCCTGACCACTTGGGAACTATAGTGTACACAAGAATAAGGCGGGACACACCAATACTAACACCTCAACACGGAAGACGAACGGGGGGAGGAGTACTGAATAATTAAGAGCACTAGGTCACTAGGGCAAAGGGGACGGTAGGCCCAATATCACTAAAGTAAGGAACCATTAATACACATTGAATAACACTTAATCTCTGACTTTATTAGAAATAATTAAATAAGAGACTCCCTAACTATATTCCCTACTAGAGGCCAAGGGTACTGAATGAGGTGCTTTAGTACAAGAGAGCCGTACTTACTCGTATGTTGTTCCACAGTTTTCCTGGAGATGATGTTCCTTCCCAGAGTCCACACACACCTCCCTACTGGGCTGTGCCCACTCAACTGACTCTGCCCTGATCTGTTGCTCCTCAGCTGAACATGAGGGTTTTGCATTTGATGTTTAGGGGTTAATCCCTGAAGATTACCATGGCGGCATCAACTCTGACCTCTTTGTGATTCGATGACTGTTGACCTGACTCCATGGCTAACTTGTACAGAGGTGTAACTTTTACATTGTCTGCTGCCGCCTGTCTGGCGCCTGTGGGTTGTTCATCCTCCACGTGGCCTGTTCATGCTGTTATGATGTTCATGTACTATGTACTGCTCTCTTGTTACAGTGGGGGGTTCTGTCGTTTTATTCAGTTTGTTTTTGCCCTTCCACTGTTCTCCTCGGTGGCGCCCCCTGCTAGGTCCCCGTGAGTGTACACGTCCCTGGGGTTCAGCTTTAGAAGTTTGCTTGGTAGTTTTGGGCGCCGGTTTGCAGCACCCTGCCTGGGACTACCTGAGCGCGAGTCCTCTTAAAGTAAACGCTCAGGACCCTGGGAATCCCCTAGGGGGCGCGTGGGTCCGATGGATGTGACCCCGGAGTCCCCACTCGCTGTGTGCGAGTTTGAGGGTTGCTCGGTCCCCTTGTCTCAGGGTGACCCTCATTGTTTTTGCCTCTGCCACGCTGCCTGTTGGGTCGGTGATACTTTCGACCCTGAGTCCTGTGAGTGTTGCTGCTTGCTTGTGACTCAATTTACCCAATCCTCTGATGATTCTGTTCGGGTACAGGCGGCACGTGCGTTGCAGTCTAGGTTTCGTCTGTTGCAACGCGCTCGGTTGGTTGCTTCCCCGGATGCCCCGGGGCTGCCCCGCTTTGCTTTTTGGAGACCCGGACTTGGGGGTGGGGGTCGCTTCGATCCTGGTTCAGTCCGCACCTCCTCGTCCTTCCCCTTCTGTTCGTTCTAGTCCCCCGCCCCTGCTTCCGGCCCCGAAGCGTCTGAGGGTTTCGGGGTCGGAGCAGGGGTTACTTGATCTCGAGACTCGGGCAGCTTCGAGGGTTGCCCCTTCCGGGGGGGCGGCAGAGGCATTCGAGTCTTGTCTCCCGGCCGAAGCTTCAGGGTCTGACCAGTGGGCCCCCCTTCCTCCAGCTTTTCCGGCTGCTCCGTCCTTGTCTTGTGGGGTCAGGGCTTGGGGAGAGGACTCGGCCTCGGGTCCTGTGGTGACGGACCTTGAGGCTGGGGAGGGGCTGACTTGGGGGCCTTGGGCCCCGCTGGACCCTGCCTGGGTTTTTCTTCCCACTGAGCGGGGCTTATTGTTACAAGGAGTGGGGTTTTCTTTTCCCCCCTCTGCGTACGAGTTGGATTTGGTGTCGGCCCCTCCCCGGGTTCGGTTCCGTGTTCCCCCGGGTACGTCGGTTCCGTCCTTCAGGAGGTTTTCGGCTTATCGCATCCAACCTGGTGTGGTGCGAGCGGCCTTTGCAGCTTACCTCCTGCGTGACCCGGATTATGCCTCGGAAATGGATCCGTCCACGTTCAGGTTTGGGACTTCGTTCCCTTTCTGGCTCCGTTACGAGGTTCCGGAGTCGTCCTGGCTAGCAGACTGCCCCTTGTTTGGTCTGGATTCCTGGCATTCCTTCTGTCGTTCCCGCACGCTGGAGTGGCGGGAAGCTTCCCCAGTGCTTCAGGTTTTCCTGGGAGGTGAACTTGAGTACCTGAATGAGTGCTTGTTTGCCCCTGCCCTTCCCTGCGATGTGGGCGTTATTCAGCTCCATGTGCAGGTTCCCTCCCTTTCGGCGGCGCTCGTGGCGGAGGACTTGCGCGCCCGGGGCCTTTTGTGTTCGGCCTTGCGGTTCTTTTCCCTCCTGGAGCTGTCTTCGGATTGGCTCGTGGAGGATGTGGGGACGCTTGGGTCCGTCCCGGGGTCCGGCACCTTGTCCTTGGCTGCGCGTTCGTCGGCTGCCTTGTTGAAGCTGTTCACGCCGATTTTGCGGGATGCGGTTTCCCTGTTCTATGCTTCCCGTCTCGCGTGTCGGCAGGCGGTGCTGGGTTCCTCCGTGGAATCTGCTTGGGCTCTGGCTCTTAGGCGTTCTTCACCTTTTTGTCCTCTCCTGTTTGGGGAGTCGGCCGTGGCGCAGTTTATTCAGGCTGCGTCGGCGGCTTGTCGTCCGATGTCGGACTTGTTGGTTTTCCGGGGGTCCCGGGGTGGGTCTTCCCGGAAAGGTCGTGCCAGAGCTCGGGGTTCCTCTCGTCGTGGTAGGCCTCTGGTGTCAGGTTTGGGGTTGGCTCCTCCTGCGGACCCTCCCTCGTCTGGTCGGCGCGGTGTTCGCGCTGTGCGGGGTTCTGGGTCTCGTAAGGGTCGCCGGCCCTTTCGCGGTTTGCCCCCTTGACGGGGCGATGGGGGGGCGGCTTGCGCTGTTCGCCCGCGCCTGGTCCCACGATTCGTGGGCCTTTCGGGTCGTGTCTCGCGGCCTGCGGTGGCGTTGGGTGGCCCCTCCCCCCTTTGGGGGGTCGGGGCTGGCAGGGCATGTTTCTTCCCCTGCGCTCTGTCGAGTCGTCTTGGAGTGAGTACGCTTGGGCGTCGTCGAAACGACGTCGTCCCTCAGATGGGTTTCCCGTCTGTTTCCGGTTCCGAAATGGGACTGCGCGGACCTGCGGTTCATTCTGGACTTGTCCCGTCTGAACCCCTGGCTTCATTGCCCCTCCTTTCGGATGACTACGCTGTCTCAGGTTCGGCTCCTCTTGGAGCCGGGAGCTTGGATGGTGTCCCTGGACCTCCGGGACGCTTATTGGCATGTCCCGATTCATCCGCGGTTCAGGGACTGGCTCGGTTTTGTTGTGGAGCGTCTGAGTTACCGCTTTCGTTGTCTCCCGTTCGGGTTGAACCTGGCACCTCGCGTGTTCACACGCCTTACACGGGTTGTGGCGGCTCGTTTGCGTCTCCTAGGTGTTCGGGTGTTGGCCTACCTCGACGACTGGCTGGTTTAGGCTCCCAGCCAGTCAGCTTGCTTGCTAGCCAGGGATTTGGTTCTTTCCCAGCTCGCCGAGTTCGGGTTCTTGGTGAACTGGAGGAAGTCCCATCTGGTTCCCTCTCAGGTTCGGACTTGGCTGGGTCTCGTGTGGGACTCTCGAACCACCTCCTTGTCTCTCCCTCCGGAGTCTCTCCTGCGGCTGCGGTCCCGCCTTCGTCTGTTTCTGGAGGGCCCTCGGGTCACCCGGCGGTTGCTCGAGGGGCTGTGCGGGAGCCTGAACTTCGCGATGGTGGTCTACCCGCCGGGTCGGGTTTGGCTTCGACGGCTGTTCTGGTTCCTTCGGGGTTCCCCCTTCCGCCTCTCTCGCGATCGCAGAGTTCGACCCCCGGGGGCCTTGCGTCGGTTGCTGCGTCACCGGCTTCCTCTTCGGGTTTTTCGGGGTTCGGTGCCTTGGCGCCTACCCGAGCCCTCGCTCGATGTGTACACGGATGCGTCGTCTCTCGGCTGGGGTCTTGTGACCAGTGCTCACCAGGCCGGCCAGGGGCGTTGGGATCCGTCCTTCCGTCGAGCTCACAGTACGGTGCGGGAGTTCGCGGCAGTGTGGTTTGCTCTGGGGAGGATTCGGGTGGCCCGCGGATCGACGATTCGGCTCCATTCGGACTGCTCTCCGGTGGTTCATTGCCTGAACCGCGGGGGTTCGATGCGGTCCTTGTCTCTTTGGGGTTGGTCGCTTCGGGTGACTCGTCTGCTGAGTTCTCGGGTTTTGGCTCTCCTGGCGGTTCACGTACGGGGCGTTTCCAACGTCTTGGCCGACGCCCTGTCTCGCTTCGTTTCCCTCTCCACGGAGTGGACGGTCGACAACGAGTCCTTCCGTTGGCTTTGCCAGACGTTCGGGCGCCCCGAAGTGGACCTCTTCGCGTCGGCGTGGTTGCGGCGTCTTCCCGTTTATGCGGCGCCCTTCCCCGATTGCGAGGCCGTCGGGGTCGATGCCTTTCGGCTAGACTGGTCGAGGTGGGGGTTCCTGTACCTCTTTCCCCCGGTTCGGCTGTTGCTCCAGGTCCTGACTCGCTTAGAGACATACCGGGGGAGAGTTGTCCTTCTGGCCCCTTGGTGGCCGGCCCAGCCTTGGTTTCAGGCGCTGGTTGCTCGGTGTCCGAACCCGAGGGTTTTCCCGCGGCTCCGCCTCTTTCAGCAGATCGGACCGGTACATCACGTAGCTGGTTCGATCTTCTCCTCGAGTCTTCGCGTATGGTTTTTTTGACTCGAGTCTATCATCATCTCTATGGTGATCAGGTGGCCTCCTTGTTGGTGTCCCACCTGAGGGCTTCTTCTCGGCGGTAGTATGAAGTTTCCTGGCGGTCCTTCCGTTTCTTTTTGCGTCTTCGTCGTGTTAGCTCCTTGTCTGTTCGGGTGGTCTTGTCCTTCCTCTCGTGGTTGTTTCAGGACCGTCATCTTATGCCTAACACTGTCGCTTCGTATCGTGCGGCGCTGGCGGAGCCGCTTCAGCTTGCTTTCGGTATCGATGTTACGTCTGCGCCGTTTCGCAAGCTGTCTCGTGCATTGTTTCACCTCCGGCCTGCTCATGCGTCGCCTGAGCCGTCCTGGTCTTTGGACAGAGTGCTCGCTTTCCTTTCATCTCCTCGTTTCGTTGTGGCCCCTTCGGTCCAGGATTGTTTTTCCAAGGCACTTTTCTTGTTGGCTTTGGCCTCTGGGGGTCGGGTAGGGGAGCTTCATGCTCTCCTCCGGTGCAGGGGTTTCTGCTCTTTTGGTCGTGGTGATAGTTTTGTTTGTTTGCAGCCGTCTCCTTCTTTTCTGGCGAAGAATGAGACTGCTGCGTTCCGGAGGAGTCCATGGGTGGTTGATGCTTGGTTGGTCAGGCCGGGGGTGCATCATGTTTTGTGTCCGGTTGTGGCGCTTCGCCGTTATTTGCGCGCCACAGCTTCTGTGTCCGGGGATGCACTGTGGGTTGATCCGGTTTCCCTTCTTCCCTGTTTGCGGGTTCGGGTCTCTCAGGTCGTCCGCAGGGTTATTAGGTCCAGCCAGCCTGCGGTCTATCCCCGTGCCTATGACGTTCGTAAGTTCGCGGCTCTTGCTGCCGTCTTGGTCTGATATTCGGGCGCGGGGATTTTGGCGGTCGAACAGGGTCCTGGCTGCTCGTTACCTTGTGAATGTCCCTGGGCCTCGTCGGGCCTGTGTTGCTTTGGGTCGGCGGTTGCAGCCAGTTGTCTCGGCTTCGAGTTGAGGGGTGAGCGACGACCGCCTCCCGGGCAAGTCCCTCTTTTTCTGTCTGTGGGTAGTTAGCTCCGGGGAGGCGACGGGGCTCCCCCCAGAAAACCAGCGTTGAATGTAATGAAACACCATTTTCTGGGTGAGTCCCGGAGGCTCCCCGGCATCCCTCCCTCGCTCCGGTCGGCTGTTTTTCGCGTTTTTGACATCCAGCCTCAAGAACTGAGGTGTGGGTAGCCGGCGCGGGGGTCTGGGGCTCCCCCTTCCCCCTCCCGGGGAGGGGGGAGCTGCGCAGACAGCGGCGCGGCAGTGTGTGACGTCACACTAGTTTGCTTGTTTTCGGTTGGGGAGTTCTATCCACTAGTTCGGTTTTTGGTAGCAATTTTAACCAGAATAGGGGTTTGTTTTGGGGCGCTTACCTTTCTGGGTGCCTGTTCCGGTCGATGGCAGACATAGAATGCTTCCAACTACACGGGGGCTTCTATAGGCCATTGCTCCCCTTGCCTCTCTGAGGGGGCCCGGTTCTGGCCGTGGTCCCCGGTAGGCCTAAGAACTCCATACACATGACTGATGCCAAAGTCTGAAATTAGCATATCAGCCTGGGATAGCTCCGGGGAGCCTCCGGGACTCACCCAGAAAATGGCGTTTCATTACATTCAACGCTGGTTTTCTTCTTTCACGTTTGACATTATGACAGGTGGGAAATATTGTGGGATGGTGAGACATTGTGACGGTGGGGAAATATTGTGGGATGGTGAGACATTGTGACGGTGGGGAAATATTGTGGGATGGTGAGATATTGTGACGGTGGGGAAATATTGTGGGATGGTGAGACATTGTGACGGTGGGGAAATATTGTGGGATGGGGAGACATTGTGATGGTGGGGAAATATTGTGGGATGGTGAGACATTATGACAGTTGGGAAATATTGTGGGATGGTGAGACATTGTGACGGTGGGGAAATATTGTGGGATGGTGAGACATTGTGACGGTGGGGAAATATTGTGGGATGGGGAGACATTGTGACGGTGGGGAAATATTGTGGGATGGTGAGACATTGTGACGGTGGGGAAATATTGTGGGATGGGGAGACATTGTGATGGTGGGGAAATATTGTGGGATGGTGAGACATTGTGACGGTGGGGAAATATTGTGGGATGGTGAGACATTGTGACGGTGGGGAAAATATTGTGGGATGGCACAGGCACATGCAAATGGCCTGCTACGGATGTGCGACAGGTTTGCCTTAAACCAGCAAATAGTAGAACCAACTAGGAAGGAGAACACGCTGGACCTCATTTTCACTAATAATGATGAATTGATCAGGAACATAATGATTACAAATACCTGTTACTCAGATCACAACTTAATTGAAGTTATGACAACCATGGGGAGTAGACCTTCAAAACCAGTCCCGATTCCCGGTGGAGGAGATTTCAGCAAATTCAACTTCAATAATAAACAGATAAACTGGGAGCAAATAAACCAGGACTTCACAGAAATAAACTGGGAAGAACAGCTAGAAACTGCAAACCTGAACCAGTGCCTGGAAAAAATAAGCTCAGTAGCACTAGAAATATGTTCAAACCGCATACCCCTAAGAAAAAAAAGAGGAAGAGATGCAGATTGGAACGGGAACGTCGTTCCCTATATAGGCGAAGAAAAGGAATCGCGGAACAACTTGAGAGTCGCACCCTATCTCAAGAACGGCGAAGAAGGTTAGATAAAGAAATAGAAACAATTGAACGCAAGCTACAAGAATCATACAAAACCCAGGAGAGGCAAAGAGAGCAAAAGGCCATCAGTGGAATAGAGAGAAATCCGAAATATTTTTTCTCCTATGCAAAATCAAGATCAAAAACCACATCTAGTATCGGGCCCCTGCGAAACGGAGATGGAACTTTCACCGATGACAACAAAGAAATGAGCGAGCTACTGAGGAAGCAGTACGACTCTGTTTTCAGTGAGCCATTAAACGCACTAAAGATTGATAACCCAAATGAATTTTTCATGGATATGATACCAACATCTAATCATATATAAGACGTCACCCTATCCCCACTGGATTTTGAAGAAGCCATAAACAGTATGCCTATGCACTCTGCACCAGGCCCGGATTCTTGGAACTCCATATGCATCAAGAACTGTAAAAAACCATTATTGCAGGCCCACCACATTCTGTGGAGACAAAGCCTAGATACTGGCATTATTCCTGATATACTAAAAACAGCAGAGATAGCACCACTTCAAAAAATTACAGACCAATAGCACTAACATCGCACATTATACAAAATTTTGAGAGAGTGCTAAGAAGTAAGATCACAAAATACATGGAATCACAGCATCTCCATAACCCCGGACAACATGGTTTCAGAACAGGGCGCTCTTGCCTGTCGCAGTTGCTGGACCACTATGATATGGCATTAGATGCTATGGAAGACAAACAAAACGCTGATGTAATTTACACAGATTTCGCAGAAGCTTTTGATAAATGTGACCATGGCGTTATTGCACATAAAATGCGTTCAAAAGGAATTACCGGAAAAATAGGCAGATGGATCTACAATTTCCTGACCAACAGAACCCAATGTGTAATAGTCAACAAAATAAAATCCAGCCCATCAACCGTGAAGAGCTCAGTCCCCCAGGGTACTGTGCTTGCTCCAGTACTTTTTCTCATCCTCATATCGGACATAGACAAGAACACAACCTATAGCACTGTATCATCCTTTGCAGATGACACTAGGATCTTCATGAGAGTAGGCAACATAGAGGACACGGCAAACCTCCAGTCAGATGTAGATCAGGTCTTTCTATGGGTTACAGAAAATAATATGGTGTTTAACGAAGATAAGTTCCAGCTCATGCGCTATGGAAAATATGAAAATATAAAAACTGAAACCACGTACAAAACTCAGGCAAATCATAACATAGAACGTAAAGGCAATGTAAAGGATCTGGGTGTACTCATGTCGGAAGACCTTACCTTTAAAGAACACAATAAAGTATCTGTCACAACTGCAAGAAAAATGACAGGTTGGATAACAAGAACTTTTCACACTAGAGATGCTATACCGATGATGACACTTTTCAAAACGCTTGTGCTCTCTAGAGTGGAGTACTGCTGCACAATGACAGCCCCTTTCAAAGCTGGAGAAATTGCTGACCTGTAGAGTGTGCAGAGATCCTTTACTGCTAGAATCCACTCAGTAAAACACCTAAACTATTGGGACCGACTAAAGAGCCTAAATCTGTACTCCCTTGAGCGCAGGTGGGAGAGATACATAATAATTTACACGTGGAAAATATTAGAGGGGCTGGTCCCAAACCTGCACACAGAAATAACATCACATGAGACCAGAAGACATGGCAGGATGAGCAGAATACCCCCGTTGAAAAGCAGAGGTGCAACAGGTACTCTGAGAGAGAACTCTATCAACATCAGAGGCCCGAGACTGTTCAACACGCTTCCGCTACACATAAGGGGCATAACTGGCCGACCCCTCACAGTGTTCAAGAGAGAACTATCAACATCAGAGGCCCGAGACTTCAACACGTTTCCACTACACATAAGGGACATAACTGGCCGACCCCTCACAGTGTTCAAGAGAGAACTATCAACAGCAGAGGCCCGAGACTGTTCAACACGCTTCCGCTTCACATAAGGGGCATAACTGGCCGACCCCTCACAGTATTCAAGAGAGAACTGGATAAGCACCTCCAAAGGATACCTGATCAACCAGGCTGTGACTCATACGTCAGGCTGCGAGCAGCCGCGTCCAACAGCCTGGTTGATCAGTCCGGCAACCAGGAGGCCTGGTCGACGACAGGGCCGCGGGGACGCTAAGCCCCGGAAGCACCTCAAGGTAACCTCAAGGTACCTTGGACTGGCAGGGTATGGTGAGACATTGTGATGGTGGGGAGACATCCATGGAATAAGGGGATGGTACTCATCAATGGGATAAGGGGATGGTACTCATCAATGGGATAAGGGGATGGTACTCATCAGTGAGATAAGGGGATGGTACTCATCAGTGGGATAAGGGGATGGTACTCATCAGTGAGATAAGGGGATGGTACTCATCAGTGGGATAAGGGGATGGTACTCATCAATGGGATAAGGGGATGGTACTCATCAGTGGGATAAGTGGATGGTACTCATCAGTGGGATAAGGGGATGGTTCTCATCAATGGGATAAGGGGATGGTACTCATCAGTGGGATAAGGGGATGGTACTCATCAGTGGGATAAGGGGATGGTACTCATCAGTGGGATAAGGGGATGGTACTCATCAGTGGGATAAGGGGATGGTACTCATCAGTGGGATAAGGGGATGGTACTCATCAGTGGGATAAGGGGATGGTACTCATCAGTGGGATAAGGGGATGGTACTCATCAGTGGGATAAGGGGATGGTACTCATCAGTGGGATAAGTGGATGGTACTCATCAGTGAGATAAGGGGGATGGTACTCATCAATGGGATAAGGGGATGGTACTCATCAGTGGGATAAGGGGATGGTACTCATCAATGGGATAAGGGGATGGTACTCATCAGTGGGATAAGGGGATGGTACTCATCAATGGGATAAGGGGATGGTACTCATCAGTGGGATAAGGGGATGGTACTCATCAATGGGATAAGGGGATGGTACTTATCAGTGGGATAAGGGGATGGTACTCATCAGTGGGATAAGGGGATGGTACTCATCAGTGGGATAAGGGGATGGTACTCATCAGTGGGATAAGGGGATGGTACTCATCAGTGGGATAAGGGGATGGTACTCATCAGTGGGATAAGGGGATGGTACTTATCAGTGGGATAATGTGATGGTACTCATCAGTGGGATAAGGGGATGGTACTCATCAATGGGATAAGGGGATGGTACTCATCAGTGGGATAAGGGGATGGTACTCATCAGTGGGATAAGGGGATGGTACTCATCAGTGGGATAAGGGGATGGTACTTATCAGTGGGATAAGGGGATGGTACTCATCAGTGGGATAAGGGGATGGTACTCATCAGTGGGATAAGGGGATGGTACTCATCAATGGGATAAGGGGATGGTACTCATCAGTGGGATAAGGGGATGGTACTCATCAGTGAGATAAGGGGATGGTACTCATCAGTGAGATAAGGGGATGGTACTCATCAGTGGGATAAGGGGATGGTACTCATCAATGGGATAAGGGGATGGTACTCATCAATGGGATAAGGGGATGGTACTCATCAGTGGGATAAGGGGATGGTACTCATCACTGGAATAAAGGGTGGCATTGAACTTTTACCATTACCTGTAAGGGGAGTAGAGTTATGACAATATAAATTATCACCGACTTTTGTCTACATGTTGTGGGTTGTGCGGATCAACATTCCTGCAGCCCGATTTCTGACCACACCTCCTGGTTGGTGGTCTGTTTTCTAAGAGAAGTTCTGGACCAACCGGGCTGTGGTGCGTATGTGGGCCTGCGGGCCGCTCCAAGCAACAGCCTGGTGGACCAAACTCTCACAAGTCAAGCCTGGCCTCGGGCCGGGCTTGGGCAGTAGAACAACTCCCAGAACCCCATCAACCAGGTATATGTGGGCCTGCGGGCCACTCCAAGCAACAGCCTGGTGGACCAAACTCTCACAAGTCAAGCCTGGCCTCGGGCCGGGCTTGGGCAGTAGAAGAACTCCCAGAACCCCATCAACCAGGTATCAAGTAGGTATCAACCAGGCTGTTTGAACGCAGCTGGTTGCAACCTGACATTTGAATCACAACCAGTTTGATTAGGTGACTTTTTGAGGTGTTTATCGTGTTACATGACAGGTTGGCCAGTTACGCCCCTTGTGTGTTGCGTCTTTATCTCTTCCCTTGATGTTGATAGCATTCTCTCTCAGCTTACCTGTTTCACCTCTGCTTGGTGCAACAGTGGGGGCTATTTTGCACATCCTGCCCTGGTCTCATGTGGTGTTATTTCTGTGTGCATATTAGGATCCAGTCCCTACAATGTTTTCCAAGTGTAAATGATTATGTATATCTCTCTTTCTCTATTGACATATTTTGCTTATTTTTCAATATTTCTTGTCCAGAAGTATTAATGATAAACAAATTTATTGATTGTGTAATGCCCAATAATTATTCACAAAGTAGATGTTAGATAATAATTCTTGTTTCAAAATTAATTGATTTAATTTCATTTGTAAATACAAACAATACCTGTAATTTAGGAAATGAAATCTTAAAAACAATTTATGGAATTATATATATGCTGCTGCCTGTTCCTGTTTTTTTTTTTTTAAGTCTTATTAATTTTTTATTTTTCAGGAGAAATTATCAAATGACCAACAAAAAACAGCCTTACCCTATACTCCAACATTAGTGGAAATTGCAGCTCACACGTACTTTCCAGCGTCTTTCATGGTCGGCCCACAGTTCTCAATGCGACGGTACCTCGATTTTGTGAAGGTAATTCTAAGCTTATATGACGTTACACACAAGGCCTTCAGAGTTGACATGACTTCAGAGCCTTTGTCACTTCATGGCCTTTGTCACATTAATATCTGTCCTTGAATATGCCCACAAGTTGGATAAAGGTTCGTTCAGTTCTCAAATGTGTTTCGTGGCTTGTAGGAAAGAATGTTAATGTAATATCTCTACTCTCATAAAATGTTTTTAAGATATTTGTTTAACCCTTAAAGGGCACAATACATGTACAGTGGTGCCTCTGTAACACGGGGAGGGTGTTCTCGTCTTATCTTTCCTTCTTCTTTTCACCCTCTACCCGTATTCTTACTTTTTATTCTCTACAAGGGACTCCAAAACTTTTACTAAAGCCGACTCCACGCCACGTGGTCCTAAGACGATTGACCGACTTAGGATTCTACAACCCGTATGACGTGACATAGGCTTTGAGCAAAACCCTAGAGTCGCCTCCGCCGCCACCACCAGACCAGTAACACTGAGCAATGATCGAGGTCTGGATCGATCATGCTAATTAATCAACCTTGGGGCTTGATCCCCACTATAACCGATGCCCTTAAAGATCTTAAGTGTGGAATTAATTAAACGGGACTGATGACTTCCGATTTGATGTTAGAATCGGCGCCCAATCCAACTCTGCCTCGTGTGGACCACGTGACCAGGACAAGTTCACATACATATACATACACATGGAAATAATAAAAATGCAAATTATTAACTAATTAATTTATCAAAAGAAAAACTAAAACAAAATCTAAAGATGTTCACTCCCTACTTGACCTGAACGGCTATGAGTTGACTATCCCTATAAAAACTCATACAGCAACTCTACCTTGGGCGACCAGCTAAAGATGTTGGGGGCTGGTCTTGGGGAAGGTAAGGTGGTTGACCTCTCCCAGTTGATCTCGCGTCCACACTAATCTCTCCTCGTCTGGTCTTCCCCAGACTAGAGCATTGTATCCTTCCGCATAGTCTAAGTTTTACCAAGTTACTAGCAAGGTTTAAGTTATAACAATTAACCTCTGTTGTACTTAATTGATCCAGACTGGTTGAATTATTTTACTGAAGTTAAATTACACAAGCATCTAACGGCAGAGCTGTTCCCGATCACCAAAATGGTTATTTGAACTTTGAGAAATAGTGGACATGTCAACTCTGATGACCTATGACCGCCGGTCACTCGCGCCTTACAACTTAGATCTGATTCGTGACGTCACTGATGGTGACTTAACTCAAATCTCCTAATAATTGGAATACTCTTGGTACTATAACCAGGAATATTATACAATACAATTTTAATACAAAATGAATAAAGGCTAATTTCTCTAAATTACTGAATACTATAGGATGATTCATTATACGCAACTATGAACAGAGACGCCCGCCATTTGTGACTCAGACCTGCTAATCCCCAGAGGAATGTGCGTTGTTGAGGTCAGGTCCCTACACGAAACTTCTGGAACCTTCTGGAATAATTCTTACAACCAGCCTAGTTTGTTACACCTCGGTCAATGAAATTAATCCGTTCCGGCACCGAGCTCGTCATGTGAAACACCCGTCTTGTGAAATGACAACAACACTGTCGTCGAAGGCGTCCGAGAACCAGCGGGAACACTTGGCAGCACAACATGGTTTTCACGTTAACCGAGCAGAAGCTCGTCAGTCGAGACAAATTTTCTGCGAGTGGCTCGCTCGTTACCTGAAATGCTCATTGATGGGGGCTGCTCGTCACCCGAGCAGTTCCTCTGTATGTGTGATTTTGGTATAAGTGCATTGAACGGCGCACATCTTATACATACTGTATATGATTTAAAGTACTGTACCGCGGCTACACAGGATTCAGATCAGCTTCCTCAGGGCTCTAGTAAATAAATGTCATTTAAAAAAAAAACATGAGTTATATTCTCGGTTGCGAGAGCCTCAGTACTGAGTGAGCAACCAAGGCTAGTGCATGCAGTGTGAGTTAACAGCACTGCTGTTCAGCTTGTGACCACAGCATCGCCTAAAAAGTCAAAATATATATGTAACTGCTATTATTTAGTGATGATAGTATTACAGAAGACTCTGACTGATAAAAATGGCCAGGATTCCGATAATAGTAGGATTGTGGTGATAATTAGTGATGTTCGTAGTATGGTGGGAGGAGTATAAGAATATTGCCAGAACAACCGTGGACATCTTCAAGAGAAAACTAGATCATTTTCTCCAAGGAGTGCCAGACCAACTGGGTTTGTGGTGGATATGTGGGCCTGCTGGCCGCTCCAAGCAACAGCCTAGCGGACCAAGCCCTCACAAATCAAGCCTGGTCTTGGGCTAGGCTTGGGGAGTAGAAGAACTCCCAGAACCCCATCAACCAGGTATCAACCAGGAGTAATCTTGGTGAGGGAGGGAGGGAAGTAGCATCGTGTGCTGACTGTGTGTGGCGACCTGTTATTGTCTGGACTCCTCATACCAGCTTAGTGGGTCTCAAATGTTGAACACAAATGTAGATACTTATATATAACGTGTGTATAGAGTGTAATAGCAGCAAAAAGAGTATGCAGGGAGGAGCCATTTTGGTGAGGGAGGTGGTGTCATCTGCTCGCTGGTGTGTGACTTGTCATGCTGTGTATGGTGGTCACCATGCTGTTTGGACACCATATCTGCTTAGTTGTCAAGTTATGGGGAACAAAACATGTAGATACTTGCATATAATGTTTGTATAGTGTAATACTTATAGCAGCAAAAATAGTTTGCTGGGAGGAGGAATCTTGGCAGTGAGGTAATGTCGTCACTTGACTGTTGTGTTGGTGGCCACTATGCTGTTTCAATGCACCATACCAGCGTAGTGGTTCGTTATAGTGATCAAACCATGCAGATACTTATATGTAATGTGTGTGTATACGGATTGGGTGGTTATAAATAGGAGCTGCCTCGTATGGGCCAATAGGCCTTCTGCAGTTGCCTTTGTTCTTATGTTCTTATGTTCAATGTACTGTAATAACAGCAACAATATTTTCTGGAGGGAGAATGGCTTCCCGGAGCTATCCAGGCTGATATGTATATCCTTAGACTTTGGCATCATTCAGTGTGAATGGAGTTCTAGGCCTATCGGGGACCATACTCTATACATACGTTATATATAAGTATCTACATTTGTGTTCACCATAGTGAACCACTAAGCTGGTATGGTGAGTGCAGTCAATACGAGGTAGCCTCACATGGTCAGCAGACGACGCCACCTCCCCCTCCCTCACCAAGATTACTCCTCCCACCATACTATGCACAGCACTAATTATCACCACAATCCTGCTATTATCAGAATCCTGGTAACTAAATCCTGTAAATGAATAATTTTCCACAAGTTTGTTTTGTAAAGGAACACGAGAAGTCGTTTGAAGATTCCTAGATGGAAGAAATAATGGCAGTGTGCTGTGGCTAGCACTGTGAACATCTTGAACAGCATTTGTACACAGTCTTTATCACAGTCAGGCTCTTCTGTAATACTATCATGGCTAAATAATACCAGTTACATATATATCATGCTGCGTGCACCAGCCTTGGTGGCTGGCTCATTCAGTACTGAGGCTCTCACGCCTGGGAATGTTGCCCATGATTTTTTCTGGGGGGAGCCCCGTCGGCTCCCCGGAGCTATCCAGGCTGAATGGATATGTATAACTTTCTGGCATCAGTCAAAGTGCTAGGAGTTCTTGCCTACTGGGGACCACGAGCCAGAACCTGGCCACCTCAGAGAGGCACGAGGAGCAATGGCCTATAGAAACCCCCTTGTGATTGGGAGCATTCTATATCTGCCATCGACCGGGACAGGCACCCAGAAAGGTAAGCGCCCCAAAACAAACCCCTATTCTGGTGAAATTATTGCTACCGAAAGCCGAACGAGTGGACAGAACTCCCCAAACAAAATTATCAAACTAGCATGACGTCATCACGTCGCCGCGCCACCGTCTGCGCAACCCCCCCCTCCCCGAGAGCGGGAAGGGGGAGCCCCAGACCCTCCACGCCGGCGATCCAACTGGCAGTTCTTGGCTGATGGTCTTACTGGCTGGCCGAGTGCCTCTGGCTCCGGTTTTTGTTTCAGTTCTGTGCCTTGTGGTGTGGACTGTCTCTACCGGTGGGGTGTGAGCCAGGAGTAAGATTCCACAGTACGTACTCGGGCTGCATGTGCCTAGGGCTATCTTCCCTAGGTGCCCTGCAAGTACTGCCCTTGGGGCTTGGGGCCACCTTCCACAAGTCACCTTGGGTTCTGCCTCCGCTGTGTCCTTTACTGCTCGGTACTGGGCTGTCCTTGGAGTCGGCTGGGGTTTTGTTGCCCTGGTTTGTCTCTGGGTAGGTGGTAGTTTTCGTCACTGGTAGGGGCGCGGGGTACTGCACAGCTAGTTTTCACCATTAACAGCGGCCGGCTCTGTTCCGCCTGGGTACGTTGTCCTCTTGCTGGGTTTTTCTTTTGTTTTTGTTTTTGCCTGGTGGGGGGTCTGCCTTTACTATGGTCTCCCTTTCCTGTAATAGGTGAATTTCTTTCGAATTCTTCTGTTGGCGGTACTCCCCGCTTGGCTCCCGTGAGTGGACACGTCCCAGGGGTTCAGCTTTAGCAGTTTGTTGGTAGATTTGGGCGCCGGTTCGCGGTACCCTGCCTGGGCTTCCCTTAGCGTGTACCAAAGGCTAAGGGCCCTGGGAAACCCCACGGGGGGCTCCGTGGTCCCCTAGATGTGTCCCCGGAGTCCCCCTCGCATCTTGCGAGTTTGACGGTTGATCTGTCCCCCTTGTCTCAGGGTGACACTCACCTGTTGTGCCTCCGTCATGCTGCCTGTTGGGTCCTTGTTCTTGTGACCCGGAGTCGTCCGATGATTGTTGTCGGTACGCGCTCTCCTTCACCCAGGCCACTGGTCTTGATAATCGGGTGCAGGCGGCTGCAGTGTTGCTTGCTGGGTGTGTGTTGCTGCAACGCTCTTGGTTTGCGGCCCCAGATGCCCCGAGGCTGCCCCGTTTTGGTGGTTGGGTTGGGTTAGGTTAGGTTAGGTTAGGTTAGGTTAGGTTACGACCCCCACCCACGACGCTGACTTGGGGGTGGGGGTCGCTTCGGCTCTGGCTCCTTCCGCTTCTTGTTCCTCCCGTTCTGTTCTACTCACTTCCTCCCTTGCTTCCTGCTCCGAACCATAGGAGGTTTTCGGGGTTGGGGCGGGGTCTGGTTGGGTTGAGACTCGGGCGGTCTCGGGGGTTTTCCTCTTCCGGGGTGGCAGCGGAGGCATTCGAGTCGGTTCCTCCAGCCGTGCCGTATGGGTCTGACCAGTGGGCTCCCTTCATTAGTGTTTGCACGGCTGCCCCGGCTTTTCCTTGTTAAGCTGGGGCTTTGGGGGTGCGGCTTGGCCCTGGGTCATGCCGTAGAGGTTCCCGGGGCTAGGGAGGGGTTACCTGGGGGGCCTCGGCCCCGTTTGCCCCTCTTGGGTCCTTGTACCTTTGGTGTGGAGGCTGGCAGTTCCTCAGTGGGGTTGTTCCTTCCATCTGTGTTCCCGTTGTTTTCGGGTATACTCCTCCCTGGGTTCGGTTCCGTGTTCCTTCGGGTTCGTCGGTCCCGTCGTTCATGGGGGTGTTTCACCCCCTTTTTCCTTACCCTTTTCGCTCTTATGTCGCGATGCTGTTCACACACAAAAAAAAAAAAGTGTTCAGGTAAGGTACATCCATACAAGGTGTGAAACAAACATTGATGGATTTCTATATTGCCTTAGTACATAGTGCCTAAACCGCTTCGTATCGTTGGCCCTGCATGTTCCTTGGTCAGGGGTGCTTGTCATGGTTCTCGTTGGTTCGTGAGTCTCTTCGTACCTTCCAATATTATTGGAACGTCTGTTGATTTTCGATGTGGTTTCCATCGGGTCTTTTGTCGGCCTTGTTGGTTCCCTTCCATCATCTGTTTTCTTTCGCTTCGTTTTCGCCTTGTTTTGTTTTCGCGTCGTCTCTACTTCCAGTTTCGGCGTTCTTTGTCTTCGTTCCGCACACCTTCCTGGTGTTTGTACGATTTGTGTGTCCGCCTGGTGTACGAGCCACGCCTCCCGGTGGACGGGTGGTGCGTTTTGTACCTCGTGTGCTTGGGGCCGCGGTGTGCGTTTTGTTTACGGGCGGTATGCTCGTGTGTTCGCACCGTTTCTCGTGGTTTTCTACGGCTTGCTCGTTTCTCCCTCCAGTCGTGGCCCTCTGGATGCCGAGGGTGTTTTGGATTTATATCTGGGGGTGTCACTTTGTTCTTCCTCTGTACTGTTTCGTCTTCTGCAGGGCGCGCACCTCTGGCCGTCTTTCTTCTTTGACCTCGCATTTTGTTCAGGTAAGGGTACATACTGTGCCTACTGCCTCGAGTATGCATGGCTTTCGGGCACACCTTTAGCGCTGCTCCTGGTGTGTTACTTGGCTCGCCTGTGTTGTGGCTCGGTCATGTGTCTGCAGGTGAGGTTGTCTTGTCTGGCGCTTCTGTCGGCCTAGTGCTGGTTCTCACTTTTGGTGGGGTGCTTGCCTAGTAGTGCTTGCGGGGGTTGTGCTCTGGCTCTTGGACCCCGCCTCTCCTGTCAGTTGACGATTGTGCAGTTTCCTGAGCCTTCTGGGCTCTGTCTTCACGTTTGCTCCTGTAGGTGGCTTCTGCCTCCTTCACATGGCATTTTGGTGCTTTTCGCTTCCTTTCCCTCTGCCATTGATCAGGTTCTTTTTAGTGTCTGTGGCGCCTTTGGGTGCTCACTACCTCCTGTGTCTCCTTGTGCGTCCCTGCATACGGACATAAGTACAGTGGACCTGCGGAGGGCCTCTTGGCCCGTGCGAGGCAGCTACTGTTTCTTACCATCCATTCCCACTCACATACATGTCCAACCCGCCCTTGCACCAATAGTGGGGACCCACCACCACGTTGCGTGGTAATTGGTTCTGCGCATCACCGGGCCTGTTACCGTGCCGGTCATTCCTCCGGTCTTTCCTGATTCTGAGCTTATCCCTTTTATGCCCATTGTTTCGTGCCCACAATGTGCCGCACGGGTGGCATGTGCCACTATCCCAGTTTCTATTTTTTCGTGGAGATTGGTTAATTAACACAAACAATAAGGAACTACTTATATTTTGTTGTATATACAGTAGTTGTGGGTGATCATTGGCGGGCATTGGTGCGGGTTGAGCGCACTGAGTGCCGGTACGGTGTCTCGAATGTCTGTTCTAGACCACACTTGCCGGTAGACTAGTTATTATTCGCTACTCTGCTGGTTATATGCTTGGGCGCCGCCTCAGTTCTCCACAGGTTGGCAGGACTTTTTGTTGGACGTACGGAACGGTTTGAGTTCCGTCGTTGGTACTTTGTAGAGCTTTGCTTCTGTAGTTAGGCTCATGCAGTTGGTACGAGTATCTTCTTGGGATACTCTACTCCCTCCGCCACCCTTGTTCACTGTTCCATCCTTGTTTACTCTTCCCCGCTTGGCGGGGTTGCGTCGATGGCTCCTGACTGGGGTGTTTGGTGTGGTGTTTGGTCACCTTGCATGTGTCTTTAGTGCCTTTTGTCCATCTTTTGTTCTTTGTTGTCCTGTGGGGCTCTGCCCCGCATTTTGGTGCTTTTGTTTTCATTGTAGCCCCCTGGGTCTTTTCCCTGTCTGGACACTTTCCTTGCCTATCTTCGGTGCCTGACTGCACCCTCACATAGCCGAGGGAGAGTTCTTCTCAAGAACCTCAAGATAACCCTGCTGTCCGTAAGGTCCCTCAGGTATGTACGCGCTCCTCTACACATTTTGGGGTTGGTCGTGTGCGTTACTTCCCGGCCGCTCTTTGGGCCGTATTCGTGGTTTTCCTTACCTAATGCAGTTTTTCCTCCCCCATGCTACTCTTTTTGTGTATCTGAGTCAGTGCTTCTTGATTATCCTGTTTGGTGCTTCGGTGGACCTCTGTCCATGTTCCACGTCCTGCTTTTGGACTTCTCCGGTGTTCCATTTTGGTACCGAATTCCTGCGATTTCTGTGTGGTTTTCTGCAGGCTTCGGGTTGCGCTGTCTGTGGGGGGGGGGGGGTGTGTGGACTTTTCGGTCTGCCGCTCCTGCCTTCCTGGTTCCTTTTCTTGGAACTGGGTGTGTTTGTTTTCCTGCGGTTCTCGTCCTCGGTAGTTCTCCTCTTGGATGCCTCGGGGATGCGTGTATTATTCTTCCCTGCTGGAGCTGGTTCTGTTGCTCTTTTGGGTTGCGGGGTCACTGTTTTTAGATTCACGTTTTGCGCTTTCGATCGTGGTGTTCGTTTCTCGTCGTTTGTGTCGGCACAGGTGGGTTCGTTATTGGTCTCCCACCTGCACGTTTCGTCTCGGGGGCGGTGTTTGGTTTTCCTATCGCTGCGAAGGGTCCTTCGGTCTTTGATAGGGTTGGTTTGTCTTCCCTTCGGGGTTGTTCTGGGACCGTCGTCTGGGATTGTCCTGTCACCTCATGTTGGGTGGTGCTGGCAGAGCTGCTCCTGCTTACGTTCAGTGTTGCGGTTCCTTCTGCTCCATTCCACTTCCTGTCCTGGGCGTTGTTTCCCTCTGGCCTGCTCTTGAGTTTTGGGGCCGTCCTGGTCGTTGGCCTGGGTGGTCTTTTTCTTCTCGTTTTGGTCGTTGTTTTGTCTCTGGTTTTGGTTGTTCAGTTAGGACGTGTGGTATCCGCCTCCCGGTTTCTTCCCTGTTTTACTTATCTTTTGGTAAGGTAGCTCCGGGGAGCCGACGGGGCTCCCCCCAGAAAACCAGCGTTGAATGTAATGAAACACCATTTTCTGGGTGAGTCCCGGAGGCTCCCCGGCATCCCTCCCTCCCTCCGGTCGGCGGAGTTTTCACGTATTTTGACATCCAGCCTAAGAACTGCCAGTTGGATCGCCGGCGTGGAGGGTCTGGGGCTCCCCCTTCCCCCTCTCGGGGAGGGGGGGTTGTGCAGACGGTGGCGCGGCGACGTGATGACGTCATGCTAGTTTGATAATTTTGTTTGGGGAGTTCTGTCCACTCGTTCGGCTTTCGGTAGCAATAATTTCACCAGAATAGAGATTTGTTTTGGGGCGCCTACCTTTCTGGGTGCCTGTCCCGGTCGATGGCAGACATAGAATGCTCCCAATCACAAGGGGGTTTCTATAGGCCATTGCTCCTCGTGCCTCTCTGAGGGGGCCAGGTTCTGGCTCGTGGTCCCCGGTAGGCAAGAACTCCTAGCACTTTGATGCCAGAAAGTTATACAGGCATACCTCAGAATAAGAGTTTAATCCGTTCCTGGAGACGCCTCGCCTTCCGAAAACTCGCATTCCGAAGTTAATTTCCCCATAAGAAATAAAGGGAAATGAATTAATCCGTTCCTGACTACCCCAAAAACCCCACATCAAACTAAATTTTTATACCTAATTTACCTAATTCATCTAAATAAACCTACAAAACTGTGTTCCAGTTATTACTTACCTTGCTGTCGAGTGCTGTAGGCGTATGGAAGATGGTGAGGAGGGGGGAGGAGGAGAGGAGTTACTGTTTGGAAGGGGAGTCCCCTTCCATAATCACATCACATAACCCCATGCCTTGTAACACTATGGATACCACTTCTCTTTCTAAATTTTTCAAACCAGCCCCTGCTTGCCTTAAACTCTTTCTTATCTGCATCACTCGTTGCAGGGGTATTCTTTAGAAGGTCTTCGTGCAACACCCTGGCTTTCTCACAAATAATGGCCTCCGAAACACTATCACCCCTCAACTCCTTGTCGTGTATCCAAATTAATAACAACTTTTCCACTTCTTCAAGTATTTGTGGTCTTTGTGCCGTTAATGTTCTTACTCCTTTTGCCACTTTAGCACCCACAATCTTATTTTTCTTCTTAAGTATAGTGCATATTGTTGATGTGGCTTTGTTGTACTGCCTACAAAGTTCAACAACACGTGTACCGTTCTCATGCTTCCGAATGATCTCTTGTTTCTCCTCTATTGTCATCCTCACATGAGCTTTCTGGCCTTTATCCTTACCACTGGCTTTCTTGGGACCCATGGTGAGATATATAATAACAAATTGTATAGACAAATCACCAAAAATCCAACAAAACACTGAAAATCCGCGAGAAGAATTGATGTGGGGGTAGTCACTGAGCGCGAGACAATAATAAACTGAGGGGCGGAGGGGCGACGATCGCCGAACCACCGCGCGCTAGGTCGGCTGTACGCGTATCAACAAACTCGCGTCCAAACTCGCCTCCCGAAGTAACCATCGCCTTCCGAGACAAATTTTTGGAGTAAATACACCTCGCCTTCCGAAAACCTCGCATACAGGGACAATCGCATTCCGAGGTACCACTGTACATATCCATTCAGCCTGGATAGCTCCGGGGAGTCGACGGGACTCACCCAGAAAATGGCGTTTCATTACATTCAACGCTGGTTTTTTAAATAGCACCTGTTTACGAGAGCCCTGAGGAAGCTGATGCGAACTCTATGTAGTCACGGAAGTTTTGAATTCTATGCTATACCTATGAGCACCCTGAGGTGCCTTGCGCACCACCAATCTAGCGCCCAAACACGCGTTGTGCAGTGTAGTGGTTAAGGCCCTGAGCAGCATAATGATTAAGGGGGCGTGTCCTCTATTTTCTCAACTTTCCTCAAACACTCAAATTTTTTGTGCATAATCTACGTGGTAAATGCTCCAACTTTTCCTAATGGATCAGTATCATAACATGAACAGGAAAAACAAAATGTTATAATTTGACAATTTCAAATTAACTTAAATTTAAAATTTCACCAATTTTTATTTTATTCATTATGGGCTCAGAATGGCATATAGCGTTCATTTTCATTTATGTAAAGTATTGTTTAAGAGTATGGTTTACTGTAAGAAAAAAAAGCTAATGTGGCCTTCAAAACATGTGCAAAATTTAGACGCAAAAATTTATAACCCCCAAAGTTATGGGTTTATGAATAAAACGACATAAATGACACCTTAGAACTAAGAACTGCACATATTACGTAAAAAAAGGTGAGAATCGCTCAGAAACTGAATTGTTGGCCTCAAATGTGTGGGGGGGTCCATGGTTCGAGACCCATACAGCCCAGGGCCCAGATTCACGAAGCAGTTACACAAGTATTTACGAACATGTACGTTTTCCCCCTCAATCTTTGATGGCTTTGATTACATTTATTAAACAGTTTACAAGCATGTAAATGTCCCAATCAACTGTTGTTGTTGTTATAAACAGCCTCCTGGTGCTTTGGAGCTCATTCACTGTTTAATAATTGTAAACAAAGCCGCCAAAGATTGAGAAAAGATGTACAGGTTCGTAAGTGCTTGTATAACTGCTTCATGAATCTGGCCCCAGGAGAATGGAATGTTCATTTCCATGGAAGTGTGGATGACAATTTATATGAATTGTGTATGTTGTCTCAGAATTGAAAATCCTGTTCATACATTAAAATGAAGTTAAAGTTCTCAACAATGAACATAGGCATTCGAGTTTATGACATATCTTGTAAGTTTTATTAAATATTGCTTGGCATTCATACTCGAATATGTGAAAGTTGTAGGTCAATATGTGTTGAAATGAAGTCAAGAAAAAATATCCTTCCAAAAAACAAAATATAGGGATAAGCATAATGTTTTAGGGTCTATAAGTACACTTTATATAAGTGATAAAGCACTTATCTGGTCCCCATTCAGCAAAGCCTAAAGAGACAAAAGAAAATAGAGTTTGAAGTCTGCAAGTAAATCTGCCTCAAAAAAAGTCTGCCATCTGTGGCTGATTTACACGTTTCGTTCCAACTTCACATACTTAGTGATGGGTTTGCATTCTCCAAGATGTAGAAGCCACAACAAAATCAGATGAGGTTACCTTGAGGTGCTTCCGGGGCTTAGCGTCCCTGCGGCCCGGTCGTCGACCAGGCCTCCTGGTTGCTGGACTGATCAACCAGGCGAAGCTAGACTCTGGACTGAGAAACTAAGGGGGAAAAAAAAATCCCCACTCTTCCCCCAGATGGCAATCAGCAATCCTAGAAGGCACCAGCTGCATATCCACTTTGTGGACCCTTCTTACTACTACTGTACTGCACTCTTCGTCTTTGTGCGTTGGACAGGTGCTTGCATCTCTCTATCACTGCATTAACCATGAGTTCCACTAACTAGGTGGTGTTATTCTTATCACCAGTACCGATTGCAGAGTTTTTTTCTTTTTAATAACTTTGAATAAAATCCAATTCTTAACATATTGGGATGAAATTTTCATGATGCTGATGCCAAATAATGTGAGATTTGCTTAACATTTTTCACTATACTTAATATTATTCACTCAAATATTTTTGAGCACCTGCCCCCCCTTAAAAAATACACATACAGTACTGTATTTAGGGCCCATGACATTAATGCTGTCATTGAAATAAAATATTTGCCAAAAATCCATTCATTGTCTGATTTTATGGCATTTGTTTTAAAATGCGCGCTATTCTATTGCCAACAATTTGATTCTAAAATGAACGACGTAGCACAAAACATAAGGTCAGAAAACTGGAAAGAGTGTAAAAATGTGAGTGTGGCGGTATTGGCGAAAATATTACCGCCGTTATAAAAATAAAAAATTGCTAAAAATCCATTTATTGTCTGATTATTGTGGGTCTTGTTTTAAAATGCGCACTATTCTATTGCCAAAATTTGATACTAAAATGAACGATGTAGCACGAAAATAAGGCCAGAAAACTGGAAAGAGTATAAATATTGAAGTGTGAGATGGAGTGCTCACGAGCAAAGCCCAGCCGACTTTGACGTTTGCTGGGTGGTGCGCGCTGGGCCAACCTGACCTGAGAGGTAGCACACCAGGTGGTGTGCGTGCTGGGCCAACCTGACCTGAGAGGTAGCACACCAGGTGGTGCGTGCTGGGCCAACCTGACCTGAGAGGTAGCACACCAGGTGGTGCGTGCTGGGCCAACCTGACCTGAGAGGTAGCACACCAGGAGGTGCGTGCTGGGCCAACCTGACCTGAGAGGTAGCACACCGGGCAGTGCGCGCAGGGCCAACCTCACCTGAGAGGTAGCACACCAGGTGGTGCGTGCTGGGCCAACCTGACCTGAGAGGTAGCACACCAGGTGGTGCGTGCTGGGCCAACCTGACCTGAGAGGTAGCACACCAGGTGGTGCGTGCTGGGCCAACCTGACCTGAGAGGTAGCACACCAGGCAGTGCGCGCTGGGCCAACCTGACCTGAGAGGTAGCACACCGGGCCAACCTGACCTGAGAGGTAGCACACCAGGCGGTGCGTGCGCTGGGCCAACCTGACCTGAGAGGTAGCACACCAGGCAGTGCGCGCTGGGCCAACCTGACCTGAGAGGTAGCACACCAGGCAGTGCGCGCTGGACCAACCTGACCTGAGAGGTAGCACACCGGGCCAACCTGACCTGAGAGGTAGCACACCAGGCGGTGCGTGCGCTGGGCCAACCTGACCTGAGAGGTAGCACACCAGGCGGTGCGTGCGCTGGGCCAACCTGACCTGAGAGGTAGCACACCGGGCAGTGTGCGTGCTGGGCCAACCTGACCTGAGAGGTAGCACACCAGGCAGTGGGCGCTGGGCCAACCTGACCTGAGAGGTAGCACACCAGGCGGTGCGCGCGCTGATCCAACCTGACCTGAGAGGTAGCACACCAGGTGGTGCGCGCGCTGGGCCAACCTGACCTGAAAGGTAGCGCACCGGGTGGTGTGCGCGCTGGGCCAACCTCACCTGAGAGGTAGCACACCAGGCGGTGCGCGCGCTGGGCCAACCTCACCTGAGAGGTAGCACACCAGGCGGTGCGCGCGCTGGGCCAACCTGACCTGAGAGGTAGCACACTGGGCCAACCTGACCTGAGAGGTAGCACACCAGGCGGTGCGCGCGCTGGGCCAACCTGACCTGAGAGGTAGCACACTGGGCAACAACTGGGCGCGGCAAAGTGTTAAACTACACCATAAAGAGGAAGACAATTACAAGAAGCATTAACAGAAGAAGACCTGAGAGTAAACCTACTCCCAACATTAACCCCAGAGTTCATGTGAACATGATAACGTCTACAGCATATGGGAAGTTGGCAAACTTAGGAACAGCATTTAAGAGTCTAAACAAAGGAGGCTTTCACCCTCACAACCTTAGAGGAGAGAAGAAACAGAAGGGGGAGATAATCACTACATACAAGAGAAAAATAGATTTAGTAGACAAAGAAGTATGTTTAAATTAGAAAGATGTAGATGACAAGGGGATATCAGTGAAAGCTGAATATGCAGTTGGGTCATCAGCAAGTGAAGGAAGAGGTTGTTGAAGCCAATTCCAGCCATAACTTTAAGAACAAAATATTAAAACGTTAATGTTGATGTAACCAGAATGTCGGGAACAAACAGGTGGTGGGACGCAAAGAGCTAGATTACACTCCCTCGTAGTTACTATAATGTTTCACCAGCATGTTTGCTGGGTATCTTGAGTGTGTCTTGTTTCTTTATTTACTTTGGCCCTAATTTCAGGTTCTCCTGCAACAGTAGATTAATTTGGCATAGCATATCATCAACTATAGAAATTCCTGTTCTTAAAAACAAAAGAGGAGACTGAAAATAAAGAAATAAAATAATATCAGTTGCCCATTAGGGCTGTTCCCAATTCACTAATCTTGTTTTTAGACTGTAGTCAAACTGAACAGAAAAGTTTTATAAATACATTGCAATTGAAGTACCTAGTAACTCAGGAAACTGAGATATAACGACGGAACCCACACCTGCATCAGATAATGTTCTATACATTATAGATCCCAAGTCAAGATCAAAGTCAAGACAAACTCAGCACATACAAGCTCTGCCTCATCAGTACAAAATGTAGAAACTGGTGAATAGATGTATTTGCATCTTGTGATGCCCTGGATAGCAAACACGCTTATTGAGCCTTAAACCCCATGCATGGCAAGGTGGTTTTCTTAGTATCGAGCTCTCAGGTTTGGTCATTTCGAGGAGAAAGCACTAAACAATACGACTATATAGCACTTAGAAGGGACACGAGGACAAAGAGTTGGGATAGGATGGAGGGAGAGTTGGGATAGGATGGAGGGAGAGTTGGGATAGGATGGAGGGAGTGTTGGGATAGGATCTTCTTGAGGTTATCTTGAGATGATTTCGGGGCTTTTTAGTGTCCCTGCGGCCCGGTCCTCGACCAGGCCTCCACCCCCAGGAAGCAGCCCGTGACAGCTGACTAACACCCAGGTACCTATTTTACTGCTAGGTAACAGGGGCATAGGGTGAAAGAAACTCTGCCCATTGTTTCTTGCCGGTGCCTGGGATCGAACCCAGGACCACAGGATCACAGGTCCAGCGTGCTGTCCGCTCAGCCGACCGGCTCCTTGAAGGGAGATGAAGGGAGTGTTGGGATAGGATGGAGAGGGGGGGGGGGGGTTTGGGATAGGATGGAGGGGTGTTGGGATATGATGGAGGGAGTGTTGGGATAGAATGGAGGGAAGGTTGGGATAGGATGGATTGGGGGGGGGGTAGGATGGAGGGAGAGTTGGGATAGAATGGAGAGGGGGGGGGGGAGGTGTTGGGATAGGGTGGAGGGGGGGGGTGTTGGGATAGGATGGAGGGAGTGCTGGGGTAGGATGGAGGGAGTGCTGGGGTAGGATGAAGGGAGTGTTGGGATAGGATGAAGGGAGTGCTGGGATAGGATGAAGGGAGTGCTGGGGTAGGATGAAGGGAGTGCTGGGGTAGGATGGAGGGAGTGCTGGGGTAGGATGAAGGGAGTGCTGGGATAGGATGGAGGGAGTGCTGGGGTAGGATGAAGGGAGTGCTGGGGTAGGATGGAGGGAGTGTTGGGATAGGATGAAGGGAGTGCTGGGGTAGGATGAAGGGAGTGCTGGGGTAGGATGAAGGGAGTGCTGGGGTAGGATGGAGGGAGAGTTGGGATAGGATGGAGGGAAGAAATGGTGGACGACCACTTGGACCATTGAGGACGATCATTGACCTACAAGAAGGGAGACTGATGTTGTTGTACCAACCACTCCAAATTCCAATTTCATAGGAATTTGAAGTTACAATGTAATTTGTCCAATTACATTGGACAGACAGAGTAGTTTTGATTTCTGTGTGTTGGATGTTACAGGTTTTCACTTAAGGTAATTCAAAACGAGTTACAAAAAAAAAGTGTTTGAAAGATAAAGATTGGCAGTAATGTAAGGAAATTTTCATTTTATTTTACTTAAATGTCTGTCTGTCTGTCTGTCTGCTATGGTACAGACACAGATATATGCTCTAATGAGTTCATTATCACTGTACCACTCCGTCTGACCTGCCTGAAGCAGCAGCCAGGCTTCTGAGAGTACCCAGGAAGAGCCTGTCTTCGCTTGGTATCCCAATGTTATTACCACCTATCCCTATGTTATTACCACCTATCCCTGTGTTATTACCACCTATCCCTGTGTTATTACCACCTATCCCTGTGTTATTACCACCTATCCCTGTGTTATTACCACCTATCCCTGTGTTATTACGACTTATCCCTATGTTATTACGACCTATCCCAATGTTATTACGACCTATCCCTATTTTATTACGACGTATTCCTGTGTTATTACGACCTATCCCTGTGTTATTACAACCTATCCCAATGTTATTACGACCTATCCCTATGTTATTACGACCTATCCCTGTGTTATTACGACCTATCCCAATGTTATTACCACCTCAAGATAATCAAAATAGAGATTTTAAATGTAGTTATTGTCCTTGTATATAAGTCACCGGAGGCAAACCCTCAGCAGTTTAAAGACCAACTAATGAAAATAGAACACTACTTGGAAAACCTCACAAATCCAGCTCCGAACATCATCCTGCTTGGCGGACTTCAACCTACGGCACCTGAAATGGAAGCACCTGGCTAATACAGTAATATCAGAAAGAATACCAGGAAGTAGCCTAAATGAACAGGCACATGCAAATGACCTGCTACGGATGTGCGACAGGTTTGCCTTAAACCAGCAAATAGTAGAACCAACTAGGAAGGAGAACACGCTGGACCTCATTTTCACTAATAAGGATGAATTGATCAGGAACATAATGATTTCAAATACCTGTTACTCAGATCACAACTTAATTGAAGTTATGACAACCATGGGGAGTAGACCTTCAAAACCAGTCCAGATTCCCGGTGGAGGAGATTTCAGCAAATTCAACTTCAATAATAAAGAGATAAACTGGGAGCAAATAAACCAGGACTTCACAGAAATAAACTGGGAAGAACAGCTAGAAAATGCAAACCTGAACCAGTGCTTGGAAAAAATAAGCTCAGTAGCACTAGAAATATGTTAAAACCGCATACCTCTAAGAAAAAAGAGGAAGAGATGCAGATTGGAACGGGAACGTCGTTCCCTATATAGGCGAAGAAAACGAATCGTGGAACAACTTGAGAGTCGCACCCTATCTCAAGAACGGCGAAGAAGGTTAGGTAGAGAAATAGAAACAATTGAACGGAAGCTACAAGAATCATACAAAACCCAGGAGAGGCAAAGAGAGCAAAAGGCCATCAGTGAAATAGACAGAAATCCGAAATATTTTTTCTCCTATGCAAAATCAAGATCAAAAACCACATCTAGTATCGGGCCCCTGCGAAAGGGAGATGGAACTTTCACCGATGACAACAAAGAAATGAGCGAGCTACTGAGGACGCAGTACGACTCTGTTTTCAGCGAGCCATTAAACACACTAAAGATTGATAACCCAAATGAATTTTTCATGGATACGATACCAACATCAAATCATATATCAGACGTCACCCTATCCCCACTGGATTTTGAAGAAGCCATAAACAGAATGCCTATGCACTCTGCACCAGGCCCGGATTCTTGGAACTCCATATTCATAAAGAACTGTAAAAAAACACTATCGCAGGCCCTCCGCATTCTGTGGAGACAAAGCTTAGATACTGGCGTTATTCCTGATATACTAAAAACAGCAGAGATAGCACCACTTCATAAAGGAGGAAATAAGGCAGAGGCAAAAAATTACAGACCGATAGCACTAACATCGCACATCATAAAAATTTTTGAGAGAGTGCTAAGAAGTAAGATCACAAAATACATGGAATCACAGCAACTCCATAACCCTGAACAACATGGTTTCAGAACAGGGCGCTCTTGCCTGTCGCAGTTGCTGGACCACTATGATATGGCATTAGATGCTATGGAAGACAAATATAACGCGGATGTAATTTACACAGATTTCGCAAAAGTTTTTGATAAATGTGACCATGGTGTTATTGCACATAAAATGCGTTCAAAAGGAATTACCGGAATAATAGGCAGATGGATCTACAATTTCCTGACCAACAGAACCCAATGTGTAATAGTCAACAAAATAAAATCCAGCCCATCAACCGTGAAGAGCTCAGTCCCCCAGGGTACTGTGCTTGCTCCAGTACTTTTTCTCATCCTCATATCGGACATAGACAAGAATACAACCTATAGCACTGTATCATCCTTTGCAGATGACACTAGGATCTTCATGAGAGTAGGCAACATAGAGGACACGGCAAACCTCCAGTCAGATGTAGATCAGGTTTTTCTATGGGCTACAGAAAATAATATGGTGTTTAATGAAGATAAGTTCCAGCTCATGCGCTATGGAAAAAATGAAAATATAAAAACTGAAACCACGTACAAAACTCAGGCAAATCATAACATAGAACGTAAAGGCAATGTAAAGGATCTGGGTGTACTCATGTCGGAAGACCTTACCTTTAAAGAACACAATAAAGTAGCCGTCACAACTGCAAGAAAAATGACAGGTTGGATAACAAGAACTTTTCACACTAGAGATGCTATACCGATGATGATACTTTTCAAAACGCTTGTGCTCTCTAGAGTGGAGTACTGCTGCACAATGACAGCACCTTTCAAAGCTGGAGAAATTGCTGACCTGGAGAGCGTGCAGAGATCCTTTACTGCTAGAATCCACTCAGTAAAACATCTAAACTATTGGGACCGACTAAAGAGCCTAAAACTGTACTCCCTTGAGCGCAGGTGGGAGAGGTACATAATAATTTACACGTGGAAAAGATTAGAGGGGCTGGTCCCAAACCTGCACACAGAAATAACATCACATGAGACCAGAAGACATGGCAGGATGTGCAGAATACCCCTGTTGAAAAACAGAGGTGCAACTGGTACTCTGAGAGAGAACTCTATCAACATCAGAGGTCCGAGACTGTTCAACACGCTTCCACTACACATAAGGGGCATAACTGGCCGACCCCTCACAGTGTTCAAGAGAGAACTATCAACATCAGAGGTCCGAGACTGTTCAACACGCTTCCACTACACATAAGGGACATAACTGGCCGACCCCTCACAGTGTTCAAGAGAGAACTGGATAAGCACCTCCAAAGGATACCTGATCAACCAGGCTGTGACTCATACGTCAGGCTGCGAGCAGTCGCGTCCAACAGCCTGGTTGATCAGTCCGGCAACCAGGAGGCCTGGTCGACGACCGGGCCGCGGGGACGCTAAGCCCCGGAAACACCTCAAGGTAACCTATCCCTGTGTTATTACGACCTATCCTTGTGTTATTACCTCCTATCCAATGTTATTATGACCTATCCCTATGTTATTACGACCTATCCCAATGTTATTACGACCTATCCCTATTTTATTACGACCTATCCCTGTGTTATTACGACCTATCCCAATGTTATTACGACCTATCCCTATGTTATTACGACCTATCCCTGTGTTATTATGACCTATCCCTGTGTTATTACGACCTATCCCTATGTTATTACAACCTATCCCTGTGTTATTACGACCTATCCCTGTGTTGTTACGACCTATCCCTGTGTTATTACGACCTATCCCTATGTTATTACGACCTATCCCAATGTTATTACGACCTATCCCTGTGTTATTACGACCTATCCCTGTGTTGTTACAACCTATCCCTGTGTTATTACGACCTATCCCTATGTTATTACGACCTATCCCAATGTTATTACGACCTATCCCTGTGTTATTACGACCTATCCCTATGTTATTACGACCTATCTCAATGTTATTACGACCTATCCCTGTGTTATTACGACCTATCCCTGTGTTATTACGACCTATCCCAATGTTATTACGACCTATCCCTGTGTTATTACGACCTATCCCCGTGTTATTACGACCTATCCCTGTGTTATTACGACCTATCTCAATGTTATTACGACCTATCCCTGTGTTATTACGACCTATCTCAATGTTATTACGACCTATCCCTGTGTTATTACGACCTATCCCTGTGTTATTACAACCTATCCCAATGTTATTACGACCTATCCCTGTGTTATTACGACCTATCCCCGTGTTATTACGACCTATCCCAATGTTATTACAACCTATCCCTGTGTTATTACAACTTATCCCAATGTTATTACAACCTATCCCAATGTTATTACAACCTATCCCAATGTTATTACTACCTATCCCTGTGTTATTACAACCTATCCCAATGTTATTACAACCTATCCCTGTGTTATTACAACCTATCCCAATGTTATTACAACCTATCCCTGTGTTATTACAACCTATCCCAATGTTATTACAACTTATCCCTGTTATTACAACCTATCCCAATGTTATGACCTATCCCTGTGTTATTACAACCTATCCCAATGTTATTACAACCTATCCCAATGTTATTATGACCTATCCCTGTGTTATTACAACCTATTCCAATGTTATTACAACCTATCCCTGTGTTATTACAACCTATCCCAATGTTATTACCACTTATCCCAATGTTATTACCACCTATCCCAATGTTATTACGACCTATCCCAATGTTATTACGACCTATCCCTGTGTTATTACCACCTGTTACCTAGCAGTAAAATAGGTACCTGGGTGTTAGTCAGCTGTCACGGGCTGCTTCCTGGGGGTGGAGGCCTGGTCGAGGACCGGGCCGCGGGGACACTAAAAAAGCCCCGAAATCATCTCAAGATAACCTCAAGATAACCTCAAGATAACCTGAAGATAACCTCAAGATAACCTATCCCTATGTTGCGTTAAACTCTTGCATTAAAGTCTAAGTAAAGTATTACCTGTAAGTTTACATGATGCACTTGTCCAAAATCATTTTGTAACTAACTCATCAAGACTGTAACTTAGCTGAATGAATTGTGGGGTTCAGTCCCTGAGCCCATTATGTGCCTCTGTAGCCCTTTCCACTACCCCTCCCACAGGATGGGTATGAGGTGCATAATAAATGAAGTCAACTAACTATATCATTAGTGCGATCATTGCTGTGGCAGAAATATTCAAAATTGGGTAGCGAGGAATCAAGGAAAAGGGTGAGGTGATTTTTTGTGAAGGAGTATGAAATACAGATATTTTAGGGTTTCCCAGTTCTAGAGGTCCAAAGATGTTCTGATTGTGTCATCACAAATAGTGATGATGTGTTTGTTCCACTGTCATAGATATACTGTAACACATGATAATGTTGTGTTTGCAGATGATGAATCACAGTAACATGACTGAAGACTGAAGTAACATGACATGATAATTCAAATAAATCAAACCACACATCAGAAAATGAAGAAACGGCGATGTTTCGGTCTGTCCTGGACCATTATCAAGTCGTGTGATGATAATCCAGACCAGACCAAAACGTCGTTGTTTCTTCATTTTCTGACGTGTGGTTTGGTCAACGTGTTGTGTTTCCTCCACTTTCATAAATAAAAGATCTCCCTTATATGTCTGATAGTCATTAAGATTGAGATAAGGGAAAATTATGCTATTTCTTTTGACATACAGGATGCCCATTTACTAAATATTTATTGTTTACACAGGGAACGTTAGTGGGATGTGAACTGCCGCCGTGCTTGGTTCCGGGCCTCCTCCGTGGCGGATCAGGACTTCTCTACCTGGCCATCTATCAAGTGGGAATCAGCTGGTTGCCCGATGAATTCCTCACGTCGGAAGAATATTACGTAAGAATTGTTAATCCCCATTATGTGGAGAGTAACGTACTTGAATAGACGAGGAAGAAGAAGAGTGTTTGATGTGTATGAGAGGAAGCCGAGTAAAAGGGGAGAATGAAGAGTGAAATGGAGTAAATATTAGAAGAGGTGGCATGAATGAAAATGAGAGGAGTTAGGATTGATTATGTGTATTAATGAGTTATGTTATAGGGACAGTAACTGATATAGTGTTATATAGTTTATAGTTTAACCACTGTAATGCGGCGAGTTTATTGTGACATTCCCCCTGTGCGCATAAAATCAGGTGTTTGCAAAATTTCTTTTGATCATTGTAAAATTATAAATTCCCTTCCCTGAACATGTAATGTAACAAGTAAAAAAAAAAAAAAAAACTAAATAATTCACTAACTTTGGCTGTGGGACATGAAGAAGGAGCATCACGGGTTGGTCGCCCGTGCATGAAGCTCCCAGAGGCGGTCGTGCGCACCATTCAAGCAATACGAGTTGTCACGAATTTATTTTCAATTATTTGTTCTATGTATTTCCAATGCGGTTTTATTTGTTTTTTGTCATATATGATGCATATTTGTGTCCTTTACAATATGTATACAGCAGAACATTCATAATGTTCCATGGAACTGTTCCTTCTATCCTCTAGGGTTGAGAGATTTAGTTCCATTAGCTTAGGTTTGTAGCTTAGACCTCTTAGCTGTGACACCAATTTTGTTGGAAACCTTTGTGCATTTCTGAGGGGAGCCCCGTCAGCTCCCCGGAGCTATCCAGGCTGATATGCTAATGTCAGACTTTGGCATGACTTTTTTAGTCATGTGTATGGAGTTCTGTGAGCCTACCGGGGACCACGAGACAGAACCTGGCCCCCTCAGAGAGGCATGGGGGAGCAATGGCCTATAGAAACCCCCGTGTGGTTGGAAGCATTCTATGACTGGCCTCGACCGGGTTAGGCACCCAGAAAGGTAGGCGTCCCAAAACAAACCTCTATTCTGGTGAAAATTACTACAAAAGGCCGAACAAGTGAATAGAACTCCCCAAACAGAAATGAGCAAACGCGTATGACGTCACACGTTGCTGCACCGCCGTCTGCGCAGCACCCCCCACCCTCCCCGGGAGGGGGAAGGGGGAGCTCCAGACCCTTGCGCCGGCTATCCACACCCTAGTTCTGAGGCTGATGCTATAGGCAACGGTTGTGTGCTCTGACTCCAGTGGTTGTTTCAGCACTGTGCCTATTGTGTGGTGACTGTCCTCTAGGTGTGTGAGCCAGGAGTGATTCTCAACTACTCGGGCTGCATGCGCCTAGGGTTTCCTTCCCTAGGTGCCCTGTAAGTACTGCCCTTGGGGCCACCTTCCACAAGTTCCTTGGGTTCTGCCTCTGCTAGGCCGTTTCCTGCTTGGTTTTCGGCCTCCCTTTGTGTGCTAGGGTGTTCTGTCTCCCTTGTTCGCCTTAGGGTTGGGGCAGTTTACACTGGTAGGGGCAAACTGGTACAAGCAAACTTTGCACTGGTACTGCGCAGCTTGATTTCACCAATCATAACGGCCAGCTCTGTTCTTCCTGGGTACGCTGTCCTCTTGCAGGGTTTTCTTTTTCTTTTTGTTTGTCTTCCTGGTGGGGGATCTGCCTTGGTTCTTGCCTCCTGTGTACTGAGTACCCTTCCTTCTTCTGGTGGTTTCCCCTGCTAGGTCCCCGTGAGTGTACACGTCCCGGGGGTTCAGTTCTTAGAAGGTTTTTTGATAGACTTGGGCGCCGGTAAGCAGTACCCTGCCTGGACTTTCCTGAGGGTGAGTTCTGTCTCAGGACCCTGGGAATTCCCACGGGGGTGCGTGGGTCCAATGGATGTGACCCCGGAGTCCCCCCCCCCTCGTTTTGTGCGAGTTTGAAGGTTGTTCTGCCCCCTTGTCTCATGGTGACTCACTGTTTTTGCCTCCGTCTGCTACCTGTGGGGTCTGTGGTGCTTTCGACCCCAAGTCCTGCGATTTTTGTTTCTTGTTTGTGACTCGGTTACCCAGTCTTATGCTGACTATGCAGGTGCAGGCAGCACGGGCGTTGCATGTTGAGTTCAGGTGGTGAAAATGCACTGGATTGTGCCTCGTGCCTCTGTGAGGGGGGCCAGGTTCTGGCTCGTGGTCCCCGGTAGGCCCACAGAACTCCTTACACATGACTGTTGCCAAAGTCTGACATTAGCATGTCCACCAGGATAGCTCCAGGGAGCCTCCGGGACTCGCCCAGAAAACGGCATTTCATTACATTCAACGCTGGTTTTTCAGTTTTGGCCTTACATTTCACAAGATGTGTATTCCAGTATTGGTCGAACACATGTTGTATAGATTGAAGGAGTCCTGATTCAGGTTCCTAAACAGTGTTCTTTTATTTGTCGGCATACCATATGGTGCCAATGTTATCCTATTTGTGTGTGCCTCTGGTGTGAGTGTCGGAATTATATTCACTCCCCAGATACTTTTATCTTTCTGATTCCTTTAGCTGCCTTTCCCATATGGTGTAGAGGCCTTCTGGTCTCCTCTCTCCATTTCCCATCTTCATTACCTTACACTTCTTGGGATTGAATTCCAGTAACCATTTGTTTGACCACTCCTGGAGTTTGTCAAGGTCTTCCTGTAACTTTCTGTAGTCCTTGTCTGTTTTCATGTTCCTCATCAGCTTTGCATCATCTGCAAACATTGATATCTCTGAGCTCTTTCCCTCGGGCAGGTCCTTCACATAAATTACAAACAGCAGCAGCCCTAGGACAGAACCTTGTAGGACCTCACTTGTCACACTCCTCCAGCTTGAGACCTCTCTGACTGGGACTGAATTCTGTCCTTCCTTCAGGTACTCCCTGACCCAGCTTAGTGTTTTTTCCCATTTATCCCAGCCTAGTTCTCCATCTTATGCAACAGTCTTTCATGGGGAACAGTGTCAAATGCCTGTTGACAGTCTAGAAAATAGTCTATCCAGCCTTCATTTTCCTGTCTTAGTATCCTTATCATAAAACTCAATCAAGTTTGTCAGGCAAGATTGTCCAATTCTAAATACATCTTGATTTTTTGTCACAAAGTCGATCCTCTCAAGATGCTCCTCATTTCTCGATCTGATTACTTTATCCAGCACTTTACATGGCTGGATATTTAGGCATGTCTGTAGTTTAGAGCCTCCTTTCTCTCCCCTTTTAGAATATTGGGACCACGTTTGCCATTTTTCAGACATCTGGGAGGTTATCTTGAGATGATTTCGGGGCTTTTTAGTGTCCCTGTGGCCCGGTCCTCGACCAGGCCTCCACCCCCAGGAAGCAGCCCGTGACAGCTGACTAACACCCAGGTACCTATTTTACTGCTAGGTAACAGGGGCATAGGGTGAAAGAAACTCTGCCCATTGTTTCTCGCCGGTGCCATGGATCGAACCCGGGACCACAGGATCACAAGTCCAGCATGCTGTCCGCTCGGCTGAACAGCTCCCTAGTTCCCTCAGGATTTGTTCTACCTTTTCCACTGTGACTACAATGCCATCCGGTATTTTCTCTGGCCTTTCATTTTGCAACCTTGGTCTCCACGCTGGTGCTAAGATCTCCTGAAATCTTTCATAGACTTCCTCGCATACCTCTTTATCATTCTCTGTGAGAGCTCCCGCTTGTTTCCTCAATCTGAGTACATGGTTCCACACTTGTTTTCCTTCTTATACGAGTATAAAACTGCTTTGGTTGTTCATTAGCTTTTGCACCAATGTCATTTTCAAACTGCCTCTCAGCTTATTTCTTGATTTGGGTGTATTCATTCCTTGTTCTCTTTAGTGCCTCTCGATTGTTCTCTCTTCTGATTTCTCTACTTTTTCCTGGCATTTTTTTTTTTTTTTTGTACCTTTAGCTTTCCTGCTTGGCTTATTGAACCATGGGTTAATTTTATTTTTTTTCAGCCACCTCCTCCTTGAGCAGTATGAACTGCCCCGTTGCAGTGGCACATTTCCCAGCAATGACTTCCATCTTGTTTGCTGTCTTCCATTTCTCTTTCCCATTGGATTTCCCGCAGAAAGTCCCTCATCTTGTTGTTGTCCCTGCGTCTGTAATCTCTCCTCCTTCAATGGGTTTCTTTGTGTAGCCAATTCCTTCAGCTCCACTATGTATTCAAGCATGGCAATGCAGTGATCACTGGCTTCCAAAACACTGCTTTCGAACTCTTTACGGTCATTATCCCTTTTTTCATATAGCATCTTTATTACTGGCCCCCTACACCTGTATTACAAATTTTGAGCAATATATCCACTAGCTGGTTATTTTCCCCCTTACCTTCCCCTACCTTCCCCCTTTCCCCCTTACCGTCAGGCTGCGAGCAGCCGCGTCCAACTGCCTGGTTGATCAGTCCAGCAACCAGGAGGCCTGGTCGACGACCGGGCCGCGGGGACGCTAAGCCCCGGAAGCACCTCAAGGTAACCCTCTGGTATCATAACATATACACTACCTCAACTTATGGGCCCCTTCATATTGCAAAAAGGCTCCCAGTTTGTGAAGCAGTGTTCTAGAGCCATCTCATGCTCTATTTTTTCAGCATCTGCTTCATTTTTGGGGAAACTCCAGGTCTAGTGATGCTGGTAGATGGTCTCCTCTTACTGTTGTTTGTTCTGTGATACCTGCTGCTTGATGGGGTTCTGGGAGTTGTTCTACTGCCCAAGCCCGGCCCGAGGCCAGGCTCGATTTGTGAGAAAACATTATTGCAAACAGCATTTGGTGTTCCCAGGCTGTCACCCATCCAAGTACTAAGCAAACCCAACGTTGCTTAACTTCGCTGATCGGACGAGAAGCGGTGTTCTCAACGTGGTATGGCCGTTGGTGACATGATTCTTCAAAAATTTTTTGTCTGCCATGTCTACCAGTTTTGCTCTCCATGTCTCCTCACCCCCGTGGGGGATCCTTATTTATCCAGTCTATTTACCTGTGGTTGAATTTCCCCAGTATTAGTATTTTAGCTCTTGTTTCCCTTGTTACTGTGGCTGCTTTTTCCATCACCTTCAGGCAATTCTCATTGCAGCTGTCGTATTTGTGCCTAGGTCTTCTGCTGATTAGTGGGGGATTATAAATCACTGCTACCACTATCTTCACCTCTGTGTCATGTCTGTGTGATGTTACCAGTGACACTGGTGACAGTTAGGGAGCCGGTCGGCCGAGCGGACAGCACGCTGGACTTGTGGTCCTGGGTTCGATCCCAGGCGCCGGCGAGAAACATTGGGCAGAGTTTCTTTCACCCTATGCCCCTGTTACCTAGCAGTAAAAATAGGTACCTGGGTGTTAGTCAGCTGTCACGGGCTGCTTCCTGGGGGTGGAGGCCTGGTCAAGGACCGGGCCGCGGGGACACTAAAAAGCCCCGAAATCATCTCAAGATAACTCAAGATAACACTGAAACTAATTTTTCAGATTTTTGGGGGGGTCAGTTTAAAGAATTTCATGACAAAGAATTAAAAAATATGATATTTGTGAATGATATTTTCCAGTGTCAGAATAAAAGTAGGTACTAAGCTTGATGTGTTAGGTATGAATGGTGCCCCAAGAATAATTGATAATGACTTGCTTGAAAAATCTGTGAAATAAATGAAAGTTGTGTGCTCCTAATAAATTGCTTAACGTCGCTCAAACAAACTATGTAGGCTGTAGACATTTTAGTGTATTTTGAATTTCATTCACCTTCGGACAAACCCATGTCCATTTTTTGTTGTCCCTGCTGCTTGAGAAAGTGTACGACCACTTTAGTACATGTACACTTTAGGGCATCAAAGTACAGTCATGCTTTGTTCTCATGGATCCCAGGTTCAATTCTCAGGCGGGACCGAAATGGTTGGGCATATTTCCGTTCGCCTAATCCTTCTGTTCACCTGATGGTAAATAGGTATCTGGGAGTTAGGCAACTGTGTGGGGTTGCCAGTGTGTGTTGTTGAGCTCTGTAATGGTGGTCATTAGTGTAGCTTGAACAAGCACCGTTAAAAAGTTTGTCACCATTGACCAGCTTACATGATCATCCTGTTCCTCCATGTCAGCTAAGTCATCCTTCTGTCTCCACAAATTTGTATATTTGTTGACCAGAGAATGGTCCAGGACGGACCGAAACGTCTTCGTCCCTTCACCTTCTAGTGTGTGGTCTGGTCAAAATACTTTAGCCACGTTATTCATCGGCTGTGGTTCTTTGGAATCTTAGCTTGGCAACAGTGTTCAGAAAATCCTCTCCGGGTCACAGATTCACGAAGCAGTTACGCAAGCACTTACGAACCTGTACATCTTTTCTCAATCTTTGGCAGCTTTGTTTACAAGTATTAAACAGTTAATGAGCTGTGAAACACCAGGAGGCTGTTTATAACAATAACAACAGTTGATTGAAATTTTTTCATGCTTGTAAACTGTTTAATAAATAGAACCAAAGCCGCCAAAGATTGAGGAAAGATGTACACTTTCCTAAGTACAGTGGAACCTCGAGTGACGAGCGGCTCCAGTTACAAGCATTTTGAGTAACGAGCAAGCCGCTCGTAGAAAATATGTCTCGACTGACGAGCTTTCCCTCCATTAACCCTCAAACCGCTAGGGGCCCAAATGGAATTCACACCCAAGGGCGCAACAAAAAAAAAATCCAAAAAATTCTTTCGTCTTATAGAAGTGTTCATTTTTGTTCCCTGATCATGGGAAAAATAACAAAAAAATCGTAGGTGGCATATTTTAGCCGCAATAGGGTAGAGAAGTCTGGCAAAAAAGGGGCGTTGGCAGAGCCTTCGCCAAACGAGGTCTACTCCGCCCAAGCTGTCAGACAGCAGTTGCCACAAATATATTATTACCTAATTATTTCGATGTCTCTGATTTTTCTTAGTTTTTTTACAGTAATATTATTCCATACAGTGAATTGTGGTATATTTATATAATAAAATGTGTGAACCATCGCTGTACTCAAAATTATGGTGTGCATATTAGTGATTCAATTACAGTATTATGTTCATAAAACAAACAAATAGTTTTGCTGTTGTTACACTATATACACAGGTTATATATAAGTATCTGCATGTTTTGTTCACCATAACGAACTACTAAGTTGGTCTTGTGAGTCAAACAGCAGCGAGGAGTGACCGCCAAACACCAGCGAGCCACTCACTGCCACTCCCTCCCTCAACACCACCTCACTCACCCTCATTCTCCTCCCACAATACTGTTTTTGCATTTATTCACTATACACAGATGTTATATATACGTATTTACATGTTTTGTTCACCATAACTGTACATCTAAGCTTGTATGGTGAGCAAGGCACAAAGTCGTAGCTACTCTCACAGTCAGCTGATCGGCAGCCGCCCTCATGGCCAGACGCACTAATATTTCTCCTCCAACAATATTGTTTGTGGTGTTATTATATATACACACATTATATATAAGTATCTACCTGCTTTATTCACCATACCTGTACAAATAAGCTGGTATGGTGCCCAAAGACCATAGTGGCCATCAGTAAACATGACAAGTCGTGCAGACGACGCTCCTCCCTCACCAAAATGGCGGCTCCCAACCTACTCCTCTTGCTGTTATCTCACACTATACACACGTTATATATAAGTATCTACATTTGTGTTCACCATAGTGAACCACTAAGCTGGTATGGTGAGTGCAGTCAATAAATGGTGGCCACACACAGTCAGAAGACAACGCCACAACCCTCCCTTCCACAGCCTTACTCCTTCCTCCATGGAGCACAGCGCTAAATATCACCACAATCCTGTTATTATCAGAATCCTGGTCAGTTTTATCACAGTCAGGGGGCTTCAGTAATACTATCACTGCTAAATAATAGCAGTATCATGTATATTGTGGCATTTGTAGGCGATGCTGTGGTTACAAGCTGGACAGCGGTGCTGTGAGCTCATGCTGTGTGCGCCAGCCTTGGTGGCTTGCTCAATACTGACGCTCTAATACCCAAGAATGTTGGCCTGGATATTTTTTCTAGGTGGCATCTGGCAACTATCGGTCATGGCTGTACTATAGCTGCCCCTATCCCAGGCGGGGCTTTTAAATTATAACGCTAGACATGAAATCATATATATATGATGTGCGCGGTTTCGGTTTTGTCACTGATATCATATATATATATATATATATGATTTGCGCAGTTTAAGGGTTAACGAGTGTTCCCGCTTGTTCTCGGACACCTCCGATGATAGTTTTGTTGTTGTTTCACAAGACGAGTTTTCCACATGACGAGCTCGGTGCCGGAACGGAATAAACTCGTTAATCGAGGCACCACTGTACTTGCGAAACTGCTTCATGAATCTGGCTCCAGCTTCATATCGAGTAATTACTCCTATCATGATCTTCATCTGAAACCTGGTGATATTGCCTGTAAGGCATAGCAGGATGACTGAAGTGTGGCAAACTTATCATGTACTGATACAGAACTACATGTGGCACACCACGTCACCTCGTATTTATTCTCACACTGATCATCTGTTTTATAGCACTGGTTTCGAGTAGTCGTCTCCTGTGGCATAATTCTGTTACCGTACTGTGTTTGTAAAATGCACCAAGGAACAAATCCACAAGGGCCGTGACGAGGGTTCGAACCTACGTCCGAAAGGATCCCAGATGCTGCCTTAATCGACTGAGCTACGACATTCATTTGATGCATCACGCTATTGTGATTTCTGTGTGTAAAAGGCACCAAGGGTTATAGGTTTTAGGGCATTATGCAGAGAACAAGTTACAATAACGTGACTGAAAACAAATATCTTCAACCACACACGAAATTAAATGAAAGTGACGTTTTGTCCATCCTGGACAAAACGAGTCCAGGATGGACAAAAGTCCATTGAGTCCAAAAGTTTATTCGAGTCGTGACATGTAATGTCATCACTTTCATTTAATTTCATGTTTGTAGGATGAGTAATTTATTAGGTATAATGTTGTTTGTCAGTGTTATTATTTTTTTGACAGATTTGACAGTGTCGTTTTCCAGTTGCCCAGATTTGACAGTGTCGTTTTCCAGTTGCCCAGATTTGACAGTGTCGTTTTCCAGTTGCCCAGATTTGACAGTGTCGTTTTCCAGTTGCCCAGATTTGACAGTGTCGTTTTCCAGTTGCCCAGATTTGACAGTGTCGTTTTCCAGTTGCCCAGATTTGACAGTGTCGTTTTCCAGTTGCCCAGATTTGACAGTGTCGTTTTCCAGTTGCCCAGATTTGACAGTGTCGTTTTCCAGTTGCCACATTCTCAAAAGTTTGCATACTGTCGGTTTGTTGTCGAAGTGTCAGTTATGTCACATGTAGTAAATCCGTATAGGAATGTGAACAATCTCAAATGTAAAGCTGTCACTTAGTACTGTAATGTGTTCCATCAGTGAACAGTGGCATACATATGTAATAAAATGTAAATGTCTGAACTAGTGTGTGAAGTTATGTATTTCAGACAATTTACATATTAGGGGAAGCAAGTGTAAACATTTCAGTACTAAAATGATGTATTGAGAGTTTTTATTTCTAGCCGAAAATCTGAAATGTTAATACAAATTTTGAAGTCAGTTCTGGCGGCATAGAGCCCCAATGTTTATCTGTGAGCGGCACAAGTCTAGGACGGACCCACCGACACACTGGAGCCGGTCGGCCGAGCGGACAGCACGCGGGACTTGTGATCCTGTGGTCCTGGGTTCGATCCTAGGCGCCGGCGAGAAACATTGGGCAAAGTTTCTTTCACCCTATGCCCCTGTTACCTAGCAGTAAAATAGGTACCTGGGTGTTAGTCAGCGACAGCTGCTTCCTGGGGGTGGAGGCCTGGTCGAGGACCGGGCCGCGGGGACACTAAAAGCCCCGAAATCATCTCAAGATAACCTCAAGATAACCACTGGTTAGGGACCTGCGTGCACACTTATGGCTTTCTCTGTGGCAGTACTGTACATTTCTGTATAGTATGTTTCAGCCCATTACATTTATAAGCCATTACTGTATTGATCAAAACACTGAATGGACCTCTGATTGACTCCCTTCAGATTGGATTTTCATTGACTTTGATTTTAGAGACTGGCTTTGCAAACAGCTGATGACTGGCTTGACAGACTACTGATGTGACTGTCTTAACTGGCTACTGATGTGTGACTGCTTGACAGGCTACCTCATTACTCCCTTGACAGACTATTGATGTGACTGGCTTGACAGACTACTGATGTGACTGGCTTGACAGGCTACTGATGTGACTGGCTTGACAGGCTACTGATGTGACTGTCTCGACAGGCTACTGATGTGACTGGCTTGACAGGCTACTGATGTGACTGGCTTGACAGGCTACTGATGTGACTGGCTCGACAGGCTACTGATGTGACTGGCTTGACAGCCTACTGATGTGACTGGCTTGACAGCCTACTGATGTGATTGCCTTAACTGGTTACTGATGTGACTACTTGACAGGCTACCTCATTACTCCCTTGACAGGCTACTGATGTGACAGGCTTGAAAGACAACTGATGTGACTGGCTTGACAGACTACCTGGTGTCTTACTACTTGTCTAAGTATTTACTGAATTTACTACCATATTCTCTCTTGGTGTTTGTATAGATATAAATTAGAAAGTTAAGGCCGCCGATGGCACTGTGGTGGGTGGGATCCTCCCACACACACACCCAAGCCACTGCCGTCCTCCCTCACACCATGGCCGCCGATGGCACTGTGGTGGTGGGATCCTCCCACACACACACCCAAGCCACTGCCGTCCTCCCTCACACCATGGCTGCCGATGGCACTGTGGTGGTGGGATCCTCCCACACACACACCCAAGCCACTGCCGTCCTCCCTCACACCATGGCCGCCGATGGCACTGTGGTGGTGGGATCCTCCCACACACACACCCAAGCCACTGCCGTCCTCCCTCACACCATGGCCGCCAATGGCACTGTGGTGGTGGGATCCTCCCACACACACACCCAAGCCACTGCCGTCCTCCCTCACACCATCATGGCCCTGTTATAACCCCTCCCTCCTGCTCTGCCACCCACATCCCTCCGTGGTGTCATGTCACTTGTGCAAGCAACGTGTACTGCAACATCACTGCTAAGTCGAGCGCTATCTTGTTTCTAGAACAATCTAGTACAACAAGCAGTAAATATTCTATTAGGTGATCACTACCTTACCATTTATATTCTAATTGAGTAAATATAGTCTGGGGCAGTCGTATAAGTTGGGTATGATTCGGAATGACTCTCAACTTTGGCGAGGAGATGATGTGCTGGACTGTAGCACTAAGGCATATCGCGCAACACATGGATTCCCATTATTAGAAATAGGAATCCTGAGAGTCTCCCTAGGGCAGACTGCAACGCTGCCCTAGGGAGACTGCAAGTCTCCCTAGGGCAGCGAACTGACCTTTCCCACGATACATCCTACAACTAATGTCCGTGTCCTTGTTGAACTCGTGAAGTACAGAAAACAAGACAACAGTGTCCGGCGCAGAAATCTATCCCAACTCGTGAGGTTGTGAACCACTTGTGCTGGTCACTGCTTATGCAAAATCACAGCAGCACTATGAACTGCACAAGAAGTTATTCATTGTCGCCTGGCCTGGTTGGGGACCGGGCCGCGGGGATGTTGTGCCCCGAAATCATCGCATGGAAAGGTTGCCCAGTATCATTTTTCATGCAGTTAAAGTTCTCCTCATTTCTCCTCAACTTTGTCTTGCATAATCTTTAGATACCAAACCTTCCCTCTATGAAATCTTCCATTACAAACTAACCTCTCTTCTTTGTTTACTATAATGTGGGAGCAGTTGCAGGCCAATTGTGGCATTTTGTCAGGAGAAATGCCTGAACATGGACCCCTGAACCACATGCCTCATCGTCCCCCTCGAGCAGAGTGACGTGCGACTCGGCATCACATTGTGGCAAGCAGTGAAAATGCCATAACTAGTCAATACGTCTGAATAGAATCATTTGATTTATCCTAAATCTGATTATTTCTTACTCCCAATGGACTTGTGTGGTCCCTTTAAACATTATCGTCATGTTAATGAAGGGACCACATTTTTTATCATATAATGCGCTCTATCCTAAATCCCGTGGACTTCAGTGTGTCGGGATATGTACTCGCCTTTTTGCTTAGACGTACACCTATGTCATTTCACATTTCATAATTTTGAATAATAGTTCTATTATTGGGATATGTCAATAGTTCTATTATTTTTAGGATATGTCATTGTGGTGGCGGCACGTGGTCGTGGGAATATGGGCCAAGATTACTCTGTACAAATACATTTCGTGCTGGTTAATTGCTGAAGGGGTTTGCATCATGTCAGGTGAGTGTATTATATTCAGTCTCGGTAGCATACGTTAAACAGAACACACATGTTTACAATATATTCTAGTTTTTCCTGATATATTATGTTGGAATATATACTGGAATCCACTGCATAACCCTATATATTCACTCAGATATCATTACCCTTGTGATCAATTTTGCTTCAGTATGTCATCAATATTTTTTGTTGCATTCGAATCTTTAATTATGGTGACCATTGGTGCTGTATAACACAACACTTATGGTGACCATTGGTGCCATATAACACAATTATAGTGACCATTGGTACCATATAACACAATTATAGTGACCATTGGTGCCATATAACACAACACTTATGGTGACCATTGGTACCATATAACACAACACTTATGGTGACCATTGGTACCATATAACACAACACTTATGGTGACCATTGGTACCATATAACACAACACTTATGGTGACCATTGGTACCATATAACACAATTATAGTGACCATTGGTACCATATAACACAACACTTATGGTGACCATTGGTACCATATAACACAACACTTATGGTGACCATTGGTACCATATAACACAACACTTATGGTGACCATTGGTACCATATAACACAATTATAGTGACCATTGGTACCATATAACACAATTATAGTGACCATTGGTACTGTATAACACAACACTTATGGTGACCATTGGTGCCGTATAACAATTATAGAGACCATTGGTACCATATAACAGTTGTAGAGACCATTGGTACCATATAACAGTTATAGAGACCATTGGTACTGTATAACAACAGTTATAGAGACCATTGGTACTGTATAACAACAGTTATAGAGACCATTGGTACCATACAACAACAGTTATAGAGACCATTGATACCATACAACAACAGTTAGAGACCATTGGTACCATATAACAACAATTATAGAGACCATTGGTACCATATAACAACAATTATAGAGACCATTGGTACCATACAACAACAGTTATAGAGACCATTGGTACCATACAACAACAATTATAGAGACCATTGATACCATATAACAACAATTATAGAGACCATTGGTACTGTATAACAACAGTTATAGAGACCATTGGTACCATACAACAACAGTTATAGAGACCATTGATACCATATAACAACAATTATAGAGACCATTGGTACCATATAACAACAGTTATAGAGACCATTGGTACTGTATAACAACAGTTATAGAGACCATTGGTACTGTATAACAACAGTTATAGAGACCATTGGTACCATACAACAACAGTTATAGAGACCATTGATACCATACAACAACAGTTAGAGACCATTGGTACCATATAACAACAATTATAGAGACCATTGGTACCATATAACAACAATTATAGAGACCATTGATACCATATAACAACAATTATAGAGACCATTGGTACCATACAACAACAATTATAGAGACCATTGATACCATATAACAACAATTATAGAGACCATTGGTACCATATAACAACAATTATAGAGACCATTGGTACCATACAACAACAATTATAGAGACCATTGGTACCATACAACAACAATTATAGAGACCATTGGTACCATATAACAGTTATAGAGACCATTGGTACCATACAACAACAGTTATAGAGATCATTGATACCATACAACAACAATTATAGAGACCATTGGTACCATATAACAACAATTATAGAGACCATTGGTACCATACAACAACAATTATAGAGACCATTGGTACCATATAACAACAATTATAGAGACCATTGGTACCATACAACAACAATTATAGAGACCATTGGTACCATATAACAACAATTATAGAGACCATTGATACCATATAACAACAATTATAGAGACCATTGGTACCATACAACAACAGTTATAGAGACCATTGATACCATATAACAACAATTATAGAGACCATTGGTACCATACAACAACAATTATAGAGACCATTGATACCATATAACAACAATTATAGAGACCATTGGTACCATATAACAACAGTTATAGAGACCATTGATACCATACAACAACAATTATAGAGACCATTGGTACCATACAACAACAATTATAGAGACCATTGGTACCATACAACAACAATTATAGAGACCATTGGTACCATACAACAACAGTTATAGAGACCATTGATACCATACAACAACAATTATAGAGACCATTGGTACCATACAACAACAATTATAGAGACCATTGGTACCATACAACAACAATTATAGAGACCATTGATACCATATAACAACAATTATAAGAGACCATTGGTACCATACAACAACAATTATAGAGACCATTGGTACCATACAACAACAGTTATAGAGACCATTGATACCATACAACAACAGTTATAGAGACCATTGATACCATACAACAACAGTTATAGAGACCATTGATACCATATAACAACAATTATAGAGACCATTGGTACCATACAACAACAATTATAGAGACCATTGATACCATATAACAACAATTATAGAGACCATTGGTACCATATAACAACAGTTATAGAGACCATTGATACCATACAACAACAATTATAGAGACCATTGGTACCATACAACAACAATTATAGAGACCATTGGTACCATACAACAACAATTATAGAGACCATTGGTACCAAGCGGACGCTTCCTGTTTTATCTTGCGATGTTTCACCGATTGTTTTCTCACTTGTTTTACTTTATTTACATCCGCAGAGAGCTTTTTATATCCATATTTACATCATACATGTAAATCCCACACAATAATTGTTTAAATCATCGTACGATGATAACCACGTTTCCCTAGTTAGATTTATGATGATAAGCACATTTCCCTAGTTAGATTTATGATGATAAGCACATTTGTACCCTGAAATGGTGGTAGGATTTTTTCACGGGTCAGGGGTAAATTACGTTACATCCACATAGACCTATTGTATCCATATTTGCATCATCCATGTTTGCTACGTGTAAACCCCAGACAATATTTGTTTAAATCTTCACATGGCGATATCCGCGTTCAAGTGTGTTTATTGAGACAAGAAAGAAATAGATCTCAAAGGGATAGAGTAGCTTAGGCTATTTCTACCCCCCCAGATATCCGCGTTATCCTATGAATAACCAGTTGATGATAACCGCTGGATAAGGGTTAACGAATTATCATTTGGTTGGTTTTTATTTTGAGATTGTTGAGTTTTGTTATGCCAGAATTTATATCGTGCATTATTTCCTTGTATTCGATATTTGTTTTATTGATTGAAATTCTAAGTTCATACAAAATCGTAATATAAAAAGAAGTTAGTTTTGGGCATTTGAAAGTCACTGGGCCTGTTTTCAGAGGAATCATTTAGCGGGTATTAAATTTTGAGCACGAAGCTTCACTTGGATAGTTTTGCCATATTTATCTTAAATTGTGTGCAGTGGGTCAAATTTAATACGTGATAGTTCATACACTGTACAGTATTATTTTGTTATAGCTTGAACAAATAAATTTCAGAATGTATTCAGTGTATTCAGGTTACATAACGACTTAACTCCACAAGTTTTGTGTACTCACCTAGTTGTATTTGCCTAGTTGTGCTTGCGAGGGTTGAGCTCTGGCTCTATAGTCCTGCCTCCCAACTGTCAATCAACTGGTGTACAGATTTCTGGGCCTACTGGGCTCTTATCATTTCTAAATTTGAAACTGTGTAAGGAGTCAGCCTCCGCCACATCACTGCCTAATGCATTCCAATTGTTAACTTCTCTGACATTGAAAGAGTTCTTTCTAGTGTCCCCTGTGGCTTATTTGGGTACTCAGCTTCCGCCTGTGTCCCCTTGTTTACATACCACCCATGTTAAACTGTTTATCTTTATCTACCCTGTCAATTCCTCTTGAACAGTTTGTAGGTAGTGATCACGTCTCCCCTAACTCTTCTGTCTTCCAGTATTAAGAGGTTCAGTTCCAGTAAACTTTCTTCATGGTTTATTCTTTTCTGCTTGGGGACTAATCTGGTGGCATACCTCTCAACTCTTTCTAACTTCGTTTTGCGTTTGACTAGACGTGGACTCCACGTCAGCAGCCGCATATTCCAGTATTGGTCTGACATATGAGGTATACAGGGTTCTGAGTGATTCCTTACACAAGTTTCTAAAGACAGTTCGTATGTTCACCAGCCTTGCATATAGCGCTGATGTTATCCTTTTGATGTGGGCTTCAGGGGACAGGTCTGGTATGATATAAACCTCCTGATCTTTCTCTCATCCTGACTCCTGAAGGTTTTCCTCTCCCAGCTGGTACCTTGTGTTTGGCCTCCTGCTCCCTACGCCTATTTTCTTCACCTTGCACTTGCTCGAGATAAACTCTAGTAGCCATTTGTTGGACCATTCCTTCAGTCTGTCCAGGTCATCCTGTAGCCTCTTGCTGTCCTCCTGTGTCTTAATCCTTCTCATAATTTTAGCATCATCAGCAAACATTGAGAGGATATATACCTTCTGGAAGATCATTCATTTGTATCATAAACAGGATAGGTAATTACCTAAGTGTGTAATTACCTAAGTGTAGTTACAAGATGAGAGCTACGCTCGTGGTGTCCTGTCTTCCCAGCACTCTTTGTCATATAACGCTTTGAAACTACTGACGGTCTTGGCCTCCACCACCTTCTCCCCTAACTTGTTCCAACCGTCTACCACTCTGCGAAAGTGAATTTTCTTATATTTCTTCGGCATCTGTGTTTAGCTAGTTTAAATCTATGACCTCTTGTTCTTAAAGTTCCAGGTCTCAGGAAATCTTCCCTATCGATTTTATCAATTCCTGTTACTATTTTGTATGTAGTGATCATATCACCTCTTTTTCTTCTGTCTTCTAGTTTTGGCATATTTAATGCCTCTAACCTCTCTTTGTAGCTCTTGCCCTTCAGTTCTGGGAGCCACTTAGTAGCATGTCTTTGCACCTTTTCCAGTTTGTTGATGTGCTTCTTAAGATATGGGCCAAGTACATAGGTGTGCTGCTTGAGATTTGGCCTTGATACAACTGCTGCATATTCAGAGTTTAATCTTAGAACCGTCCTTAACTGTTTCTTTAGCATTTCACCATTCATGTAATGAAAAGCAATTGAGATGTTAGAAAGCACAGCATATGCTCCTTGCACAATGTCCTTTATGTGTTCCTCTGGTGACAGTCTACTGTTCAGAACTACCTCTAGATCTCTTCCTTTGTTAGAGTTAAGTACTTTTCATATAATTTGTAGGTTGTGTGTGGTCTATTTTCTATTATTCCTCATTCCATAACATGGCATTTATTCATATTGAATTTCATTTGCCACATGTTGCTCCAAGCACTTATTTTATCTAGGTCAATTTGAAGAGCGTGACTATCATCTGCCTCTCTTATCTTCCCTAGTATCTTAGCATTATCAGCAAACATGTTCACATATTAGGCATTGTAATTGCAGGGGCTTGAGTTAAATAGCTCCAGGGTTCTTTTGCTGCTTGGTGATTGCCCACCCTTGAGGGTCAGCTGGGGATTTTCTTACCACTGTTTGGCCTTGGGTAGGAGATAGTATTGTCGTTGGCAAGGGCACAGCTGTGCAGCTGTCTTCTAATACACATAGCGCCAGGTTCTGTTCCTCCTGGAGACATTGTGCTTTTGCGGGGGGGGGGGGGGGGGGTGTTTATTTTTTTTTTTTTGCCAGGTGGGGGTCTGCCTGGTGTGGCTGTAGGACCACTTGTATTAATTGGGTGGCCCTCTGCTAGGTCCCTGTGATTGCACACATCACAGAGGTTCAGCATTTTGTTTGGTAGTTCTGGGATAACCGGTTAGCAGTGCCTTGCCTGGGTTTACTTTAGCAGTCAGCCTGAGTGCCCTGGAAACCCCCATTAGTCCAATAGATGCATCCTCTGAGTCTCATCTCGCTTCGTGTGAGTTTAAAGGTTGCTCTGTCCCCTTGTCTCAGGGTGACACTCACCATCTTTGCCTCCGCTATGCTGCCTGTTGGGTCATTGACACCTTTGACCCAGAGTCCTGCAGTGGTGTTCTTGCTTGTACTCCAGTTCACCCAGTACATTGATGTTAATATTCGGGTGCAGACAGCTTCAGTGTTGCATGCGCAGTTCAGGTTGCTGCAACGAGCTAGGTTGGTTGCCTTTCCGGATGCCCCGAGGCTGCCCCACTTTGGTTATTGGGACCCGGACTTGGGGGTGTTAGTTGCCTCAACTCCGGATTTGTCCGCACCCCAGGTCCTTCCCTGCTGTAGTTCATCCCGCCCTCTCCCCTTCCCCCCCCCCTGCTCCTGGCTCCTAAACATCTGAGGGTTTCAGAGTTAGGGCAGGGCTTTCTTGGTGTTAAGACTTGGACAACATCAGGGACTGCCCCTTCCAGATCAGCAGCAGGGACATTCAAGTCTGTTCCTCCTGCTGGGGCTTCCGGGTCATGCCAGCAAACCCCCCCCCCCCTTCTTCCCTGCTTTTCCGATGGACTCTGCCTTTATTTCCAGAGGCAGAGGGCTTGAAGGACGGCTCTGATCCGTGTCCTGATGTGGAGGATCCCAGGGCTGGGGAGGAGTTGACTTGGGGGGGCTTGGGCCCTGTTTCACCCAGCTTGGGTGTTGGCATCCTCGGTGTGGGGCTTGTTACAGGGGGGGAGGGGTTTTCCTATCCCCCTCCCTGTGCGACTTTGATATGAGCTCAGTTCCTCCCTGGGTTCCCTTAGGTTCCTCGGTTCCCTCTTTCCGGAGGCTTCCCACATACCGCCTAGGGAGGTGCGGAAGGCCATTGCTGGCTTACCTCCTGCGAGACACAGATTATGCCTCGATTATAGATCCTTTTTCTTTTGAGTTTGGCTCCTCTTTTTCCTTACTTGGTTTGTTACGAGGTGCCGGAGTCTTCCTGGCTGGTACACTGCACTTTTCGTTGGGGGTGTGGCATGCATTCTGTTGGGCCCACACGCTTGAGTGGTGGGAGTTGACTACCATCGTTCAGGTTTACCTGGGAGGCTAGTTGGAGTACCTCAATGCGTGCTTGTTTGCCCCTGTGCTTCCTTGCGATGTTGGCCAGGTGCAACTTAACGTGCAGGTTCCCTCCCTTTCTGGGTCCCTGGTAGCTGAGGATTTGCATGCTGGTGGGCATTTAGCTTTGGTCATGAGCTTCTTTTTCCTGCTGGATCTGTCTTTGGACTGGCTCAAGGAGGATGTGGGGGAGCTGGGTTCCAGGCCAGCATCCAGTGCATTTGGCTGGGGCGTTGGCTGCCTTGTTAAAGTTGTTAGCATTGCTTCACTCAGAATCGGCGTGTCTGTTCTTTGCTTCTCGCCTCGCGTGCTGACAGGCAGTGCTCATCCACTCTTTGGAATCTGTTTGGGCTCTGGCTCCTAGATTTTCGTCCCCTTTTTGTCCGTTCTTATTTGCAGAGTCTGCGGTGGTGCACTTTCTGCAGGTGGCTTTGGCTTATGTCGGATTTGTTGGTTCTCCGGAGGGAGGGGTTCTACCTGGAAGGGTCGTGCCAGGGCTCGAGGTTCCTTCGGTGGTCGTAAGACAGTAGTGCCAGATTCGGGGCCGGCCCCTCCTGTGGAATTGTCGTAGTCTAGTCGGCGCAGTGATCGCTCTGAGCGTCGGTCGGGTTGTCGTAAGGGTCGTCAGCCCTTTGGCAGTTCACAGGGCAATGGGTGGGGAGGCTCGTGCTGTCTGTTCTCGCCTAGTCCCACGATTCGTGGGCGTTTTGGGTTGTTTCCTCGGGCCTTCAGTGGTGTTGGGCGTCTCCTCCTGGGGGTGGGGTTCGGGGCTGGCAGGGCAGAAATCTTCCCCTGCGCTCTGTCAGGTCATCCTGAAGTGAGTACGGTTGGGTATGAGCGAAACAACGGTGTCCTTCAGGTGGATTTCCTGCCTGTTTCCAGTTCCGAAACGGGGCTGTGTAGATCTGTGGTTCATTCTGGACGTGTCCCATCTGAACCCCCTGGGTCTTTTTTGCCCCTCCTTTCAGATGACAACTCTGTCCCAGGTCCGGCTGCTCTTGGAGCCAGGCGCTTGGATGGTGTCCCTGGACCTTCGGGACTCGTACTGACACGTCCCGATTCATCCAGGGTTCAAGGAATGGCTTGGTTTTGTTGTGGGGCGGCAAGCTTGCCACTTTCGTTCCCTTTCATTCGGCTTGAATCTGGCACCACACGTTTTTACTTGCCTTATCCGGGTCATGGTGACCGATTTGCATCTTTTGGGGTTCGGTTTGTAGCTTGCCTTGATGACTGGCTGGTCTGGGCTTCCAGCCGGTCTGCATGTCTGCTCGCCAGGGATCTGGTTCTTTCCCAGCTCACTGTGCTCGGGTTCCTGGTGAACTGCAGGAAATCCCATTTGGTTCCCTCTCGGGTTCGGACTGGGCTGGGTCTTGTGTGGGACTCTCGAACCGCTTCCGTGTCTCTCCCTCCAGCAGCATTGCTGCGGCTGCAGTCCCGCCTTTGGCTGTTTTTGGAGGTCACCCGGGTCACTTGTAAGTTGTTCAAGCGGCTGTGTGGGAGTCTACACTTCACCATGCTGGCCTACTCGTCAGGTCGGATCTGACTTCGGTGGCTGTTCTGGTTACTTCGGGGACGTCCCTTCCGCCGCTCTTGCGATTGCTGTGCTCAGACCCTGAGGGCCTTGTATTGCCAGCTTCTGGCTTTTGAGGGTTCATTGCCGTGGCGCCTACGTGAACCCTTGCTCAATGTGTTCATGGACGCGTCGTCTCTCGGCTGAGGCTTCGTGACCAGTGCTCATCAGGTCAGCCAGGGTCAGTGGGGTGTGTCCTTCCGTCGGGCTCACAGCATGATGCAGAAGTTCACAGTGGTGTGGTTTTCGCTTTGGAAGGTTCATGTCACTTGCAGAGCGACGATTCAGCTCCATTCGGCCTGCTCCTGTGTGGTTCATTGCTTGAATCAAGGGGGGTTCAATGCTGTCCTTACCTCTTTGGGGCTGGTCTGCTGAGTGACTGCTTTGGGTGACTCGTCTGCTGAGTTCTTGGGGTTTGGCTCTCCTGACGGTTCATATCCAGGGGGTGTCCAACGTCCTGGCAGACAGCTTGTCCTGGTGTATTCCCATCCACAAAATGGACAGTCGACGCTGACTCGTTCCATTGGCTCTGCCAGACGTTCGAGTGCCCGGAGGTGGACCTCTTTGCGTTGGCTTGGTCGAGGCGTCTTCCGGTATATATGCGGCGCCCTTCCCCGACTGTGAGGCCGTCGGGGTTGATGCCTTTTAACTGGACTGGTCAAGGTGGGGTTACCTGTACCTCTTTCCCCCAGTTTGGTTGTTGCTCCAGGTCCTGGCTTGCTTGGAGCCTTAGCAGGGGAGAGCAGTCTTATTGGCCCCTTGGTGGCCAGCCCAGCCTTGGTTTCAAGCGCTGCTGGCTCGGTGTTCGAACCCAAAGGATTTTTCTTACGGCTCCACCTCTTTCAGCAGATCGGTTCGGTCCAGTACATGGCTGGTTCGATCTTCTCCTCCGATCTTCTCTGACCTACGGTCAAGCACCCAGAACGGTAAGCGTCCCAAAACAAACCCCTATTCTGGTGAAAATTGCTACCAAAAGCCATATAAGTGGATAGAACTCCCCAAAAAGAAACAAGCAAACGAGCATGACATCGCATGGCGTCATATGTCGCCACGCCGCTGTCTGAGCAGCTCCCTCCTCCCTGGGAGGGGAAAGGGGAAGCCCCAGACCCTCGCGCCGGCTATCCACCCTTAGAACTGAAAGCATCAGTTCTAAGGCTGATGCTAGAGGCAGAGGTCGTGTGCTCTGGCTCCAGTGATTTTTCAGCACTGAGCTTAGAGTGTGGTGGCTGTCTTCTAAGGGTGCGAGAGCCAGAAGTTATTCTACAGTACTCGGACTGCATGCGTCTGAGGTTACCTTCCCTAGGTGCCCTGTAAGTACTGCCCTTGGGGCTTGGGGTTACCTTCCACAAGTTCCCTGGGTCCTGCCTCTGCTGGGCTGTTTCACTGGTTGATACCTGGTTGATACCTGGTTGATGGGGTTCTGGGAGTTCTTCTACTCCCCAAGCCCGGCCCGAGGCCAGGCTCGACTTGTGAGAGTTTGGTCCACCAGGCTGTTGCTTGGAGCGGCCCGCAGGGCCACGTACCCACCACAGCCCGGCTGATCCGGAACTTCTCTTAGAAAACCGTCCAGTTTTCTCTTGAAGATGTCCATGGTTGTTCCGGCAATATTTCTTATGCTCGCTGGGAGGACGTTGAACAACCGCGGACCCCTGATGTTTATACAGTGCTCTCTGATTGTGCCTATGGCACCTCTGCTCTTCACAGGTTCAATCTTGCATTTTCTTCCATATCGTTCACTCCAGTACGTTGTTATTTTACTGTGTAGATTTGGGACCTGACCCTCCAGTATTTTCCAGGTGTATATTATTTGGTATCTCTCTCGTCTCCTTTCTAGAGAGTACATTTGGAGAACTTTGAGACGATCCCAATAATTTAGGTGTTTTATCTCGTCTATGCGTGCCGTATATGTTCTCTGTATTCCCTCTATTTCAGCAATCTCTCCTGCTCTGAAGGGGGAAGTGAGTACTGAGCAGTACTCGAGACGGGACAGCACAAGTGACTTGAAGAGTACAACCATTGTGATGGGATCCCTGGATTTGAAAGTTCTCGTAATCCATCCGATCATTTTTCTGGCTGACGCGATATTTGCTTGGTTATGCTCCCTAAACGTTAGATCGTCGGACATCATTATTCCCAAATCCTTGACATGCTGTTTTCCTACTATGGGAAGATTCGATTGTGTTTTGTACCCTGTATTATGTTTCAGATCCTCATTTTTGCCGTACCTGAGTACCTGAAATTTATCACTGTTAAACATCATGTTATTTTCTGCTGCCCAATCAAAAACTTTGTTGACATCTGCTTGTAGTTTTTCAATGTCTTCAGCAGAGGTAATTTTCATGCTGATTTTTGTGTCATCTGCAAAGGACGACACGAAGCTGTGGCGTGTATTTTTGTCTATATCAGATATGAGAATAAGGAACAGTAGCGGTGCAAGGACTGTACCTTGAGGTACAGAGCTTTTAACATCGCTTGGACTCGATTTTATCTGATTGACTGTTACTCTTTGTGTTCTGTTCGACAGGAAATTGAGTATCCAGCGTCCTACTTTTCCAGTTATTCCCATTGACCTCATTTTGTGAGCTATCACCCCATGGTCACATTTGTCGAACGCCTTTGCAAAGTCTGTGTATACAACATCTGCATTTTGCTTTTCTTCTAGGGCTTCTGTGATTTTGTCATAGTGGTTGAGTAACTGTGACAGACAGGATCTTCCCGCTCTAAATCCATGTTGTCCTGGATTGTGCAATTCATTGTTTTCCATAAAACTAGAAATTTGATTCCTAATCACTCTTTCAAACACTTTTATTATGTGTGATGTTAGTGCAACTGGCCTATAATTTTTTGCCAAGGCTTTACTCCCCCCCTTGTGCAACGGAGCTATATCTGCAGATTTAAGTGCTGCTGGTATCTCCCCTGTATCCAGGCTCTTTCTCCATATTACGCTGAGTGCTCTCGCTACTGGTACTTTACATTTCTTTATGAATATTGAATTCCATGAGTCAGGCCCAGGAGCTGAGTGCATAGGCATATTGTCAATTTCTCTTTCAAAGTCTTCCGAGTTTGTGGTAATATCCGTTATATTATCTGCAGCTTGAATGTCATTCATAAAGAAGCTGTCTGGGTCATCAACTTTCATGTTGTTTATTGGTGTGCTAAACATAGCCTCATACTGGCTTCTTAGAATTTCACTAATCTCTTTGTTGTCCTCTGTGTACGTACCTTCATTTGTAATTAACGGTCCAATACTGGTCGAGGTTTTGGATTTTGATTTTGCGTATGTGAAAAAATATTTCGGATTTTTCTGCACAAAAACACACTGCTGGTGTTTTTGGCAGCCCTTTGGGTGCTTGGGTGTTTTGTCTCCCTTGTTTACCTTAGGGTTAGAGGCAATTTACACTGGTGCGGGGCGCAGGTCCTGCACAGCTTGTTTTCACCATTCTTGGCGGCCGGCTCTGTTCCTTTGGGTACGTTATCCTCTTGTAGGGTTTTGTTTTTCTTTTTGTTTGTGCCTTGTGGGGGGGTCTGCCTTGCTTCCCCCTTGGTATCTGACCTAATATGGTTTTCTTCTGGTGGTGCCCCCTGCTTAGTCCCCGTGAGAGTTCACGTTCCGGGGATTCAGTTTTTAGAAGGTTGTTTGGTAGGCTTGGGTGCCGGTTAACAGTACCCTGCCTGGGCTTCCCTGAGCGTGAGTTCCGTCTCAGGACCCTGGGAATCCCCATGGGGGCACGTGGGTTCGATGGATGTAACCCCTGAATCCCCCCCTCGCTTTGTGCGAGTTCGAGGGTTGCTCTGTCCCCTTGTCTCAAGGGAGACTTTCATTGTTTTTGCCTCTGGTGCTTGTGGGGTCGGTGGCACCTTCGACCGAGAATCCTGCGAGTTTCGTTGCTTGTTTGTGACTCGGTGACCCGGTCTTATGCTGACTATGTGGGTGCAGGGAGCACAGGGGTTACACGTTGGGTTCAGGTGGTTGCAACGAGTTTGGTTGTTTGCTCCCCGGAAGCCCCGAGGCTGCCCCGTTTTGGTTGTTGTGACGGGGCTTGGGGGTGTTGGTTGCTTCGGTTTTGTTCCTTCCTCGCCCCCTTGTCTTTCCCCTTTTGTGGTTTAGTCTGGTCTCCCCCCCCCCTCCTTCCTCCCTGCATCCGGATCCTTTCTGTCTGTGGTTTGGGGTCGGGGCGGGGATTCGATGGTTTTGAGACTCAGGTGGTCTTGGGGGTTTCCCTTTTCAGGTTAGCAACAGAGGTATTCGAGCCTGTTCCTCCAGCCGGGTTGTATGAGTCTGCCAGTGGGCTCCCTTCCTTAATAATTTTCCGGCTGCCCTGGCCTTTTCTTGTGAGGCTGGGGCTTTGGGGGGACGGCTCAGCCCCGGGGCCTGCCGTGGAGGTTCCCAGGGTTGGGGAGGGGCTGTCTTGGGGGGGGCCTTGGGTCGTGTTGGACCCCACCGGGGTTTTCAAACGGCCAGAGCCGTTGGACCCCCGCCGGGGACCCCCGCCGGGGACCCCGCAGCTCTGGCCTTCTTCCTCTGATGGTGCTCCCGGACTTCTCGGCTACGTTGTGTCATGACACATTCCTGCCTACATTCTGCGGGAATGGCGGTCTGGCGTCTCTTTCGGCCAGGCGCTGGTTTGTGGCTATGAATTTACGAACATAAGAACAAAAAAGGAATGCAGAGGGCCTATTGGCCCATATGAGGCAGTTCCTATTTATACCCATCCGGTCCCACTCATATACATGTCCAACACATGCTTGAGTCAATCAAGGGGCCCCACCTTCGCCATGTTATGAGGTACAATGGTGGAGGTAAATGTTATGGGGTAAATGTTACACTGGGTCAGGATGTTATGAGGTTGCATTTGGCTTTGGCTTGATACTGTGGATCCATGTTGGAGTTTGGTTGTGGTGTTTTGTTTGACCCCTGGCGTGCTTCTTCCTGGGGCCTTCCTTGTTCGTCTGTGTTGTTTGTTACGCAGTGGATCACGGCTCCGTTTTTCGTGGTATTATCTGGGTCACTCTTTCCTTGCCCGTCTTGCAATGCCTGGCTTAGCCCTTCCATATACATTGGATTCTCTGTGCTCATTTAGTTGTCCTTACCTAGCTGTGCTTGCAGGGGTTGAGCTCTGGCTCTTTGGTCCTGCTTCTCAGCTGTTATTTGCCTGACATAGACATGGCCTCTGTGTTGTTGGTCCTGTCCCTCTCGTTCCCGTTGCTGCCTGTCTTCCTCGTAAGTCATCTTCCTTCTATACGCGTGTCCTTCGCTGTTGGTGCTGGGGCTGTTTTTCTAGTCCGTATGGCTTGTTCTCCTGTATTTGCTTCAGGTCGATTGACTAGCAGGTATATATGTGAAGGGTAGTTGGATTGTTTTGTGTGTCGGTTCCTCATCAGGGCTCGACATCTGCGAGAATCCCTGTACAGGTTAGTTTACGCTTGTTTGTGTTGTGCTGCCTAAGTGTCCGGGGATGTAATAGTTCTGATTTTACCTCACCCCCCTCTTGTTACTCCTTGTAGTGTGATTTAGTATGTGCTTCTTGACACCTACTGCTGCCTTGCAGTTACCTTGCGGTGTTTCTGGGTCTTGGCGTCCCCACGGCCCGGTCGTCGACCAGGCCTCCTCATTGCTGGGGTGGTCACCCAGGCTGTTTGACACGGCTGCGCGCAGCCTGACGTATTACTTACAGCCTGGTTGTTCAGGTATCCTTTGGAGGTGTTGATTGAGTTCTCTCTTGGTCACTATGAGGGGTCGGCCTGTTTTGCCCCTTATGTGTCATTGGGGCGTGTTGAACAGTCTCGGGCCTCTGAAGTTGCTGGGGTTCTGGGAGTAGGGGGCTGGGTTGGACTTTGTCCATGTTCAGTTCCCTGCTTTTGCACCGCCCATATGTTTTGTTAATTTCCGGCTTGCCAGGTTTGAGTTCATGGTTTCCTGGCTTACCCTGCCAGTTGGCATTTTCCGGATCTTACGGTGTCACTTCTCATGAGTCTCGCATCAAGACCACAGTGTCTTCGATCTAGCAAGCTCACTGGCATTGGGAAGTTTTCTGTACGGCAGACATTCCTTCTCATTCCTTGCCGGCTTGGGTTCCAGCTCTGCTTGCTCGGTGGTCGCACCCGAGGTTTTCCTGCAGCTCTGGCTCTTCCTATGCTCGATTGGTCCATGGCAGGGCTGGTTCGGTTCTGCCTCGAGTATCTCACCATCTGTTGGTGGTCAGGTGGCTTCGTTGATGGTGTCCCACCTGCGTGCCTCGTCTTGGCGGCGGCATGGGTTTTCTTTGGTGATCTTTCCTTTTTCTTTCTGTCCCTTCGTCGGTTTGCTATGTTTTCTTGGCATGGTCTGGTCCTTCTCTTGTGGAGGTTTGGGGCCGTCATCTTGCCACATACTGTCGCTGTGTCTCGTGGGGTGCTGGCAAAGCCGTTCCGGGTTGCTTTGGTTTTGGAAGTTGCCTCGGCACTTCTTCGCGAGCCGTCTCTGGCATGGTTCACCTCCGGCCTGCTCTTGCGCCGCTTGAGCCGTCCTGGTTCTTGGATTGTGTGCTCTTTTCTCTTCTCAGTTTGTGGTGGCCCCTTCAGTTTCGAGTTGTTTTCCAATGCTCTTTTCTTGTTGGAGTTGGCCTCGGGGGGTCGGGTCAGAGTGTTTCATGCCCTCCTCCGGCGCCTGGGTTTCGGCTCTTTTGGTTCTCCTGATAGGTTTGTTCGCTTGCGTCTTTTCTGGCGAAGATTGGCCAGAGGCAGTACGGAGGCAGTACTTCTTCTTTTCTGGCGAAGATTGGCCAGAGGCAGTACGGAGGCAGTACTTCTTCTTTTCTGGCGAAGATTGGCCAGAGGCAGTACGGAGGCAGTACTTCTTCTTTTCTGGCGAAGATTGGCCAGAGGCAGTACGGAGGCAGTACTTCTTCTTTTCTGGCGAAGATTGGCCAGAGGCAGTACGGAGGCAGTACTTCTTCTTTTCTGGCGAAGATTGGCACGGCGGCTTTATGGAGGAGTCCTTGGGTTGTTTGATGCTTGGTTGGTCTAGCTGAGGGTGCATCTTGTTTTGTGTTCGGTTGCGGCACTGTGCCGTGCTTGGCGTGCCACGGCTGCCGTGACTGGGGCGCACTTTGGGTTGTTCAGAGTTCCCCCCTTTCCTGTTCCAGGGTGTGGCTCTTTCAGGTCGTCCGCGGGGTGGCTCGATCCTGCCAACCTGCTGTCTGTCCTCCGTGTCCATGTCGTTCGTTGATTGGCTCTGCGTTCCTTCCTTGATGTTCCTGGGCCATGTCGGACCTGTGTGACCTTAGGTTGGCGGTTGCAGTTTTTGTCTCCGCTTCGCGTTAGGGGTGTGCATCTTCCGCCTCCCGGATTAGGTCGCTCTTGTTTTCATCTTTGGGTAGGTAGCTCTGGGGAGCCGACGGGGCTCCCCCCAGAAAACCAGCATTGAATGTAATGAAATGCCATTTTCTGGGTGAGACCCAGAGGCTCCCTGGCATCCTCCCTTTCCCCGGTCGGTGTTTTTTTTTCGTGTCTTTTAACATCCAGCCTCAGAACTGAAGGGTGGATAGCTGGCACAAGTGTCTGGGGGCTCCCCCTTTCCCCTCCCAGGGAGGGGGAAGCTGCACAGACAGCAGCACGGCGACGTGTGATGTCTTGCGACATCATGCTCATTTGCTTGTTTCTTTTTGGGGGAGTTCTATCCAGTTTTTCGGCTTCTGGTAGCAATTTTCACCAGAATAGGGGTTTGTTTTGGGACACTTACCTTTCTGGGTGCCTGACCTGGTCGATGGCAGACATAGAATGCTTCCAACCACACGGGGGTTTCTATAGGCCATTGCTCCCTATGCCTCTGTGAAGGGGGGCCAGGTTCTGGCTCGCTGTCCCCAGTAGGCCCACAGAACTCCATACACATGACTGATGCCAAAGTCTGACATTAGCATATCAGCCTGGATAGCTCCAGGGAGCCTCCGGGTCTCACCCAGAAAATGGCATTTCATTATATTCAACGCTATTTTTTTTAATGTTAAGATGTCTTATATCACCGACATGTTGAGTTTGAAACTCAATAGAACCATGAAAGTGTTTGAGAAGAATTGGATACCCTTCCCTTGCAAAGCATAAGGTATCCTACTCGAAACGAAGGTTAAGAAGCCAGACTAGGGGAGCTGAAGTTCAACACTAAGAAGCTCAATTAAGTGAATGTCAAGCAGCTGTAGGTGGGTTGGATAGCAATGATGCGTGGGATAGAAATGGTTGGAGGTCTGAAGTAGGTTGGGTGGTGATATGGTTGGGTTCGGGTAGGAGTGCTCATCAAATTATGGTTGCAGGAGTTAAGCTTCAGCTCTCGAGTCAGACTTCTCAACCATATTTTGCTGGTGCCAGGCCTATTGGGCTGTCATATTCTACATATGAAGCTGTGTATAGTCTACGTACAACCGCAACCCTTTACTTTATAGCGTATTCCACTTATTCACAATATGACTGAAATAATCTTTCTAATATCTCTGTGGCTTATTTTGTTGATTAGATTCTATCTGTTTCCATGTTCATGTGCCTCTTGTTCCATATAATCTGTCTTCCTCTGCCCTGTGAATTCTCTTGAGAATGTTACATTTTCTTATTATGTCTCTTCTAACATTTGAGTCTTAAAGAGGTATGAAGTTCAGTTCATTTAGTCATAACTCATTCCTCTCATATCTTGAACTATTCTAGTTCATACCTCCAAAACTCTCCCACTTAATTCTGTGTTTACTGAGAAAAGATTTCAATGCTGGAACTGCATATTCCATAATTGGTCTTACATGTGTTATACATGGTCCTAATTGACCATTAATTCAGGTTTCTAATGGCAATTCTCATCTTGGCCAATCCTGCAGTATGTAATTGATGATAGCTGTTGGTTCTAAGCCTCAGGAGATATCAGTCTCCAGGCCTGATTCTAGCACCGTTTCCGCAACCGTTTGGTACTTTGCATTAGGCTTTCTGTTGTGCTTGTTTGAGTTTAACACTAGTAGCTATTTTTTGAACCATGTTTTACCTGCTTGATGGGGTTCTGGGAGTTCTTCTACTGCCCAAGCCTGGCTCGAGGCCAGGCTCGACAGCCCAACTGATCCGGAACTTCTCTTAGAAAACAGTCCAGTTTTCTCTTGAAGATGTCCACGGTTGTTCCGGCAATATTTCTTATAGTCGCTGGGAGGACGTTGAACAACTGCGGACCTCTGATGTTTATACAGTGTTCTCTGATTGTGCCTATGGCACCTCTGCTCTTCACTGGTTCAATCTTGCATTTTCTTCCATATCGTTCACTCCAGTACATTGTTATTTGACTGTGTAGATTTGGGACCTGGCCCTCCAGTATTTTCCATGTGTATATTATTTGGTATCTCTCTCGTCTCCTTTCTAGAGTGTACATTTGGAGGGCTTTGAGACGATCCCAATAATTTAGGTGTTTTATCTCGTCTATGCGTGCCGTATATGTTCTCTGTATTCCCTCTATTTCAGCAATCTCTCCTGCTCTGAAGGGGGAAGTGAGTACTGAGCAGTACTCGAGACGGGACAACACAAGTGACTTGAAGAGTACAACCATTGTGATGGGATCCCTGGATTTGAAAGCTCTCGTAATCCATCCGATCATTTTTCTGGCTGAAGCGATATTTGCTTGGGTATGCTCCCTAAACGTTAGATTGTCGGACATCATTATTCCCAAATCCTTGACATGCTGTTTTTCTACTATGGGAAGATTCGATTGTGTTTTGTACCCTGTATTATGTTTCAGATCAGGTGCTTTGAGTTTGTCTAGATTATCCTGTAGTTTCTTGCAGTCTTCTACACAAGTCTTCTCAGAGTTTTTGCATCATCGACAAACATTGAGAGGAAAAAGCCAATCCTTTCAGGCAAATCAGGAATACAGTAGAATCGAGTACTGACCACTGTCGGATACTGCTGATAACATCTCACTGCTCAGAAGTCGCTTCTCTCACTATCACTCTCTGGTTTACACGCCCTCTTTCCCACTAAAGCACTTCTCCTTTCATTCCTGCTTATTTCTTCAACTTGTTGCATTATATACAGATGGGTTCTGTGTTCAAGGCTTTATTGACAATCCAAAAAAAAGGCATCACCAGTCTCTTGTGAGATGTACAATGCAGTATGTTCCTCGGTCATAGAATTCTACTCAAGTTTGTGAGGCAAGATTTTCTGTCTCTAAACCCATGCTGGTGGTGTGTTATTGGTGCTCTATACTCCAGCTAAGTAGGATCTTGTCCAACACTTGAGTAACAGCGTAAGGGGCCTCGTAGCCTGGTGGATAGCGCGCAGGACTCGTAATTCTGTGGCGCGGGTTCGATTCCCGCATGAGGCAGAAACAAATGGGCAAAGTTTCTTTCACCCTGAATGCCCCTGTTACCTAGCAGTAAATAGGTACCTGGGAGTTAGTCAGCTGTCACGGGCTGCTTCCTGGGGGTGGAGGCCTGGTCGAGGACCGGGCCGCGGGGACACTAAAGCCCCGAAATCATCTCAAGATAACCTCAAGATAACATGCATGAAAAGGGACACTAATCTGTAATTTAGTTTGCCTTGTCTGTCATATGTTTTCTATATTTCCTGTCATCTAACATTCTGGTAGTTTACCAATTTCCAGTGTCTTATTACATACAGTTGTACTGTACCTTTGTTTACGATTCTAATCCATTCCAAGAGACGCGTCGTACACCAAAAAAATGTAAACCAAAACCAAATTCTCCCCGTCAGAAATAATGTAAATTGAATTAATCCGTTCCACACCCCCAAAAATATTAACTTAAAAATACATTTTATACAGAATACTGCTCATACTTTTCATACACAAAACAATCGGGTATTAATATAAACCATAAATAAAATAGTGAACATTTAACTGCACTTTACCTTTACTGTGGACTCTTGTTGGCATATGGGGAGGGTGAGGAAGGTGGGAGGAGCAGTGTTGGTGTATGGGGAGGGTGAGGAGGGTGGGAGGAGCGGTGTTGGTGTATGGGGAGGGTGAGGAAGGTGGGAGGAGCGGTGTTGGTGTATGGGGAGGGTGAGGAGGGTGGGAGGAGCGGTGTTGGTGTATGGGGAGGGTGAGGAGGGTGGGAGGAGCGGTGTTGGTGTATGGGGAGGGTGAGGAGGGTGGGAGGAGCGGTGTTGGTGTATGGGGAGGGTGAGGAAGGTGGGAGGAGCGGTGTTGGTGTATGGGGAGGGTGAGGAGGGTGGGAGGAGCGGTGTTGGTGTATGGGGAGGGTGAGGAAGGTGGGAGGAGCAGTGTTGGTGTATGGGGAGGGTGAGGAGGGTGGGAGGAGCGGTGTTGGTGTATGGGGAGGGTGAGGAAGGTGGGAGGAGCGGTGTTGGTGTATGGGGAGGGTGAGGAAGGTGGGAGGAGCGGTGTTGGTGTATGGGGAGGGTGAGGAAGGTGGGAGGAGCGGTGTTGGTGTATGGGGAGGGTGAGGAAGGTGGGAGGAGCGGTGTTGGTGTATGGGGAGGGTGAGGAAGGTGGGAGGAGCGGTGTTGGTGTATGGGGAGGGTGAGGAAGGTGGGAGGAGCGGTGTTGGTGTATGGGGAGGGTGAGGAAGGTGGGAGGAGCGGTGTTGGTGTATGGGGAGGGTGAGGAGGTGGGAGGAGCGGTGTTGGTGTATGGGGAGGGTGAGGAAGGTGGGAGGAGCGGTGTTGGTGTATGGGGAGGGTGAGGAAGGGTGGGAGGAGCGGTGTTGGTGTATGGGGAGGGTGAGGAAGGTGGGAGGAGCGGTGTTGGTGTATGGGGAGGGTGAGGAAGGTGGGAGGAGCGGTGTTGGTGTATGGGGAGGGTGAGGAAGGTGGGAGGAGCGGTGTTGGTGTATGGGGAGGGTGAGGAAGGTGGGAGGAGCGGTGTTGGTGTATGGGGAGGGTGAGGAGGGTGGGAGGAGCGGTGTTGGTGTATGGGGAGGGTGAGCAAGGTGGGAGGAGCGGTGTTGGTGTATGGGGAGGGTGAGGAAGGTGGGAGGAGCGGTGTTGGTGTATGGGGAGGGTGAGGAGGGTGGGAGGAGCGGTGTTGGTGTATGGGGAGGGTGAGCAAGGTGGGAGGAGCGGTGTTGGTGTATGGGGAGGGTGAGGAAGGTGGGAGGAGCGGTGTTGGTGTATGGGGAGGGTGAGGAGGGTGGGAGGAGCGGTGTTGGTGTATGGGGAGGGTGAGGAAGGTGGGAGGAGCGGTGTTGGTGTATGGGGAGGGTGAGGAAGGAGGGAGGAGCAGTGTTGGTGTATGGGGAGGGTGAGGAAGGTGGGAGGAGCGGTGTTGGTGTATGGGGAGGGTGAGGAAGGTGGGAGGAGCGGTGTTGGTGTATGGGGAGGGTGAGGAAGGTGGGAGGAGCGGTGTTGGTGTATGGGGAGGGTGAGGAAGGTGGGAGGAGCGGTGTTGGTGTATGGGGAGGGTGAGGAAGGTGGGAGGAGCGGTGTTGGTGTATGGGGAGGGTGAGGAGGGTGGGAGGAGCGGTGTTGGTGTATGGGGAGGGTGAGCAAGGTGGGAGGAGCGGTGTTGGTGTATGGGGAGGGTGAGGAAGGTGGGAGGAGCGGTGTTGGTGTATGGGGAGGGTGAGGAGGGTGGGAGGAGCGGTGTTGGTGTATGGGGAGGGTGAGGAAGGTGGGAGGAGCGGTGTTGGTGTATGGGGAGGGTGAGGAAGGAGGGAGGAGCAGGTGTTGGTGTATGGGGAGGGTGAGGAAGGTGGGAGGAGCGGTGTTGGTGTATGGGGAGGGTGAGGAAGGTGGGAGGAGCGGTGTTGGTGTATGGGGAGGGTGAGGAAGGTGGGAGGAGCGGTGTTGGTGTATGGGGAGGGTGAGGAAGGTGGGAGGAGCGGTGTTGGTGTATGGGGAGGGTGAGGAAGGTGGGAGGAGCGGTGTTGGTGTATGGGGAGGGTGAGGAAGGTGGGAGGAGCAGTGTTGGCATATGGGGAGGGTGAGGAAGGTGGGAGGAGCGGTGTTGGTGTATGGGGAGGGTGAGGAGGGAGGGAGGAGCGGTGTTGGTGTATGGGGAGGGTGAGGAAGGTGGGAGGAGCAGGTGTTGGCTGTATGGGGAGGGTGAGGAAGGTGGGAGGAGCGGTGTTGGTGTATGGGGAGGGTGAGGAGGGAGGGAGGAGCGGTGTTGGTGTATGGGGAGGGTGAGGAAGGTGGGAGGAGCGGTGTTGGTGTATGGGGAGGGTGAGGAAGGTGGGAGGAGCGGTGTTGGTGTATGGGGAGGGTGAGGAAGGTGGGAGGAGCGGTGTTGGTGTATGGGAAGGGTGAGGAAGGTGGGAAGAGCGGTGTTGGTGTATGGGGAGGGTGAGGAGGGAGGGAGGAGCGGTGTTGGTGTATGGGGAGGGTGAGGAAGGTGGGAGGAGCGGTGTTGGTGTATGGGGAGGGTGAGGAAGGTGGGAGGAGCGGTGTTGGTGTATGGGGAGGGTGAGAAGGTGGGAGGAGCGGTGTTGGTGTATGGGGAGGGTGAGGAAGGTGGGAGGAGCAGTGTTGGTGTATGGGGAGGGTGAGGAAGGTGGGAGGAGCGGTGTTGGTGTATGGGGAGGGTGAGGAAGGTGGGAGGAGCAGGTGTTGGTGTATGGGGAGGGTGAGGAAGGTGGGAGGAGCGGTGTTGGTGTATGGGGAGGGTGAGGAAGGTGGGAGGAGCAGTGTTGGTGTATGGGGAGGGTGAGGAAGGTGGGAGGAGCGGTGTTGGTGTATGGGGAGGGTGAGGAAGGTAGGGAGGAGCGGTGTTGGTGTATGGGGAGGGTGAGGAAGGGAGGGAGGAGGAGCGGTGTTGGTGTATGGGGAGGGTGAGGAAGGTGGGAGGAGCGGTGTTGGTGTATGGGGAGGGTGAGGAAGGTGGGAGGAGCAGTGTTGGTGTATGGGGAGGGTGAGGAAGGTGGGAGGAGCGGTGTTGGTGTATGGGGAGGGTGAGGAAGGTGGGAGGAGCAGTGTTGGTGTATGGGGAGGGTGAGGAAGGTGGGAGGAGCGGTGTTGGTGTATGGGGAGGGTGAGGAGGTAGGGAGGAGCGGTGTTGGTGTATGGGGAGGGTGAGGAAGGGAGGGAGGGAGGAGCGGTGTTGGTGTATGGGGAGGGTGAGGAAGGTGGGAGGAGCGGTGTTAGTGTATGGGGAGGGTGAGGAAGGTGGGGGGAGCGGTGTTGGTGTATGGGGAGGGTGAGGAAGGTGGGAGGAGCGGTGTTGGTGTATGGGGAGGGTGAGGAAGGTGGGAGGAGCGGTGTTGGTGTATGGGGAGGGTGAGGAAGGTGGGAGGAGCGGTGTTGGTGTATGGGGAGGGTGAGGAAGGTGGGAGGAGCAGTGTTGGTGTATGGGGAGGGTGAGGAAGGTGGGAGGAGCGGTGTTGGTGTATGGGGAGGGTGAGGAAGGTGGGAGGAGCAGTGTTGGTGTATGGGGAGGGTGAGGAAGGTGGGAGGAGCGGTGTTGGTGTATGGGGAGGGTGAGGAGGGAGGGAGGAGCGGTGTTGGTGTATGGGGAGGGTGAGAAGGGAGGGAGGGAGGAGCGGTGTTGGTGTATGGGGAGGGTGAGGAAGGTGGGAGGAGCGGTGTTGGTGTATGGGGAGGGTGAGGAAGGTGGGGGGAGCGGTGTTGGTGTATGGGGAGGGTGAGGAAGGTGGGAGGAGCGGTGTTGGTGTATGGGGAGGGTGAGGAAGGTGGGAGGAGCGGTGTTGGTGTATGGGGAGGGTGAGGAAGGTGGGAGGAGCGGTGTTGGTGTATGGGGAGGGTGAGGAAGGTGGGAGGAGCGGTGTTGGTGTATGGGGAGGGTGAGGAAGGTGGGAGGAGCGGTGTTGGTGTATGGGGAGGGTGAGGAAGGTGGGAGGAGCGGTGTTGGTGTATGGGGAGGGTGAGAAGGGAGGGAGGAGCGGCGTTGGTGTATGGGGAGGGTGAGAAGGGAGGGAGGAGTGGTGTTGGTGTATGGGGAGGGTGAGGAAGGTGGGAGGAGTGGTGTTGGTGTATGGGAGATGGTGAGAAGGGAGGGAGGAGCAGTGTTGGTGTATGGGGAGGGTGAGAAGGGAGGGAGGAGCGGTGTTGGTGTATGGGGAGGGTGAGAAGGGAGGGAGGAGCGGTGTTGGTGTATGGGGAGGGTGAGAAGGGAGGGAGGAGCGGTGTTGGTGTATGGGGAGGGTGAGGAAGGTGGGAGGAGCGGTGTTGGTGTATGGGGAGGGTGAGAAGGGAGGGAGGAGCGGTGTTGGTGTATGGGGAGGGTGAGAAGGGAGGGAGGAGCGGTGTTGGTGTATGGGGAGGGTGAGAAGGGAGGGAGGAGTGGTGTTGGTGTATGGGAGATGGTGAGAAGGGAGGGAGGAGCAGTGTTGGTGTATGGGGAGGGTGAGAAGGGAGGGAGGAGCGGTGTTGGTGTATGGGGAGGGTGAGGAGGGAGGGAGGAGCGGTGTTGGTGTATGGGGAGGGTGAGAAGGGAGGGAGGAGCGGTGTTGGTGTATGGGGAGGGTGAGAAGGGAGGGAAGAGCGGTGTTGGTGTATGGGGAGGGTGAGAAGGGAGGGAGGAGCGGTGTTGGTGTATGGGGAGGGTGAGAAGGGAGGGAGGAGCGGTGTTGGTGTATGGGGAGGGTGAGAAGGGAGGGAGGAGCGGTGTTGGTGTATGGGGAGGGTGAGAAGGGAGGGAGAAGTGGTGTTGGTGTATGGGGAGGGTGAGGAAGGAGGGAGGAGCGGTGTTGGTGTATGGGAGGGTGAGAAGGGAGGGAGGAGCGGTGTTGGTGTATGGGGAGGGTGAGAAGGGAGGGAGAAGTGGTGTTGGTGTATGGGGAGGGTGAGGAAGGAGGGAGGAGCGGTGTTGGTGTATGGGGAGGGTGAGGAAGGAGGAAGGAGCGGTGTTGGTGTATGGGGAGGGTGAGAAGGGAGGGAGGAGCGGCGTTGGTGTATGGGGAGGGTGAGAAGGGAGGGAGGAGCGGTGTTGGTGTATGGGGAGGGTGAGAAGGGAGGGAGGAGCGGTGTTGGTGTATGGGGAGGGTGAGAAGGGAGGGAGGAGCGGTGTTGGTGTATGGGGAGGGTGAGAAGGGAGGGAGGAGCGGTGTTGGTGTATGGGGAGGGTGAGAAGGGAGGGAGAAGTGGTGTTGGTGTATGGGGAGGGTGAGGAAGGAGGGAGGAGCGGTGTTGGTGTATGGGGAGGGTGAGAAGGGAGGGAGGAGCGGTGTTGGTGTATGGGGAGGGTGAGAAGGGAGGGAGGAGCGGTGTTGGTGTATGGGGAGGGTGAGAAGGGAGGGAGAAGTGGTGTTGGTGTATGGGGAGGGTGAGGAAGGAGTGAGGAGTGGTGTTGGTGTATGGGGAGGTTGAGGAAGGAGGGAGGAGCGGTGTTGGTGTAGGGGGAGGGTGAGAAGGGAGGGAGGAGCGGTGTTGGTGTATGGGGAGGGTGAGAAGGGAGGAAGGAGCGGTGTTGGTGCATGGGGAGGGTGAGGAAGGAGGGAGGAGCGGTGTTGGTGTATGGGAGACAGTGAGGAGGGAGGGCGGAGCGGTGTTGGTGTATGGGGAGGGTGAGAAGGGAGGGAGGAGCAGTGTTGGTGTATGGGGAGGGTGAGAAGGGAGGGAGGAGCAGTGTTGGTGTATGGGGAGGGTGAGAAGGAGGGAGGAGCGGTGTTGATGTATGGGGAGGGTGAGGAGGAGGGGGGGTGTTGTTTAGAAGGAACATCCTCTGCTCACCTTAAACACTTGTATCTGCATCACTGGTTCCATATTTTCTTTTCAAACATTTCAATGCCTCTGTTATGTGGCAGCCAGTCAGAACCAGTCACTTAGTCACAAGTTAGTCAAGCATTCACACTCGAGACCAGTCACAGGCAGTTATAACCAAAGGTAGTCAAGCATTCACACTCGAGACCAGTCACAGGCAGTTATAACCAAAGGTAGTCAAGCATTCACACTCGAGACCAGTCACAGGCAGTTATAACCAAAGGTAGTCAAGCATTCACACTCGAGACCAGTCACAGGCAGTTATAACCAAAGGTAGTCAAGCATTCACACTCGAGACCAGTCACAGGCAGTTATAACCAAAGGTAGTCAAGCATTTACACTCGAGACCAGTCACAGGCAGTTATAACCAAAGGTAGTCAAGCATTCACACTCGAGACCAGTCACAGGCAGTTATAACCAAAGGTTTTCAAGCATTCACACTCGAGACCAGTCACAGGCAGTTATAACCAAAGGTAGTCAAGCATTCACACTCGAGACCAGTCACAGGCAGTTATAACCAAAGGTAGTCAAGCATTCACACTCGAGACCAGTCACAGGCAGTTACTGTATAACCAAAGGTAGTCAAGCATTTACAGTTGTGGTACAACCAGTTAGGCATTTACAGTCAGTCAGGAATTTACAGTCAATCAGGCTTTCACAGTCAGTAAACAGCAGAGTTTAATCTCGGGCAGTCTGCCTCCTGATCCACCAGCTGGTAGCAAGGAAACCTTCTGTATTAATACTCTCCAAATGTGGCTGGGAGGGTACAGCTGGGGGGGGGGTGTCCGGTGTGGGGGGATGTCATTCTTTGCTGACGATGCCAGAATGAGTACGAAAATTACCTCAATAGATGCTTAAGAACTGCAACTTGATATCGATAAGGTCTTCCACTGGTTAACAGAAAATAACATTTTGAATAGTGATAAATGGTTGATATTGTACATAGATAAGGTAAATATGCTGAAGCTTAATAAAATATTAGATACAAGACACAATCAGATCTCTTTGTGGAAGGGTAACCACACGTTAGGGATCTGGAGAAGATTATGTCAGACGACTTAACATAGTGAGCATAACAGAGCTAATATATCAACAGCCAGGAAACTGATAGAGGGTGGATTATGAGAACCTTCAAATACAAGGATTTGCACCACACTGCTCCTACTTTTCCAACCATTTATATTTTCACGTTCTGAATACAGTTCGGTATTCACTCTCTCCTTCAAAGCAAGAATGATTTCTGAAATCGAAGGAATTCAAAGATACTTACAGCATGTGTAGACATGGTAAAGTACCTAAGTTATTGGAACCATCTCAAAGGACTCAAAATACAGTATATATACTCTCTGAAAAGGAGATGAAAAAAGCATCTCATAATATTTTCATGTGTGATATGGGAAGGCCAGGTTTCAAATGTGCACACCAAAATAGAAATTTACTCAAGCGAAAGATATGGCGGGAAAATGTAAAATGCGCAGTGAGAAATGGAGGTGCCGCTCACTGAACACTATATGAATATCAGAAGTCTATGGTGACTCTTCAACCTCCTCCCACCACGTATAAGAAATAATACTAGAACACGAGGGGAGGTCTGCAAGACACACTTGGACAAGTTCTCGTTACAACCCAGGGCCAGATTCACGAAGCAGTTACACGAGTACTTACGAACGTGTACATCTTTCCTCGATCTTTGGCGGCTTTGGTTACATTTATTCAACAGTTTACAAAAATAAAAACTTGCCAATCAACTGTTATTGTTATAAACAGCCTCCAGGTGCTTTGGAGCTCATTAACTATTTAATAATTGTAAACAAAGCCGCCAAAGATTGAGAAACGATGTACAGGTTCGTAAGTGCTTGCGTAACTGCTTCGTGAATCTGGCCCCTGGTTGGGTCTAGCAGGAAGTGCCGGATCAACCAGGTTGTGTAATGGATGTGTCGGCCTGCGGACTGCTCTGAGCAACAGAGCAGTCTGGTGATAACTGATCCAGTTATCACCAGACAAACCCTGAGAAGTAGGCTTGGGAACAACTACAAATACTCTTTACACACCTTGTTCTTATTAGCCTCAGATTCATTATACACCCTGTACTCATTATTCTTCTTCTACTCATTATCCTCCAACTCATACACCCTATACTCATTATCTTCATATTCATACACACTGTACTCACTATCCTCATACCCATACACCATGTACTCATTATCCTCACATTCATTAGTCTACTGTACTTGTACTCATTATAGTATCGTTCAATCATTTTCACACACACTACAGTACTGTACAATACTGTATTCCTTACAAAACCTCATCCTTGTGCCAAGGTATGGCAGTCCGGGGATGCCTTTCTCGGTTGCAACTTTTTAAATTTTAGATTTTGGTTTCTATAAATCTAGTTTATGGTGTAATTTTAAGCATTGTATAGTATTATTTTCTGGGGGAGCCCCTGGTGGCTCCATGAAGCTATCTTACTGATGTTGCTCCGTAATAAAAAGTCACATCAGTTGCGGAAGTTCTTTTTGGCCTACAGGGAACGTGTCAAAATCTGGGACCTGCCCCTCATAGAGGCTCGGGGAGTGAGTGACACTTCACCATCCCACCAGGAGCGTATCCAGAAAGTCAGCGAAACTTTTATAGACAACTAGAATGTTCACAGAAAATGAAGCATCGAAAGAGTCGAATGAATCCATCCTCAAGCAATTAACACAGAACAAGGGACTCGCTCAGATTAGCTCAGAAGCCATCGTTAACACTCGCCACCACCAGGTGGCCCTGCCCTAGTCTGCAGCAGGCTTCCCTAACCAGCTAGTTCTGCTGCAGGTGTTATGGTAGCTACTGTTGCCGTTAGTGCTTAGGTCCTCTGTCATGGGCAAGCCCCGCTGCTTCAAGTTGAGGGGCTTGAAGCAGCGAGACAAACCTGCAAAGAGGGTTTCGGGAGTGCTTCTACGCCCTAAGTCCGACCTGGCTCAACTGGCTAAGTTGACTAAGTGCTGGCCATTCTTGGACTTTGTTTGTCCTGCAGGATCCATTTTCTTGTTGTGTTACTTTACTGTTAACCTGGCATGCATGTTTTCTGTCCTGCTTGTTGTCTGGGCTTGGCTTGTGTTGTATTTCAGGCTGCATGCACTCAGGATTTTATTCCTTGAGTGCCTTTTAATGCTGCTCTTGTAGAGTCAGTGTTAACTTCTCTTGTGTGTCTGGGAGCTTGCTTCTGAGAGGCCAGGCCACTGGGGTGGAGAGCCTCATCCTGGGCTATACTCGACTCGTCCTGGACTTTGATCTTCGACTTTGGCCCTTGGCTTGGTGTGTTCTTTTGGTTGTGCTGGAGCACACTGGGGTTTGCATGCTGCAGTCACCATTCATATCATGGTGGTTTTGGCTGAATTTGGTGACTGTTCTTCCAGTGAACAGTCAGGTTTCTGCATGGCTAGCTGCCTTCAAGCCTTGGTAATCCCTTTATGGGTCTCTGGTGTGGTTCGCTGTGGATCGGCCCCGTCAAGCCCACACTCACCAAGTGAGAGCTTGAAGGGTGTTTGCCTTTGCTACCTAATGATCATTCTTTCTACCTTTGCCATGCTGCCTACTGGGTTGGTAACACCTACGATCCTAAATCCTTTAAGGTGCACTCTCACTGTGTGTCTGCCCTTACTGATTCAATTTTGAGTTTGAGTTTGACAGCTTTTCAAGCAGTTGCTGCTTGGCAAGCTAAGTTTGCTCAGGTTAGGCATTTGCCCTGGAGTTGGCAACGATGAAGTTTAGGAACGCACAGTTGGAGGTGTTGTGAGCTCCACCTAGACAAAATCTTTGTTGCCTCATCCTTCCCATTCTGGTATTTAGCCAATGTTCCTAGTCTCAGTCAGTCATTGAGCCATGTCTCCTGGCATGGGTTTTGTTCTTTGTCCTAGTGCCTGCTGCCTCTCATCCTCCTTGGTAAATCACTCTTTGTTTTCTGTGGTTGGTTAGCTTCACGGAGCCACTGGGTAGCTCTTGCAGAAACCCAGTGTTAAATGTAATGAAACTTCTTTCTAGTAGGGCCCAGGTGGCTCTCTGATTCCCATCCCTTCCTCCAGGATGTTGGTTCATCAGTGGGCTGTTCATCAGCTACAGAAATGGCTGATTAGAGGAGCCAGCTGTGAGCCAGGGGTGGCGGCTGGTTAGAGGAGCCAGCTGTGAGCCAGGGATGGCATGCCTGGTGGTGGTGGTGGTGGTGATGGCTGGTTGTAGGAGCCAGATGTGAGCCAGGAGTGGCATGCCTGGTGGTGGTGGTGGTGGCTGGTTGTAGGAGCCAGATGTGAGCCAGGAGTGGCATGCCTGGTGGTGGTGGTGGTGGCTGGTTGTAGGAGCCAGATGTGAGCCAGGGGTGGCATGCCTGGTGGTGGTGGTGGTGGTGATGGCTGGTTGTAGGAGCCAGATGTGAGCCAGGAGTGGCATGCCTGGTGGTGGTGGTGGTGGCTGGTTGTAGGAGCCAGATGTGAGCCAGGGGTGGCATGCCTGGTGGTGGTGGTGGTGGTGGTGGCTGGTTGTAGGAGCCAGATGTGAGCCAGGGGTGGCATGCCTGGTGGTGGTGGTGGTGGCTGGTTGTAGGAGCCAGATGTGAGCCAGGGGTGGCATGCCTGGTGGTGGTGGTGGTGGCTGGTTGTAGGAGCCAGATGTGAGCCAGGGGTGGCATGCCTGGTGGTGGTGGTGGCTGGTTGTAGGAACCAGCTGTGAGCCAGGGGTGGCAGCTGGTATTAATGAGTTTTGAGCTAGTTTGAGTGAATCTCTTGTTCTGTGAAAATTGTTTGCAGGCATTTAGCTGTTTTGTGGCTTCCCCTGTGAATTTTTTGGATGCATTCCCAGTAGGGTGGTGAATTGTCACTCCCCCCCCCCCCCCCCACCTGCACCCCCCCCCCCTCCTGTGCCTCTGTAAGTGGGGGGCCAGGTTCTGGCACGGGTCCTTGTTAGACCAGACAAAACTACTAGGACTAATGAGACCTTTTGGTCAATCTCACCATGAAAGTTTCAGGGACCCACTTGGGCTCTTCCAGATAGAGGCATTTCATTACATTCAACACTTGGTTTTATTTATTTTTTTGTATTGTAAGATATGATGTTGATGATAATATTCAGAGGGCATGTGGGCAATGGGTATTCCCCCACACATACCTCAACCAGGTATGTGTGTGGGAATACCCATTGCATAGGTTCGAATTTTCATCACGGCTCCTACGGATTTTCTCAATGATAATATTGTTATTAATTGAAATTTACGTACAGTAATGCAGTTTGGTTCATTATTTACTATGATTATTGTCCTTTCTTAAAAAAACACTTATCACGCACAACATTTTAGGAAGTATGCCAGCATAGGAGATGAGGGCACCACCTTCAAGCAATCAAACCATATCTAGTTTATTTTTTATTTCTAAATTTTGTTTACATTATGCTCTCAGTTGCACTCTAAAACAGTCTTACCGGCCCCAGGACTGGCTTTCAATGGCCGAAACTCGGCTGGAGATATGCTGTGGGATGGCTGTAGAAACGTCAATATCCTCCTCTGGGAAGGGTCTACCCAATTTGGCCATCTCATTCGGTCCTTCAATACGAACACCAATGCCTGGGTGGCGCAGTAAGTCACGAGAAAACTGCTCTCCCATCGTGGGTGTCTCGGTGGTGGTGGTGGTTTGAATGTAACGCTCAATCGTCCTGTTGAGATGGGCGAGTACTATATACTATATCATAGAATCCTCAGCAGGGACGGTTTCTTCAACATTATTTTTAAGTTGAATGTTACATTTGTCACGCTAATTAGCAATAAGGTCCTTTGTTTTTGGGCTTGAATAAATTTGTTTCATTTGATAATGATTGTGAACAGTCATACTTTCTTGTAACACTGAATTTCACATTTCTTTGTGGTACAAGAGGAGGGAAAAAGTTGAACGAGGACTAGCTCCATCTTGGTTTTGGTGTTGTGCCGTTGGGTCCTGAGAATGTTTTACAGTATGTCTTAAACAATTTACACGAATGGCTTTTTGCATGACCTTTAAGTTTTTGTAAATTGCTTGCTTGTGTATTTAACACTTTTGTAGGGAAACTGGTGAAATTGGATTTATTTCTGAAGGTGTATTTGCTGTATTTACAAAAATCACCGATTCAACTACTTTTGGTGCTGAAAACAATGAGATACACTACTTTAGATTTAAGCTCAATTTGACTTCAGTTTGCTTGCTTATTATTAGTACAGAGCTGTATATAATGCATTTTGCATTGTGTACACTAATCCAGTATCTGCTCTTCGATTTTGCTTCAGTGAATTAAATTCCACTAGTATTCTTCCACCGGCGGACAAACACATCACTCACAAAGCTAACGGCACTGGGTGCCTACTGTATGAACGCAGACTAGGTCTATACACCCTACAGTAGGCTGGTGTTTAAGCCAGATCCAGTAGCATAAATTTCTCTCAAATATTGGATTTACATCAAATTATATATTTTTGGGTTATATATATTTAGTTTAGTAACATTATTAGGATAATAAGGGCTATAAAAACTTATTTTAGAACTGATTTAATAATTTTATTGTTTCGAGGTTGTAGGTCACTGAACTGTGGCGACGAAATCGAACGAAACACGCATGGTGCTGTGTGTACAAAGATCAGACCTGTCAACTCGCGCTGGAGTAGTTGTGCTAATAACATAAATAATTTTTAAAATAACAGATGTCTATCATATTACAGTATATTTTGGGTTTTATTTAGTTTAGTTAGGATAATAAAGAGCTATTAAAACACTGGTTTTAGAAATGATGAATTAATCAGAAACTTTCAAAGTCATGGGTCACTGAACTATGACGACACAGACGAATGTGAGTGAAACCTTACTGTAAAGTGAGGTTTACAGTACAGTATTCCCTTATGTGTCCACCCTCACTCATCTTGTTTCATCACAGAAAATGTCTATAAGGAGATTTCACCACATGTAGTTAGCTAATCACGCTTCAGCCTTTATATTTATTTACAAAGAGACATGTGCCACAAATCAGTGAACGAAAATCATGGAAACACAGTCGTTCACTTATGGGGACCCCACTGGCTGCTGTTTGGTTCATATGCTTCACTTGTTGTGTGGTCCACTTGTGTGATCCAACTTGTCATATGAAGGAATTATAAACTGTATGGAATTATAAATTAAATTACAATTTATAATCAGCTCACCCTTGGGTGTTATTGGGCTTGCAACATAACCATTACAGTACATATATAATGAAAGAGCTCAAACATTAAAGGCTGAATGGATAATTAGGACTTCCCAAAATCTGGTGGTGTTAATCGTGGCCATTCAACTCCATGAGGACAACTTGTAATTTCACAATGTTCAAGATGATCTTGAGGTTATCTTGAGATGATTTCGGGGCTTTTTTTTTTTTAGTCCCCCCGCGGCCCGGTCCTCGACCAGGCCTCCACCCCCAGGAGGCAGCCCGTGACAGCTGACTAACACCCAGGTACCTATTTTACTGCTAGGTACCCCCTCCCCGCTCAGCTCGTTGTCGCCGTGTGGGGGCTTAGTGGGCGGCTGCCGGAGTGTGATGCTCCTTGGGACAGTCCTCTGCCCTTTTCTAGCCTTGTGCTCCTGCTGCCGTCCTCTCCAATTCTGCTGGGCATCTTTTCCTTTTCCTTCTGTTTCGTTTTTCTCCCCCCTCTTCTCCTATCTGCTTGCCGTTTCCTGCCGACCTTTTGCTCGTTCTGGTTCTTCCCTTGGACTTCTTCTATTTTGACGCCCGGGTGCTTGAGGAGGCATACTCTTGCACCCGTAGAACTGCAGTACCCGACGTCGAGAGCGAGGGGAACCTTTTATTGTCAATCCCCACTTCGTCACTGAACCCGATCTCGACGGACTGTCGGTTTCTTAAGGTGGCGTTTGTGGGGCGTATACTCACGACGCACCCCTAGGAGGCCCCGACAAGATCGGCGATAGCTTCTTGTTGGGTGTCCTGCCTCTAATTGTGGCTCCATGGTGGGTGTGGGGGCACATTCGTGAGTGAATTCTTCTTTTCGTCAAGATGATAACCCCTGTTTCGGCTTCTTCTGGTTTACCTTCTCAGGCTCGTGGGGTGGGCGACCAAGCCCCCGAGTCGGTCCGTATTGGAAGACCGGGCTCTGTAGCCTCAGCTGCATTGGGCCCCGACCTTGCTCCTCCTTTGGCCTCTCTGACTCCTTCCTCTGGCTCCCCTCCCTCCTCTGTGGTTGGGTCGAGCCCGAAGCCCCCAGTGGTGACTACCTCGTCCCCTGGCGCGGCTCCTTCTCTAGTTGTAACTACTGCGCCTTTTAACCCCTCTCTCTCAGGGGGTTCTCACCGCCGTCCTCGTCACGGCCGCCCTCGCTCGATTCCTTCCAGTTCTGCTACCTATCAAGCCTTGTTTGGTCCCGCTTCGTGGGCCAAATATTTTGATCTCCTCCCTCTTGATTCTGCGCCTCCTGACGATTTCTCCCTCCATTGAAATCTCATTGATTCCGTGGATGCCTCCATTACTTTCAACCCCACTCGTCTCGGTACACGTGTCGTTGCTGCTCCTTCTCAGGATGCTGCTTCCCGCTTGGCTGCCTTATCCTGCCTTGGCGAGACCCCCGTTCGGGTCTCGAAGAACGCTCAGTTGAATGCCAGTGTTGGCACTATTTTGCTCCCGCCCCATGTTGCGACCGGTGTTCGGGACCTGCGCGACTGCCACGACGATATTCGACATATCCTCGCTGCCCAGGGCCATTCTATTCTCCAGGTGGACACGTTTACTCGTCCCCCTCGTGGTAGTCGCCGTCAACCCCTCCGGGTTGTGAAGATTACCTTTGATGGTAGGACCCTTCCACCCTCTGTCATTCTTGCTGGTGCCAGGTGCTCTGTCCAGGAGTACATTCCTTCTCCTCGGCTCTGCAACAAGTGCTGGAGGTTTGGGCATGGTGCCCTCCGCTGCTCCGGGACTGTGTCTCTCTGTCCTTTGTGTGGTGGCGAAGGTCACTCTAAGTCGGAGTGCGCTTCTCCCCAGGCTCGTTGCCTCAACTGCGGTGAGGCCCATCCTACCTTCTCCCGTGCGTGTGTCCATTACAAGCTTGAGGCAGCCGTCCTCAACTTGAAGCACCGGGAGCGTTTATCTTTTCCTGAGGCGAGGCGCCAGGTTCGCCGGCTCCCCCCTTATGCTAATATCTCTTATGCTCGCGTGTTGCGCTCTTCCTCTCCTCGTCCTTCCCGCCTTCCTCAGACTCACAACCGTTTCCGGGCCTTGGACCCTGATGCGCCCACTGCCCCCTCCTCTGTCCCTTTGGGTTCTCTCCCGAAGGATCCTCCTCCTGGTCCTCTGTCTGGGGTTCCCCTTCCTTCTACCCGGTCTGTCGTGTCTTCTGTGTCTTCTTCCTCGTCCCCCTCCGATCCTCCTTCCCATCCTCTTCCTCCATCTATCGGCTCTCCCCACCGCCTGTCGGTGCGGGCGGATGTCCATCGCTCTCCTACCGGCCGTCGTGTGTGCTCTCGTTCGGCTTCTCCTGTTGAGACACTGGAATCCGTTGCCCGGTACGTAGTTGCTGGGACACCGGTCTCTTTAAGTCAGAAGCGTAAGCCTGGCTCCTCTCCTTCCTCTTCCCCGGCGGGTAAGAAGGCTTCACTTTCTTCCTCAGCTCCTCCTCCTGGCTCTGTTGCTCCTTCCCCTCCCGTTTCAGTGCTTGCGCCCCCTGTTCCTGCTATGGAGGTTTCTTTGGCCCCTGCTTCCCTTTCGGTTGCTGCTCTTGCTGGGGTGCGCTCCCCTCTTTCTACTCCCCCTCTTCCTGCTGCTGTCCTTGACTGCTCCTCTCCGTTGTCTCCTCCTCTTCCTCCTCCTCCTCCTCCGGACCCTGCCCGCCCACCTCTGATCTGTTCTCCCGTTTCCTTCCCTCCGTCTTTGCTCAGTTTACCCATGCCCCCTAACCCTGACTTTGCTGACCCTGATCCCGACCCTGATATTCTTTAACGTGCTCTGTTGCTCTTTCGCCTTTGTTTCTTCCTTGTTCTCTGTTTTTGTCCTTTCTCTTCTCGTCGTTGTCGCCCTTTTCGCCCTTCCCTCTCTTTCCCTAGGTGGCAGTTTGCTAAGGCGGACTGGACCCTATTTTCCCTCAGTGCTACTCTCTCTGACCTCTCCCTTCTGCCCCTCTCTCGCGCTCTCCTCCTTTTTCATGACACTGTCTTCAACGCTGCCCTCCGCTCTATTCCTCGCTCTTCCTCTCGGGGTCCACGGAAGTGCGTTCCCTGGTGGAATGCGGACTGTGCTCGGGCTGTCCGCTGTAAGCGTGCAGCCTGGAAGAGGCACCGCCGTAGGCAGACGACCGATTCTTTTCTTTTCTTTCGGAAAGCGAGTGCGGTGGCCCTACGGGCCATCCGTACGGCTAAACGTGAATGTTGGGCATCTTATGTCTCAACAATTACGTCCGAAACCCCTCTGGCCCAGATCTGGAAGCGTATCCGCAAGATAGCGGGTAAGTTCGTTCCCGATGTTTCCCCGGTCCTTCACCTCCATGATACTCTTGTGGCGGACCCGTTGCAGGTCGCTTCCGAACTGGGTTCCCACTTTTCTTCTGTTAGCTCTGGTCTTCATCTTCCCCAATCTTTCCTTCTTCGTAAACCTGTCCTTGAGTCTCGTCCTTTAGATTTCTGCACTCATCTTCAGCTTCCCTATAATGATCCCTTCTCTCTCTCTGAACTTCGTTCTGCCCTGGCCCTCTGCGGTTCTACGGCGGCCGGCTCCGATGGTATTCATTATGAGATGCTTCGCCATCTCCCTCCGAGCACGTCTCAGTATTTACTGAGTCTGTATAATCGGATCTGGGAGTCGTCGTCAGTCCCTGAGGACTGGCTCGATGCCGTTGTCCTCCCTGTTCGCAAACCGGGGTCTCTGGGTACTTCCCCTAAGGACTTTCGCCCTATTGCTCTCACCAGTTGTGTCTGCAAACTCTTTGAACGTATGGTTAACGTTCGTCTGATGTGGTTCCTGGAACACCATCACCTCCTCTCCCCTTCTCAATTTGGTTTCCGCAAGTGCCGCAGCACGACAGATGTCCTGGTGAACTTGGAGGTCTATATTCGTACTGCTTTTGCTGCGAAGACCTCCGTTGTTGCCGTCCTTTTTGACCTAGAAAAGGCTTACGACACCACTTGGCGTTATCATATCCTATCTCAACTTCATTCTTTTGGCCTTCGTGGTCATCTCCCTCTCTTTCTCCGCAGCTTCCTCTCTCGTCGTTCCTTTCGGGTGCGCCTTGGTACCGCTCTCTCTCCCTCTTTTCAGCAATACGAAGGTGTGCCCCAGGGTAGTGTTCTGAGCACTACTCTTTTTCTGGTTGCCCTCAATGGTCTTCTTTCCTCTCTTCCTTCTGGTGTCTTCTCCGCTCTCTATGTCGATGATCTTACCCTTTGTTGTCAGGGTGATGATTCGCCTCTCCTTCAACGCCGGCTTCAACTTGCAATTGATGCCGTGTCGTCTTGGGCCACAGGTCATGGCTTCAAGTTCTCTACTTCTAAGACTTGTGCCATGACTTTTACGCGGAAACGGGTTGTTCTTCGTCCCTCTTTGTCACTTTATGGTCATCCCCTTGAATACAAAGATTCCGCGAAGCTTTTGGGGTTATTCCTTGACACTCGTTTGTCTTGGTCTCCCCATATCTCTTACCTCCGTGTTGAGTGCTCTAAGGCCCTTACCCTCCTTCGGGTCTTGTCCCATACTTCTTGGGGGGCAGATAGGCGCACTCTCCTTGCTTTACATTCCTCTCTCGTCCTGTCTAAGCTCGATTATGGTTGCCCTGCTTACTCGTCTGCTTCTCCTTCTACTCTTCGCCGTCTTGATGCTTTGCACCATACTGGGTTGCGCCTCAGTTCTGGTGCCTTTCGTTCGACTCCCATCCTTAGCATGTATGTTGACACTGGCTTCCTGTCTCTCCAGGACCGCCGTGATCGCTACTGTCTTCGCTATCTTGCACGGTCCTTGCAACATCCTTCCTCTCGCCTCTGTCGTGCTTTAACTTTTACCCCTCCTGCGGTTCCTGTTCCTCTTCACCACCTCCCTCTTTCTGTTCGGTTATCTTGCCTACAGGATTCTCTTTCCGTTCGTATTTCTGATGTTTCTCCTCGTGTTGTTCCTTCTTTGCCCCCGTGGAGGGTCCCTCTTCCGCGGTTTTGTACAACCTTGACCCGTATCACTAAAGCTTTTACCCCTCCTACGGTTCTAAAACGCCTTTTCCTCGAGCACTTTTCTTCTCACTCCCGCTCCGTTTCTGTCTTCACCGATGGGTCTAAGTCAGCGGACGGTGTTGGCTACTCTGTTGTTTTTCCTGATCGCACTTATATGTGTCGCTTGCCTCCGGAGACTAGCATCTTTACAGCGGAACTTTATGCTATTCTCTATGCTCTTCGTCTCCTGCTTTCTCGTTGTCAGTCTTCCTTTGTGGTTGTTGTTGACTCTCGTAGTGCCCTCATGGCTCTCGGGTCCTTTAATCCGGTTCATCCAGTAGTTGTCGAGATCCAGCATTGGCTGTTTCTCGTTCACAGTAAATTTAAGTCGGTTGAGTTTTGTTGGGTTCCCAGCCATATTGGTGTGTCTTTAAATGAGCGTGCGGATGCTGCTGCCAAGGAAGCTGTCCGCTCTTGTCCCATCTCTCGCAAAGGCATTCCATATTCCGACTTTTACCCGGTTATCCATTCCTCAGTCCTTTCCCGTTGGCAGGCTTCTTGGTTGTCTGTTACTGGTAACAAGCTACGTACTCTTAAATGTTGTGTTTCCTCGTGGCCGTCCTCCTTCCACCGTAACCGGCGGTGGGAAACAGCTCTGGCGAGGTTGCGTATTGGCCATACTCGCTTAACCCATGGTCACTTGATGGAGCGCCGCCCTGCTCCTTATTGTCCTAGTTGCATTGTCCCTCTTACGGTCGTGCATGTCCTTCTTAAATGTCCTGACTTCCAGGACGAGCGTGTGTCTTGCTTTCCGACCGCCCCTCGCGGTCACCTGTCCCTCGATAGAATTCTTGGTGACTCGGATACTTTTGATATCGTTCGCCTTATGCGTTTTTGTTCTCGTATTGGCATCCTTGGTGATATTTAGCGCCCTCTGATTATTTTGCATATTTGATGGTGCTACATAGCCTTCCCGGTTTGGTGCCTTCTTTTGATAATTACTTACTTACTTACTGCTAGGTAACAGGGGCATAGGGTGAAAGAAACTGTCTATTTCTTCTCGCCTGCGCCCGGGATTGAACCTGGGACCACAGGATCACAAGTCCAGTGTGCTGTCCACTCGACCGACCTGCTCCCTAAAAATGATGAATCAACACGTCACACAACTGGTATTCAATATTCAATATGGACTCCTTCCTCCCTCCCTGTCCAGAGACGCCTCGCTTGAACGGTTCTATTATGTTTTTTATCAACAATTGGAAGGAGGAATTTATTGTATTTAACACTTTCGTCCAGCGGCAACGCAGTCTCCATCAATAAATAAATTGACGGATGTCTGCAAGTGATGCATGTTGCGTCAAAATTTAAAATATTTGTTAACGTTGCATTTATTGTTTGATTACTATGGGACTAGTTTTATGATGCGCGCCTTTAGATTGCGAATAATTTGATACCAAAATGAACGACGTAGCACAACAATTGAGGTCACAACACTGGAAAGATTATAAATACTTTGTGGTGATGAGCGTCCAAAATTAAAAATATTTGTTTCACTTCCATTTATTCGATTATTATGGGATTAGTTTTAAAATGCGCGCCTTTAGATTGTGAACAACTTGATACCAAAATGAACGACGTAGCTCGAAAATTGAGGTCAGAACACTGGAAAAAAATACATATGTTAGTGTGGGTGCGTGCTCCCAAGAAACGCCAGGCCCACCTTGGGGTGGATTGGGGCATGCGCACCGGGTGCAAGAAAGTGTTAGTTGATAATTAAGTTCAGTCTTGGGAAACACATTTATGTTCATTATAGTCCAAAGACTGTTGTTTTAAAGATTAGTTATTAATATTATTTGTGGGTGAAAGTGTGATGTCATTGGTGATGTGGCAATGTAACACTCATTTTCTAGTAGATGCCACATACACAATTTTCTTAGCTGGGTTAACTAAGATATTTTATGATAATTATATTTAATATTAACAAAACAGCAACCCATTCCTTGCATGTTATGTTAAAAGTTAATAAATGATGGCAGAAATTCCCAAGACTGGTGGTGAGTTTGCCTGCTACCTGACAGGGTTCTACTGGCTTAGCTGGCCCCAGTGCTTGGCCTTCTGGTAGGACTAATTCACCCTATGGGCCATGGAAAACCCCCGCTTTGGGCTCTGTTTGTACAATGGCAATGTCTTCCGAGCCCACTCTCGCCTTGTGCAAAGTCGAAGGTTGTTCGTTGCAACTGCCTCAGGGAAACAATCATCCGTACTGCCTCCGCCACGCTGCTTGTTGGGTCGGGGACACCACCAACCCGGAGTCTTGTGGGTCTTGTGTCCCACTTGTACTTCACTTTACTCATTCCTTGTCTGTTGATCTCAAGAATCAGGCAGTGGCTGCATTGCATGCTCCTATGCCCTGCTTCTTCTGCCCCTCCCCTCCTGCTCAGCTCCTGCACGCCTGAGGGTTTTGGAGTTGGGGCAGGGTTTAGCTCGGGATGAGGCTTGGGTGGCTTTGGGGGCAACCCCTTCCAATTTAGGCACAGAGGTGGTTGGCCTGATTTTTTCGTCAGGGTTTTTGAGTCAACCCAGCAGTATCACTTCTTGGAAGCCTTTCGTCTGGACTCCACCTTTTTATCAGGGGTGGTGTTTCAATGTTTTGATTGAAAAAGTCAACAAGGGATACATATGGTGAAGCACAAATACAATACAATATATAAGACAATGGAGGTGTGTGGCAAGTGTTCTAAAGCATTTGGAAGACGTATTGTAGGCATCAAGTGTTGCATCTGTAACACGAGATTTCACCCGAGTTGTGCAGAAATAACTACAGTATGCACAAACAGACAAGGAATATACAGGATTTGTAACAATGACAGGTTAATATGGGGAAAACGTAACCCAACTGATGAATGTCATACCTGAGGCACGCATTATTAACATTCACAGGACCGCCGTGATCGCTACTGTCTTCGCTATCTTGCGCGGTCCTTGCAACATCCTTCCTCTCGCCTCTGTCGTGCTTTAACTTTTACCCCTCCTGCGGTTCCTGTTCCTCTTCACCACCTCCCTCTTTCTGTCCGGTTATCTCGCCTGCAGGATTCTCTTTCCGTTCGTATTTCTGATGTTTCTCCTCGTGTTGTTCCTTCTTTGCCCCCGTGGAGGGTCCCTCTTCCGCGGTTTTGTACTTCCTTGACCCGTATCACTAAAGCTTTTACCCCTCCTACGGTTCTAAAACGCCTTTTCCTCGAGCACTTTTCTTCTCACTCCCGCTCCGTTTCTGTCTTCACCGATGGGTCTAAGTCAGCGGACGGTGTTGGCTACTCTGTTGTTTTTCCTGATCGCACTTATATGTGTCGCTTGCCTCCGGAGACTAGCATCTTTACGGCGGAACTTTATGCTATTCTCTATGCTCTTCGTCTCCTACTTTCTCGTTGTCAGTCTTCCTTTGTAGTTGTTGTTGACTCTCGTAGTGCCCTCATGGCTCTCGGGTCCTTTAATCCAGTTCATCCAGTGGTTGTCGAGATCCAGCATTGGCTGTTTCTCGTTCATAGTAAATTTAAGTCGGTTGAGTTTTGTTGGGTTCCCAGCCATATTGGTGTGTCTTTAAATGAGCGTGCGGATGCTGCCGCCAAGGAAGCTGTCCGCTCTTGTCCCATCTCTCGTAAGGGCATTCCGTATTCCGACTTTTACCCGGTTATCCATTCCTCAGTCCTTACCCGTTGGCAGGCTTCTTGGTTGTCTGTTACTGGTAACAAGCTACGTACTCTTAAATGTTGTGTTTCCTCGTGGCAGTCCTCCTTCCACCGTAACCGGCGGTGGGAAACAGCTCTGGCGAGGTTGCGTATTGGCCATACTCGCTTAACCCATGGTCACTTGATGGAGCGCCGCCCTGCTCCTTATTGTCCTAGTTGCATTGTCCCTCTTACGGTCGTGCATGTCCTTCTTGAATGTCCTGACTTCCAGGACGAGCGTGTGTCTTGCTTTCCGACCGCCCCTCGCGGTCACCTGTCCCTCGATAGAATTCTTGGTGACTCGGATACTTTTGATATCGTTCGCCTTATGCGTTTTTGTTCTCGTATTGGCATCCTTGGTGATATTTAGCGCCCTCTGATTATTTTGCGTATTTGATGGTGCTACATAGCCTTCCCGGTTTGGTGCCTTCTTTTGATAATTACTTACTTACTTATTAACATTCACAGAAAAGTTACCAGCGATATATGTAGACTGAAAAAACAGCACTGAACAACTACCAAAACTCAGGAACAGGTAGTTTAGAGAACCACAGCAAAAGTGTGGAGGGAGAGGCTATTGTGGTACAAAACAACAGCAGTATTGCAGAGCCAAGTAATATAAACAATGAGAGCAACAGTGGGAAAGGGTGCATAAACAAAGGAATTGAGACGAAAAATGGAGATGACTCCAATAAAGAGGTGGCCAAGACAAACACAGGTATAAATAACCTGGAGAAAATAAAAACTGAGAATATTTATAAATTCTATGCACAAGGAATCTACAAATATGGGAAAAATGGAGCAAAATGCACTTTTCTGTATCCTAAAAAATGCAGGAACATTTTAGCGAGAGGTACGTGCCATTTTCTAACAGTGTGCAGATACTTCCACCCTAAACTATGTAAATTTTCAATTAATGAAAAAAGTTACAATCTTCAGTGCCCGTATGGGAAATCATTCATATTTGCAAACATACAAGGCCTGAAGTCAAAAATCAAGAAATAAAATTAAATTTATAAATGGCCTTCTAATAGAATCAAACTCAATTTCTCGCTTGTTTTTTCTCTTGGGCCTACTACCGTTATTAATGTTAGTTTACACTTCGATGAGCTTGTGGTCCAAGTATGTAGTGTCTGAGATGGTAATGTCTCTGATTAGCTCATCATTATTCATGAATATCAGGTCTAGCATGTTTTCATTCCTAGTTGGTTCTGTAATCTGCTGGTTGAGAGAGAATTTGTCACAGAATCTCAGTAGTTCTCTGACCTGTTGCTGGTTATTTCCAGGTTGGTTCCCTGCTATAATGTTATTGTTTACTATTCTTCATTTTAAACTGGGTAGTTTAAAGTCTCCAAGAAAGATAATATCTGGTACTGGGTTTGCTAGGTTATCTAGAATAGACTATTTTGTGTATCTGCTCAGTGAATTCCTCAACTGTTTCATCTGGCAGTTTGTATATTAGAATAATAATTAATTAGATTTATATTTTCTACCTTGATTCCAAGTACCTCTACCACCTCATTGGTCGAATTTAGGAGCTCTGTGCATGTCAATTCCTTTTTAGTATACAGACCTACTCCTCAACTTGACCTAATTACTCTGTCACATCTATATAGATTATAATTTGGGATCCATATTTCACTATACATGTAGTCTTTCGTGAGAGTTTCTGTAAATGCACCTAATAGGTTATTCAGTGAATTCAATTTTAATAATAAAAGAATAGACGGGGAGAAAATAAACAGGGACCTTACAAACATTCAATGGGAAACTGTTCTAAGTAATAAAATCCTACATAAGGAATAGAAAAACTGACTAGTAAAGCATATAAAGTCTGTCTGAAACATGTTCCTTTGAGGAAAGCCAAAAAGAGGTCCAACCTAGAAAGAGAACGCAGACGATACTACAAAAGAAGAAAAAAATAACGGAAATACTTAACCCTTGGGCCGCTAAGGGCCATTTTGGCTTCAACACCCACAGGCACAAAAAAAAAAATTTGGTCTTATTAATCTGTTTGTTTGTGTTCCCTGAGCACGGGGAAAAAAAATTTAATTGTTCTTACCAATGACATAAATGAGCCAAGAAGTTGCCTGATGACATCACGATTCAATGTCGCTGAAGCGTGGTGCGCCGGGGCCGAGTCAGACGCGGCAGAGAAGCAGCCTGAATTGCGCGAATTTATTTTTGCCGTATTATTTACAGTATCTATGGCGTATTTTACACCCATTTTTTTCCCTGGTGTGGTTCAATATGTTCTCACTTGATGATTTATTATCATACAACTGTTGTCAATGTACAGTACAGTATGTTGTTTCCACATATTAGTGTCACAAGTATTTGCACAAAAATGTCTTATTTTTCAGTAAAATTTACATATTATTATGATTTATTTTCACTATTTACACCTGCTTATTCTGTATTTACATGTCTTTGCACCAGTCTTGGACATTTAGAAGTCATCAAGACTGTGATACTCGTCAAAACATTTGACATGGCACAGAGGGACCTGACACGCTGTGCACCAAGTCATCACCATTTTTCGTTTCTGTTCCCTCTTTGTTGTTGTCTTGCATACAATGCACTCACGCTGGCCTACTGCACGCTTTCCAGTTGGTGGTAAATACTTTAGTGTGTGTGTGTGACAAAGGTATCCTTGAAAGCGAGCCTGGGTGCGGGAGCATGGTGCAATACTGGGTTCAGAATGGGCCTCTGTATGCCAGGAATTGCTTTGCCTAACTTTTCTAGTAATTATGTCACTACAGTAAAACTGAACGCGCGGAAATTTTGTTTACCACCTGTTTTGACAAGATGCATAATGTAACTGTTCAGCATTGTTACGTCAACACAGTGGAAAAATATTTTCTTGGTCCACCTCACTGTTTTCCGTACACACTCCACTGCCCCCACCATCATATCACATTTATCCACCAAACGGATGTTGATGTTATAGTCCAAGACACAATCTGGCTTATAGATTATTTGTTTTGTTGTTCTGTTCACCTTGCCATAGTCCAGTATTGTACCATCGTGAATGGTAGTCAATATGGTGGTCACGTCACGCCTGTCTTTCCACCGCACTGAAAGCATTGCACCAGTTTTTCTGAGCTCACAATCACCAACCTGCATAGCAGTGTGAAACACTGGCATTTCCCTTCGTTTTGCCTTCACTGTGCCACACACTCCAGTTCTATTATCAATCAAGAACCTGGTTAGCAAGGGACTGGTATAATAGTTATCTGTGTATAATATGTGGCCCTTGTTCAGATATGGTGCAAGCAGTGCCTTCACAACACTACCTGAGAAGCCATGTTAGTCATTAGCAGGAATGTCTACATTTGTACCCGTATACATTATCATGTGTAACACAATTCGTGTTTCACAGTCACAGAGTACAAAGAATTTCAATCTAAATCGGTGGCGGTTGGAGGGAATATACTGCTTGAAGGCAAGACGTCCTTTGGAAAGCACAAGGGATTCGTCAATTACCAACTTCTGAGCTGGTATGTAGAAATCCCTGTACTTTCCAATAAGTTCATTCAGGATGTGCCTTACCTTCCAAAGTCTATCATCATCAGTCTGGTCTTCATCATTTGCAAAATGAAGACACCTGAGGATTATCGGAAATCGGTCTCGAGACATATTTGCCGAACATAGGGTGTTGGAACAGTATGCTCCAATAATGGTCGAGTAATGTTTGACACAATGTTTCATCAACATACACAGTGCCAAAAAACACATACATTTCACCTACAGTCGTATCTTTCCATCACTGTAAACGTAAAAAATCGGATAACTCCTCCTCATCAATGAGCTCAGCTGCATATTTGTCCGTTTCCGGAACAATATATTCCAAGAGCGGCCCATCAAAATATGCGGTAAAGTAGTCCATTTCACACATATCGGGGACCTGTATCAGGAAAAAGGTCTATAATCCAAACATCTGAATTAACAAAGACAAGAATTTGTGAAATAAAATCTGTCTCATCACTCGACACAAAAACATCTGGTGTTTTTCGAGAGGCAATAGCGGCACCACTGCGAGGAAACTGTGGACCATGAGCTGAAGCAGGTCTAGGAACAGTAGGGGCGGGCAGGGATGGTGATGGAAAATTACTTGATGTTGAGGGTCTTTGTTCATCAGCGTTTCCATGTGGTCCCATGCAGTGCCGCATGGCTGGGCTAGATGCTGCTGATGCGACAAAATGTCACATGGCAACACCACACACTCCACTGGCACTAGCGGCACCGAAACTATTTTCTGATTCTAAGTCACTAAAACCGGAAATGATTCACCTTCCTCAGACTTGTCCACCAAAACATCAATATCTTGCAAGGTAGCACATGAAGTGTGTGGTCTGGCATGAAGTGAGGACGGGGAGGCATGGGCGAGATGCTAGGCCTAGCCCTCGTGGAACCAGCATGTTCACATTCATCGTCAGTCGATTCCACATCTGAGGGCTGTGTATAGGCATGATCAATGTCGGAGTTATCAATATCAGATTCATCACCATCTGGGAACAAATTCTTATTAATTTCACACTCAGTCAGAGGTCGCAATGAACACTTCGTTGAGCGGGGTCGGTCGGTGGAAGTGATGCGCTCGCCATGGTGTCCGCCGGATAACTGAGGCCTGTACACAATGGCGTCCTACGCTAGACTTTTTTTCCCAGTTGGCGTTTGTTTATGGTCGGATGCGGCTCGCCGATGACTACCCCTATCCCACGCGGGGTGTTTAAATTATAGCGCTAGACACGAAAACAGCTATTAATGTATTCCGCGGTATCGGTAATGTTACTTACATCATCTATATATGTATTGACCGGTCTACACGCAATACACGACTTTTCGTACAAAGAAGGATTAATTTAAACAAGGAGATTGAACAAATTGAACAGAGACTGAAGCATTCATATCAGATTTGAAAAAAGCAACTAGAACAGAAAGCAATTCAAGAAATAAAGAAAAACCCAAAATATTTCGTCACATGTGTGAAATCAAAAGCAAAAACCACCACCAGTATTGGACCTATTTGTACAAGTGAAGGCTCATACATGGAAGATGACAAAGAAATTAGTCAAATCTCAAAAATGCAGCATGACATGTTTAGCACTCCAATAAACTGTACGAAAGTGGAAGATCCGGACAACTTCTTTATGCGTAATATCCAAACTGCTGTAAATATAACAGATATCAACACGAGCGTGGCAGATTTTGAAAGGGAAATTGACAACTTGCCCTTGCACTCAGCCCCGGGGCCGTGGAATTCAATATTTATAAAAAAATGCGAAGTGCCAGTAGCGCAGGCACTCGGTATAGTATGGAGGAAGAGCTTGGACACGGAGATGCCAGATGCGCTTAAATCAGTGGATATAGCCCTGATTTAAGGAAGGGAGCAAAGCATTGGCAAAGAATTATTGACCAGTTGTACTAACATCCCACATAATAACAGCACCCAGTACAGTATTTGAGAGAGTGATTAGGAGTCAGGTCACTTATTTCATGGAAACCAATGACCTCCACAACCCAGGCCAACATGAATTTAGAGCAGGAAGATCATGCCTCTCATAGCTACTTCACTACTACAATAAAATCACTGAGGCATTAAAAGAAAAAACGAATGCAGATGTGGTATTCACTGACTTTGCAAAGGCATGCAATAAATGTGACCATAACACACACAATGTGGTCATTGGGAATAACTGGTAGAGAAGAAGGACGCTGGATACTCAGTTTTCTGTCGAACAGAACACAAAGAGTAACAGTCAACCATATAAAATCGAGTCCAAGTGCAGTTAAAAGCTCTGTACCTCTGGGTAGAGTCCTTGCACCACTGCTTTTTCTTATTCTCATATCAGATATAGACTCAAATACAAGTCACAGCTTTGTATCATCCTTTGCAGATAACAAAAGTCAGCGTGAAAATGACCTCTGTTGAAGACATTGAAAAACTACAAGCAGATATTAATAAAGTTTTCGACTGGGCAGACAAAAATGACCTGATGTTTAACAGTGATGAATTCCAGGTACTCAGGTAGGGTAAAAATGAAGACCTTAATACAGGTTACAAAACACAGTAAAATCTGCCCATAGTAGGAACACAGCATGTAAAAGATTTGGAAATAATGATGTCTGACAACCTAAAGTTTCGGGAGCATTATCAAGCAAATATTGTGTCAGTAAGAAAAATGATAGGATGGATTACGAGAACTTTCAAATCCAGGGATCCCATCACAGTGGTTGTACTGTACTCTTCAAATCACTTGTGCTGTCCCATCTTGAGTACTGCTCAGTACTCACTTTCCCCCATCAGAGCAGTAGAGATTACTGAAGTAGAGGGAGTACAGAGAACATATGCGGCATACATAGATGCAATAAATCGCCTAAATTATTGGGATCGTCTCAAACCTCTCCAAATGTACTCAATAGACAGGAGATGAAAGAGACATCAAATAATATAGATGTGGAAAATACTGGAAGGCCAAGTCCCAAATCTACACAGTAAAATAACAACATATTGGAGTGAACGATATGGAAGAAAATGCAGAATAGAACCAGTGAAGAGCAGGGGTACCAAAGGCACTATCAGAGAACACTGTATAAACATCAGAGGTCCACGGTTGTTCAACGTCCTCCCAGCATGTTTAATAAAATATTGCAGGAACAACAGTGGACATCTTCAAGAAATATCTAGATAGTTTTCTTCATGGAGTGCAGGACCAATTGGGATGTGATAGATGTGTGGGCCTGTGGGCTGCTCCAAGCAATAGCCTGGTGGACCAAGCTCTCAGGTCCACTACAAGTCAAGCCTGGCCTCAGGCCGGGCTTGGGGAGCAGAAGAACCCCATCAAGCATTTGGGCAGGGATGAGGGCTCGGCCCAGGGGTCTTTGTTGCGAGTTCCCGGGGCTCAGGGGGAGTCCACTTGGAACTCTTAGGCTCCTATTGATCCTGCTTGGGCCCCTTGTGTCTTCTGGGCAGGTGTGATTGCTGTAGTGGAGGTGAGCCCTCCCAGGGAAAATTTTTGTTTTGGTAGATGAAAAAGATTAAATATCTTCCACTCAAAAGTTATTAGTGATGCTTATTATTTTGTCATACCTAGTTTGTGGCACAGCACTCACCAACCAGGAAGCCTGGTCAGAGACCGGGCCGCAGGGACCATGACGCCCGGAATCAAAGCGAGGTAGGCCTTGTAAAGGTGTGTGATGAGATACGGTACTGCGGTCATACCTGTGCAGAGGGAAAGGTGCACACACGTAACATTAAAAAAAAAAAGCATGGGCCTCTGCAGTGTGAGAATTGAGCAGGAGTGGAAGGAATATTCAGACAAAAAATATTACAATTTACTCTCATCAAGATAAACAAATAACGTCTGGAGTATTCAAAACCCCCTTACTTGAAACACTTGGCTAAGACACGAAGGCAAGAATAACATATGAAAAGCTTACGTTAATACAAATACTGGTGACTGAGAAGAACTTCACGAAACACTACAACCTGTACACGAAGCAGCGTATGTATGTTCCAGCGTCTGATGGAGCAGGCAAGCGTTGCGACAGTTAAATAATGTTGTAATCCCTGAGCACCTGAAGAGAGACTGACAAGACAGCCGGGGCAGAGGGTACTTATACCCCTGATGGTGACATCACATTCTTTGTCACCGTTGACTGAAACTAGTCGCCAGTGATATAACTAGCAGTTTGTCGGTCATAATCACCCACTGATTGGTGCACCTTGCATGGGCTGACGGGCGTTGGGGACCCTGGATGTATAAGACTGGCATCTGGATTTTGCTTTAGCTTCAGAATGAACGACTATAATTCTGTTGAGGCGGAGTAGTGGCGTGAGTAAGTTTTGAACGACGAAGGTGAGAGTGAAGAGGCAGTTTTTCCACCTATGTAGGGGAATTATGTGACAGTGTTTCAACAAATTTTATATAATTTGTGATGTAAATATCTGAGTAACTACATAGTCTAGGCACATGAAACTAAAGAGGCCTAATGTTGAGCAAAATAAGACTTATTCACCAAAATTTGACTGTTAAGATACTGATCATGTTCCTTTTGACTTTGGCAGTGGCCACAGTGGTCATGTTCCTTGTGACTTCCACAGTGGTCATGTTTCTTGTGACTTCCACAGTGGTCATGTTTCTTGTGACTTCCACAGTGGTCATGTTCCTTGTGACTTCCACAGTGGTCATGTTCCTTGTGACTTCCACAGTGGCCACAGTGGTCATGTTCCTTGTGACTTCCACAGTGGTCATGTTCCTTGTGACTTCCACAGTGGCCACAGTGGTCATGTTTCTTGTGACTTCCACAGTGGCCACAGTGGTCATGTTCCTTGTGACTTCCACAGTGGTCATGTTTCTTGTGACTTCCACAGTGGCCACAGTGGTCATGTTCCTTGTGACTTCCACAGTGGTCATGTTCCTTGTGACTTCCACAGTGGCCACAGTGGCCATGTTCCTTGTGACTTCCACAGTGGCCATGTTCCTTGTGACTTCCACAGTGGCCACAGTGGTCATGTTCCTTGTGACTTCCACAGTGGCCACAGTGGTCATGTTCCTTGTGACTTCTACAGTGGTCATGTTCTTTGTGACTTCCACAGTGGCCACAGTGGTCATGTTCCTTGTGACTTCCACAGTGGTCATGTTTCTTGTGACTTCCACAGTGGCCACAGTGGTCATGTTCCTTGTGACTTCCACAGTGGTCATGTTTCTTGTGACTTCCACAGTGGTCATGTTCCTTGTGACTTCCACAGTGGTCATGTTCCTTGTGACTTCCGCAGTGGTCATGTTCCTTGTGACTTCCACAGTGGCCACAGTGGCCATGTTCCTTGTGACTTCCACAGTGGTCATGTTTCTTGTGACTTCCACAGTGGCCACAGTGGTCATGTTCCTTGTGACTTCCACAGTGGTCATGTTTCTTGTGACTTCCACAGTGGCCACAGTGGCCATGTTCCTTGTGACTTCCACAGTGGTCATGTTTCTTGTGACTTCCACAGTGGTCATGTTCCTTGTGACTTCCACAGTGGCCACAGTGGTCATGTTTCTTGTGACTTCCACAGTGGCCACAGTGGCCATGTTCCTTGTGACTTCCACAGTGGTCATGTTTCTTGTGACTTCCACAGTGGCCACAGTGGTCATGTTCCTTGTGACTTCCACAGTGGTCATGTTTCTTGTGACTTCCACAGTGGCCACAGTGGCCATGTTCCTTGTGACTTCCACAGTGGTCATGTTTCTTGTGACTTCCACAGTGGTCATGTTTCTTGTGACTTCCACAGTGGCCACAGTGGTCATGTTCCTTGTGACTTCCACAGTGGCCACAGTGGTCATGTTTCTTGTGACTTCCACAGTGGCCACAGTGGCCATGTTCCTTGTGACTTCCACAGTGGCCACAGTGGTCACAGTGGTCATGTTCCTTGTGACTTCCACAGTGGTCATGTTTCTTGTGACTTCCACAGTGGCCACAGTGGTCATGTTTCTTGTGACTTCCACAGTGGTCACAGTGGTCATGTTTCTTGTGACTTCCACAGTGGCCACAGTGGTCATGTTCCTTGTGACTTCCACAGTGGCCACAGTGGCCATGTTCCTTGTGACTTCCACAGTGGCCACAGTGGTCATGTTCCTTGTGACTTCCACAGTGGCCACAGTGGTCATGTTCCTTGTGACTTCCACAGTGGTCATGTTCCTTGTGACTTCCACAGTGGCCACAGTGGTCATGTTCCTTGTGACTTCCACAGTGGCCACAGTGGCCATGTTCCTTGTGACTTCCACAGTGGCCACAGTGGTCATGTTCCTTGTGACTTCCACAGTGGTCATGTTCCTTGTGACTTCCACAGTGGCCACAGTGGTCATGTTTCTTGTGACTTCCACAGTGGCCACAGTGGTCATGTTCCTTGTGACTTCCACAGTGGCCACAGTGGCCATGTTCCTTGTGACTTCCACAGTGGCCACAGTGGTCATGTTTCTTGTGACTTCCACAGTGGCCACAGTGGTCATGTTCCTTGTGACTTCCACAGTGGTCATGTTCCTTGTGACTTCCACAGTGGCCACAGTGGTCATGTTTCTTGTGACTTCCACAGTGGCCACAGTGGTCATGTTCCTTGTGACTTCCACAGTGGCCACAGTGGCCATGTTCCTTGTGACTTCCACAGTGGCCACAGTGGTCATGTTCCTTGTGACTTCCACAGTGGCCACAGTGGTCATGTTTCTTGTGACTTCCACAGTGGCCACAGTGGTCATGTTCCTTGTGACTTCCACAGTGGCCACAGTGGTCATGTTCCTTGTGACTTCCACAGTGGCCACAGTGGTCATGTTCCTTGTGACTTCCACAGTGGCCACAGTGGTCATGTTTCTTGTGACTTCCACAGTGGCCACAGTGGTCATGTTTCTTGTGACTTCCACAGTGGCCACAGTGGCCATGTTCCTTGTGACTTCCACAGTGGTCATGTTCCTTGTGACTTCCACAGTGGTCATGTTTCTTGTGACTTCCACAGTGGCCACAGTGGTCATGTTCCTTGTGACTTCCACAGTGAAGTATGCTGCTCTTAGCTTTATAATTTCAACAGTGAAGTATGCTGCACATAGCCTTATCATTTCCAGTGAAGTATGCTGCTCATAGGCTTATCATTTCCAGTGAAGTATGCTGCTCATAGGCTTATCATTTCCAGTGAAGTATGCTGCACATAGCCTTATCATTTCCAGTGAAGTATGCTGCTCATAGGCTTATCATTTCCAGTGAAGTATGCTGCACATAGCCTTATCATTTCCAGTGAAGTATGCTGCTCATAGGCTTATCATTTCCAGTGAAGTATGCTGCACATAGCCTTATCATTTCCAGTGAAGTATGCTGCTCATAGGCTTATCATTTCCAGTGAAGTATGCTGCTCATAGCCTTATCATTTCCAGTGAAGTATGCTGCTCATAGCCTGATCATATCCAGTGAAGTATGCTGCACATAGCCTGATCATATCCAGTGAAGTATGCTGCTCATAGCCTTATCATATCCAGTGAAGTATGCTGCACATAGCCTTATCATTTCCAGTGAAGTATGCTGCTCATAGCCTTATCATATCCAGTGAAGTATGCTGCACATAGCCTTATCATTTCCAGTGAAGTATGCTGCTCTTAGCCTTATCATTTCCAGTGAAGTATGCTGCTCATAGCCTTATCATATCCAGTGAAGTATGCTGCTCATAGCCTTATCATATCCAGTGAAGTATGCTGCACATAGCCTTATCATATCCAGTGAAGTATGCTGCTCATAGCCTTATCATATCCAGTGAAGTATGCTGCTCATAGCCTTATCATATCCAGTGAAGTATGCTGCACATAGCCTTATCATTTCCAGTGAAGTATGCTGCTCATAGCCTTATCATTTCCAGTGAAGTATGCTGCTCATAGCCTGATCATATCCAGTGAAGTATGCTGCACATAGCCTTATCATTTCCAGTGAAGTATGCTGCTCATAGCCTTATCATTTCCAGTGAAGTATGCTGCTCATAGCCTTATCATATCCAGTGAAGTATGCTGCACATAGCCTTATCATTTCCAGTGAAGTATGCTGCTCATAGCCTTATCATATCCAGTGACATCTGCTGTTCATATTCATTTAATTTATGCAACGAGGGCATTGGTCAAATTCTTTGTGATTTCTTCTATGACAATTTTGCACTATTTCGTTTATGTTTTTCCAAGGTGTGTCCCTAACAAGGAATGACGGTAACCCATTTGCGTCGAACGATTCCATTCCATATGCCTGTTTTGTGTGCCCCCTAAGTAACAGTCCACCTTCCTGTGCACCCTTTGTAGGCCTTTCATACTCGGGTAAGGATGCCAATGGCAACTGCCTGTGGAGCGGCTGTGCCAACGTCAAGATTGGACTGTATGAGGGAGCCACCACTTTTGGCCACATGATTGCTTCCTTCAACACTAATACCAATGCTTGGGTAGCCCAGTAAGTAGGTGCTTACTCTTAGCTTGCTTGCCCCCCATGCACCCCTCTCAACTTTTGTCAGGGAAATGTATATTGCATGTTAATCAAAATGATCCTGGATTGTCTAATGTATTTTCTCTGGTGATGGAATAACTTGGTCAGCATGGTTTTGATTTACAAATGCTTTACATGGGCATAACAATTGTATTTTAATAAGGTGATTTTAGTGTGTATATACAATGGAACCTCGATTAACGAGCGTCTCTATCTACAAGCACTTCGAGTAACGAGCGAGCCACTCGCAGAAAATTTGTCTCTACTAACAAGCTTTTCCTCAATTAATGAGCACTTCCACTGGTTTTTGGACACCTTTTACCACAGTTTTGTTGTTGTTTCACAGGACGAGTTTTCCACGTGACGAGCTCGGTGCCGGAACGGAATTAAACTCGTTAATCGAGGTGCCACTGTATATATATATATATATACAGTATCATACAATTTTAATGTACTGTATATCATACAATTTTTGTGTATATTTATCAAGTTATGCATACTTACTTTGTGTTTATAGTCACCAACCCACAGTTAGATTCCCCCACTTTACCATATTTTTAATATGGTAAAATAAACAAAAATTTTGACAATACAGGATGTAGAAAATGAAAATAATAATGGAATTACCCAAGTGTAACTACTTAGGTTATTACAAACAGTAATATTTCCATGACACGGCTTGGACAATGTCAGGAGCTAGCACTCCATTATTTGGACGTTAGTAGTTACCTAAGTGTAGTTACAGGATGAGAACTAAGCTCGCAGTGTCCCGTTTTCCCAGTAGGGTACAGTACACTTTGTGGTATAACGCTTTGAAATCACTGACGATTTTGGCCTCCACCACCTTCTCACTTAGCTTGTTCCAGCCGTCTACCAGAAATTAGTGTTTCATTACATTCAATGCTGGGGTTCTGGAGGGAGCCCCTTGTGGTCCCTTGTAACTAAACTAACCACTGAAAACAAGCAAAGGACTTACCAGGAAGTGGCAGGCACTCAGGACAAAGAGGAGAAACCAGGTGGGTGACACTACTCACAGCCAGTTGGAGGGAGCCGGTCGGCCGAGCGGACAGCACGTTGGACTTGTGATCCTGTGGTCCTGGGTTCGATCCCAGGCGCCGGCGAGAAACAATGGGCAGAGTTTCTTTCACCCTATGCCCCTGTTACCTAGCAGTAAATAGGTACCTGGGTGTTAGTCAGCTGTCACGGGCTGCTTCCTGGGGGTGGAGGCCTGGTCGAGGACCGGGCCGCGGGGACACTAAAAAGCCCCGAAAACATCACAAGATAAGCCACACACAACAGACTGAGTGCAGGAACATTGGCCAAATGCCGGGCTGCCAACACCCTGTTAAAATGCCAAAACCCCTGAACACGAATATCAGCCCACTACATGTTAGAAAAAACAGCAGCCAAAGCCACGTATTTACGAACATCATGGGCCCAAGGGTAGACCACAGGCTGACTAGATTTGATGACACTTTGGACAACTTGGGAAATGCGAGCCCAGGAAGAGGGAACCCAGGAAACAGGATCAATCAATAAGGCATCCACCAAGACAGAATGGGTGTCATGCATGTAGCAGCAAAGAGCCGCCACAGGACACAATAAATGATGAACAACTGGCTGAACCAACCAAGCACTGATGACCAAGGGGCTCCTCTGGAAGGCTGCCGACTCATTATTTGCCAGAAAAGGAGGAAACAGCTGCAAACAAACTGGCCACCATGGCCAAAAGAACAGAGAACCCCTGCCTCCAGAGAACCCCTGCCTCCAGAGAACCCCTGCCTCCAGAGAACCCCTGCCTCCAGAGAACCCCTGCCTCCAGAGAACCCCTGCCCCCAGAGAACCCCTGCTTCCAGAGAACCCCTGCCCCCAGAGAACCCCTGCCTCCAGAGAACCCCTGCCTCCAGAGAACCCCTGCCTCCAGAGAACCCCTGCCTCCAGAGAACCCCTGCCTCCAGAGAACCCCTGCCTCCAGAGAACCCCTGCCTCCAGAGAACCCCTGCCTCCAGAGAACCCCTGCCTCCAGAGAACCCCTGCCTCCAGAGAACCCCTGCCCCCAGAGAACCCCTGCCCCCAGAGAACCCCTGCCCCCAGAGAACCCCTGCCTCCAGAGAACCCCTGCCTCCAGAGAACCCCTGCCTCCAGAGAACCCCTGCCTCCAGAGAACCCCTGCCCCCAGAGAACCCCTGCCTCCAGAGAAGAGCCTGAAGCAAAACACTATGCACTGATGGGGGAAACCGTAAACGGAGGGGGGAGGAAACAAAAGGCAAAACACAGTGAAGAGACCAGGACTGCTGAGGAGGAGCATGAGCAGGCTGGAGGTGGAAAAATACGTGAGACAACTTGGCTAACGGTGTAGCGAAGGTGTCAACACCGAGTACGAGCAACAGCAGTTTCTCCAAAGCTCGGCAATAAGTGGCAACATTATTTTGAAAATGATCCCAATTGAGAAACAAGCAAGAAAAAATGGAGAGACCAGAGTGAACCAAAACCAAAGACAAGCCACAGATAGACAAAATATTGGCAAAAGGAGCACTAGGCTACCTCATACTGTTGCTGTGAAGAAAGATGCAGGTGAGAGGCCAACAAATGTGCCACCTGCACATCATATAAATGGAGATAGAGGTGCATCAGAAACTCTAAATACAAAGAGCAGTGAGATTCAGTCTAGTAAAGTGCACCACGGGGACGCTAAGCCCCGGAAGCACTTCAAGGTAAGGTAACCACTGAGCCGATCTACTGAATGAGGCAGAACCACAGAAAAACTCCTGGTTATACACTGGGTTAGAAGCACGGAAAACCAAGGCTGGGCCACCCATCAAGAAGCCAGAAGGATCATCCTCCCCCGAGTACGACTCCAGACTGGCCTACACATTTAACAAAGTACCCCATAAGAGGCTCTTACAAAAGTTGGAGAAACAGGCAGGAATAAAAGGTAAGGTGCTTCAGTGGATAAGGGAATATCTAAGCAACAGGAAACAGCGAGTAACTGTGAGGGGGAAGACATCAGAGTGCCGATCTGTCACCAGCGAAGTCCCACAGGGCTCTGTACTAGGACCCATCCTGTTTCTGATATATGTAAATGATCTTCCAGAGGGTATAGACTTATTCCTCTCAATGTTTGCTGCTGATGAAAAAATTATAAGAAGAAGAATAAAGACGAATGAATATAGACAGACTACAGGATGACCTGGACAAACTGGAGGAATGGTCTAGAAAATGGCTACTAAAGTTTAACTTAGGTAAGTGTAAAGTAATGATATTAGGTGAAGGGAGCAGAAGGCTGAACACAAGGTACCATCTGGGAGGTGAAATCCTGCAGGAGTCAAATAGAGAGAAAGATCTTGGGGTTGATATCACACCGAACCTGTCCCCAGAGGCCCACATCAATAGAATATCATCAGTGGCATATGCTAGATAGGCCAACATAAGGACTGCCTTTAGAAACTTGTGTAAGGACTCATTCAGAAACTTGTATACTACTTATGTCAGACCAATTCTGAAGTATGCAGCACCAGCTTGGAATCCATACCTAGTTAAGCACAAGACAAAGTTAAAAAAGATTCAGAGGTATGCCACCAGACAAGTCCCAGAACTGAGAGGTATGAATTACGAGGAAAAGCTACGGAAACTAAATCTCACGTCCCTGGAAGACAGAAGAGTAATGCGAGACATGATCACCACCTACAAAATTCTCAGAGGAATTAACAGAGTGGAATGATGTGGTGGAGTCAGACTCCATACACAATTTCAGGTATATATGATAAAGCCCAGTAGGCTCGGAATCTGTACACCAGTACAGAAACCCTCAGAGATTTCAGAGCTGGAAGCAGGGAGGGAGGAGGAAGAACAAAAGCCAGGTGCACTAGGTGCACCACATGTAAAGGGTAAGGAAGAGGAGGTGCAGATGGAACCAAGGTTGAATTCAACAATACCTCAAATTCCAGTTCCTTAAAATCAAAACAAGCTAACTCCAGGGCATCCAACCAAGCACACAGCCACAAACACTTAAGGCGGATAAAACGAATCCCCAAGATGGCAGCTGACTGCTCTTGACTGCAGTTTGCTCTTCACTTGGAGGGTCAGAGAAGAGCCACATGGGGTGAGCGAACCTCTCAGGACTCAGGGTCATAAGTATCACCAACCCAACAGGCAACACGGCAGAGGCAGAAAGAATGATCGTCACCCTGTTGCATGGATAACAAACAGCCTTCAAACTAGCGAAAGACGAGAGCAGGTTTGGAGGAGATATCTGTAGACCTCTCCAAAACCCACAGGGAATTACCAAGACCCAAAGACTGACCAAACAGGACACTCAAGCACTAGGGATGCTCACTGCGAATTATAAAAGTAGACCATCACACCCTAGGTAATGTGGCTGTGAAGACTGACCTTCACATGCCACGTAAAACAAGCATGCAAACCCAAGTGTGCCACAATGTTTACCCACAACAGTCAAAATACCCAACACACCCGAGGTAAGGCACCCAGCCCGATAGTCTGACCTCTGAAAAATGAACATCCGAACACACTAGAAAGGAGAACTCTTACCAGTGCTAGGGGGCACACAGGGAAGGTAGCCCTGAGTACAGTCATCTTCAAGGTCCATGTAAGCCCAGTTCACACAATACAAACTGGACAGAAAACATGCTTGTGAGAGTAACTAAAATATGGAACAACTCCGAGCAAATGGATCCCACATGACAAAGTCCAAGGATGTTCAGGCACTTAGCTGTGAAGCAGCGGTGTATTCATAGCACTTGAAGCACTGTTGGAAATCGTAGAATCATTCCTTCTTCACTCAGTAGGGTGGGATCTTGATGCCAAAGCAGTTGAATCCTTGTACTTAAATCTACTGATTAAAATGCTGCTGGTATCTTCCCTGTATCCAGGCTCTTTCTCCATATTACTCTGAGCACTCTCGCTACTGGTACTTTACATTTCTTTATGAATATTGAATTCCAAGAGTCAAGACCAGGGGCTGAGTGCATGGGCATGTTGTCAATTTCTCTTTCAACGTCTTCTGAGTTCGTGTTAATATCAATTATATTATCTGGTACTTGGATGTCATTCATAAATAAACTGTGGATCCTCAACTTTCATGTGGTTTATTGGCGTGCTAAACATAGCCTCATACTGACCTTTTAGAATTTCACTAATTTCTTTGTTGTCCTCTGTGTTATGAACCTTCAGTTGTAAGTAAAGGTCCTATACTGTTGGAGGTTTTTGATTTTGATGTTTCATACATGAAAAAATATTTTGGATTTTTCATTATCTCTTGTATAGCTTTCTGTTCCAATTCCATTTCCTCAGACTCGTATGATTGCTTCGGCATCTGCTCTATTTCTTCAATCTCCTTGTTTAAATTGTTTTCCTTACTTGTGATAGTCGTGTCTGTTTAAGTATTTCTGTGATTTTTTCATTCTCCTGTATAGTCTGTGATCTCTTTCTAGAGTGGCCCTCTTTCTGACCTACCTCCCAGGCACATGCTTCAAGCAGATCTTGTATGCTTCGGCTGTCAGTTGAGCTATCCCCTGAATTCACTTATTTGTATTCACCTAGTTGTGTTTGCGGGGGTTTAGCTCTGCTCTTTTGGCCCGCCTCTCAACTGTCAATGAATCAACTGTTATTAAATACTAACTAATTTTTTTGCTGCATGTAACAGCTGTCTAACTCCCAGGTACCTATTTACTGCTAGGTAACAGGAGCATTAGGTTGAAAGAAACTCTGCTCATTTTGTTTTTGCCATCACCGGGATCGAACCCGGACCCTAGAATTACGAGTCCCGAACGCTGTCCACTCGGCTATCAGGCCCCCGTGTTTTAATTACCTAAGTGTAGTTACAGGATGAGAGCTACGCTCGTGGTGTCCCGTCTTCCCACCACTCTTTGTCATATATCGTTTTGAAACTACTGACGGTCTTGGCCTCCACCACCTTCTCGCCTAACTTGTTCCAACCGTCTACCACTCTGTTTGCATAAGTGAATTTTCTTATATATCTTCGGCATCTTTGTTTAGTTAGTTTAAATCTATGACTCTTGTTCTTGAAGTTCCAGGTCTCAGGAAATCATCCCTATCAGTTTTATCAATTCCTGTTACTATTTTGTATGTAGTGATCATATCTCCTCTTTTTCTTCTATCTTCTAGTTTTTGCATATTTAATGCCTCTAACCTCTCCTGGTAGCTCTTGCCCTTCAGTTCTGGGAGCCACTTAGTAGCATGTCTTTGCACCGTTTCCAGTTTGTTGATGTGCTTCTTAAGATATGGGCACCATACAACAGCTGCATATTCTAGCTTTGGCCTAACAAAAGTCGTCAAAGTAAATAAGTATTTACTTACATTATATTCCATTTGCCAACTGGTGTTCCATATACTTATTTTGTTCAGGTCTTCATGAAGTGCATTACAATCAACTAAGTTACTTATCCTTCCTATTATCTTAGCATCATCAGCAAACATGTTCATATAATTCAGTATTCCATCTGGTAGATCGTTTATGTAGATAATGAACATTACTGGTGCAAGAACTGAACCCTGTGGTACTCCACTTGTGACATTTCTCTGGTCCGATGCACTTCCTCTTATTACTACCTCTCATTTTTCTATCAGTCAGAAAAATTTTCATCCAAGTTAGCAGCTTACCTGTCTCCCCTCTAGTGTGTTACAGTTTCCAGAACAACCTCTTATGTGGAACTCTGTTGAAATCCTTTCTTAGATCCAGATAGATGCAGTCAACCCAACCATCCCTTTCCTGTAAAATCTCTGGCTCGATCATAGAAACTGAGTAAATTCGATACACAGGATCTTCCAGATCAAAAAACATACTGTCTGTCTGATATTATATCGATTCTCTCCAGGTGTTCTACCCATTTAGTTTTAATTATTTTATACAGGTCTATAATTGAGGGGGGTCTCCCTGCTGCCACTTTTGTAGATTAAAACTATGTTAGTGTTTTTCCACATCTGCTACGACAATCTGTACACGGGGATGTCTGAAAAATTAGCTGAAGTGGTATGCTGAGCTCAGGTGCACATTCTCTCAGAACCCATGGTGGAACTCCATCTGGGCCAACTGCTTTGTTCTTACTTATCTCCAAGAGCATTTGTTTCACTTTGTCTCTAGACACCTCTATGTGCTCTATGTTGTCTCTGGAATTCTTAGTGTCTGATTCCCAGATGATCTCATTTTGTACAAACACACTTTGGAACTTTTCGTTTAATGTTTCACAAATTTTCTTTTCATTTTCTGTGTATCTGTTCCCCATTTTCAACCTCTGAATATTATCCTATACCTGCAGCTTGCTTTTAATGAATTTATAGAAAAGGCCTGGATCTGATTTACATTTGTCTGCTATACCATTCTCAGAGTTCCTCTCGGCCTCTCTCCTTACTGACATGTAGTTGTTTCTCACATCTTTGTATTGCTGATATGTTTGGGGGTTTGGCCTCTTTCTATAATGATTCCATGCTTGTGTCTTTGATCTCTGGCCCTCTTGCCATTTTTGTTGAACCAACCCTGTTTCCTGTGTCTGCATCTCTGTTTTGGTATGAATGTTTGTGTGCCTTCATCGTATATTTTGCAAAATATGGCATACATCTCATTTACTTCCTTGCCTAGCAACAAGTCTGTCCAATTATTCCCATTAAAAAAAATTCTAAGTTCCCCATAGCATGTCCTCTTGAAATTGACTTTAACAACTGTTTCAATGTCCCCATTCTCTACTAGATTATATCGCAAAGCGTATTTAATGTCCAAGAGGACGTGATCACTCTTTCCCGAAGGAGGAAGGGACTGGATGTCAAATACCTCTTCTTCTCTCATGGTGAATATTACATCCAGTACTGATGGAACATCCCCTTCCCTCGTTCTTGTGGCCTGCTTGACGTGTTGATACATAAATGTCTCCAAGATGAGGTTTACAAATCTGCCTGTCCAAATGTCTTCTGTTCTTGCTTTGTAGGCCTCCCAGTCTATTGCCTTAAAGTTGAAGTCCCGCAGTACCAACAATCGGGATTTATCTTTGTCAGCTCTTACCATAATCTCTCTCATGACCATTATGAGGCCCTCTCGTTTGTCATCCAGTTCTTCCTTTGTCCATGTGTTGCTTGCTGTGGGCTGTAAGCATTTAAAATTATCAGCTTGTCATCTTGATTCCAGACCTGCAATGCCATTATGTCAATATTTCAAGGGTTATCAAATATTAACTCTTACCTTCAGGTGTTCTTTCACCAGCACAGCCACTCTTCCCCTCTTAAAGAGTTTTCCTGTCACGTCTCCAAACTGAGTAGCCCCTTGTGAATACGATCTCATTTAAAATACTTTCTTCAAGTTTCGTCTCTGTTAATGTGACAATATCTGGGACTTTGAGCTGAATTATATTCTTCAACTCCAATATTTTCGATCTTGCTCCATCTATGTTTGAGTATACTTTTTTCAGGAACATGTTCCCCTTCCCTTTGTTCTTTACACCATCTTCCTTTAATGATTTTGTTGCTTTGTCTTTATGTACCATTTCACAAGCTTTCCAGTCCCTGACACTTTGTAGAAAAAAGTGTTCCTTTCCTCTTCATTTCTATCCCCATTTAGATGTTTCGCTTCAATGAGGTTCATTTTCAGCTTTTCTCTGTCCTCCTGTGAGAGGTCTTGTCTTATTGACCACCGTTTGCCATCTTCGTCACATTGCAATTTTCTGGCATTCCGAAGCACTTCTGTCATATACTTCACTCCATTAGATGTCACCCTTAAGGGGCGGTTCTTGTCTTTCTCATATTTTCCTATCCTCCTAAAATCACTAACAGGCTCCTTTGAATTTAGGTCTTCTCCTTCTACTATTTTCTCTATGATTTTCATCTCTTCATGCTGCTCGGTCCACCCTAGATGAAATTTCCTTCTCTAAACATCCAAAAATTATTATGGACTTACTTCTATCTGCAGTGTTTTGAACTAGTTTACTGTTGGTTACCAGTTCTTTCCTAATTGCTTGCCTAAGATCCGCTTCTTGTTTGTCATTTCTGGTTTTGACTTCCAAACAAACTTCCTTAATCGTGTCTTTCTCTTTAACAACTTGGGCATACGTCTCTTTTATTTCTTCTTTATACTTTTCTATTTCTTTATTAACCTCCCATGTGTAATTACCTAAAAGGTAATTACGCATGGGAGGTTAATAAAGAACTAGAAAAGTATAAAGAAGAAAAAAAAGAGACTGTTATCAATAAAGTTTCCAGTTGCAGATCCTTGCCTACCTCTATGTAAGCCTTCAGGCTCTCTTGGAGTTGTTCACTATATGAGTATTTTCTTGTTTATTTCTTCAACGTCACGTCACTTCACTTTCCACACCTCATTTTCTTTCACTAGTTGCTTGATTTGTTCCTCCTGATTTGTTACCTTCTCCATTAATGCAGTAATAATCTTACCTTGCTGAAGAATACTTCCTTTTAGAGTGCAAAGCTCGCTCCTAAGAGCTCCATTGTCCTCTTCCAATTTAAGCACTTTTTCTTCATACTACTTTTGCATGTCTTCAGTTATCTCTAACCTGCCAAAAACACCTCCTTTCCTTATATCTTGTGGTGAGAATCCTTTAAAACGATCATCTGTTGGCGTGTTTACATTCCCCGTGGTGGTGATGGCGGCCATCTTTGTTATTAACAATAGTTTGATCTAGAAAACAAACTTTTCCAACTCAGCTATTTTCACTCACTTTTACTTGTTTATTGTATTTTATTTGCTTTTACACTTCCCTGAACCTTTATGTAACCTGGGACACCACTGTAGCCCCTCAACCTGTTCCCAATACTTAGGTAACTCGAATATTCCAGGAGCTTGCTGCGGTGTGACTCCTGCCTCCTCCAGCTCGCTCACTCACCACAACTCCCGTGTGTGGGAGTGTTGTTGCTTAAGACGGTCTCCCATTGAATGTTTGCAAGGCCTATATTTATTTTTTCCCAGTCAATCCTCTTATTGTTGAAATTGAATTGATTGAATACCCCTTCTCGCTGGTTGGGTCTCTTGGACCTACTATTGTTATTAATGTTAGTTTGCACTTCAATGAGCATGTGGTCTGAGTATGTAGTATTTGAGTTTGTAATGTCAATTATTAACTCATCATTGTTTGTGAATATCAGGTCCAGCATGTTTTCGTTCTTAGCTGGTTCTGTAATCTGCTGAGTGAGCGAGAATTTGTCGTAGAATCTCAGTAGTTCTCTGACCTGTGGTTGGTTATTTCCAGGTTGATTTACTATTATAATGTTATTGTTTACTCTTCTCCATTTTAAACTGTGTAGATTGACTCTTTGGACTCGTCAGATGATGAAATATCAGTAGGAGCAGCGTCTCCAACCTGACAAATTCACCACCTTCACATGCAACACATGGCCAAAGGAGGAGCTGGATAATAAACGTGAGGGTCTTACAACAATAATGAGAGAGATTATAGCAAGAGCTGATAAAGATATATCACGATTGTTGGCAGTCGGCAACTTCAACTTGAAAACCATAGACTGGGATTCTGTGAATCCCAATCACAGTCATATGAAGCTAGAACAGAGGATTTTTGGACTTGTAGATTTGTAAACCTCATCCTGGAAACATTCATGTTTCAACATGTTAAACAAGCTACGAGGATGAGGGAAAGAGATGTTCCCTCCATGCTGGATTTGATATTTAACATGAAAAAGGAAGAGATATTTGACATTCAGTACCTTCCTCCCTTGGGTAAAAGTAACCATATCTTTTTGGGAATACAGTATGCAATGCGTTATTATCTGGAAGAAAAGGAGGTTGAAGCAGTTGAAAAACCTGATTTCAGGAGAGGTCATTATGGGGAACTCAGACATTTCTTTAAGGAATTTGACTGGAAAGACTTGCTGTTAAGACATGAAGTAAATGATATGTATGTTAAGTTTGGTGAAATATATGATAAAGGCACAACAAAATTTATACCAAAACAGAGATGCAGAGCTAGGCAACAGGATTGGTTCAATAGAAATTGTGAGAGGGCCAGGGACCGAAAGACACAAAAATGGAATCAATACAGGAAGAGGCCGAACCCCCAAACATACCAGCGATACAAAGATGCGAGAAACAACTACACGGTAGTGAGGAGAGAGGCAGAAAGAAATTATGAAAAAAGGATTGCAGACAAATGTAAAACAGAACCAGGCCTATTCTATAAATTCATAAACAACAAATTGCTGGTAAAGGATAATATTCAGAGCTTGAAAATGGGAAAATGAAAAGGAAATGTGTGAAACATTAAACGAAAAGTTCCAAAGTATGTTTGTACAAAATGAAATCTTCAGGGAACCAGACACAATAAGCTCTCAAAGCTCTCCAAATGTACTCACTAGAAAGGAGACAAGAGAGATACCAAATAATATACACATGGAAAATACTGGAGGGGACAGGTCCCAAATCTGCACAGTAAAATAACAACGTACTGGAGTGAACGACATGGAAGAAAATGCAGAATAGAACCAGTGAAGAGCAGAGGTGCCATGGGCACAATCAGAGAACACTGTATGAACATCAGAGGTCCACGGTTGTTTAATGTCCTACCAGCGAGCATCAGAAATATTACAGGAACAACCGTGGACATCTTCAAGAGGAAACTAGATTGTTTCCTCCAAGGAGTGCGGGACCAACCGGGCTGTGGTGGGTATGTGGGCCTGCGGGCTGCTCCAAGCAACAGCCTGGTGGACCAAACTCTCACAAGTCAAGTCTGGCCCTGGGCCGGGCTTGGGGAGTAGAAGAACTCCCAGAACCCCATCAACCAGGTATCAACCAGATACAATAAGAATTCCAGAGAACAATATAGAGCACATAGAGGTGTCTAGAGACGAAGTGGAAAAAATGCTCAAGGAGCTAAGTAAGAACAAAGCAGTTGGTCCAGATGGAGTTTCACCATGGGTTCTGAGAGAATGTGCATCTGAGCTCAGCATTCCACTTCACCTGATTTTTCAGGCATCCCTGTGTACAGGAGTTGTTGCAGATGTGTGGAAAAATGCTAACATAGTTCCAATCTACAAAAGTGGCCGCAGGGAAGACCCCCTCCATTATAGACCTGTATCATTGATAAGTGTAATAGTCAAAATATTGGAAAAAGTAATTAAAACTAAATAGGTAGAACAGCTGGAGAAAAACGATATAATATCAGTATGGTTTTCGATCTGGAAGATCCTGTGTTACGAATATGCTCAGTTTCTATGATCGAGCCACAGAGATTTTACAGGAAAGAGATGGTTGGGTTGACTGCATCTATTTGGATCTAAAAAAAAAAGGCTTTTGACAGAGTTCCGCATATGAGGTTGTTCTAGAAATTGGAACATATTGGAGGAGTGACAGGTAAGCTTCTAACATGGATGAAAAATTTCCTAACTGATAGAAAAATGAGGGCGGTTCATTGTCTACATAAATGATCTACCAGTTGGAATACAGAATTACATGAACATGTTTGCTGATGATGCTAAGATAATAGGGAAGATAAGAAACTTTGATGATTGTCATGCCCTTCAAGAAGACCTGGACAAAATAAGTATATAGAACACCACTTGGGAAATGGAATTTAATGTTAATAAATGCCATGTTATGGAATGTGGAATTGGAGAACATAGACCCCACACAACTAATAAATTATGTGAGAAATCTTTTAAAGAATTCTGAAAAAGAAAAAGGTCTAGGGATGGTTCTAGATAATAAACTGTCACCTGAGGACCACATTAAGAACATTGTGCGAGGAGCCTATGCTACACTTTCTAACTTCAGGATTGCTTTTACTATGTGGCTCCTTGAACTGAAGGGCAAGAGCTATGAGGAGAGGTTAGAGGTGTTAAATATGCAAAACTAGAAGATAGAAGAAAAAGGAGATATGATCACTACGTACAAAATAGTAACAGGAATCGATAAAATTGATAGGGAAGATTTCCTGAGACCTGGAACTTCAAGAACAAGAGGTCATAGATTTTAACTAACGAAACAAAGCTGCCGGAGAAATATAAGAAAAGTCACTTTTGTAAACATAGTGGTAGACGGTTGGAACAAGTTAGGTGAGTTGGTGGTGGTCAAAACCATCAGTAGTGTCAAAGCGTTATATGACAGAGTGCTGGGAAGACAGGACACCACGAGCATAGCTTTCATCCTGTAACTACACTTAGGTAATTACCTACAATGTTCAAGACTTTCTCCTGGGGGCCACATCACCAAGCCCAAATGACAGCACAGCCATGTCAACATGAAGCGAGACTTGGACAAAGAAGAAGAAGAAGAAGAAGCAGAAGCAAAAGACCGAGAAGACCGAGAACACATGAACAACACCTGCACCTGAAGAAAGCAGTCAGCTGAAGACCCAAGATTGAGGGGTCACCACCACCAAGCACCTACACACACCATGCTACTCTCCAGCTCACTCACAGCCCATGTGCAGACCGACCAAGCCCACGAAGCCTACCATGCACCTTTCTGCCACCCAAGAACAAGAAACAAGACCATGAGCCAAGATTAACACTGGACGCCAACCCACAGTGGATCAGCCACCGAACTTTTTAGCCTCCTCCTTTCCCATCCACATCCTCTTCAAGAATTTCAACTCTTCATCCTTCTTCCTTCTCCCCCACCTTCTGAAAGCCCTTTGGACATCGAAGAAGAAGAAGAAGAAGAAGCAGCAGCAGCAGCGGGAGCCCTGCATGGCTTGCCAGCGAGCCGGAAGCCTACAATGGACAGCCAGAGGGGTTCCTATCAGCAGTAGAACTGGCTTGGAGGACTGGGGGAAACCTAGAGCTCTGCTTCCCAGCCCTCCCCCACTGTGGGGGTGTCTGTATTGGTTTGCTGATTATCTGGATGTATCTGGATGCATCTGGATGCTTTGATGGTGGGATGGCGGAGTGTCAGCTGCTCTCTACACCTCTGTGAAGGGGCTAGATTCTGGTCCCTTGAAAGGCAAACAGAACTCCATGGCTGATGTGACCTAGTAGTTGGGAGCCATGTCAGCAAGATAACTTCAGAGAGCCACAAGCTGCTCCCCTACAAAATTTAAATTGATAAATACATGAAAGTGGTATCCAGAGGTCATAAATTCCAGAAAAGTCAAGCCAAAGGCTGGGGTGACCATCCACCAGGAGACGTTGTCAAACAACCAAAGTAATTTGTTGTCTGGTATTGGAAATTGCCTGGCGAGTGTGTTGAGATAGACTAGGCACATTGATATGTTGGGCTGTGGGTTGGTGATTCTATATCAGTAGATGATTTTCCTTTATATCAAACATTTGCATATACCAGTAATGTCAAAAGTTGAATTATAAGATGGCTAATTGCACTTTACACATTCAGTTCTTGAAGAATATTAGTTGATGTGTGTAAACTTTTAGAGAGAGATTGATTGATTATTTGAAATAACCACTTTCCTCACTCCTTTTCTTAAGATACGTCTATAAGAGATTGCGGTTCCTAAATAATCGCTACGTCTCTCAAGTTATGGCACTGGTATTCCTCGCAGTGTGGCACGGTCTCCATTCTGGATATTATGCCTGCTTCTTCATGGAGTTTGCAGTAATGAACTTTGAACGGGATGTAAGTATTTCTAGTTGTTCTTTATATTTTCTTTCCAATTATTATTTTTGTTAATGCTTGTGTGGCATTTTGATGCCATATTTTAAGAATGAACCTTGTTTTGGTATGTAACTTTAACCCTTGCACTGCTCACCTATTTTCGGCAAAAACGTCTTGGTGCAATTGTCAAGGACATATTTTTGTTATTTTTACAAATGTTCAGGTAAATTTAATGTCAAAATGTTTCCAAAGTCAACTATTTCCATTTCAAAACACAAATAGTAATGAAAACATTAAAAAACATTAAAATATAGCCAAATTAAAAAACAAAAAGCACAACTCTCTGAGCGCCTAAAGGCGCTTTGCGCAGTGCAGTGGTTAAAGATTTAGTGCTTGGTTGTACGTATTATTGCTCGGGTAATTGTGCGGTTGAACCCAGAAATCATCTTGAACAGTACACTACTGCTTCACAGAACAAAGTGTAAAGTGCTCCTCATGAGTTATTGTGTACAGACACGATAACTCACAAGTAGTTTAATAACTTGAATACCTTTAAAAATGGTATTACCCTTGCGATTGTGGATTGTATCTTATATGACAAGGGTGAAGGGGTGAAATACTTCCAGATATATTAATGGTACCCCCATATATTATGGGAGCTGGTCGGCCGAGCGGACAGCACACTGGACTTGTGATCCTGTGATCCCGGGTTCGATCCCGGGCGCCGGCGAGAAGCAATGGACAGAGTTTCTTTCACCCTATGCCCCTGTCACCTAGCAGTAAAATAGGTACCTGGGTGTTAGTCAGCTGTCACGGGTTGCTTCCTGGGGGTGGAGGCCTGGTCGAGGACCGGGCCGCGGGGACACTAAGCCCCGAAATCATCTCAAGATAACCAAGATATACCCCAGAAAAGGTCTACCCAATAGTCTCACTTGGTTACCAGTGAGAGCTTCTGAGAGCCTTCCTCATTGTGAGCAGCCATGGCCTGGTTGATAGGACAACGGTCTCGTACTCTTGATGCCCGAGAGGTTCTTCCTTATAGTGAGCAGCCATGGCCTGGTTGATAGGACAACGGTCTCGTACTGTTGATGCCCGAGAGTTCCTTCCTTATAGTGCGCAGCCATGGCCTGGTTGATAGGACAACGGTCTCGTACTCTTGATGCCCGAGAGGTTCTTCCTTATAGTGAGCATCCATAATCTGGTTGATATACTAGTATTGTCACACTGAATTTCTAGAGGAAGTCTCCTGGTAGCTCCCTAAAACTATCTTCCTGAGATTGCTTCATATTGAAGTGTCACAACAGTCGCAGAAGTTGTGTTTGGACTTCCAGGGATCAATGCTGGAACCTGTCCCCCTCTCATAGGCCCAAGGAGCGGGTGACATTCTCCCACCCCACCAGAAAAGTGCAGCTTTAGAGACAACTGGAGGGTTTACAGTAAGTATCTTGAAACCACCAAACAACTCTGCAGATGATTCATACAGAAAAAAGAGATTCAGGAGCTCTAAACTCATGAATCAGACTCGCTTTATACTCATTAGAACCGATTGCCATCAGCAAGTGGTCCTGCCCAGGCTACCATCTGGCTCACCAGGTCAGTTTTGTTCATGATGCTACTGTCTTCACACCTGCTAGCAGTGCTACCTTACCTTGAGGTTACCTTACCTTGAGGTGCTTCCGGGGCTTAGTGTCCCCTGCGGCCCAGTCGTCGACCAGGCCGCCTGGTTGCTGGACTGATCAACCAGGCTGTTAGACGCGGCTGCTCGCAGCCTGACGTATGAGTCACAGCCTGGTTGATCAGGTATCCTTTGGAGGTGCTTATCCAGTTCTCTCTTGAACACTGTGAAGGGTCGGCCAGTTTATGCCCCTTATGTGTAGTGGAAGCGTGTTGAACAGTCTCGGGCCTCTGATGTTGATAGAGTTCTCTCTCAGAGTACCTGTTGCACCTCTGCTTTTCAACAGGGGTATTCTCCACATCCTGCCATGTCTTCTGGTCTCATGTGATGTTATTTCTGTGTGCAGGTTTGGGACCAGCCCCTCAATTATTTTCCACGTGTAAATTATTATGTATCTCTCCCGCCTGCGCTCAAGGGAGTACAGATTTAGGCTCTTTAGTCGGTCCCAGTAATTTAGATGTTTTACTGAGTGGATTCTAGCAGTAAAGGATCTCTGCACGCTCTCCAGGTCAGCAATTTCTCCAGCTTTGAAAGGGGCTGTCATTGTGCAGCAGTACTCCACTCTAGAGAGCACAAGCGTTTTGAAAAGTATCATCGGTATAGCATCTCTAGTGTGAAAAGTTCTTGTTATCCAACCTGTCATTTTTCTTGCAGTTGTGACGGCTACTTTATTGTGTTCTTTAAAGGTAAGGTCTTCCGACATGAGTACACCCAGATCCTTTACATTGCCTTTTCGTTCTATGTTATGATTTGCCTGAGTTTTGTACGTGGTTTCTGTTTTTATATTTTCAATTTTTCCGTAGCGCATGAGCTGGAACTTATCCTCGTTAAACACCATATTATTTTCTGTAGCCCATAGAAAGACCTGATCTACATCTGATTGGAGGTTTGCCGTGTCCTCTATGTTGCCAACTCTCATGAAAATCCTAGTGTCATCTGCAAAGGATGATACAGTGCTATAGGTTGTGTTCTGGTCTATGTCCGATATGAGGATGAGAAAAAGTACTGGAGCAAGCACAGTACCCTGGGGAACTGAGCTCTTCACGGTTGATGGGCTGGATTTTATTTTGTTGACTATTACACATTGGGTTCTGTTAGTCAGGAAATTGTAGATCCATCTGCCTATTTTCCCGGTAATTCCTTTTGAACGCATTTTATGTGCAATAACACCATGGTCACATTTATCAAAAGCTTTTGCGAAATCTGTGTAAATTACATCAGCGTTTTGTTTGTCTTCCATAGCATCTAATGCCATATCATAGTGGTCCAGCAACTGTGACAGGCAAGAGCGCCCTGTTCTGAAACCATGTTGTTCGGGGTTGTGGAGATGCTGTGATTCCATGTATTTTGTGATCGTACTTCTTAGCACTCTCTCAAAAATTTCTGGTAATGTCAGCTTGCAGGCAACCCTTGAAGCTTCAAGATAAGTCTCAGCCATCTTTAGACTTGGTTGTTTTGGGGGGCCATTTGCTCTGTGTATTGTTTCCTGCTTTAGTGTAAGCTTCATGTGTGTTTTGATTCCAGCTTGTTGAGTGAACTTGCCTCGTTTGGTGTGTCGGGCAGCATGTACTCGGGGTTCTTTTCCCTGTGTGTACTCGGGACTCTCTTTTCCCTGTGTGTACTCGGGACTCTCTTTTCCCTGTGTGCTTGCTAACCCTGGCCTATGCACAGCCGGAGCTTCCATTCTCTAGTGTGTTTGGGAGTTCGTCCCTAAGAGGTTTGACCATTGGGGTGAGAGCTATGCCTTGGACTATAATTATTTAATCCTCGGTTTGGGCCCTTGGCTGGGGACACTCTTTGGTTGTGTTGGGATGCATTGGGGTTTGTGTGCTTGTTTCACTGCATGGTGCGGTTGTCTCCTGTAGCCTGGTGGTTTAGGCTGCAGTTGGCGTGTGTGCGCTTCTGGTGAGCAGCCTCGGTGCTTGGGATATCTGTTTGGGTATAGTCCTTCAGGCCCTGGGAATCCCCTGTGGGTCTCTTTGTTATGGTCTGAATGAATAGGGAGTCGGTCGGCCGAGCGAACAGCACGCTGGACTTGTGGTCCTGGGTTCGATCCCAGGCACCGGCGAGAAACAATGGGCAGAGTTTCTTTCACCCTATGCCCCTGTTACCTAGCAGTAAATAGGTACCTGGGTGTTAGTCAGCTGTCACGGGCTGCTTCATGGGGGTGGAGGCCTGGTCGAGGACCGGGTCCGCGGGGATACTAAAGCCCCGAAATCATCTCGAAGATAACCTCAAGATAACAGACACACACACACATATGACCTCTTGCAGATGTGTGACAGATTTGCTTTAAACCAGCATAGCAGATCCGACTAAGAAAACACATTAGACAGACCTTAATTTTACAAAAAACAAAAAGCTTATTAGGGATATAATAATTACAAATCCTTGTTACTCGGATCACAACCTAATTGAAGTTCAGATGAGCATGGGCAATAGACTTGTGCAGTTAATCTCAAATCCAAGAGGAGAATAATTCATCAAATTCAATTTTAATAACAAACTGATTAACTGGAAAAGAATAAACCAAGACCTCACAGAAATATGCCGGGAAGAACAATCTCTATAAATGATGCAAACCTAAACCACTGCTTCGAGAAAATAGGCTCAGTAGCACTAGAAATATGTAGATGGTACCTACTACTAAGAATAAAAAATGCAAACTGGAACAAGAACAGAGCTCCCTCTATAGGCAAAGAAAACAAATAGCAGAACATCACAAATGCTCCACTCTGTCCCAACAATGACGTGGAAGGCTATGTAGAGAAATAGAAATGATCGAGCTCAAGCTGTAAGAACTTGTATAAAATCCAAGAGAAGCAAAAAGCCTATGAAAGATAGGTTTACGCTTGTGCTGTGTTCAAATGCGAGTGGCGATTTGAAAATTAAACCATTGCTTGTGTATCATTCTGAAAATCCAATGGTTTTCAAACAGTATAAAGTGCAGAAAAAATAAATGGTGTGTGATGTGGAGGGCTAATAATAAGGCATGGGTGACTTGGATTTTTTTTCGGAGTGGGTGAATGAAGTGGTGTGCCCTGCCATAGAAAAATATCTGCAGGAGAAATATTTGGCACTCAAGGCCGTGCTTCTCCTCGACAATGCTCCTGCTCATCCTCCAGGCTTGGAAGAGGAATTGTTGCACAGATACAGTAATTTTCTCACAGTAAAGTTCCTTCTTCCTAACACCACTCATCTAATTCAGCCTATGGACCAGAAAATCATAGCGAATTTTAAGAAACTTGATGAAAGGGCACTTTTCTGGAAATGTTTTGAAGTGACTGAAGCCACAAACCTCACTCTCAAAGAGTTCTGGATACACCATTTTAACATTTGTTGTTCTTTAAAACTCGTTGACAAAGCCTGGCAAGAAGTGACTCAAAGAACCTTGATCTCTGGCTGGAGAAAATTGTGGCCTTAATGTGTGACAGAACTAGACTTTGAGGGGTTTGAGCCTGTAAATGATGCGCCTATTGTTGAGGAAATTGCTACTCGGCCAGCAAATGGGCTTGGAATTGGATGGTGATGATGTGGAGGAGTTGGTGGAAGAACACAACGAAAAACTGACCACTAAAGAACTCCAAGCCCTTCAAAAGGAACAGCAAGAAGACCCAGCTGAGGATGTTTCTTCAGTGGAGGAGGATGAGGCAGCAGCGGAATGTCCCTTCCGCAACCATTAATTAGTGGTGTCAGATGTGGGAAGAGATGCAAACTTTTATTGAAAAGACTCACCCAGAGAAAGCTGTAGTAGGCCATTGTCTTAATCTTTTCAATGACAATGTGATGCCTCACTACAGACACATCTTGCGTAGAAGGGAAAAAACAATCTTCCATGGACAGATTTGTTGTGAGAACATCGAGCAGTGAGCCACAACCAGGACCTAGTGGTATGCAGGCAAAACGTGCCAGAGAGGTCCTCACAGCCTGATGTTATAATGGAAGGGGACTCCCCTTCCAAACAGTAACACCTCTCCTCCTCCCCCTTCCTCCTCACCATCTTCCATACGCCAACAGCAGTCATCAATAAGGGTAAGTAATAACTTGAACATAGTTTTGTAGTGCAGATTTTGATGAATTAGGTATAAAATTTAGTTTGAAGTGAGGTTTTTGGGTAGTCAAGAATGGATTAATTCATTTCTCATTATTTCTTATGGAGAAATTAGCTTCGGGTTACGAGTTTTCGGGTTATGAGCTGTCTCCAGGAACGGATTAAACTCTTAAACCGAGGTACAGTGGTACTTCGGAATACAAGTGTCCCTGTATGCGAGTTTTTCGGAATACGAGCTGGATTTCCTCGGAAAATGTGTCTCGGAAGGCGAGGGTTACCTCGGAACACGAGTTTGTTGATACATGTACAGGCCGACTAGCACATGGTGGCACGTCGATCGCGCCTTAGTTTACCAGTTTCTCGCACCCAGTGACTATCCCACCTGAATTCTTCTCAAGGATTTACAGTTTTTTGTCGGTTTTTTGGCAATTTGAGCATAAAAGTTGTCATTATATATCTCGCCATTGGTAAGGTTCAACCTAAGAAAATAGCTGTGAGTAGAGGCAGTAGAGGATGTCCCTTCTTGATTAAGAAAATGTGTGAAGTATGGGAAGAACTGCAAAGTTTTGTTGAAAAAACTCACCCAGATAAAGCTGTAGCAGGCCATTGCATTGACCCTTTAAATGACAATGTGATGTCTTACTACAGACAAGTGTTAAAATGTAGGGAAAAACAAGTGTCTTTAGACAGATTCTTAGTAAAACAAGCAAGTCCTAGTGGTATGCAGGCAAAATGTGCCAGAGTGTGCACACCAGTGAAGTCCTCACTGCCTGATGTTATAATGGAAGGAGACTTCCCTTCCAAACAGTAACACCTCTTCTCCTCCCTTCTCCTCACATCTTCCATACACCAACAGCAGTCCTCAACAAGGGTAAGTAATAACTTGAACATAGTTTTGTAGGTTTATTTAGATAATTAGGTATAAAAATTTAGTTTGATGTGGGGTTTTTGGGGTAGTCAGGAACGGATTAATTCATTTCCCTTTATTTCTTATGGGGAAATTAGCTTCGGAATACAAGTTTTCGGAATACGAGCCGTCTCCAGGAACGAATTAAACTCTTAAACTGAGGTACCCCTGTACCAATGTACTTTAAATGTAAAGTGTTCATAGGCCATTGCTCCCTGTGCCTCTCTGAGGGGGCCAGGTTCTGGGTCATGGTCCACGGTAGGCATAAGGACTCCTGTGACTGACGACCCCAAACTAATATAACACACATCAGTTCGGATAGCTTCAGGGAGCCTCCGAGGCTCACCCAGAAAATGGCATTTCATTACATTCAACACTTTTTTTTTTGTAGAATTAGTGGGGGTCACAAGCCCCTGTACATGTGACCCCCTCGTGGAGTGTTGGATATTAGTGGGGGTCACAAGCCCCCGTACATGTGACCCCCTCGTGGAGTGTTGGATATTAGTGGGGGTCACAAGCCCCCGTACATGTGACCCCCTCGTGGAGTGTTGGATATTAGTGGGGGTCACAAGCCCCCGTACATGTGACCCCCTCGTGGAGTGTTGGATATTAGTGGGGGTCACAAGCCCCATACGTGTGACCCCCTCGTGGAGTGTTGGATATTAGTGGGGGTCACAAGCCCCGTACGTGTAACCCCCTCGTGGAGTGTTGGATATTAGTGGGGGTCACAAGCCCCGTACGTGTAACCCCCTCGTGGAGTGTTGGATAGCATGTACCTTCATACACTAGTATATTGACTGTAATTTAGCAAGAATATTGTTTACATCTGTGTGTATGATAATACAGTATATGAATTACTCAAGTGCATATAGCATTTGGTGTGTTTTAACTTTATGTTTACATTGAACAAAAGAACTATAGAAGATTGAATTGCTGTGGCAGTGTGTATAGAAATACTATTAGCCAACAAATTGCTTTGTTTAATTTGATTAAACATGACTGCTTGAATTTTCTATCTATAGGAAAAGATATTGGGATATTTGTATTTATTTTAATGGTAAGATAGAATTCAGTACATTCACTTTTGTCTCAAAATATTGTATATTTTTCAGCTTGGCAATTACGTGCACCAGTATCCACGACTTCTTGCCGTACTCAACGCCGGTCCCCTCAAGTACATCAAGTTCGTTGTGTTAAAGTTGTACGTGGTCATTTTCATGGGCTACTGTTTAGGACCATTTGCTCTGCTCAAGCTCCACAGGTAAGGAGGTCGTCACGAGTGCACGCGTGGCTGCTTAAACTTTCGTGTCTGATTCAGCTTGTAGTTAATTTTTAAATAGTTTAAGGTATGTTCTTGGGGGGGGGGGGGAAGGCCCTTGTGGCTTTGTTAAGGTACTATATGTTGAGGTGGTACATCTATTGGGTCATGTCAGCCTTGGAGATCTATAGGCCTACCGGGGACCAGCACAAATAACGAGTAGCTGGCCCACTCACAGAGGCACAGTGACTGGCCCACTCACAGAGGCCCAGTGACCGGCCCACTCACAGAGGCCCAGTGACTGGCCAACTCACAGAGGCCCAGTGACTGGCCCACTCACAGAGGCCCAGTGACTGGCCCACTCACAGAGGCCCAGTGACTGGCCCACTCACAGAGGCCCAGTGACTGGCCCACTCACAGAGGCCCAGTGACTGGCCCACTCACAGAGGCCCAGTGACCGGCCCACTCACAGAGGCCCAGTGACCGGCCAACTCACAGAGGCACAGTGACTGGCCCACTCACAGAGGCTCAGTGACTGGCCCACTCACAGAGGCCCAGTGACCGGCCCACTCACAGAGGCCCAGTGACCGGCCCACTCACAGAGGCCCAGTGACTGGCCCACTCATAGAGGCCCAGTGACCAGCCCACTCACAGAGGCACAGTGACCGGCCCACTCACAGAGGCCCAGTGACTGGCCCACTCACAGAGGCCCAGTGACCAGCCCACTCACAGAGGCCCAGTGACCGGCCCACTCACAGAGGCCCAGTGACCAGCCCACTCACAGAGGCCCAGTGACCAGCCCACTCACAGAGGCCCAGTGACCGGCCCACTCACAGAGGCCCAGTGACCAGCCCACTCACAGAGGCCCAGTGACTGGCCCACTCACAGAGGCCCAGTGACCGGCCCACTCACAGAGGCCCAGTGACCGGCCCACTCACAGAGGCCCAGTGATTGGCCCACTCACAGAGGCCCAGTGACCGGCCCACTCACAGAGGCCCAGTGACCGGCCCACTCACAGAGGCCCAGTGACTGGCCCACTCACAGAGGCCCAGTGACTGGCCCACTCACAGAGGCCCAGTGACTGGCCCACTCACAGAGGCCCAGTGACTGGCCCACTCACAGAGGCCCAGTGACTGGCCCACTCACAGAGGCCCAGTGACTGGCCCACTCACAGAGGCCCAGTGACTGGCCCACTCACAGAGGCCCAGTGACTGGCCCACTCACAGAGGCCCAGTGACTAGCCCACTCACAGAGGCCCAGTAACCGGCCCACTCACAGAGGCACAGTAACCGGCCCACTCACAGAGGCACAGTGACTGGCCCACTCACAGAGGCCCAGTGACCGGCCCACTCACAGAGGCCCAGTAACCGGCCCACTCACAGAGGCACAGTGACTGGCCCACTCACAGAGGCCCAGTAACCGGCCCACTCACAGAGGCACAGTGACTGGCCCACTCACAGAGGCCCAGTGACCGGCCCACTCACAGAGGCCCAGTGACTGGCCCACTCACAGAGGCCCAGTGACTGGCCCACTCACAGAGGCCCAGTAACCGGCCCACTCACAGAGGCCCAGTAACCGGCCCACTCACAGAGGCACAGTGACTGGCCCACTCACAGAGGCCCAGTGACCGGCCCACTCACAGAGGCCCAGTAACCGGCCCACTCACAGAGGCACAGTGACTGGCCCACTCACAGAGGCCCAGTGACTGGCCCACTCACAGAGGCCCAGTAACCGGCCCACTCACAGAGGCCCAGTAACCGGCCCACTCACAGAGGCACAGTGACTGGCCCACTCACAGAGGCCCAGTAACCGGCCCACTCACAGAGGCCCAGTAACCGGCCCACTCACAGAGGCACAGTGACTGGCCCACTCACAGAGGCACAGTGACTGGCCCACTCACAGAGGCACAGTGACTGGCCCACTCACAGAGGCACAGTGACTGGCCCACTCACAGAGGCACAGTGACTGGCCCACTCACAGAGGCACAGTGACTGGTGATATATATTTTCACCAGCTCAGTGGGAATGGCAGCTGTTATGACCACCAATGTATACCCATTCCAGTGTATATTGCAATATATATACCCAGTGTTATGTTCTATAAGTACTGTATACTCTTGGCCCTAAGTTTGAGTGCCAAACATTGTGCTCATTGTTGCCTTTAAGTTGTGATTGCATATTTAATCCCAATATATTATGGATCCAAATAATTCTCAAGTAATTTTATTGCATGTTCATGCATTATAAATACTTGTAACTAGTGTACCTGTGATTGTATGTATGTAAGCAGCCGGCCGGCAAGAGCGTGCATGTGTGGGTGGGTGTAGTTACCTAAGTTATAGTTACAGGATGAGAGCTATGCTTGTGGTGTCCCGTCTTTCCAGCACTCTTTGTCGCGTAATCCTTTGAAACTACTGATGATTTGGCCTCCACAACTTTCTCACTTAACATAAAGATAAAATCCAGAGATTGAGAATGGGGAACAAGTCTACTGAGAATGAGAAAGAAATATGTGAAATGCTAAATAGACAGTTCCAAAGCGTGTTTGTACTAAATGAGGATTTCAGAGAGCCGGACCAAATACCAATTATAGAACACTCCATGTAATACATATCTTGAGATGATTTCGGGGCTTTTTAGTGTCCCCGCGGCCCGGTCCTTGACCAGGCCTCCACCCCCAGGAAGCAGCCCGTGACAGCTGACTAACACCCAGGTACCTATTTTACTGCTAGGTAACAGGGGCATAGGGTGAAAGAAACTCTGCCCATTGTTTCTCGCCGGCGCCTGAGATCAAACCCAGGACCACAGGATCACACGTCCAGCATGCTGTCCGCTCGGCCGACCAGCTCCCCGAGGTATACATAGAGGTATCTCAAGACGAAGTTGAAAAATTGCTTGTGTGGCTAGGAAGAAACAAAGTGGTTGTTTATACAACCACTTTATTTCTTCTCCAAGTAATATGGACCCCTTGCTCCAATTAATATTCCAGACATCCTTATGCACAGGAATCTTAGCAGATAAATGGAAAATGGCAAACATAGAGCCAGTTTATAATAATGGTAGTCGAGAGGAAGCTCTAAATTATAGAGCCGTGTCATTAACAAGCGTGGTAGTCAAAACACTAGAAAAAACAGTTAAAGCCAAATGGGTTGAACACCTGGAGAGTAATGACATAATAACGGACAGACTTTATGGTTTTCGAACAGGAAGATTCTGTGTAACAAATCTACTTAGCTTTTGTGAGAGCCACAGAGATGCTACATGAAAGAGATGGTTTGGTTGACTGTGTCTATCTGGGCCTAAAAAAGGCTTTTGATAATGGTCCCACACAAGAGGCCATTCTGGAAACTAGAACATGCTGAAGAGGTGACTGGGAGACCTTTGATATGGATGAGAAGTTTTCTAACTGACAGATGAGGGCAGTAATCAGACACAATGTATCTGAATGAAGGAGTGTTACTAGTAAAGTACCACAGGGTTAGGTTCTTGCGCCAGTAATGTTTATCATCTACATAAACCATCTATCAGAAGGAATACAGAATTATATGAACATGTTTGCAGATGATGGTAAGATACTGGGGGAAGATAAGAGATGCAGACGTTTGTAATGCCGTTCAAATTGATTTAGATAAAATAAGTGCTTGGAGCATCAGGTGACAAATGGAATTCAGTGTGAAAAAATGTCATGTTATTGAATGTAGAATCAGAGAAAATAGACCACACACAACTTACAAATTATGTGGAATGGAATTACAGAACTCTAATAAAGAACAAGACCTGGGGGTGGTTTTGAATAGTAAGCTGTCACCAGAGGAACACACACACATCATTGTGAGAGGAACGTATGCATCACTTTCCAACTTCTGACTTGCTTTTAATTATATTGAGTATTTCACAGGTAAAATCCTAAAGAAACTGTTAATGACTTTTGTGAGACCAAAATTGGAATATGCAGCACTTGTATGATGCCCAAATGTCAAGAAGCAAATAAATAAACTGGAAAAGGTGCAACGACACACTACAACAGGGCTTCTTGAACTGAAAAACATAATTACGAGCAGAGGCTAGAGGCGTTAAACATGCCAAAACTAGAAGAGAGAAGAAAAAGAGGTGATATAAATTCTCATCCACACTTCCATGGAAATAAACAATGCATTCACTTGAGGTCTAGGAGACTGTCACTGCGGGCCTCACGTGTGAGGCCGTAGCCCTATCAACCCAGCTATTGAGTAGTGTTAACAAGGACAACTTATACATGACGTGGGTGTGGATAAGTAATTCCTCTGAGCTTCAGTAGTAGTCCAGGAAAGTCAAAATATTCACTTTGGCAGCAGGATGCTGCTTCTGGAGACTTTTCTTATTAAAACTACTCAATAGCTCAAATGATACAGCTTCGGCCTCACACAGATGGGGTCCATGATTCAAGCCTTCTACAGCCCAGGTGAATGGAAAAGATGATATGATCATCACTTAAAAAATACTAACAGGAATCAACCAAATTGAAAAAAAGAGGAATTCCTGAAACTGGTAACTGCACGAACAAGAGGACACAGATTCAAGGTAAGGAAATAAAGGTGCTGATAAAATATTAAAAAGTTTTCTTTTGCAAATAGAGTGGTAGATGGTTGGAGCAAGCTAAGTGAGGTGGTGGTGGAGGCCAAAACCGTCAATAGTTTCAAAGCATTATACAACAAAGAGTGCTGGGAAGACGGGACACCACGAGCATAGCTCAACTCCTGTAACTACACTTAGCTAATTACAATCAGCTGTGGGTAGCACCCACAGCTACAGCTACCATGGATGAAAAATGTTTTAATTGACAGAAAAATGAGGGCCGTAATCAGAGGCAATGTATCGGACTGGAGAAATGTCACAAGTGGAGTACCACAGGGCTCAGTTCTTGCACCGGTAATGTTCATTGTCTACATTAACGATCTACCAGATGGAATACAGAATTATATGAACATGTTTGCTGATGCTAAGATACTGGGGAAGATAGAAAATGTAGATGATTGTTATGCTCTTCAAGAAGACCTGGACGAAATAAGTATATGGAGCACTACTTGACAAATGGAATTTAATGTGAATAAATACCATGTTATGGAATGTGGAACTGGAGAACATTGAGGAATCTTTAAAGAATTCTGACAAAGAAAGAGATCTGGGGTGGTTCTAGATAAAAAAAAAAACGGTCACCTGAGGACCATATTAAGAACATTGTGCGAGGAGCCTATGCTACACTTTCTAACTTCAGAATTGCTTTTAAATACATAGATGGAGAAATAATAAAGAAATTGTTCACGAACTTTGTTAGACCCAAGCTGGAATATGCAGCTGTTGTGTGGTGCCCATATCTTAAGAAGGACATCAACAAACTGGAAAAGATGCAAAGACATGCTACTAAGTGGCTCCCAGAACTGAAGGACAAGAGCTACGAGGAGAGGTTAGAGGCATTAAATATGCCAAAACTATAAGAAGAAAAAGAGGCGATATGATCATTACATACAAAATAGTAATGGGAATTGCTCAAATTGAGAGGGAAGAATTCCTGAGTCCTGGAACTTCAAGAACAAGAAGTTATAGATTTAAGGTAACTAAACAAAGTGTGTTGAAAATGTAGCTAGTGAAGATGCTCTTGGAAAATTGTGTGATGCCATTTTTGCTTCACATCTAAAGACAACTTGTTCATATATGTGTTCTGCATATTATTTAGCTCAGAATGACAGACCATACTCGGATCACTTAGGCTTACTTTGGAGTTACCTTGGAGTTGTTCCGGGGCTTAGCGTCCCCGTGGCCCAGTCATCGACCAGGCCTCCTCGTTGCTGGACTGGTCAACCAGGCTTACTGGAACTACAAAAGCAAAGTGGTGTTGACATTGCAATGGGACTGCATTCCGTGCTCAGAACACGGCCTATTCCGTGTTCAGAACACAGGGTCCATAAGAAATATTGCCGGAACAACCGTGGACATCTTCAAGAGACAACTAGATCATTTTCTCCAAGAAGTTCCGGACCAACCAGGTTGTGGTAGATATGTGGGCCTGCGGGCCGCTCCAAGCAACAGCCTGGTGGACCAAACTCTCACAAGTCAAGCCTGGCCTCGGGCCGGGCTTGGGGAGTAGAAGACCTCCCAGAACCCCATCAAGCGGGCATCAATTTGCAGCACCCTATGTCACGACAACATCCATGAAAGGCTCCCAAACTTCTGGACCTCAAAGTATGTATAAATCACTGCTTGGTGAAATATGTGTCCTTGAAAAAGACTACTGGCCTGATGAAATACCTCCTAATTACGAAGAAGCTGAAATATTATCGCTGTAAGAGGCTTAAGCTTTCTTCTAACTCTGCACTAAATGCCTTTAGAGACTATGTGGAGAATCATGGATGCTGCGTCCCCCAAGATTTACTCCCATTACCGAGCTGTTTATAAGTTATTCCTGCTATTTAGGGGCCTCGTAGCCTGGTGGATAGCGCGCAGGACTCGTAATTCTGTGGCGCGGGTTCAATTCCCGCACGAGGCAGAAACAAATGGGCAAAGTTTCTTTCACCCTGAATGCCCATGTTACCTAGCAGTAAATAGGTACCTGGGAGTTAGTCAGCTGTCACGGGCTGCTTCCTGGGGGTGGAGGCCTGGTCGAGGACCGGACCCCGGGGACACTAAAGCCTCGAAATCATCTCAAGATAACCTCAAGATAGTACTGGTGAGTGTGAGAGGGAATTCAGTCACATGAACCTGATAACAACAACAACACGCTCAAGAACTCTCACAAATCATGTACAGTATCAGCACTTTTGTTTGTTAAACTACATGGACCTCCTCTAGTTCAGTGGAATCCTGAGCCATATGACATATGATGGCTGCGGTACAACAGATCGGCAGACAAAAGTTGCTTTACACCCTACAAAATATCTTACATCTGACCCTTTGTGGAAACTATTGTGAAACTTATCACTGGTTGCATTTTGTGAGCACTAAGTGTCTTAACTTCTTGAATTGATAAGTACATGATTGATGTTTTTTCTTTAGCCGTTTGATAATTATATTATCTGGGGGGGGGGGGGCATAGGCTTCTCTGGAGCTATCCTGGCTGATATGGATATATTAGCTTTCTGACATCAGTCAATGTGCATGGAGTTCTAGACCTACCGGGGACCACGATCTAGAACCTGGCCCCCTCAGTGATGCACGGGGAGCAATGGCCTATAGAAACCCCCGTGTGGTTGGGAGCATTCTATATCTGCCATTGATTGGGTCTGGCAGCCAGAAACATAGGCACCCCAAAACAAACCTCTATTCTGGGGAAAATATTGCTACCAAAAGCCGAACGAGTGGATAGAACTTCCCAAATGAAAATTAACAAACGCGCTTGACGTCATCACATTGCTGCGCCGCAGTCTGTGCAACCCCCCCCCCCTAAATCCCTGGGAGGGGTAGGGGGGAGCCCCAGACCCTCGTGCAGGCGATCCACCCTTCAGTTCTTGGCTGATGTGATACTGGCAGGTCATGTGCCTCTGGCTCCTGTTTTGGTGTCAGTTTCTGTGCCTTGTGGCATGGTCTGTTTCTATAGGTGTTGAGGTTGGTTCGTTCGTTCTCCTCAAGTCTCCGCATCTGGAGTTTCTGACTCGAGTCTATCATGGCGTGTATGGTGTGCAGGTGGCTTTGTTGTTGGTCTCCCACCTGCGTGCTTCGTCTCGGCGGCAGTATGAAGTTTCCTGGCGTTCTTCTGGTTTTGCCTATCACTTAGTGGATTTACTTCAGACACTGATACCGAAGGTTGTTTTGTTCTTCCTTTCGTGGTTTTTCAGGACCGTCATCTTACGCCGAATACTGTTGCCTTGTATCGTGCGGCGCTGGTGGAGTCGCTCCAGCTTGTGTTCGTTATCGATGTCTGCTCCATTCTGCAAGCTGTCTCGTGCTTTGTTTCACCTCAGGCGTGCTCATGCACCCCCTGAGTCATCCTGATCTTTGGACCGGTTCTCTCTTTTCTCTCTTCTCCTCGGTTTCTGTGGCCCCTTCAGTTCAGGATTGTTTTTTTAAGGCTTTTTCCTGTTGGTATTGGCCTCGGGGGGTCGGGTCGGGGAGCTTTATGCTCCCCTCTGGCGCAGGGGTTTCCTGTTCTTGTGGTCCTGGTGGTAGGTTTGTACACTTCCAGCCGTCTCCTTCTTTTCTGGCGAAGAATGAGACTGCTGCTTTCTGGAGTGGTCCTTGGGTGGTTGTTGCTTGGTTGGTCAGAGGGTGCGTCGTGTGTTGTGTCCGGTTGCGGCTCTCCGCCGTTATTTGTGTCCAGTTGCTCGGGTCTCCCGGGTCGTCCGCAGGGTTATTAAGTCTAGCCAGCCTGTGGTCTATCCTCGTGCTTATGACGTTCGTACGTTTGCTGCTTTGGCTGCCGTCTTTGGCAACATGTCTTGGGTTGACATTTGGGCATTGAGTTTTTGGAGGTCGAACAAGGTCCTGGCCACTCGCTACCTTGTCAGTGTCGCTGGACCTACTAGAGCCTGTGTCGCATTGGGTCGGCAGTTGCAGCCAGTTGTCTCGACCTCACGTTGAGGAGTGAGGATTGGCTGCCGCCCGGGTATGTCCCTGTTTTTCCTTGTCTTTGATTAGTTAGCTCCGAGGAGCCGATGGCGCTTTCCCCAGAAAACCAGTGCTGAATGTAATGAAACACAATTTTTCTGGATGTAACCCGGAGGCTTCCAGGCACCTTCTCTCCCTCCAGTCGGCGGTGTTTTTCGCGTATTTTGACATCCAGGCTAAGAACTGAAGGGTGGATTGCTGGTGCGAAGGTCTGAGGCTCCCACTCTCCCGGGGAGGGAAGGAGAGCTGCGCAGACACAGGTATGGCAACGTGATGACGCTATGCTCGTTTGCTAATTTTCGTTTAGGGAGTTTTGTCCACCCGTTCGGCTTTTGGTAGCAATATTTTCACCAGAATAGGGGTCTGTTTTGGGGAGCTTATCTCTCTGGGTGCCAGACCTGGTTGATGGCAGACAGAATGCTCCAAACCACATGGGGAATTCTATAGACCATTGCTCCTCATGCCTCTCTGAGGGGGCCAGGGTCTGGCTCGTGTTCCCCGGTACACAAGAACTCCATGCACATTGACTGATGCCAGAAAGCTAATATATCCAAATCAGCCTGGATAGCTCCGGGGAGCCTCTGAGTCTCACCCAGAAAATGGCGTTTCATTACATTCAACACTAGTTTTATGATAGTTAGCAAGAACAAACGAGAAATACATAATCGTGTGACATACATTGAAACAGGATAGGAAATGACAGGCTTTTGTCAGGCCCACCAGAACTTTGGCACTTATAAAATTGGCACTACAACCCCTGTTTTTATGTATCATTTTACAGGCTTTCCAGTTGTGACGGCTACTTTAATACCTGGTTGATACCTGGTTGATGGGGTTCTGGGAGTTCTTCTACTCCCCATGCCCGGCCCAAGACCAAGCTTGACTTGTGAGAGTTTGGTACACCAGGCTGTTGCTTGGAGTTTGAGAGCCTTTCATGGATGTTGTCGTGACATAGGGTGCTGCAAATTGATGCCTGCTTGATGGGGTTCTGGGAGGTCTTTTACTCCCCAAGCCCGGCCCGAGGTCAGGCTTGACTTGTGAGACTTTGGTCCACCAGGCTGTTGCTTGCAGCAGCCTGCAGGCTCACATATCCACCACAGCCCAGTTGGTCCTTGGAGAAAATGATCTAGTTTTATCTTGAAGATGTCCATGGTTGTTCCGGCAATATTTCTTATGCTCGCTGGGAGGGTGTTGAACAACCTTAGACCTCTGATGTTTATACAGTGTTCTCTGATTGTGACTATGGCACCTCTGCTCTTCACTGGACCTCTGAGGTTTATACAGTGTTCTCTGATTGTGACTATGGCACATCTGTTCTTCACTGGACCTCTGATGTTTATAGTGTTCTTTGATTGTGACTATGGCACCTCTGGCACAGTGTTGTGTTCTTTGAAAGTTTGTCTATTTTGTTGTGTTCTTTAAAAAAAAAAGGTCTTCCAACAGCATTGCTTCTAAATTTTTGACATGGCTTTTTCTTTCAATAGTGAGGTTTGACTGTGTTTCATAAGTGGTTTCTGTTCCGATGTTTTTGTTTTTTTCCATAGTGCAGTACAGTAATTGGAACTTATCCTCATTAAACATCATGGAATTTTCTGTGGCCCATTAAAAGATGTGATTGGAAGTTTGCTGTGTCCTCTATATTGTCTACTCCGGGAGCCGGTCGGCCGAGCGGACAGCACACTGGACTTGTGATCCTGTGGTCCTGGGTTCGATCCCAGGCGCCGGCGAGAAACAATGGGCAGAGTTTCTTTCACCATATGCCCCTGTTACCTAGCAGTAAAATAGGTACCTGGGTGTTAGTCAGCTGTCACGGGCTGCTTCCTAGGGGTGGAGGCCTGGTCGAGGACCGGACCGCGGGGACACTAAAGCCCCGAAATCATCTCAAGATAACCTCAAGATACTCATAAAAATCCTAGCAAAGGTTGATAACGAACTCCAGTTTGTACTCTTCTCTATGTTTGATATGAGGATGAGGTACCGAAGCAAGTTCAGTACCTGGGGGACTTGAGCTTTTCACAGTGGTTGATAGTTCAGTACCCTGGGGGACTTGAGCTTTTCACAGTGGTTGATAGTTCAGTACCCTGGGGGACTTGAGCTTTTCACAGTGGTTGATAGTTCAGTACCCTGGGGGACTTGAGCTTTTCACAGTGGTTGATAGTTCAGTACCCTGGGGGACTTGAGCTTTTCACAGTGGTTGATTCAGATTTGACTTTGTTGACTATTACACTCTGGGTTCTGTTTGTTAGGAACTTAAAGATCCTTCTCCCTGCTTGAACAATAGTTCCTTTTGTGTGTGCAATAACACCTTCTTCTTGAGGTTATCTTGAGATGATTTCGGGGCTTAGCGTCCTCATGGCCCAGTCCTCAACCAGGCCTCCTTTTAGTTACACATCCCCAGGAAGCAGCCCGTAGCAGCTGTCTAACTCCCAGGTACTTATTTACTACTAGGTGAAAAGGGGCATCAGGATGAAAGAAACTCTTACCATTTATTTCCACCAGGGATAATGGTCACCTCCATGGTCACATTTGTCGAAAGATTTGAGAAATATATGTCCTGTACTGTATATTACATTAACATTTTGTTTGTCTTCCACGATATCTAAGACTATGCCATAGTGGTCTAGCAACTGTGAGAGGCAGGAGCGCCCTGTTCTGCACCAGCATTGTCCAGGGTTTTGTACACACTGATTCATGTGTTTTTGTGATCTTACTTCTTGGTACTCTTTTTCAAACATTTTTATAATATGCAATGTTATATTGAGTTGATTTCGGGGCTTTTTTAGTGTCCCCGCGGCCCGGTCCTCGACCAGGCCTCCACCCCCCAGGAAGCAGCCCGTGACAGCTGACTAACTCCCAGATACCTATTTACTGCTAGGTAACAGGGGCATAAGGTGAAAGAAACTCTGCCCATCGTTTCTCGCTGGCGCCCGGGATCGAACCCGGGACCATAGGATCACAAGTCCAGTGTGCTGTCCGCTCGGCCGATCAGCTCCCCTCTATTAGAGGGGAGCTATAATTTTTCTATAGGTGTATAATTTTTTGCATCTGCTTTACTACCTCATTTGTGAAGTGGCATGATCTCTGCTGCTTGAAGTATGTCAGGGATAACTCCATTCTAGGGAGCCGGTCGGCCGAGCGGACAGCACGCTGGAATTGTGATCCTGTGGTCCTGGGATCGATCCCAGGCGCCGGCGAGAAACAAGGGGCAGAGTTTCTTTCACCCTATGCCCCTGTTAACTAGCAGTAAAATAAGTACCTGGGTGTTAGTCAGCTGTCACGGGCTGCTTCTTGGGGGTGGAGGCCTGGTCAAGGACCGGGCCGCGGGGACACTAAAAAACCCCGAAATCATCTCAAGATAACCTCAAGAAGATTATATAGGCTCCATCTCCAAAGGATGTTTAGGTCCTGTGATGTTTTTGCAGTTCTTGAATATAGAATTTCAGGAATCTGGGCCTGGTGCAGAGTGCATGTCTATGGCTACTTCAGAGTTCTGTAGGGTTAGGGTAGCATCTGACATATGGATCGATGGTAGTGTCACGTTCATTAAGAATTCGTTTGAATCATTGATCTGCAACGCGTTAAGGCATTAACTGAAAACTGGATCGTACTGTAACCTCAGTATTTCACTCATTTCTTTGTTGTCATCTGTGAATGTTCCATCCAATGCAGGATGTAGATTTTCTTCTAAATTTTGCTTAGGAAAAAAAAAAATTTGGATCCTCCCCTCTATTTCACTTGTGGTCCTTTTACTCTTTGTCTCTCCTGGATTTTATATGATTCTTGCATCTTTAACGCAGTCATTTCTATTTCTCTGCATAGCCATCTTTGTCATACTTGAGATAGAGTGGAGCATTTAAGATGTTCTGCCATTTGTTTCTGTTGCCTATAAAGGGACATGGTTAGATATATTTTTTCCACAACCGCCAAACAAGTGGGGCAGGTGTGACGAATGAGCTCATGCTAATTCCAAGAGAATTTGATCATTTGTTTACATAGTTGGAGAGTTCTTTAGGTGGGTTTCAAAGCTTCGGTGTTTCTTGAGACCAGCGGTGGTTTGTTGCTGATTTTCTGGTTGCATTCCCCGGTGAGGATGGAAAGGATGGGGGTGAACATATATGTCACCGCTCAATGTGCCTCTGTGAGTGTGCCAGTCTCTGGCGCGGGTATCTAGTGTGCCTATAGAACTCGATGGCTGGTGCGACCTAGTAGATGGTACCATCTCAGCACGTAGGGGAGACAAACAGTTCACCTACAAATTTGTGTTTCATTGTATTCAGTGTTAGTTTATATGAATTACTTACTAGTGTGTATGATGTGGTATAGAGTGCAATACTATACTTATGTGTGCATAATGAACTATTAAAAAATATTGTCTCAATAAAGACTGAATGCTTTCCAATCCCATGAAAATGGAAAGCAGTAACGTATCTGACGTAAACTCCACTTTTATTCTTAATTCTAAAGTGTTTATCCATACGCCGAGCTCAAGTGTTGTCAGTTTTCGAAACCGTATTGAATGTGCTTACAGTTTTTGGCACGATGTGTGTTTGATTTGAATGCGTATATCATCATTACAAAACAATGTTAATAAATTACGGTATATACTATTTGAGCCTCGTACGTGTTACTTATTGCATTTGGAAATGATTTCAGGTGGTGGAGTTTCTACACTTCTCTCTACTTCTCCGGACACGTGGTGTTCGCTGGCTGGCCGCTCTACGCCCCTGCAGTTAAAGCAATAATAAAAACCATTGGTGGTGAGAGATTGAAAATCGATAAAGGTAAAAAGGAATAGAAAACAAATGAGAACACAGAAAACAGGACAATCCGTGGAAGAAACCCTATGCATGGATAGTTACGCTTTCTTAGTATGGGAATTACCATGCGTCTTGCAGGCAGTCAAAGTATTGGAAGAAAATATTTTTAAAGCTGTGTGTGGAGATGTGAGAATTAATCTACCTCCCAGCAGTCCCCTGCACAAGTGGTGCCAGGAGCACTCCTTTTACCACCTCTTTATTGTTTTGACCCAATGTAAACAGTTTATATATACATTGAGGCAGTTTTAATACAAATTTCATTAATGAATGCATGTGATAAATGTGCGTTATTTCACTCCAGAGGCACGTTAGCCAGCGTGCAGTCCGCACAAGTGTCCGGATAACTGTACTAGATTGATGACCAGGTTGAGGGATTGATTGATCCTCCAGCCTGTGTTGTTCTCAATACCCTCGGGCAAATCAACATTGATAATTTTGATCCTGTGTTGATCAACTGTTAGTCGAGCACGTTTGCCCGCTGGGTATCCTCCCTGTGCGACACATTTTTATAGTCTCCATAGTTAACGAGGTGTTTAGCAGGAAATTTTCCTATAGGTTTTGTGCTGTGTAAATCATTCCTGACACACTACGTAATAGGGGGGGGGATAATTGCAGACAAATTTCATTACTTTCTTGAATAACCATGGATTAAAATGTTTGATATTTGCTTTTATTTAAAGATGATTTTTTTGGGGAAATTTGATACGGTTACCATACAACATTTACTGACTTTAACCTGTCCACTCCATCTGTTGTCACTCTTGATTGTCTGCATCTCAAAATATTGGCAATATAAAAGTGCATATAAGTAGACAGAAGAAGAAGTAAAGTAAAGCGTAAAGAGGCAAGAGTACTTACATGTCTGGCTAGCACTTTAAGTCAAGTTGTGAGTATTAGTGGAGTTTGTGGTTGCTCTTGTTGTCACACTTTAGAGAAACATTACAAGTTTGTCTTGTTGTCACACTTTAGAGAAACATTACAAGTTTGTGGTTGCTTTTGTTGTCACACTTTAGAGAAACATTACAAGTTTGTGGTTGCTTTTGTTGTCACACTTTAGAGAAACATTACAAGTTTGTCTTGTTGTCACACTTTAGAGAAACATTACAAGTTTGTGGTTGCTCTTGTTGTCACACTTTAGAGAAACATTACAAGTTTGTGGTTGCTCTTGTTGTCACACTTTAGAGAAACATTACAAGTTTGTGGTTACTTTTGTTGTCACACTTTAGAGAAACATTACAAGTTTGTGGTTGCTCTTGTTGTCACACTTTAGAGAAACATTACAAGTTTGTGGTTGCTCTTGTTGTCACACTTTAGAGAAACATTACAAGTTTGTGGTTGCTCTTGTTGTCACACTTTAGAGAAACATTACAAGTTTGTCTTGTTGTCACACTTTAGAGAAACATTACAAGTTTGTCTTGTTGTCACACTTTAGAGAAACATTACAAGTGACCACCAAAGCAATCATTTGACTGCCACCTACAGTTGCATGCTGTCGTCTTCTATCTCTTCAGGCTCTTCCTCTAAAGTTAGAGTCTCAACCATTATAATTCTCCTTTTCCTTCACTACTTATAAGCATGTCATTTAGATGATGGAAAAAAACCAAAATAAAGTGTGGATTTGTCACAGTTTCTTCAAGGCTCAGTAGTTGAGGCGAAGACAGTGAATGGCACGGGACAATATGGATCTTTTATGTGGAGTTTTATACATATTTCTTTGCATTTTACAATGTTGGTTGCCATTGTATTGCATTAAAACTACATTTGTAATGCAGTACAGTATATGGCAGCCAAGCTTGATAATACCTATGGAGAGGAGGGGATTGGTGGGCCGTAATACACAGTGATTACATACCATCTGTCATATTGTCACCTCAAGAACCAAGGGTGAACGGTGCCATCTTCAAGTGTTTGTGCAAAGCATTTTTTGTTGCTAATAATTTATTTTGTTACTTTTTGTAACTATATCTTTGGATTCTTGTTGACAACACAGTGATTTATTCACCAGGCTGCTCTTGGTTTAAGAGCAAGTATCAGGTGATCGTTCCTTTCATGTTTTCCACTGTTTGGTTTACTGCTATATTGTTGGAGACTCGCGTTGAAGAAACTGCGTTTTTGTTGCGTTTTATAATTTCCATATCCAGTAATACCAACATGGTGTCCACGCCTGACTGACATGCTCCGTATGTTGCCTTTTGAATGGCTAGTGGTGACGAACATTTGACTTGCTGCTTCGTTTTGGTTAAATATATGCAGAGACTTGAGGGAAATTGGCGTATTAGAATTTGCATGAGGCGGGGAGCTCAACGTTATTTGTAATGCTGTCGTGCAGCATTACAAATTGCTACGCGTACAGTACTAGTATACCGGCCGCACTCATTCATTATTTTTACAAAGGCATAGAACTGCTACAAAAATGTCAATGCATGTCAAATAATATATTGAATTGTATACATAATTGTTATTTATAAAAGGCAACAGAGAAGCAGTTAGTATACTGATATGAAGCACTGTGTTGTTGCTAGTTTTTTTTTTTTTTCTCCTAAATATTTGTAAAGTTTCAAAGGATTTTTTTTTTTTTTCTTAAGCTTGTCCTAGAGCTTATATTAACTATTTGCCACTCAGGGAAAAAACAACTTACTGTGGTCTATTCTATGCTGCTTTTAAAGTAATTTTCCATTGTGGACTGTACGCGCATCACATGATGACACAGTACTGTGGTATGATTTGTTCCGAGCATGTCTCCCAGTTTCTTCCTGCTTCCAATGTGGGCATTTCTAGTGCCTTCAATCCGGAGGAAATTGAGAGAGATCCTCGGAACACATTGTACCGTCATCGTGTGCCGCTCGTACGGTCCACATTGGAAAATTACTTTTCCCCCTTTCTGGAATTCATTTTTGTTTTAATGTCTTCAGGAGTCAGTTCTTCTTTCCTCAATGTATTTTTCTTGATGCAGATACTATAGTACAGCTGTGTGTTCCGTTCATGTCTAACCCGCACGTTGGGAATAATTTATTTTGCTTTATTTCATCCATGTACTTGAAGGCTCTACAAATATTTTCTCCACAACAACATGAGATTTTCCTCACCTTTGCATTTATATAATTTATGATGATACTTTAATTAATTGTTGGTAATCATTGTGCACCTTTTATTTTATTTATGTCTCTTTGTTTCCAGTCTTTTATATGTAATTTGTCATTATCATGGAGGCTTAAAGGAATTGATATACATAATAAAACTAAACTGTCTGCAAATTATTACATTTATGTTTTTAATTGAATGGATTATTGGCATGTTTTATTTTACACACGTAACCCACAAATCAGAATACTGTGTAGAGGAGTAATTACACGACTTGATAATGGTTCAGGATGGACCGAAATGTTATCAGTTCTTTATACTGCATTCAGATTTATAGGCAGGCGATGAGTCACAATAACGTGGCCAAAGTATGTTGACCAGACCACACACTAGAAGGTGAAGGGACGACGACGTTGCGGTCCGTCTTGGACCATTCTCAAGTCAATTGTCGACTACTCAATCGACTTGAGATTGGTCCAGGGCGGACCAAAACGTCGTCGTCCCTTCACCTTCTAGTGTGTGGTCTGGTCATCAGATTTATAGGTTGGGTGTCTAACTTTCAACCACATTATTGTAGCTTTTTGCCTGCATTTTATTTTTAACGAACACAAACATGTAGAGGTCTGCTGGGTACGTAGTCATATTGATAGACTCCATTGACATGGCCAATATTACAGGGAAATATGCTGTTTAGACATGCCTCCTTTTCTCAAAGCCTATTTCTTTCACAGATTACTATCCAATTATACATTGAGCCTTATTTACATAATGCTGAGTTATTGAGCCTTATTTACATAATGCTGAGTAAGATGGGTGATGTTCAATAACACACTACATGCTGTCAAACATGAAGCTTCCCTAGAGCATATCTAGAGAGAGTTTCAGAAGTTCTACTCCCCGAGCCCGGCCTGAGGCCAGGCTCGACTTGTGATAACTTGGTCCAACAGGCTGTTGCTTGAAACGGCCCACAGGCCCACATATCCATTACAACCTGGTTGATCTGGCACTTCTTGCAGGAACATATCTAAATGCTTCTCGAATACATCCACCTTTGTTCCAGCAATATTTCTAATGCTTGCTGAGAGGGTAATGAGCAACCGTGGACCTCCGATGTTCAGTGTGTTTTCTGATCGTGCTCCTCACTGGTTCTGTTGTGCATTTCCTTCCATATCTTTCGCTCCAGCATGTTGTTATTCTACTGTGTAAATTTGGGACCTACCCTTTCAGTATCATCCATGTATATATTATTTAATATCTCTCATCTCCTTTCTTGAGAGTACATTTTGAGAACTTTGAGATGGTCCCAATCATTTAGACATCTTATCGTGGCTATGCGTGCCATATATGTTCTCTGTATTTCCTCTGTTTCAGCAATTGCTCCTGCTTTGAAAGAGAAAGTGAGTACTGAGTAGTACTCAAGATGGAACAACAGCAGTGTTTAAATAGTATAAGCATTGCTGTAATAGCTATGGATTTGAACGTTCCCATCCCATCATTTTCCTCTCTGCCGATTTGTTTGCTCAGTTATATTTACTAAAGTTCAGGTTGATATCATTATTCCCAGATCTTTTACATGTTGCAATCCTTCTATGTAAGTCTGTGTCCTGTACCTGTCAGGCGCCTGACAGCTGGGTGAATAGCGCTTTGGATTCGTAGTCCTGAGGTTCCGGGTTCGATCCCCGGTGGAGGCGGAGACATATGGGCAAAGTGTTTCTTTCACCCTTATGCCCCTGTTACCTAGCAGTAAATAGGTACCTGGGAGTTAGACAGCTGCTACGGGCTGCTTCCTGAGGGAGTGTAACAAAAAGGAGGCCTGGTCGAGGACCGAGCCGCGGGGATGCTAAGCCCCGACATCATCTCAAGATAACCTCTCAAGATAACCTCTCAAGATATACCCTGTATTTGATTTTAAGTTGCTCATTTTCACCAGTTTATTTCTATTTCATCTTGAGCCCCTGTTGTTCCTTTTACTGGAGCCCCTCATTCATTTAAGTGGGCGATTTCCAAGTGTTGACATGCCCTTTGAGGGCGAAACTGGAGCTTACCACTCTTAAACATCATGTTATTTTCCATTGCCCATTTAAAGAGTTTATTAAAATCATCTTGTAATGTCTCAGCATCTTCCAATTTCAAGTTCTTCATTATGCACCCCATACTCATCCCGTGGGCGGTGGTGTAAAGGGTTACAGAGGCCATTATGCACCCCATACTCATGCCGTGGGCGGTGGTGTGAAGGGTTACAGAGGCATCTTCCACAGAGGAAATTTTCATGCTGATTGTTGTGTCACTTACAAAGGTTAACACACAACTGTGACAGTATTTTTCTCTATATCCGAGATAAGAATGAGAAAGAGCAGAGTTGCAAGGACTGTACCCTGGGGTACAGAGCAGTGTTGCAAGGACTGTACCCTGGGGTACTGAGCAGTGTTGCAAGGACTGTACCCTGGGGTACTGATCAGTGTTGCAAGGACTGTGCCCTGGGGTACTGAGCAGTGTTGCAAGGACTGTACCCTGGGGTACTGAGCAGTGTTGCAAGGACTGTACCCTGGGGTACTGAGCAGTGTTGCAAGGACTGTACCCTGGGGTACTGATCAGTGTTGCAAGGACTGTGCCCTGGGGTACAGAGCAGTGTTGCAAGGACTGTGCCCTGGGGTACAAAGCAGTGTTGCAAGGACTGTGCCCTGGGGTACAGAGCAGTGTTGCAAGGACTGTGCCCTGGGGTACAGAGCAGTGTTGCAAGGACTGTGCCCTGGGGTACAAAGCAGTGTTGCAAGGACTGTGCCCTGGGGTACAGAGCAGTGTTGCAAGGACTGTGCCCTGGGGTACAGAGCAGTGTTGCAAGGACTGTGCCCTGGGGTACAAAGCAGTGTTGCAAGGACTGTGCCCTGGGGTACAGAGCAGTGTTGCAAGGACTGTGCCCTGGGGTACAGAGCTTTTCACTGCACTTGAACTTTATCTTATTTAATTGACTCGTTATTCTTCCCATTGTCCTTTGCATCATCGGAACAGAAGATTGGAAACTGTCTTAGCTTAGTATTAGTCATACTAGGCTTGTTCATGGCCATTGAATTAACAAAAATTTGCATTTTGTTGTCAAAAATTATTTTGTTTCAGTCATTTATACCCCTGATCATTTGGTATCTTATTTTGTTTCAGTCATTTATACCCCTGATCATTTGGTATCTTATTTTGTTTCAGTCATTTATACCCCTGATCATTTGGTATCTTATTTTGTTTCAGTCATTTATACCCCTGATCATTTGGTACCTTGGTTTTCATATTTGTATTGCATCACTCTCCTTAAATAGTGACTCAGATTTCTCTTAATTCATACAGGTTTGTCCTGCTCTCATAATGGCATCTTTGTTAATATACATAATAGTATACATAGTATACATAATATACTTTTTACTGGTGACTTGATTGGTTGTATTTAATGATAAAGGCTTAGCTGCTAATAATTACCACTGCTGCTCATATATTCATGGGTAAATCATATGCTGCCTCTTGATCTTCCTCTGCATTTTTTATTTCTATTTCATCTTGAGCCCCTGTTGTTCCTTTTACTGGAGCCCCTCGTTCATTTTGGGCGATTTCTAAGTGTTGACATGCCCTTTGAGGACGAAACTCTTACAAGTACCTAAGTTTTTTTTGTTTGTTTTTTTTAGAGCACTTTGTCCTCTCCTTATCCTCATCTCTTGTGAATTTGGGCAAGTTGACTTGTCAGCTTGTACACTTGCTCTCCTTCTGGTATAGATGCAGACAATGAGTCACAATAATGTGGCTGAAGAAATGATGACCAAACCACAACTCCAAAGATGGAAAAGCGAAATACGTTTCGGTCCTGTCCTGTACCATTATCAAGTCATGTGGAAGCGACGAATCGTCGTCGCGTCTCCATCTTCTAGTGTAGATCATTCACACTGATCCTCTTCCATACCTGGATGTGCAGGTCTTTGTCATCCTGTATAAGTGACCATTTTCCCATCCTCTCTCCCCTCACACTGGTGGCTGACTGGAACCTCTTCACTCCATGCTGCTATTCCCCACATGTCCAATCTTCCTGTTTTTGCACCATTATTCATTTTCACCCGAGCTACTGAATGTCGTCCTTTACTTTGTCCCTCACTATGCCTCCCACACAGTGAGGACATTCATTCCATTGAGTTAAAATTGTGTTCACTGTGTGTTAGTTGCCTTGAAGAACACGGGTATAATATTTTAGTCCATTTGCATTCTTTTGGCGTTCAAGGCAGTTTACGACTTTTACTTCAAAGCTACGGTGATGCGTTTGAGGTACAACTCGGAACATCTTTCTCTGCCACTACAATATGAGGCTGTTCCCCAAGAAGTGTTTTTAACCCTGGTATTGAGCTGCTTAAGCACTGCTCTATTCCTAATTGCCTTTAATGATCTCTCCTCTTCTCTTTCCCCTGGAGTATTATTCTCGGGGCATTATGTGGACAATCTCACGATCTACTGCTGCAGTGATACTCTTACCCTAATCCAGTGCTGCTTTCAGCTTGTATAGTGTCATCCTGGACTACCAGTCGTGGCTGAAAGTTCTCTTAAGATGAAGACTGGTGCTATGACTTTTATTAGGAAACATACCATTTCCCCATCCATTCTTGTCACTCTATGGTAATCAACTTGTGTTATAAGGATAGTGCTAACCGCTTGGAATTGATCTTTGACGCCCATTTATTTTGGTCGTCCCACGTCACTTGTCTCCTAATTGAATGCTCCAAGGCCCCTCCTCTGCTCAAAATTTTATCCCATACTTCCTAGGGGAGAGATACGTGGATGCTGCTTTTTTTAATTACAAAAAGTAACGTAATAAAGTAATAACGATGACAAGATCAGCACAATCGTTATTACTTTGGACATGTTGCATGATCTTTCCACCATCCCAGTTCCAGCTCATGTTGTACCTTGACTACTGCCCATTTTCTTGGCTCTAATCTCTATTCCTGTCTTTAGATGTAAGGATGCATGGCCTGTCTGCAGGATTCTCTTGGTTGCCATTCAGTGTCCCCCCTTGTAGTGTTCCCACTTTGGCCTCGTGGAAGACCTTCCTTGGAAAATGTTACGAAGCCTTGACCCTGCACAGTGAAGGCTTAAAACCTCTGCCTCTCCATCCCTCTATTGTCATGAAATGTTGTTGGCTATTTCGTTTTTCCTGATCAAACCTATATATGACATAAGACATACATGTTCAATCGGGGAAAACTGACGTAACCAACACTGTCGGCAGACCAAGACCCACATGTGAACAGAGCAGTAGCATGTAAATCACAATGAAAATGCGCAAGAAAAAGGCATTTCATAACAGTTGTGGAGTGGAGGGGGTTATGAGCCTTTATGAGCGAGCATTTTCACTTGGGATCCTTATGCCAAATTTGCACGCTCTTTAAATTTATTACTTTATGTACAATTTTCATTTGTTATTATACACTGTTATTATACATTTGTTATTATACAAGGGCACTGCACCCTCGCAGTGCCCTTCTCTCTCTCATCTTTCTCAGATAAGACATTCAAGTGTAGCCTAGGTTTGAAGCCATATTGCTGTTGTCTCGAGTCAATTGGCAGATGCCTCTACTAGAGAAGCTGTTCATACCAGTCTCATCTGGTGACTTGTCAGCGCCAGGAAGCTTCATTAGATTCAATCCAAGAGAGCTTTTTTTAATTTGGGTGAAACTGAGGAATCTGACCTTGCCAAAATATTCTTGCTACAAAACTCTCAAACATATTGGTAAAACTAAATGTAAATAAATTAGTAATGGTTTAAATTATTTCATTGATATCTAACTGTTGTTTGCAGAGAAATAAGAAAATGAACAAAAGCTCAGTTTGTGTGGTAGGTTTAGTAGTATGGTTGTGGCTACATCAGTACAGCATGCACGGTCCTGTACAGCATGCACGGTCCTGTACAGCATGCACGGTCCTGTACAGCATGCACGGTCCTGTACAGCATGCACGGTCCTGAACAGCATGCACGGTCCTGAACAGCATGCCACAGTCCTGAACAGCATGCACGGTCCTGTACAGCATGTACGGTCCTGAACAGCATGCACGGTCCTGAACAGCATGCCACGGTCCTGAACAGCATGCACGGTCCTGAACAGCATGCCACGGTCCTGAACAGCATGCACGGTCCTGAACAGCATGCCACGGTCCTGTACAGCATGTACGGTCCTGTACAGCATGCACGGTCCTGTACAGCATGCACGGTCCTGTACAGCATGCACGGTCCTGTACAGCATGCACGGTCCTGAACAGCATGCACGGTCCTGAACAGCATGCACGGTCCTGAACAGCATGCACGGTCCTGTACAGCATTTACCAGAGTAATTGACTCGAGGCTTCAGTTCCCGAGCATGAGGCAACTTGAGCTTATTTACTTAATTCCTGTTGTTGGGGACAGAAAGACCGTGTATATGTATACTTGAAGCGTGTATTGAGGTCCCTCAAGATTGAACTATTGACCTTCCTCAGGATGTAACCACCTAACACTTTCCTAACTCTCGGTTACCTATTTACTGCTAGGTGAATGAGGCATTAAATGAAAGGAAATGTGCCCTGCCATTTCTGTCCCGAACAGGGATCAAAGCCAGGATATCCAATTGTGGGTTGAGAACGTAGCCCACTGTGCCACAGGACACTAGCAGTAAATAGGTCCCTGAGACTTAGTCGATTGTTGTGGGTTGTATCCTGGGGCAGACATTGGGCTACAGGGACCTCGATGAGTCTAACAGGCTTCCCCTCTCAGAACGGGAAACTGTATACATACGTATATGTAAATGAGGTATAAGCCTTCATATGGCCAGCAATTTAATTAATGTACATTATATTATTGAACATGAATTTGCATAATTATTTTGCACATAACGTAATTACTGGCAGATAGGGCACAGTATGTCTTATACCAAAGCTCACCAGTTGATTGACAGTTGAGAGGCGGGACCAAAGAGCCAGAGCTCAACCCCCTGCAAGCACAACTTGGTGAGTACCTGCTACCCCCTTTTTTTAAGTGGGAATGTCTTACACGGAGGAGTGTGTTATATGCTGGAACATAATAATAGTGATGCAGCACACACAACGGGAAGTTTTGTGTACAAATTGTATGCTACTTTCATCTTCTGGTCATAATTTTCCCTCATCTTCAACATTACTGTTCTCAATATCTGTCTTGTGTACATTTTCTTTTCCTTAGAAATACTGTCTGTTCTGAAACATCCCAATATCTTTAACAGGTAATAAAATAATTTCTTGGTGCTAGCATTTAGTACCTTTCCTGTAAGAAATAAAAAACATTAACAGATTGATGAATGCGTAGAATATTGTTACAGGCTCTTGAAACTATGGAGACGAATAGTGATATTTGGGTTTTAAAGTGTCCTGCATGCACCAACTTGCTCCAAACAGAATGTGCTGCATGTTTAGCAAGTGTGTCTTGTAGCGCGCACCATTTTCCCGGAGCAGCATACCTGGAGAGGGTTTCAGAGGTTCTTCTACTCCCCAAACCCAGCCTGAGGTTTATGATAACCATGGGCACCTGTGCAGTTCACCGGTGATGGAGACATTCATGGTGACCTGTACGGTTCACCAGTGATGGAGACATTCTTGGTGACCTCTACGGTTCACCAGTGATGGAGACAGTTCACGGTGACCTGTACGGTTCACCAGTGATGGAGACATTCAGGGTGACCTGTATGGTTCACCAGTGGAGACATTCATGGTGACCTGTATGGTTCACCAGTGATGGAGACATTCACGGTGACCTGTATGGTTCACCAGTGATGGAGACATTCACGGTGACCTGTATGGTTCACCAGTGATGGAAACATTCATGGTGACCTGTATGGTTCACCAGTGATGGAGACATTCATGGTGACCTGTACGGTTCACCAGTGATGGAGACATTCATGGTGACCTCTACGGTTCACCGGTGATGGAGACATTCATGGTGACCTGTGCGGTTCACCAGTGATGGAGACATTCATGGTGACCTGTGCGGTTCACCAGTGATGGAGACATTCATGGTGACCTGTATGGTTCACCAGTGATGGAGACATTCACGGTGACCTGTATGGTTCACCAGTGATGGAGACATTCTTGGTGACCTGTGCGGTTCACCAGTGATGGAGACATTCTTGGTGACCTGTATGGTTCACCAGTGATGGAGACATTCATGGTGACCTGTATGGTTCACCAGTGATGGAGACATTCATGGTGACCTGTATGGTTCACCAGTGATGGAGACATTCATGGTGACCTCTACGGTTCACCAGTGATGGAGACATTCTTGGTGACCTCTACGGTTCACCAGTGATGGAGACATTCATGGTGACCTCTACGGTTCACCAGTGATGGAGACATTCTTGGTGACCTCTACGGTTCACCAGTGATGGAGACATTCATGGTGACCTCTACGGTTCACCGGTGATGGAGACGTTTCCTCTATGAAACGGAAAGACAAGAAATAATTATTACCATGTATATAATTTTTAAGTTTTCTTTCAAAGTTATTCAATTAATAGAAAGTAATTTTTTGCTTTTGTTTAGTATTCCAACTTGAAAGTATGAACCGCGGTAGTTTTTGTGACACATTAGTGTAGTTTAGAACGTACGATTGTGTGCCGTCGTAATGATAGCTGCTGCGGCAATACAGTAGCTGAATGTGCACACTAGTTACCACTTATTATTGAAGTGGATATACTTGAACACCTCTCTTTACGGCATGAGGGAATTACCAACATAAACCATACGTGATTTTGTAAGGACATTTTTCCACATAAATATTGTTTTCCATTGTTAGAGATTATTTAAATGTTCAATAAAATACCCTTCACTTACAAAAATGATTTATTGTTTTCTTTGTCCTTTATTATCCTTATTGCAGCTTGTCCTCGGGCCTTTTGAAGCCTAATGCTCCTGCTACTGTCTTCACTAAATTTACTGGTTGCTCTTTCCTCTTCCTCATGTTTCATATTTCCTCTCTACCTCTTCTCCTTTCTTATTGTTCCCCTCCTGCCGACTTTTTGCCATTCTTAAATATTCTTTCCAATATCTTCTGTTTTGACACCGGGTGTTTGGGGAGGCGCACCACACACTCTCACCCGTAGAACTGTGGTACCCGACGTTGTCGAGAGGGGGAACGCTTTTATTGTCAAACTTTGTCCTCATTGGTAAACCCAATCTCGACGGACTAACAATTAATGTGATAATTGCAGGGTGAATATCCACGATGCAGCCCTAGGGACCTCGTCTTGTCAGGTGTCCTATACTCTTAATTGTCGCTCCATGGTGGGTATGGGGGCTTATTCGCGGATGAAATTCTATTTCTGTTCGTTTCTATGCTGATACCTGACCGTCGTACAGATGACGAGTCACAATAACGTGGTTGAAAAATGTTGACCAAACCACACACCATAAAGTGAAGAGACGATGACATTTCGGTCCGTCCTGGACCATTATCAAGTCGATTGTGATAATGATAATTTTGATAATGTGATGATTGTGACAATCGACTTGATAATGGTCCAGGACGGACCGAAACATCATCATCTCTCTACTTTCTACTGTGTGGTTTGGTCAACACCTGACCCTCATTTAACTTCTCAGACTCGTGGGGTGGGTGACCAGGCTCCCGAGTCGGACTGTGATGGAAGCCCGGGTGCTGAAGCCCCAACTACATTGGGCCCAGACCAAGCTGCTTCTCTGATTCTCCCAACCACCCCTCTGCTTCCTTCCCGCCACTGTGGCTGGGTGAGCCAAAAGTTTGTTTCTCCCTAGTTTCTGTTCTCTAATTTTGACAATGTCTTGTCATCAATGGAATATTCTTGGTATTTATACCAACTTCCATGAACTCCAACTTCTGATCACACAGTTTTCACTGATTTGTGTTTGTCTCTAGAAGCTGATGCTTGGCGCTCGTCCTGGTCACTTCCGTGGTTATTCCTTTTACTTCCCCCGCCCCCCTTAACCAGCTTTTGCTGTGGCACATAACTCTACTGCTCTCTTGATCCGTCTTGATATTCCTTTCATCCCCTACTTTTTCCGTCGCACATTCAGTGTTCTGCGGCCCGTATCTTTGTGAGTAAATGGTATACAGTCTGTTCTATTTATCTTCCCCCAAATGTCCTACTTTCTCTTCCTGATCTCAAGCACCTGTTGGACTCCTTACCAAAGCCTGTGCACCTTGTGGGTGATTTTAACTGTCAGTATCACCCTCTGGGGTGATGTTCAGACAAACACCCGGGACCACTGCCTTGAACCATTTATCCTCTCCTTTTGTGTGTCTTCTTAATTCTGGTTAAATAACCCATGTTGACGCATGCACTCACACCCTCTCCTGTCTTGGTCTCTGTCTTTGTTTTTTTCTTTATTAAGATTCACATGGCAGGTTCTTGATGACCTCCATAAGTGACCATTTAACCATCCTTGTCACCTTCTCTTTTCACCCTCCCCTCTCCTTTCCTAGGTGGCAGTTTGTCAAGGCTGACTGGAATCTATTCATCCCTCCGTGCTACTCTTTTTGACCTCTGATCTGCCTCTCCCTCGAGCCAGCCTTCATTTTTCTTGACACCATATTAGACGCTGCCCTCCACTGTGTTCCTCGTTCTACCTCCTGGGGCATGTGGAAGTACATTTCCTGGTGGAATACAGACTGTGCTCGGGCTGTCCGCTGTAAGCGTGCAAGCCTGGAAGAAACAGGAAGATTCTTTTCTTTTGTTTCAGAAGGCGAGAGCGGTGGCATGTAGGGCCATCCGTACAGTTAAACGTGGGAGTTAGAAATCTTATCTCTCCACCATTACGACTGACACTCCTCTGCCCCAGATCTGGAAGAAAATCTGTAAGATAGTGGGTAAATTTGTTCCAGATGAGACAACTGGAACAAACATACCCACCACCAGTCCTTCACCTCCGTGGTTCTATTGTGGCAGATCCAGTGTTGGTCGCGACCGAACTGGATCGTTCCCACTTTTCGACTGTTGGCTTCGGTTCTCATCTTCCATCTTTCCTTACTCGTAAGCCCCTTCTTGAATCTTGTCCCTTAGATTTTCACACTCATCTCAAGCTTCCCTATGACGATCCTCTCTCTCTCTCTCTCTCTCAGAACTCATCACTGCCCAGACCCTCTGCTGTTCTACGGTGGCAGGCTCAGATGCAGTCCATTATCCCGTTTTGGTAATACTTACAGTAACGATGAGGACATTAGTATATATACCGACGTACAGCGAAATTAGCAAGTAGAAATCGGCACTACTGAGATGGACAAACCTGAAAACTATTTTCTAATTAAGCTGCAAAGACAAACTAACCTAACCTTTCTGGGCCTAATATAGTACATGTGTGTGCTATACTAGGCCTAGGAATAGTATTTTTAATTTGTTTTTAGCTTAATTTTGTTTCCGACTAGAAGGTGAATAGTACAAAGTTCTACACTCTAAATGCTTCTTGCTGTGGCAAGAAGCATTTAGAAACAATCTTTGTACTATGGTGCATATAGTTACAAAAACTACTATCTAAACAGGAGAATGGGTTGCTCAAATGACTTTCATAATATGAGATATTTATCCATCTTCCTCCATGCATGTTTCAGTATTTACTGAACATGTATAACCATATCTGGGAGTCGTCGCCAGTCCCCGAGGACTGACTTAAGGCGGTTGTCCTTCCTCTTCGGAAATCTGGTTCTCTAGGAATATTCCCCAAGGACTTCTGCCCCATTGGTGTAGCAAGTTGCGTCTGCAAACTTTTTTAACTTTTCGTTAACGTCCGTCTGATATGGTTCTTGGAACACTTATCACCATCTCTCGCCTTCTCAATTTGGCTTTCACAAGTGCCGCAGAGTGACTGATGTCTTGGTGAACTTGGACGCCTATATTCGTACTGTTTTTGCTGTCCTTTTTGATCTGGAAAAGGTGTATGACACCACCTGGAGATGCAATATTCTGTCCCAACTCCGTTCTTTTGGCCTTCGTGGTAATCTCCCTCTCTTCCTCCAAAGTTTCCTCTAATCATTCCTTTAGAGTGAGGCTTGGTACCTATATATCTATCTATCTCTCTCTCTCTCTCTCTCTCTCTTTCTTTCTTTTCAGCAATACGAAGGTGAACCTCAAGGTAGTGTTCTGAGCACCCCTATTTTTTTCCTAGTTGCCCTCAATGGTGTTCTTTTCTCCCTTCCCTCTGGCATCTTATCCGCTCTCTATGTTGATGACCTTACCCTTTGCTCTCAAGGTGATGACTCGCCTTTCCTCCAACTTGCGATTGATGTCATGTCATGTCCTGGGCCACCAATCATGGCTTCAAGTTCTCTGTAGCCAAGACTTGAGCAGTGACTTTTACTCGGAAGGAGGCCGTTCTTCATCTTCCTTTGTCGCTCTGTGGTAATCCCCTTTTGTACAAAGATTCTGCTAAACCTTTGGGGTTAATCTCTGACATTCGTTTGTCTTGGTCGCCCCATATATCTTACATCCGAGTTGAATGATAAAATAAATAAATGAATGAATGAATGAATGAATGAATGATATAATAAATGAATGACTGAACTGAATAAAAGACTGGCCAGACTGCTGAATGGACAGCGCTTCGGATTTGTTGTCCTGAGGTTCCGGGTTCGATCCCTGGTGGAGGCGGAAACAAATGGGCAGAGTCTTTCACACTGATGCCCCTGTTACCTAGCAGTAAATAGGTACCTGGGAGTTAGACAGCTGCTACGGGCTGCTTCCTGGGGGTGTGTGTAACAAAAAGGATGCCTGGTCGAGGACCAGGCCGCAGGGACGCTAAGCCCCGAAATCATCTCAAGATAACCTTAAGATAACTAGGCCCTTAACTAACTTAAGGTCTTGTCCCGTACTTCCTAGGGAGCTGATAGGCGCACGCTCCTCTCTGTATAGTTCCTCTCTCTTGCTCTCCAAACTCTATTATGGCTGTCCTGCTTACTCCTTTGCCCCTCCCTCGTCGTCATCTTGATGCGCTGCACCATACTGGGATACGCCTCAGCTCTGGTGCCTTTCACTTGTCCCATACCCAGAGGCTGTATGATGAGACTGGCATCCTGTCTCTATAGCATCGCCGTGATCGCTACTGTCTTCGCTACTTTGCGCGGTCCCTACAATGCCCTCACTCTCGCTTATATCTTACTTTGACCTTTACCCCCTCATGTGGTCTCTGTTCCCTTTCACTACCTACCTCTTTCTGTACAGTTGTCTCGCTTGCAAGTAAGTAATTATCAAAAAAAGGCACCAAGCCGGGAAGGCTAATGTAGCACCGCCAATGCACGGGATATTCAAACGGTGCTAAATGTCACTAAGGATGCCAGTACGAGAACAAAACCACATAAGGCGAACAACATCAAAGGTATCCGATTCACCAAGGATTCTTTCGAGGGACAATTGACCGCGAGGGATGGTCAGGAAGCAAGACGCATGTACATTCTTAAGTCCGGACATTCAACAAGGTTATGAACAACAGTAAGAGGGACAAAAAGAATCAGGGCGGCACTCCATTAAGTGCCTGTGAGTTAAACGTGTATGGCCAATACGTAATCTCGCCAGAGCCAGTTACGGTGGTAGGAGAAAGGTCATTTGGGAGACACTACCCATAAGAACACACAGTTTGTTACCAACAACAGAAAACCAACGACCCTGCTAACAGGCAAGGATTGAGGAATGAATAACTGGGTAGAAGTCGGAATAAGGAACAACTTTACGGGAGATGGGAGAAGTGCGGATAATTTCCTTCGCGGCAGCGTCCGCATGCACATTTAAGGACACCAATAGGTGGTGAGAGAGAACAGGGCCCACAGGAAGGGTACGAAAGCGAGAGTGAGGGTGTTGTAGGGACCGCGCAAGGTAGTGATCCTGTAGAGAGAGGATGCCGGGTTCAACATACAGGCTCAGGGGTAGGAGTCAAAGGAAAGGCACCAGAGCTGAGGCGTAACCCAGTGTAGGGCAGAGCGTCAAGACGACAAAGAGTTGAGGGAGAAGCCGGGCAACCATAATCAAGTTTAAACAGTACGAGAGAGGAATGTAAAGAGAGGAGCGTGCGCCTATCAGCTCCCCAGGAAGTATGGAAATATAGAACCTCAGTAAGTTAAAGGCCTTAGAGCATTCAACTCAGAGGTAAGAGATATGGGGCAAAAAAGTGTCAAAGATTATCCTCAGAAGTTTAGTAGAATCCTTACACAAAAGAGGATTACCATTAAAGTGACAGAGGGGGTCGATCAATGACCTGCTTCAGAGTAAAGTTCATAGCACAAGTCTTGGCTGTATAGAACTTGATCGGTGGCCCAGGACGACATGGCATCCTTACCTCCTTCCCTTCTGTACTATACCTTCGAATATAAACCTCCAAGTTCACCAAGACATCAGTCGTGCTGCGACACTTGCGAAAGCCAAATTGAGAAGAGGAGAGGTGGTATGGGCTTGGACCCATACTGTTTCTTATACTGTATATGTAAATGATCTTTCAGATGGTATAGAATCATTCCTCTCATTGTTTGCTGATGATGCAAAAATTATGAGGAGGATTAAGATGGAGGAAGACAGTATGAGACTACAAGATGACCTAGACAGACTGCATGAGTGGTCCAACAAATGGCTACTAAAGTTCAATCCGAGTAAATGTAAGGTAATGAAACTAGGCAGTGGAAACAGGAGGCCAGACACAGGATACAGAATGGGAGATGAAGTCCTTCATGAAACGGACAGAGAGAAGGATCTAGGAGTTGATATCACACCAAACCTGTCTCCTGAAGCCCACATCAAAAGAATAACATCTGCGGCGTATGCGAGGCTGGCTAACATCAGAACTGCCTTCACGAACCTGTGTAAGGAATCATTCAGAACCTTGTATACCACATATGTAAGACCAATCTTGGAGTATGCGGCCCCAGCATGGAGCCCGTACCTTGTCAAGCACAAGGCGAAGCTTGAAAAAGTTCAGAGATATGCTACTAGGCTAGTCCCAGAACTAAGAGACATGTGTTATGTAGAAAGGCTGCGAGAAATGCACCTCACGACACTAGAAGACAGAAGAGTAAGGGGAGACATGATCACTACCTACAAAATTCTCAGAGGAATTGACAGGGTAGATAAAGATAAACTGTTTAACACAGGTAGTACACGAACAAGGGGACACAGGTAGAAACTGAGTACGCACATGAGCCACAGGGACGTTCGAAAGAACTTTTTCAGTGTGGGAGTAGTTAACAGGTGGAATGCATTAGGCAGTGATGTGGTGGAGGCTGACTCCATACACAGTTTCAAATGTAGATATGAGCCCAGTAGGCTCAGGAATCGAATCTGTACATCAGTTGATTGACAGTTGAGAGGTGGGACCAAAGAGCCAGAGCTCAACCCCCACAAGCACAATTAGGTGAGTATACAAAAATTAACTGACTGAGTTATCGGTAAGAACAATGGCGCATTAATGAAATTAAAAATGTCCCGAAAAGCCGTAAAGGAATGATAAACTTTCAACCATTCAGCAGCCATATGCAAGGAATGGAATGACAACAAACTACACCTGTGGAATGGTGTGCCATGACCAGTATGCCGCCCTGCCAGGCCAGTCATGGACAACACAAAACATCACACTCAGATCCCAAACATCACAATCTGTGTAGCAAAACACTTGCCCAAAAATATAACCAACAAAACTGCTGATCAGAGAGGAGGTAAGAGCAGGAATACCAAAAGTACCATAAAATAATGTGCAATAAATGTATAATGAACCACACAAATATGTTGTTTTATTATGTACTGTAATTTTGTATTAATTTTTTCTCGTACAAAACATCCAAGCAAAAGATGGATGCGTCCGACATGAGGGTGTATAACCACGCCAGTAAATATGGGAATACTAATTCAGAAAGGGAAGGAGACAAAAACCACCTTCCCTGCAGCATGAACACCTGCCCAGAGTACACAAGGGCCCCAAGCAGGCTCAAAAGGGGCCCCAAGAGCTCCAAGTGGACTCTCCCCCCTGAGCCCCAGGAACCCCCTTTCCTCAAAAGCCCTGGGACAGAACCCTCATCCAGCTTTGAAGAAAAGATGACATCCAGGGGAAAAGCTTCTAAGAAGGGAGTCTGCTGGGTTGACTCAGAAGCCTCGGCGGGAAAATCGGGCCAACTACCTCCATGTCTGAATTGGAAGAGGCAGCCCCAGAAGGCATCCGAGCCTCATCCCGAACTAAACCCCCTCCTGACCCCCAAACCCTCAGACGTTTGGAAGCCAGAAGCAGGGATGGAGGAGCAGGGCAAACCACGTCCATCTGGGAAGGAAGCGGGTGCGAACGGCACAAAGGTCGAATCGTCTAATGTCCCCAAATCCTGGTCCTGAAACCCAAGCAGGGCAGCTCCGGGGCCTTCAACTGGGCAAACAACCTGGCCTGTTGATACCTGCTTGATGGGGTTCTGGGAGTTCTTCCCAGAAACAAACTACTGTTTCACCAGTAGCAACCGCAAAACCTCGGGGGGGGGGGGGGGGGGGGGGGGGGGCAACAGAGAAGGACTACCAACACAACCTAGGGTTGCATAATAAGAAGAATCGAGCATGCAACACAGCCACCACCTGACCCTTCAGATCAACAGACAAGGAATGAGTAAGGTGAAGTACAAGCAAGGAACAAGTCTCGTAAAACTCCGAGTCGTAGGTGTTACCAACCCAACAGGCAGCATGATGGAAGCAATACGAATGATTGTCTCCCTGAGGCAGGGGCAATGAACAACCTTCAACTTTGCACAAGGTGAGAGGGGGCTCGGAAGGTGTATGCATAGTACCTGTAAGCCCACTGGGGTTTTCCAGGGCCCATAGGATGCGTAAGCCGATATGGGAAGCACAGGCACTGGGGCCAGCTAAACTGGTAGAACCCTGTCGGTCAGCAGGCAAACTGACCACCAGTAGCAGCCGTTAAATCTCGAGGCAACAAAGGAGAACACAAACTAGGTTTGCCTAATAAGAAGCTAGGCAGACCTAAGCTAAGAAAAGGCAAAATGCTAGAAAAGAAAAAGAAGACCCCAAAGACACGCAACAAACTGGCAGACAGAGAGAATTGTCTGCTGCTGCGAGTACAAGCTGCACAGGCCGCAGTATCAATAACACACCCCTACCCGGGACAAGACAAAGCCCAAGACCCCCAACATACCCCCATAGGCAAAGATAAGCCAAGCAACGAAGTCCTCAAACAGGAGCATGTTCCGAATGCACCCAGGGAAGATAACCTTGAAACGCAAGGGTAGTACTTACGGAGCACCTAGGGAAGATCACCCTAGCCGCATGCTGCTCTTTTACACTAAGACACCTGGCCACCACACCACACACAGCTGGTACAGCCACACAGGGCAAAATCCAGAACAGGAACTTGATGCCAGAAGTGACCAAGCTGACCCCAGCACATCAGTTCAAGAACTGGAGTGGTGGGCTGCTGGCAGCTCCAGTTCTTGAGAAGTAGGGAAGGGGAGGAGACAAAAGGAGGAGGGAAGAGAAGGGATGGGAAGGGCAGAAGGGAAGGAGAATCCCAAGAGGGGGGGAGGCTACTGCCCCCCCCCCCCTGGAAGGATGGGGGGGGGGCAGCAGCACTAATGAACGAGAGTACTAGTTGGATGTGTCGCTTGTTTTTCTTTCTGGGGGAGTTCTGCCATGTTCAGACATAGGTCGCACTTTTCACCAGATTGTGGTCCGTTTTGTTTCGCCTATTTTTCTGGGTGACTCCCCAGTCGATGGCAATTACAACATACTTTAAATTTAAAGTGCTCATAGGTCATTGCTCCATGTGCCTCTCTGAGGGGGCCAGGTTCTGGCTCGGGGTCCCCAGGTAGGCATAAGGGGCCAGATTCACGAAGCAGTTACGCAAGTACTTACAAATATGTACACCTTTCCTCAATCTTTGACGGCTTTGGTTACATTTATTAAACAGTTTACAAGCATGAAAACTTCCCAATCAACTGTTGTTATTGTTATAAACAGCCTCCTGGTGTTTCGGAGCTCATTTACTGTTTAATAATTGTAAACAAAGCCACCAAAGATTGAGAAAAGATGGACAGGTTCAGTAAGAGCTTGCGTAACTGCTGCGTGAATCTGGCCCAAGGAGCTACTGTGACTGATGACCCCAAACTAATATAGCACATCAGTTCAGATAGCTTCAGGGAGTCATCGAGGCTCCACACAGAAAAAGGCTCGTTTCCACTGTAGGTCATAGAGAGAAAAATTGAGGGCTTTTTCTAACAGCGATTTCAGTAAAGTCATATTTGCCTAAGCTTTTGACTGCCATAGGCATGGTAAACACTTCAGTAAGTAGACTAACCTGGGGAAGGACAGACAGCTGGTGATGAGGTAAAGTGTGTTGTGAGCATCAATACCCTCAATACTCCCATCCATCATCTTCAAGGTCAGCAATTTTCTTATCAAGGATCTCATCGATGGCCTTGAATCCCAGGCCACCTTGGAGTGTGCCGTCTTCAGATTTGGTTATATGGATATCAGGCAAAATATCTTTTATTCGATCTATGATGCGCTAGTTGGAACATGTAATCTCACACTTACAAAAGTTCATATAACTCTTTTGTAATGTGAACTCTTTTAGAGTTCATATAACAAAAGGAGAAGAGTTTAAAAGTATCCCGGGATGAAATAATCTATTTTTATCTTTATAACTTGCATTGTCAACTTCAAAATATAACAATTAATAGTTATGTTTGCCTCCTCTTTGCCCTTCAAAATTTTCATGAGAGTAATCTTGCCGTAGCTTGACAATGCTAGGGGTAGGGGGTCAACATTCCACGAAGCACTGGCCCTATGCCTAGTAGGTACCAGATACTAATGCTTTTACTGCAGTTAGTATATACAGACAGAAATGATACAAAGCTCTATGGATAAAAGAATAACTTTGAAGTTAATTTAACACTTGCCGCATTACACTAGAGTCAGTTAAAATGATAAACTTTTACTAAATTTTTATTAAATTCTTAACAACCCAGTATAAATTTAGAGAAATTTACAGATAGTTTGGATTACAATATAATAATGCAGAGGCAATTTACAAGTGCTGAAGCTACTGTACATATGTGGGTTACATGTGGTATCCCATCACATATCTGACACAATTAGCTGAATTTCAAGGGAATACTTGTGATTAGTAAAAACTTCATTTTAATTTCTCAAATATAAGCAATTGAGAAGTACAGTATTCATATTAACACACATTGATGGGCGGGTCAAAGGCAAAACCTTTAGTAGCCTCTATTACCCACCTACAACAAAAGGTGAAGAAGATAATTTCACCTAATATTTCCTTTTATAAACAAGATGCATAATGACCAAGCAGCAATTTGTTTAAAATCAATTTAATTCATTGCAATAATCTATAAATGTCAACCTTGGTCACACACTCTCCCATCTGTCTGTGTCTTGTTTATCTACATGACACACGAGTCAAAAATGCTTCTGCATGATGACCAAACCACACACCAGACGATGGAAAAATAAAATGTTTCGGTCTGTCCTGGACCATTATCATGTCGTGTGAGAGAGAATGGTCCAGGTTATATCTTGGGATATCTAGTTCTCTTGAGGTTATCTTGAGATGATTTCGGGGCTTTAGTGTCTCCGTGGCCCGGTCCTCGACCAGGCCTCCACCCCCAGGAAGCAGCCCGTGACAGCTGACTAACACCCAGGTACCTATTTTACTGCTAGGTAACAGGGGCATAGGGTGAAAGAAACTCTGCCCATTGTTTCTCGCCGAACGCCCGGGGATTGAACTCGGGACCACAGGATCACAAGTCCAGCGTGCTGTCCGCTCGGCCGACCGGCTCCTCCCAGGAGGGATCGAAACGTCGCAGTTTCTCCATCTTGTGTCGTGTGGTTTGGTCATCATATCTTCAGTCATGTTGTTATGACTCGTCGTCTGCGAATGCAACTACAATACATAATACTGACGTGTTGATACTTGTGTAGATTAACGTATCGAAACCATTCTCGAAAGCTTTGTACCATGCACAAGTCTTTTATTGCATCTTGAGAAGCAAAAAAATCTTACAAGCATTTGTATCAATTGTCTCAAATATTAATATCACCATATATATTTCCCAGCTTTATTTGATTTAATGCACATCCATAGGCATACATTTTAATCTATATTGCAAGAAAATGTACAAATTCAATATTTAAATAGTCATATACCATGCATTAATACACACAATGAATTTGTTGGCTTAGATTGACCCCAAATAATTGACTTTAATTACTTTAAGAAATCCACCCTTCCAGGGATTATAATGTTCCGCAGTTATATTAATGAAGTATTAAACACTCTTTATTTATTTTGACCACTAGGTGTCAAAATACAACAAACTTGTCAAAACAATAATAATGATCTTAGCAAGACATAGACACAAATGTATTCTGTGTGTGTTAACACACTTAACACACACAGGTAAGGTTATAAATGAGTGGAAGGATTCAAGACAACAATTCCATTATCTCTACATTTTTCCCGTATATAGTGTGATTTGAGTACACACATACACACACACACACTCCAAAATGCAAATACAAAACTTAAATGGCTATTAGTGGCTAAAATTATAACCCAGGAATAATGATGTCAATCATAGAACATCTATCAATCATGTGTCAAAAATAATCTTAAAGGCACTTTAACATGATACCTTAACAATGAATGGGATAAGGCTGTCTAAACTCTATTAAATCCCCTTGACATAAGTGCATTCAAAATCAATTTATCATTCTATTTGCAGCAATATATCAATATATATGTGCATGCATGCATGCATGCATACACACTATCAATGATAATCAGCAGGGGCAACTGACGGAACATCAGACCATAACGATCTTATCTGCTCTTGAATCACAATATTAATAGACAAATGAGATGCCAATATCATGATGACAATGCCTCAACTGCGACTCAAATAAAACACCCGCAACAAAGTGTGTGGATAACCTCTGATGTACAGTTTCTCCAAGTTAGGATAACCTCTGATGTACAGTTTCTCCAAGTTAGGATAACCTCTGATGCACAGTTTCTCCAAGTTAGGATAACCTCTGATGTACAGTTTCTCCAAGTTAGGATAACCTCTGATGCACAGTTTCTCCAAGTTAGGATAACCTCTGATGTACAGTTTCTCCAAGTTAGGATAACCTCTGATGCACAGTTTCTCCAAGTTAGGATAACCTCTGATGTACAGTTTCTCCAAGTTAGGATAACCTCTGATGCACAGTTTCTCCAAGTTAGGATAACCTCTGATGCACAGTTTCTCCAAGTTAGGATAACCTCTGATGCACAGTTTCTCCAAGTTATGTTTTATACTGCTAAAACACTTGTATATCTACCACTGAAGCTTTGTCTGAGTGTGCTCTGCATTGGGTAACACCTTTCACAGCTCAGTACAGCACCATACATGCAAACTTAATTATTGCTGTATACCTGAGAGGGTATACCAAGAACCATTTTATTCTCTAATAATGAAAGAGACAAGAGGCAACTACTCAATACGCACACGTATCATTTCCCCGCCTCTCTGACGGCAGGAACTCACAGTGAGGGACTGTCCACACGCACTATCACAGCAGCCTCATAGTGCCATTCCATACAGCGAGGAAAGTAGACAAATAAATAATATTTTGAAACAGACATTAAGAATTTTATTAACTTTATTGTTTTTCAAATTCACATAAATTTTAAAAGTTGTCCTCTAGTTCAAACCCACACACAGTATAGAGAGTTGTATGACTAGCTGAATAAGATCAAATTAAACTATGAATAACAATTATCCCAAAACCAAGCTACTTGTATTAAACCATACATAATAGACTTGACAGGTGACTGTCGCAAGCGTGAGAGGGAGGCGAGAACGCGAGCTGACAAGCTATACAGCTTAGTCAACCATGTGATACTGCAACATTCAACTTCAGGACATTACTTCCAAAATTAACAATGAATTCTACTGCCAATCTTAATCAATTATAGAAGGGAAAGGAATGTATGCAGGTTGCCAAAGCTACTAACAACACTGCCTTTTATCCCCTAGTGATAATGCTGATTATAAAGAAATTAATTCTGGATGGAGATTAATTTCTTGCATGCCTCCCTCCCACCCACATGGAGTCACATATGACTAATTGCTTGGAGGTTGCTAAGTTTTTATAAATTTATATCTACTCATTTCTTAAGATTTGTGCAAGTATGGAAGGCATCTTAATCGAAGACTATTTAAAGGTGCAACGAAGCAAAAGCATGTAGAGTATATGCTGCAGTTCTAATCTCAAGACAGGGTGAAATTGTTTGGACAAAACTCCCTTACTCTGTGTTACCAAGCTCCTCTACTTCGTCATCATCACACCCAGCTCCTTTATACCGAGACTGTCGCATCAAGCACCTTTCCTCCTCCATCACCACACTAAGCTCCATTACCCCCATCATCAACACCCCAAGCAGAAGCTGATGGCCTGCATGTAAGCTGATTGGCAGATCATGTTTCAAGGACAAAATAATATTCATTACTGTAATTAGTTTTGAAAATGAGCCAAAGCAAAAATCAGCTCTGAACCCTTCCAATGTTAGTGTCAAACATGTGTATAAGTTTAATTACAAATAAAAGCCTTAAAGGTATGCCGGTAGGAAATTGTCTAACACCACCACTCATATAATCACATAACCATGCGTATCATCATGCAACCATGCATATAATCACACAACCATGCATATAAACACGCAACCATGCATATAATCACACAACCATGTGTATAATCACACAACCATGTGTATAATTATGTAACCATGCATATAATCATGCCAGCATCCATATAATGAAGTCACATACAAATTCAATAGGCCTTTACACCCAATACAGCTTCCAGGGTAAACAATTACTTGTCACTGTACTGTTACCACATCACAAATGCTCTACTGAGAGTTCATGTTCTCCCTTATTAGGCTAGTCGGCCCAGAACAATGTCAATTACCATATTTTCAATGCAACTTTTGTTCACCTTTCAATGATTACACATTTTTTCCTCTTTAATATTAACTTCTTCTATCACAATAATTTTTCCATTACTTTCACATATATTTTGTTTGGTATTTACAGTGTCTAGCAAGCCTTCTGTGATGGTGGACTCTGCCACTGAAGTAAAGTCGTCTAGCCTAATAACTTCCACTGTGTCACCAACGTTCTCGTCCCCACCTCCTGCTGCACCACTTGCTACTGCCAACTGCTGAAAAGAAGCAAATTATAGTTACAGTACATACAGTACTCATCATAAGTATGCGTTGCCCTGATTGAGGAGCCGCAAACTTATGAAAAAAAACCCAGCTTGAATGTACAGTAATGAAATGCCATAGCCTGGCACCAGAACCAGGCCCCCCTTAGACAGGCATGAGGAGCAATGGCCTATAGAAACCCCAGTGTGGTTGGAAGCATTCTATGTCTGCCATCAACCGGGTCAAGCACCTAGAAAGGTAGATGCCCCAAAACAAACCTGGTTAAAATATTGCTACTGACAGCCGAACTGTTGGACAGAACTTCCCCAACGAAAAGCGAGCCTGATGTCAACCGTCACCACACCGCCATCTGCGCACCTTCCCACTCCCAGGGAGGGGGAAGTGGGGAGCCCCAGACCCCCGCGCCGGCTATCCAAACCCCTTGTTCTGAGGCTGGATGTCAAAACACACACACACAAAAAAAAACGCCGACCGGAGAGAGGGAGGGTTGCTGGGAAACCTCGGGTCTCACCCAGAAAATGCTGTTTCATCACATTCAAAGCTGGTTTTCTGGGGAAAGCTCCGTTGGCTCCCCAGAGCTACTTACCCAAAGACAAAACAAGAGGGACTTACCTGGGAGGCGGTCGCCACTCGCTCCTCAATTCGAAGTTGAGACAACTGGCTGCAACCGCCAACCCAGTGCGCCACATGCCTGACTAGGGCCAGGAACATTGACTAGGTAGCAAGTGGCCAGGATCCTTTCGACCTCCAAAAACCCCGTGCCTGAATGTCAGCCCAAGACATGTTACCGAAGATGGCAGCCAAAGTAGCAAACTTACGAACGTCATGGGCATGAGGATAGACTGCAGACTGGTTGGACTGAATAACCCTGCAGACGATCTGGGAGACCTGAACCATGGAATAGGGAAGAAGGGAAATTAGAAAAAAACCAGCGTTGAATGTAATGAAACGCCATTTTCTGGGTGAGCCCCGGAGGCTCCCTGGAGCTTATCGGGCTAATGTGTGTTATGTTAGACCGGGACATTAGCTATGGAGTTCAGACCTACCAGGGACCAGCGCCAGAACCTGGCCCCTTCAGAGAGGTTTCAGGGAGCAATGGCCCTGGAAAACCCCATATGGTTGGGGGTTTTCCTTATCTGCCATCGACCGGGGTTAGGCACCCAGAAAGGTAGGCGTAACAAAACAAACCCCACATGGTAAAAAACTACAACAAAAACCGAACAGAGAGGTAGAAAACTCCCTACAATCCCAAGGAAAACAATCAAACAATCAATTTACTGCCGCGCCGGTCGTCCGCGCAGCCCTCCCCTCCCCGGGAGGTGGAGGGGGGGGGGCCCCGGACCTCACCGCGCCGGCTGCCGTCAGTTCGGAAACTAGGCTTCAACCAACGCGAAAAAACCCCGCCGACCGGATGGGAGGGAGGGTAACCAGGGAGCCTCCGGGGCTCACCCAGAAAATGGCGTTTCATTACATTCAACGCTGGTTTTCTGGGGGGAGCCCCTACGGCTCCCTGGAGCTACATACCCAAAGAGAAGGAAAAATGGGACTTACCCGGGAGGCGGTGGCCACAAACTCCTCAACTCGAAGTCGAGACAACTGGCTGCAACCTGCGACCCAAAGCAACACAAGAACGACGAGGAGCAGGGACATTCACCAAATAACGGGCGGCCAGGACCCTGTTCGACTTCCAAAATCCACGCGCCCGAATATGAGCCCAAGACATATTACCAAACACGGCAGCCAAAGCCGCAAACTTCCTAACATCATGGGCGCGAGGATAGACCGCAGGCTGGCTAGATTTAATAACCCTGCGGACAACCTGGGAGACCCGAGCCCTGGAACAGGGAACGAGGGAAACCGGATCAACCCAAAGCGCATCCCCAGCCACTCCGGCCGAAGCGCGCAGGTAACGGCGAAGTGCAGCAACAGGACACAACACATGATGCACCCCCGGCCGAACCAACCAAGCATCAATGACCCACGGACCCCTCCGGAAAGCAGCCGTCTCGTTCTTTGCCAGAAAGGACGGAGAAGGCTGCAAACGGACAAACCTACCCCCAGGACCAAAAGAGCAGTAACCCCTGCGCCGGAGGAGAGCATGAAGCTCCCCTACCCGGCCCCCAGAGGCCAATGCCAACAAAAACAAAGCCTTGGAAAAACAATCAGGAACCGAAGGGGCCACCACAAACCGAGGAGAGGAAAGATAGGAGAGCACCCTGTCCAAGGACCAGGACGGCTCAGGCGGCGCATGAGCAGGCCGGAGGTGAAACATAGCACGGGAAAGCTTACGAAACGGGGCGGATGTGACGTCCACCCCGAAAGCGAGCTGGAGCGGCTCCGCCAGCGCCGCACGATACGAGGCGACAGTATTAGGCATCAAATGACGGTCCTGAAAAAGCCAAGTAAGGAAGGACAAAACAACCCGATCCGAGAGAAAAGACAACCTACGAAGAGCCAGAAAATGGCGAAAGGAACGCCAGGAAACTTCATACTGTCGCCTAGACGAAGCTCTCAGGTGGGACACCATCAAAGAAGCCACCTGATCACCATAGAAATGGTGATACACCCGCGTCAAAAAGACCAGACGCGAAGAGCAGAGGAGAAGGTCGAACCAGCCCCGTACCGGATCGGACCGACCTGCTGAAAGAGGCGGAGCCGCGGGAAACGTCCCGGGTTCGGGCACCGAGCCAGAAGCACCGGAAACCAAGGCTGGGCCGGCCACCAAGGGGCCACGAGGACTACTCTCCCCGGGAATGTCTCTAACCGAACCAGAACCCGAAGCAACAGCTGGACCGGAGGAAAAAGGTACAGGTAACCCCACCTCGACCAGTCCTGCCGAAAAGCATCCACCGCGAACGCCTCGCAGTCGGGGAAGGGCGTCACATATAGAGGGAGACGCCGGGACCACGCCGACGCGAAGAGGTCCACATCTGGGAGACCGTACGTCTGGCAGATCCAACGAAACGAGTCGTCGTCGACCGTCCATTCCGTGGACAGGGGAAGGAAGCGAGACAGACCGTCCGCCAGAACGTTGGACACTCCCCGGACGTGAACCGCACGGAGAGCCAAACCCCGAGAATCCAGCAGACGAACCACTCGAAGGGACCAACCCCAAAGAGCCAAGGACCGAAGAGAACCCCCGCGGTTCAGGCAATGAACCACCGGAGAACAGTCCGAATGGAGGCGAATGGTCGATCCCCGAGCGACCCGAACCCTCCGAAGCGCGAACCAGACAGCCGCGAACTCCCGAACCGTGCTGTGAGCCCGATGGAAGGACGGACCCCACCGACCCTGGCCTGCCTGGTGAGCACTGGTCACAAAGCCCCAGCCGAGAGACGACGCGTCCGTGAACACATCGAGCGAGGGCTCGGGAAGGCGCCAAGGCACCGAACCCCGAAAAATCCGAAGAGGAAGACGGTGACGCAGCAACCGACATAAGACCCCCGGAGGGCGAACCCAACGATCGCGAGAGAGGCGGAAAGGACGTCCCCGAAGGAACCAAAACAGACGCCGAAGCCAAACCCGACCCGGCGGGTAGACTAGCATGGCGAAGTTCAGACTCCCGCACAACCGCTCGAGCAACCGCCGAGTGACCCGGGACCCTCTCAGAAACAGCAAACGGCGGTCCCGCAGCCGTCGCAACGCCACCGGAGGTAGAGACAAGGAAGCGGTCCGAGAATCCCAAACAAGACCCAGCCAGGTCCGAACCTGGGACGGAACCAGATGGGACTTCCTCCAGTTCACCAGGAACCCGAACCTGGCGAGCTGGGAAAGAACCAAATCCCTGGCGAGCAGACAAGCTGACCGACTGGGAGCCCACACCAGCCAGTCGTCGAGGTAGGCCAAAACCCGAATCCCGAGAAGACGCAGACGGGTCACCACAACTCGGGTCAGACGCGTGAAAACGCGAGGTGCCAGATTCAGGCCAAAAGGTAGGCATCGAAAACGGTAAGCGTGACGCCCTACCACGAAGCCTAACCAGTCCCTGAACCCCGGATGAATAGGAACGTGCCAATACGCGTCCTTTAGGTCCAGGGACACCATCCAGGCACCCGGCTCCAACAGAAGCCGGACCTGAGACAGAGTAGTCATCCGAAAGGAGGGGCAAGGAATCCAGGGGTTCAGACGGGACAAGTCCAGAATGAACCTCAGATCCGCACAGTCCCGTTTCGGCACTGGAAACAGGCGGGAAACCCACCTGAGGGACGTAGTCGGTTCGACCACGCCCAAGCGCACCCACTCCAAGATGACTTGACGAAGCGCAGGAGAAGAGACCTGCCCTGTTAGCCCCGAACCCCCCAAAGGAGGACGAGTCGCCCAACGCCACCGCAGGCCGGATGACACGACCGAAAAGGCCCACAAATCGTGGGACCAAGCGTGGGCAAACAGAGCGAGCCTCCCCCCCATCGCCCCGTCAACGGGGCAAACTGCGAAAGGGCCGACGCCCCGCACGAGAACCCAACCGTCGAACAGGGCGAACACTGCGCCGCCCAGACGACGCTGGCCCCAAAGGGAACAACGGCTCAGAAACCGGCACCAAAGGCCCACCTCGACCAGCGGAAACCGAAACCCTGGCACGACCCCTCCGAAACTGCCGAGAACGACTGCTCCGGAGAATCAACAAGTCCGCCATAGGACGACAACTAGCCGAAGCCGCATGCAGAAACTGGGACAACCGCAGACTCTGCAAACAGCAACGGACAAAAAGGAGACGAAAACCTAAGAGCCAGGGCCCAAGCGGAATCCAAAGAGAGGGCGAGCACAGCCTGACGGCACGCGAGGCGAGAAGCAAAAAACAGAGACACCGCTTCCTTCAGGATGGGCGCAAAGAGCTTCAACAGTGCAGCCGACGCCCTAGCTGCCGAAGAAAGCGCCCCGGACGAAGGCCCTTCAGCCAACGCTCCCACATCCTCCTCGAGCCAAGTAGAAGAGAGCTCGAGAAGGGAAAAGAAACGCAAGACCGAAGCCAAATGCCCACGGGAGCGCAACTCCTCCGCAACCAATGAAGCCGAAAGCTGAGGAACCTGCACGTGAAGCTGGAAAAGGCCAACATCCCGAGAAAGCACAGGAGCGAATAAGCACGCATTAAGGTGCTCAAACTCGCCCCCCAGGTAAACCTGCATAAAAGTAGCAGTCTCGCGCCAATCAAGCGTGCGGGTCCGACAGAACCCATGCCACGCCCCCAACGAAAAGAAAGGGCAGTCTGCTAGCCAGGAAGACCCCGGAACCTCCAAACGTACCCAAAAACGGGAAGAAGAACCGAACTCAAACGAGGACGGATCCATTGGGGAGGCATAACCCGGGTCTCGCAAGAGGTATGCAGCAAGAGCTTCCCGAGCCACCTTCGCAGAGAGACGGGAAGTAGCAAACCCCTGTAAAGACGGAGCCGAGGTACCCAAAGGCGCCCGGAACCGAACACGGGGAGGAGCCGAACCCAAATCATACTCATACAGGGAGGGAGGATAAGAAAACCCCTCCCCCTGCAACAATAAACCCCGTGGGGAAGGCAAAAGCACCCAAGCGGGGTCACAGGGGGCCCAAGGCCCCCAGGCCGACTCCTCCCCAGCCCCAGGATCCCTTACGTCGGGACCCGGGGCAGAGCCGTCCTCCAAACCCTCTACCCCTGAAGAAAAGGTAGAGTCCAAGGGAAAGGCAGACAAGGGGGCCTGCTGGTGGGACCCAGAAGCCTCGGCAGGAGGAACCGGCTCAAATGCCTCCGTCCCCGACCCGGATGGGGCAGCCCCCGAAGCAGCCCGAGTCTCTCCACCAACTAAATCCTGTGCCAAAGCCGAAAGCCGCATACGTTTCGGAGCCGGACACAGGGGGGGTGGTGCAGGAAGAACCACAGGGGAAGGACCAGAGGGCGTAGGAGTCAAAGCCATAGCAATCAACGCCCCCAGGTCAGGGTCCCTAAAGCCAAAACGGGGCAGCCTCGGGGCATCCAGGTGGGAAACCAATCTAGCGCGTTGCAATAACCTAAATCTAACATGCAACGCTGATGCTGCCTGTACTCTAATAGGAACATCCTCAGAGTAAAACCTGAGCACAAGCAGAGAACAGGACTCGCAAGACTCCGGGTCAAAGGTGTCATTGACCCAACAGGCAGCATGACGGAGGCAAAACAGGTGACTGTCACCCTGAGACAAGGGCACACTGCAACCTTCAAACCCGCACAAGGCAGGCTGGAACTCGGGAGACGCCTCCATGGGTCCCCGAGCCCCGACAGGGGTTTCCAGGGCCCGTAGGGTAGCAACTACGGGAAGCCCGGGCAAGGTGTTGCTAACCGGTTAAGAAACCCAAACAAAACACGGGTAAATGATAATACTGAAAGCCCCTGGGACGTGTACAAGCACGGGGGCCTAGCAGAGGACCACCAAAACAATACCAGGGGAACTATGGGCCCACGAGGCAGCACCTCCACCAGGCAACCAAAAACAAAACAAAAGAAAAACCCCGCAAAAGTACACCGTCCCCAGAGCAACAGGAACCGGTCGCCGCTTAGGTGGCAGGCCGCGCAACACCTTGACGCCCTAACCAGCACAAAACCACTCCCTACCCAAGGCCAAACAAGGGCCCCAAGCCCCAGCTGGCCCCAAGGGCGAGGCAAATGCCGAGCAGCAAAAACCTCTACGGGAGCGGTTCCCGAACGCCCCAGAGAAGATAACCCTGACACGCAAGGGCAGTACTCACAGGGCGCCTAGGGAAGGAAGCCCTAGACGCATGCAGCCCCGGCACTGATGAGGTACTCCTGGCCACCGCACACCACAACAACAGCAGAGAACGCCACACGAGGCAAACACCGCCAAGGAATTTGAGGCCAGAGAAGCGTCTATCCCGGTTGACACTAGCTTGCGAACTGACGGCAGCCGGCGCGGTGAGGTCCGGGGGCCCCCCCCCTCCCCCTCCCGGGGAGGGGAGGGCTGCGCGGACGACCGGCGCGGCAGTAAATTGATTGTTTGATTGTTTTCCTTGGGATTGTAGGGAGTTTTCTACCTCTCTGTTCGGTTTTTGTTGTAGTTTTTTACCATGTGGGGTTTGTTTTGTTACGCCTACCTTTCTGGGTGCCTAACCCCGGTCGATGGCAGATAAGGAAAACCCCCAACCATATGGGGTTTTCCAGGGCCATTGCTCCCTGAAACCTCTCTGAAGGGGCCAGGTTCTGGCGCTGGTCCCTGGTAGGTCTGAACTCCATAGCTAATGTCCCGGTCTAACATAACACACATTAGCCCGATAAGCTCCAGGGAGCCGTAGGGGCTCCCCCCAGAAAAGGGGGTCAACTCAATGCGCATGCCGGTCACCGAGGCTGTGGCACGCAGGTAACAGCAAAGAGCCACAACCGGACACAACACATGATGCACCCGCGGCCAAACCAATCAAGCATGAACAACCCAAGGACACCTGTAGAAAGTAGCAGTCTCATTTTTCGCCAGAAGAGAAGGAGACGGCTGCAACCAAACAATCCTACCACCAGGCCCAAAGGAGCTGAAACTGCTGCACCAGAAGAGAGCATGAAGCTCCCCAACCCGACCCAAAGAGGCCAATGCCAACAGGAAAAGAGCCTTTGCAAAACAATCTTGAACCAAAGGGGCCACAACAAACCAAGGAGAAGAGAGAAGGGAGAAAAGAGAACACCTGATCCAATGACCAGGACGGCTCAGGCCACACATGAGCAGGCTGGAGGTGAAACACTGCATGAGACAGCTTGCAAAATGGCACAGAAGTAACATCTACCCCAAACACAAGCTGAAGCAGCTCTGTCTTATCTTGAGGTTATCTTGAGATGATTTCGGGGCTTTTTAGTGTCCCCGTGGCCCGGTCCTCGACCAGGCCTCCACCCCAAGGAAGCAGCCCGTGACAGCTGACTAACATCCAGGTACCTATTTTACTGCTAGGTAACAGGGGGCATAGGGTGAAAGAAACTCTGCCCATTGTTTCTCGCCGGCGCCTGGGATCGAACCCAGAACCACAGGATCACAAGTCCAACGTGCTGTCCGCTCGGCCGACCGGCTCCCAGCTGTCAGTGCCGCATGATACGAGGTGACAGTATTCGGCATAAGATGACAGTCCTGAAACAACCAAGATAGGAAGGACAAGACAACCCAATCCGAAACAGAAGAAAACTTATGAAGAGACAAGAAATAAAGAAATGGCCTCCAGGAAACTTCATGCTGCTGTTGAGACGAGACACACAGGTGGGACACCGCTAATGAAGACACCTGCTTACCTAGACCCCTCATGTTTGGACACCGAGCAAGCAGCACTTGAAACTAAGGCTGGGCCGGCCACCAAGGGGCCAAGAAGACTACTCTCCCTTGGTAAGTCTCCAAGCAGGCTAGGACCGGGAGCAACAGTGGAACTGGGGTAAGGTTCCACTGTTGACCTCAAGAGAGGTCTTGAGGTTACCTTGAGGTGTTTTAGGGGCTTAGCGTCCCTGCGGCCCAGTCGTCGACCAGGCCTCCTCTTTGCTGGACTGGTCAACCAGGCTGTTGAATGCAGCTGCTCGCAGCCTGACGTATGAATCACAGCCTGGTTGATCAGGTATCCTTTGGAGGTGCTTATCCAGTTCTCTCTTGAACACTGTGAGGGGTCGGCCAGATATGCCCCTTAAGTGTAGTGGAAGCGTGTTGAACAGTCTCGGGCTTCTGATGTTGATAGAGTTCTCTCTCAGAGTACCTGTTGCACCTCTGCTTTTCAACGGGGGTATTCTGCACATCCTGCTATGCCTTCTGGTCGCGTGTGAAGTTTATTTCTGTGTGCAGGTTTGGGACCAGCCCCTCTACTATTTTCCTCGTGTAAATTATTATGTATCTCTCCCGCCTGCGCTCAAGAGAATACAGATTTAAGCATTTTAGTCGGTTCCAACAGTTTAGACATTTTACCGAGTGGATTCTAGCAGGAAAGGATCTCTGCATGTTCTCCAGGTCAGCAATTTCTCCAGCTTTGAAAGAGACTGTCATTGTGCAGCAGTACTCCACTCTAGAGAGCGCTAGCGTCTTGAAGAGTATCATCATCGGTATAGCATCTCTAGTGTGAAAAGTTCTTGTTATCCAACCTGTCATTTTTCTTGCAGCTGTGACGGCAACTTTATTGTGTTCTTAAAGGTAAGGTCTTCCGACATGAGTACACCCAGATCCTTTACATTGCCTTTTTTGTTCTGTTATGATTTGACTGCATTTTGTACATGGTTTCTGCATTTATATTTTCATTTTTTCCATAGTGCAAGAGGTGGAACTTATCTTCATTAAAAACCATATTATTTTCTGTAGCCCACTGAAAGACCTGATTTACATCTGATTGGACTCTATGTTGTCTGATATGAGGATGAGAAAAAGTACTGGAGCAAGCACAGTACCCTGGGGGACTGAGCTCTTCACGGTTGATGGTCCAGATTTTATTTTGTTGACTATTACACACTGGGTTCTATTAGTCAGGAAACTGTAGATCCATCTGCCTATTTTTCCGGTAATTTCTTTTGCACGCATTTTGTGTGCAATAACACCATGGTCACATTTGTCGAAGGCTTTTACGAAATCTGTGTAAATTACCTCAGCGTTTTGCTTGTCTTCCGTGGCATCTAAGGCCATGTCACAGTACTCACCTAGTTGTGCTTGCGGGGGTTGAGCTCCCGCCTATCAACTGTCAATCAACTGGTGTACAGATTCCTGAGCCTGCTGGGCTCTATCCCAGTAGAGCCCAGTATATAGTGGTCCAGCAACTGTGATAGGCAAGAGCACCCTTTTCTGAACCCATGTTGTCCAGGGTTATGGAGATGCTGTGATTCCATGTGTTTTGTGATCTTATTTCTAAGCACTCTCTCAAAGATTTTTATGATGTGTGGTGTTAGTGCTATTGATCTGTAATATTTTGCCTCTGCCTTATTTCCTCCTTTATGGAGTAGTGCTATGTCTGCTGTTTTTAGTATGTCAGGGATAACGCCTCAAAAGAATGTGAAGGGCTTGCGATAGTGGTTTTTTACAGTTCTTGATGAATGTGGAGCTCCAGGAATCTGGGCCCAGTGTAGAGTGCATAGGCATACTGTCTATGGCTTCTTCAAAGTCCAGTAGGGATAGGTTATCTAGAGGTTATCTTGAGATGATTTCGGGGCTTAGCATCCCCGCGGCCCGGTCCTCGACCAGGCCTCCTTTTTTGTTATACAGCCCCAGGAGGCAGCCCATAGCAGCTGTCTAACTCCCAGGTACCTATTTACTGCTAGGTAAGAGGGGCATCAGGGTGAAAAAACAATTTGCCAATTTGTCTCCGCCTTCACTGGGGATCGAACTCAGGACTACGAATCTGAAGAGCTGTCCACCCAGCTGTCAGGCGCCCTTAGGGTGATATATGGTTTGATGTTGACATCACATCCATGAAAAATTCATTTGGGTTATCAATCTTTAACCACTTAACTGCGCCAACCGAGTATTCTCGATCGACAGGAAACTGCGCCAACCGAGAAAACTCTTTTTGATTTTTTGGTACCAATTCTAAATGTGTACGAGGTTGGTTGTGTATGAAATGGACTCTTAGGACCTCCAGTGAGAGGCAGCCATCTTGGAAAAAAATCCCAGAATGCCCTAGGGCTGCTGGCTGGGTTAGTACTGAGTGAGCAACCATGGGTGGCGTACGCGCCTCTGGCTCCCAAACACCTGTCCGACGCGGTGTTGAAAGATAAAGCTCTGTCGGTGAAATTCAAACCTTATTGTTTGAAGAACATAAGGGTCATAATATTGGTGAAGCTAGGCGCAATAAGGACCTAACACAAAGGTAGGATGCAAGTGATACAGCACCTATGAGGACGCAACCCGTCCTCTTAAAAATAACGTCACTTTTCGCTCGTATGCGCGCTATGGCCAAATTTGGATGAAATTTGAAATGAAATCGACTCACAAAAGTGACGTTCTGTTCCGTTTTCTATTTGAATCGTCCAGCGTACGCGCAGAGGTTATAAGAGGACACTTAAAATTAAAGTTTTTCATAACATTTTGAAACTTTATGAGAATTTCCTGCCCACCTAACCTATCAGAGGACATTTAACTTACTGTTGTTGAAAAAAAAAATCCCAAATTTATTTTAATTTTTTTTTCATTTTCAAATTACGTCCAAATTCGGCCATATGGGCAAACGGCCGAAAGTGAAGTTCTTTTTAAGAGGACAGGTTGGAGGACAATACAGCGAGCGTATCCAGTTGTAGCTCTGAGCGTCACCCTTGCAATCCTATGCTATCTCCAATTTATTTAGATGATACATAGATGAATCGTTTTCTGCGTTCAGTGATGATGCATCTGATACAAGTAGCATAGATGAACAGTGTTAGCGGCTTCCATGGTGGTGTTTTCCATATATATTTTTGAAGAATACCTGAATCTCTTCCTAACTGATGGCAACCAACTAGCGCAACCAACTAGCGCATTGCAACACGCGAGCTGCCTAGACCCGAAGAATGTCATCAACAGATAGGGTGACCGGAGCCATAAACAAGCAACAAGGCTTGCAGGACTCAAGGTCGAATGTGTCACCAACCCAACAGACAGCATGACGGAGGCAAAAACAATGAGTGTTGCCCTAAGACAAGGGGACAGAGCAACCCTCAAACTCGCACAAAGCGAGAGGGGGCGCAGGGGTCTCACCCAGTGAACCCGAGTTCCCCTCGGGCCCATAGACTGGGTCTGCTAAAGGTTATCCCGGGCAGGGTACTGCTAACCGGCGCCCCAAACTACCAAGCAAAATGCTAAAAGCTGAACTCACTGGACGTGTCCACTCACGAGGGCGAAGCAGGGAGTGCCACCACATAAACGACCCTAATATAAGGGGAAGGGTGAACACAAGGCAAACACCCCCCACCAGGCAAAAAGAAAAAGAAAAGAAAAACCTCGCAAGAAGACAACGTACCCGAAGAGAACAGAGCAGGCCGCTGTTAAGGTGAAAACTAGTTATGCAGTACCCAGTGCCCAACCAGTGCAATAACTACCACTTACCCCAAGGCAAACAAGAGTGGAAAACCCACCAACACTCAAGGCGGCCAATCGCCAAGCAGCGAGAGGCCAACAGAGGTAGACCCAAGGCGACTTGTGGAAGGTAACCCCAAGCCCCAAGGGCGGTACTTACAGGGCACTCAGGGAAAGTGACCCTAAGCACATATAGCCCAAGTACCTAAGAATATTACTCCCAGCTTACACGAACACCGTAAGAGCAGTACTGAAAACTAATATGTAGCAGCACTGAGAGAAGACTGCAGCTGGAGCCATATGACTATGCACGATACCGTCAGCCAAGGAACTATGGTGTGGATCACCGCTGCGAGGGTCTGGGGCTCCCCCTTCACCCTCCCGGGAAGGGAGGGAGATGCGCAGGCATGCGGCACGGCTCGTGTGACGTCATGCTGGTTTGCTCTAATTCTTTTGGGGAGTTCTGTCCACTCGCTTGACGATTTTCGTTGTTAACCAGAAGAGGGGTTTGTTTTGTGGCGCTTACCTTTCTGGGTGCCTGTCCTGGTCGATGGCAGGTGTAGAATGCTCCAAATCACATGTGTATTTCTATGGGCCATTGCTCCTTGTGCCTCTGTGAGAGGGCCAGGTTCTGGCTCGTGGTTCCCGATAGGCCTAGAACTCCACCCACATCGACTGATGCAAAATAGTTAGGATATCCATATTAGCCATGGATAGCTCCAGGGAGCCGTAGGGGCGCTCCCCAGAAAGAGCCCCGAAAAAACATCCAGAACCAAAAGGGCCACAACAAACCGAGGAGAAGAGAAAAGAGCACCCAATCCAAGAACCAGGACGGCTCAAGCAGCACAAGAACAGGCCGGAGGTGAATCACACCAGAGACGGCCCGCGAAGCGGTGCAGAGGCAACTCCAAAACCGAAGCAACCCGGAATGGCTCCGCTGGCACCGCACGAGACAAGGCAACAGTATGTTGCAAGATGACGGCCCTGAACCTCCACAAGAGAAGGACAAGACCACGCCAACAAAACACAGAGAACCTAAGAAGGGACAGAAAGAAAAAGGAAGGACCGCCAAAAAAACCCACACCGCCGCCAAGAAGAAGCACGCAGGTGGGACACTAGCAACAAAGTCACCTGACTACCAACAGATGGCGAGAGACTCGAGGCAGAACCGAACCAGCCCCGCTACGGACCGATCGAGCATAGAAAGAGGCGGAGCCGAGGGAAAATCTCGAATGCAATTACCGAGCAAGCAGAGCCGAAAACCCCAGCCGGCAAGGAAGGAGATGGAACGTCTACCGAACAGAAAACTCTCCAATGTCAGCGAGCTCGCCTGGAGAGCGGAGACTATGGATCTGATGCGAGACTCGAGAGAAGGGACACCGCAAGACCATGAAAATGCAACAGGCAGGGTAAACCAGGAACCCAAACCCGGCAAGCTGGGAAAGAACCAAATACAGGGGCGGTGCAAAAGCAGGGAACTGAACATGGACAAAGCCCAACCTAGCAGTAGGAGAGCCAAAAGACACATACAAAACACACAACAATGTGTAGAATAAAATGAGAAAAATCGGAAAAACGCAAGAAAAAGACCAGAAAAACAGCCCCGGCGGCTAGGGACAAAAGAGTAGAAGGAAGACAAGGAACGAGGAAGACAGGCAGCAAACGGGAACAAAAGGGACATGACCAACACACAGAAGACAGAAGAGAACTCCTTCTCTTTTTCTTCTTGACTCCTTCTCAGAAGTCTTCCACTCCCAGAAGACAACTTCTGGGAGACAAGAGGTAGAGGGGGACATGATCATCATATACAAGATTCCCATACACAGCTACAAGTGTAGATATGATAAGAGCCCAGTAGGCTCAGGAACCAGGACATTAGTTGATTGACAGGCAAGAGGCGGGACCAAAGAGCCAGAGGTCAATTAGGCTCAACAAGCACAACTAGGTAAGCACAGAGGCCAAGTAGATGTCAGGAGATTGACAATTGAGAGGCGGGACTAAAGAGCCAAAGCTCAACCCCCGCCAGCACAATTAGATAAGGACAACTAGGTGAGTACAGAGAATCCAATGTATATGGAAAGACTAAGTCAGGTGTAACACTGTAAAAGTGTTTGGTTTAGTTTATTTAAAATATATATAGTATATGAGTCAGAGACAAGGATTTGAGAAGGCGCCAGTTTGGTCGGCCTGAGACTCACACCTCTAAGCGTTAATGACCTCAAGTGACGGGAGGTCAGATCATGCGAATTTCACCTTGCTTCTGCTAATCTTATAATTGGAGCCTGGTAGCCTTCAAACATGCCGACGTTTAAGGAGTGGCTTGGTAGAGTGCCTGAGGCTATCTACTTGTGGGCGAAGTTAGTTACTAAGTTCCCCAATATATACTCGGAGAGCAGAGCATAGGGGAGGCATTAAGAAGACAGAAGACCACGCAGCTGAACAGAGGAGGACAACAGCAGAGACAGGCTGTCGGTCGGACGGGGGTGACGCTGCCTGACAGCTGCAGACTCCCCCCCCCCCCCCTCTATCCAGCTATAGGCAGACACTTGGTGAGTTGAACATTAAGGTGACTTGGTTGTGTTTACATATGTTGTGTGATGATCAGGGGCAGACAGTTGTAGGGTTCTCAAATTCTTGGATGATGACTCACTTTGAATATTTCTTGAACATTTGAATTGCTTAAAGTATGATACTTCATATGAAATATAATTATGAATTTATTATTTTAAATTGTCTTTAACTTTGTTCCCTAGAGCTTTGAGTTAAGGTGAGAAAGCCTCTGTGATTACTGGTTTCATGATATTAATGAGTACATGTTTGGAGTTGATACATGGTAATAACATCTTTTGAGAATATTGTAATACAAACAAGTTCCATTCCTTGTCTTGTATGTAATGATCATGAATGGATGGTGGCAGCATTTCTACTTCTACCCTTCTACCTCTTCTACTTCTCCTACTCACTTCCTACTTACTCGCTATTCTTATTTCCCCCACCCCCCGTTACACAGGCACCGCAAGGCGGGCAAGGAATGAGTGATCAAGACCATGAAAAATGGGGCCGTGACCCACCGTGTAACAAATAACAAGGAAGGCCCCAGGAAGAAGCACGCAAGGGCCAAACGAAACGCCACAACCAATCCCCAACACGCATCCTCAGTATCAAAACTACAGCAAAATGTCACCTCGTAACATCCCGATACAGTGTAACATATACCTCCTAACATGTACCACCACCATTGTGTACCTCGAAATATAGTGGAAGTGGGGTCCCTTGATGGACTCAAGCATGGGTTGGACATGTATATGAGTGGGACTGGGTGGGTATAAATAGGAGCTGCCTCGTATGGGTCAATAGGCCCTCTGCAGTCACCTTTGTCTTTATGTTCGTATCCAAAAACCACGAACCAGTGCCTGGCCAAAAGAGATGCCAGACCGCATAAACTCACCTGCAGAGCGTAGACACGAGTGTGTCATGACACATCGTAGCTGAGAAGAGTCCGGGAGCAACGCTAGTGGAATAAAATCAGAGTCGCACATGCAGGAGAAGAGTAGGGTTATCTTCTTGAGGTTATCTTGAGATGATTTCGGGGCTTTAAGTGTCCCCGCGGCCCGGTCCTCGACCAGGCCTCCACCCCCAGGAAGCAGCCCATGACAGCTGACTAACACCCAGGTACCTATTTTACTGCTAGGTAACAGGGGCATAGGGTGAAAGAAACTCTGCCCATTGTTTCTCGCCGGCGCCTGGGATCGAACCCAGGACCACAGGATCACAAGTCCAGCGTGCTGTCCGCTCGGCCGACCGGCTCCCTAGGGTAGAGGTGAATGCGGCACCCCACACCCGTACGCAGGGAAAACCAGGCGTCCTCCCCATAGTGGCAATCCAGAACACCCCCAGTATCTACAGGGCACGGACTGGAGAGATGAGAGGAGCGAGAAGCAAAGCACCCGAGAGAAATAAGGACGCGAAACATCAGCACTTGCGTACACCGTCCGTAACAAAAACTCCCACAGCGCATGCACAGGACGGATGAGGTCTGAACCACACAACCCGCCAACTAGGAGTATTGAAAGAAAATGAGCAGTGCTGAGACAGAGCACGGAGAGAAGATACAATTACAAAAGAACGAGACAGGACCGAAAACCAAGAAGAAGCTCAGAAGAGGACCAACGAGCCCTAGAAAGGACTGGAGGTAAGCCACACTGAAAGACGACAGACGTTCCAATAATACGGGAAGAAGTGAAAACCTTCCCGAACCTTTGAGAACACATAGAAGCAAGCACAAAACACGAAGGCTCATAAAGACACAATCGCGCCCAAGACCAAAAATCATGTAGAACCCCAAGAAAAGAGGAACATGACCCCGACATGACGGAGAAGTCCCGTCCCAGAGAAGAAGGGTGCACCCACTGACAAGACGGAACCGACGGACCCAAGGGACAAGGAACCGAACACGGGGAGGGGCCGCCACCCAACAACTCATACGGAGAGGAGGGATAGGAAAAAACCCCACTCCCTGTAACGCAAGCCCTGCTCAGAGGGTAGAAAAACCCCTGGGGGGGGGGGGTCCAACGGGGCCTGAGGCCCCCCAAGTCAGCCCCTCTCCAGCCCCGGGAACCCACACGGCTGGCCCCGGGAACCCACACGGCTGGCCCCGGGACCGAGCCGTCCCCCCAAAGCCTCACAAGAAAAAGCTGGGGCAGTTGGAAAAGTACTAAGGGAGGGAGTCCACTGGCAGACTCATACAACATGACTGGAGGAACAGACTCGAATGCCTTCGTCACTATCCCGGAAGGGGAATTCCCTGAGACCGCCAGACTCTCAAGACCATCGAAGCCCCACCCCGACCCCGAACCCACAGACGCTGAGGATCCGGATGCAAGGAGGCAGAGGGGGAAGGGGGACCAGACTAGACCACAACAGGGGAAAGACAAGGGGGCGCGGATGGAAACAAAACAGAAGCATCCAACACCCCAAAGCCTCGTCACAACCAAAAACAGGGCAGCCTCGGGACTTCCGGTGAGCAAACAACCTAGCGCATTGCCACCATCTGAATTCAACGTGCAACGCCCGTGCTGCCTGCACCCGCTTAGGCAACATAAAGACTAGGTAACTGAGTCACAAACAAGCAACAAAACTCGCAGGACTCCGGGCCAAAGGTACCACCGACCCCACAGGCAGCAGACAGAGGCAAAAACAGCGAAAGTCACCCCGAGACAAGGGGACAGAGCAACCCTCGAACTCGCACTAAGCGAGAGGGGAACTCCGGGGTCACATTCATCAGACCCACACGTCCCCGTGGGGATTCCCAGGGTCCTGAGATGGAACTCACGTTCTGGGAAGCCCAGGCATGGTACTGCTAGGCGGCCTCCAAGTCTACCAAACATCTTTTTAAGAACTGAACCCCCGGGATGTGTACACTCATGGGGACCTAGCAGGGGAACCACCGGAAGAAGGAAGAGAACTCAGTACACAGGGGGCAAGAACGAAGGCAGACCCCCACCAGGCACGCAAACAAAAAGAAAAAGAAAACCCCACAAGAGGACAGCGTGCCCAGATGGAACAGAGTCGGCCGCTATGACTGGTGAAAACAAGCTGCGTAGCACCCTGCGCCCCTACCAGTGCAAACTGCCCCCAACCCTAAGGCGAACAAGGGAGACAGAACACACTAGCACTCAAAGGGCGGCTGAAAACCAAGCAGTAAACAGCCTAGCGGAGGCAGAACACAAGGAACTTGTAGAAGGTGGCCCCAAGGGCAGTACTTACTGGTCACCTAGGGAAGGAAGCCCTGGGCGCATGCAGCTCGAGTAACGGATAATCACTCCCAGCTCAGGCACCACCTAAAAGACACACACCACACACATGGCACAGTACTGAAACAGCCACAGAAGCCAGAGCACACGACCATTGCCTATAGCATCAGCCTCATAACTGAGGGGTGGATAGCCGGCTTGGGGGTCTGGGGCTCCCCTTTCACCCTCCCGGGGAGGGGGAAGCTGCATAGACAGCGACGCGGCGACGTGTGACATCATGCTCGTGTCTTTTTGGGAAGTTCTATCCACTTGTTCAGCTTTTGGTAGCAATTTTTCACCAGAATAGGGGTTTGTTTTGGGACGCTTACCTTTCTGGGTGCCTGACCCGGTCAATGGCAGACATAGAATGCTTCCAACCACACAGGGGTTTCTATAGGCCATTGCTCCCCCGTGCCTCTCTGAGGGGGGCCAGGTTCTGGCTCGTGGTCCTCGGTAGGCCCACAGAACTCCATACACATGACATGCCAAAGTCTGACATTAGCATATCAGCCTGGATAGCTCCCAGGAGCTGACGGGGCTCCCCCCAGAAAAAATAGGAAAATACGGCAATAGTAAAATTGATAAAACTGACAATTTACAATTTGGAGAAAAAATGCTAAGGATGCTTACCTGAAGTGCTGCAAGTTGTGATGGATCTGTGAACACAAAGATAGATCCACTTTCATTTCCATCTAGCTCCAGGTTGGTTAGAGTTGATCCACGATCATCTTGTATAAAACTGTCACTTGGTGGATCTTCCGCTATAAGATTGCTAACTTCTACACTTGGCATTCTAATACACTCTTCTTCTATAGTCAACTGTGTATCTAGTATATTATCAGAGATGATCTGCAGAGAAAAAAATGACATTTGCTAATGAAAACAGATATACAGTGGGACTTTGCTCTGAACAGACTCCTGATGGTCTGAACAGTTTGTGTTGTGTAAATTGTTCATTGGAACATACAAAATTAGATTAAGTGAGGATTCTGCACCCAAGCCGCTGCCTAAGACGAGTATTGGGATGCGGCTGTGTTAGCAGCATCCACTTAGCCCTTCAAATGCACACTGCAACCAGGGTTGTTTTAAGGATTACAGTATTGAAAGATTTAAAACTCTTGCAGATGCACTGGATTTACATCCTACTCTTGAGGACTCCAATAAAAAGATGCAATCTTGAAAAAAGTAAATCCTAGTGTTGAATGTAATGAAATGCCATTTTCTGGATGAGCCCCGGAGGCTCTCTGGAGCAATCAGGCTAATATGTGGATACAATCAGACCGGGTCATTAGTTTATGGAGTTTAGCCTACCAGGGACCACGAACCAGAACCTGGTCCCCTCAGAGAGGTGCAGGGAGCAATGGCCCTGGGAAACCCCTCTGTAGTTGGGGGTTTCCTATTTGCCATCGTCAGGCGTTAGGCACCCAGAAAGGTAGGCATAACAAAACAAACCCCAAATGGTTAGAAAATTACTACTAAAAACCAAAAAGAGAGGCAGAACTCCATCCAATCCCATGGAAATAAGAAAACAAGCAAACATCACACTCCACTACCATCGCTGCTCGTCCGTGCAGTCCTCCCTCCCCAAGAGGAGGAGGAGGAAACCCCGGACCTCCCAGCACCGGCTACCTAGCCGGTGCTGGAAGTTTGGAAGCAAAGCATTGAACAAAGAGAAAAACCACCTACCGGAGGGAGGCAGGGTTGCCAGGGAGCCTCCAGGACTCACCCAGAAAATTTCATTTCATTACATTCAATGCTGGTTTTCTGTGGGGAGCCCCTATGGCTCCCTGGAGTCCTTATGGCACCCTGGAGTCCCTATGGCACCCTGGAGCCCCTGGAGCTACATAACCAAAGATAAAGAAAAGAGGGACTTACTCTAGAGACAGCCGCCACACACACAACACGAGGTAAAGACAACTGGCTGTAACCTGTTACCCAAAGTAACACATGAACGTGCAGGAGCAGGAACATTAACCAAGTAACAGGCGGCCAGGACCCTGCTCGACCTTCAAAATCCCTGCACCCGAATATCAGCCCAAGACATGTTGCCAAATACAGGCAGCCAACGCAGAAAACTTCCTAACGTTATTGGCAGGAAGATAGACCGCAGGCTGTCTAGACTTAATAACCCTGTGGACGACCTCAAAGACCCGAGCCCTGGAACAGGAAAAGAGGGAAACCGGATCAACCCAAAGCGCATCCCCAGCCACAGAAGTGAGCAAGTAACGACGAAGAGCCTGCAACTGGACACAATATGATGCACTCACCCTCCTGACCAGCAAAGCATCAGTGACCCAAGGGCCCCTCCGGAAAGCAGCCATCTCAGTCTTTGCCAGAAAAGAAGGAGAAGGCTGCAACTGCACAAACCAACCAATAGAAGCAATAAACCAGAAACATCTGTGCCAGAGAAGAGCATGAAGCTCACCAACCCGAACCCCAGAGGCCAATGCCAACAGAAACAGAGCCTTGGAAAAACAATCTTGAACCAAAGGAGTCACAACAAACCGACCAGAGAAAAGAGAGCACTCTGTCTAATGACCATTGACGGCTCAGGCGGCGCATGAGCAGGCCGGAGGTGAAACAACGCACGAGACAACTTGCAAAATGGCACAGACGTAACATCAATACCAAAAGCAAGCTGAAGCGGCTCTGCCAGCGCTACACGATACGAGGTGACAGTGTTAGGCATAAGATTGACGGTCCTGGAACAACCAAGAGAGAAAGGACAACACCCTAACAGACAGCAAAGTACAATGACGAAGACGCAAAAAGAACCTGAAGGACCGCCAGGAAACTTCATACTGCCGCCGAGACGAAGCTCGCAGGTGGGACACTAACAAGGAAGCCACCCGATCACCATAGAGATGATGATAAACCCGAGTCAAAAAGACCATACGCGAAGACTCGAGGAGAAGATCGAACCAGCCACATGACGCTCCGGTCCGATTTGTTGGAAAAGGCGGAGCCACGGAAAAACTTCCGGGTTTGGACACCGAGCATGCAGTGCCTGAAACCACCGCTGGGCCGGCCACCACGAGGCCAAGAGGACTACTCTTCCCTGGTAGGTCTCCAAGCGAGTCAGGACCTGGAGCAACAGCTGAACCGGGGAAAGAGATACAGGCACCCCCACCTCGACCAGTCGTGCCGAAAGGCATCGACCCCAACGGCCTCGCAATCGGGAAAGGGGATGACACCGACTCGAAGAGGTCCACCTCGGGGCGCCTGAACGTCTGGCAAAGCCAACGGAAGGAGTCGGGGTCGACCATCCATTCCGTGGACAGCAGGAACGAAATGAGACAGGCCATTGGACACTCCCCGCACGTGAACAGCCAGGAGAGCCTAACCCCGAGAACTCAGCAGATGAGTCACCCGAAGCGACCGGCTCCAAAGAGCCAAGGACCACATCGACCCCCCCCCCCCCCCGTTCAGGCAATGAACCACTGCTGAGCAGTCCGAATGGAGCCGGATTGTTGTTTCGCGGGCAACCCGAACCCTCTGAAGAGCAAACCACACCGCCGCGAACTCCAGCATCATGCTGTGGGCCTGACGGAAGGATGGACCCCACCGTCCCTGGCTGGCTGGGTGAGCACTGGTCACAAAACCCCAGCCTAGAGATGACACATCCATGAACACATCAAGCAAGGGCTCAGGCAGGCGCCAAAGCAATGAACCCTGAAAAACCCGAAGAGGAAGCCAGCGACACAGCAGCCGACGCAATGCCTAGTGATCGCGACCGAGGTGGAACCAATTCCCTGGCTAGCAGACACGAGGACTGGCTGGGAAGCCCAAACCAGCCAGTCGTCGAGTAAGCCAACACCCGAACACCTAACAGAGGCAGACGGGCCAAGACGACCCGCGCAAAGCGTGTGAACACGCGAGGTGTCAGGTTCAGCCCGAACGGGAGACAACGAAAACTGTAACCTTGACGTCCCACAACAAAACTGTGCCAGTCCCCGAACCCCGGATGAATCGGGACAGTGCCAATAAGTATCCTGGAGGTCCAGGGACACCATCAAAGATCCCGGGGCCAAAAGAAGCTGAACCTGTCATCCGAAAGGAGGGGGCAATGAACCCAGGGGTTCAGACGGGACAAGTCCAGAATGAACCGCAGGTCAACACAGTCCCGTTTCGGTACTGGGAACAGATGGGAAACCCATCTGAGGGATGTCGTTGTTTTGACCACACTCAAGCGAACCCACCTCAAGATGACCTGATAGAGCACAAGGGAAAGAGGCCTGCCCCGCCAGCCCCGAACCCCCCGAAGGAGGAGGGGCCATCCAACGCCATTGCAGGCCGAAGGAAACGACCCGAAACGTGGGACCAGGCGTGAGCGAACAGCGCAAGCCTCCCCCCCCCCCCCATCGCCCCGTCAATGGAGCGAACCGCGAAAGGTTCAGGCGCCCCTTACGAGACCCAGAACCCCACACAGAGTGAACACCGCACTGACCTGAAACTGGCACCCGTGGTCTACCCCTGACACAAGGAACCCCGAGCCCTGGCACAACCCCTCCGGGAAGGTCCTTCCTCTGGACCCCCGGAGAACCAACAAGTCAGACATAGGGCGACAAGAAGCCGAAGCAGTCTGTATATACTGTCTCCACTCGATCATCCGGACTATATGGGAAGGACCCCCAGCCGGATTAGCACGTTTTTCGGATAATGGTACTTTTTCACCTATGAGTCCAAAACTAACCATTTCCAACTATTTTTATACTACAAATAACATAATTTGAATAGACATGTCACATATAATTATTAAATATTCAACTAGAAACCTCAACTTACCTTTTTGTTGTTCGTCTTCTTGATTGATGACTCATCTTGAAGTTAAAAATTCTTGACAATTTACGTAACTTATAGTAACACAACACTAAAATTAACACTTAAAATTACTGTACAATTCATTAGGCAAAGTTAGTTCTCACTGTCTGCTGAGGATGCCTCACTGGTTGAAGGCACTTGGGTTGCGTGTGCCGCCTCACTGGTTGAAGGCACTTGGGTTGCGTGTGCCGCCTCACTGGTTGAAGGCACTTGGGTTGCGTGTGCCGCCTCACTGGTTGAAGGCACTTGGGTTGCGTGTGCCGCCTCACTGGTTGAAGGCACTTGGGTTGCGCGTGCAGCCTCACTTGTTGAAGGCGCTTGGGTTGCGCGTGCCGCCTCACTTGTTGAAGGCGCTTAGTTTGATTTTCGTACCATATATGAATCAAGTGTTGCTTGCCTTCTGTGTTCACTGGCCAGTTGTATGATCAGCTCTTTTGTTCGCCTAAGGTACGGATACATGTTTCCAACCTCTGGATGAGCACAATTTGATGAAAAATTTATTAATCCGTCAACATACGTCATGAGTACACTGTATTTCGTGGTCATTGGTGTTGGTTCTTCACTGCCTTCTTCATCCTCTTCGTCCACCTCACCAGTAACAGACTGTAGAATCTCGTCTTCACTCATCACACCATATCCTGGATCATTGGCATCTTGTTCAAGCCAATCAACCACATCCTGTCTTTCTAAGTTTTCGCCGGCATTTCTAAACATTCCATGGATTTCATCTGTAAATCCTTCAAAATCCATTTCTTCATCCTCCTTATTTCTGACCGTAGACGTGAGGAGTTTTTTCCAGGAATTTTTCAAAGTCGATTCCTTTAATTCACTCCATACCTTGGCCCAGTTATAGATGGCTTCCTTGATTGTATAGTTCTTTAAATTCTGAAGGTTTTTTTTAGCCCTGTTATCCACACCGAGTTCAATATCTTCCGGAAGAGGCAAAACCACCAAAACTTCGTTTAGCATTTTTTTGGTGTACAACCTCTTCGTAGCACAGATAACTCCCTGATCCATAGGCTGAATGAGAGAGGTTGTGTTAGGAGGAAGTGCCATACACGTTATCTTGCCATCATGTGAGGTTAACGTGTCAATTCTGGGGTGGGCAGGCGCATTATCAAGCAACAGTAAAGCCCGAACTTCGCTTGGCCTTATTTTGAGTTTCTTAATTTGATAGGCACGAACTTCCCTGCAGAACACGTCATGAAACCAGGAAAGAAAGATCTCCTGTGTAAACCATGCATTTTTTGAATTATAATATTTCACTGGCAGTCTGTCCATGCAATGTTGCAAGGCTCTTGGTTTCTTAGATTTGCCAACAATTGCACACGTGATTCTGTCTGTGCCGTCGGCATTCGCACACATCATGGCTGAGAGCCTGTCCTTGCAAACCTTACGTCCTGGCACACAACCCTCACTCCTCATTGCTAGAGTTTTTTCTGGTAAACTCCTCCAATACAACCCAGTTTCATCTGCATTATAAATTTGATACGAATAAATATTATTTGCCACAATATATTCTCGTAATTTATGTTTAAATGGTTCTACACTGCTTTCATCTGCACTCAGTTTTTCACCGACAATTTTCCTCTTCACAATATTGTGCCTACCCTTGAACCTTGCAACCCACCCTTCACTCGCTTCGAAATTCTTTATTCCAAGGCTTTCAGCAAATCTGCTTGCAGCATTTTGTATTTCTGGGCCGCGAATTGTCACGCCAGCTGTGCGGTGCTGAGCAAACCACTTGTACACAGCCTCATCCAACTGCACATGCGTCGAAGTTTTCATAGTTTTTCTACCACACCCTCTGCTAGTGCTTGCACCTTCACTTTCACAGGTTGAAATGAATTGCATAAGTTTCTCTTTTTGTTTCCTTATATCAGAAACAGTACTAGTGCCTATATTATATTCCTTGGCAACACTTGAGGTCGACCGGCCATGTTCACAAAGTTGTATAACACGTAGCTTGTCCTTAAGTGTTAGGACAACCTTCTTCCTCTTACCACCTCCAGAATGATTCATGCTGCTACCAGACATAGTCTTGGCCAAAAATGTTCAAAGTTACTATGAAAATAAAAAAGTTATTTAAAAAAATATTTCACTAATGGCGCGGCACTGTGGTGTAACACGAGGCTAGAGAGCACATGGCTTGACCAGGCCTGGGCGGGTCCAGTCGGGGCAGGGAGGAGGCACGTTACGTAGGCCGCCAGGAGGAAAAAAATATATATATTTTTGAAGGAAACTTCAGCCTGTGCAAATTGTTTTTAGGAAACTTGTATGGAATTTTTTATTACATAATTACTAGTATTTCTTTTGATTTTGGCTATGATGAATTGTTCTAAAATTGATAGTAATTACTGTACTGTAGTGTATAGGCCACTCCCCATCCCCCCCCCTAATCCCCCCAGGTGGTCCCTCCCAACGCTCCCCTCTCTCCCGACACCACCCACTCACCCCACCCCCACCTACACCATGCGCCTCGAGTCTCGGGCAGACGGGATTAATACTGTACCGTATGGCCCGCCTCATGTTTTCATATACGGACAAAGGCACGATTATCCGGGCGACTGACCGGATAGTGTAATTTCTGCAGAAAATTAACCGGGCCCCAACATTTTATCCGACTAAACCTGCTTTAATCCGGTCCCTGTGGCTATTTTGGCCGGATATTGTGATAACTTTATCCGATCGCGATTTTGGCCGTATAAGGGCGTTTTCCGGATGTTTGAATCCCAGATAATCGCGGGGTTACAGTACTGCGCCATGGCAGAATCCTCAAAAAGCAGAGGACAAAATGGCGAAGACATCCGAAGAGCCAGGGCCCAGGCCAATTCCAGAGAGAAGGCAAGCACCTACTGCCGACATGCGAGCCGGGAAGCATAAAACAGGGAAACCACATCCCGCAAGACCGGCGCAAAGAACTTCAACAAGGCAGCCGATGATCGAGCAGCCGATGATCGAGCAGCCGAGCACAGCTCCAGGAGAGAAAAGAAACACAAGGCCGAAGCCAAAAGGCCACGGGCACGTAAGTCTTCAGCCACCTGCGCAACCGAAAGGGAGGGAACCTGCACATGGAGCTGCACCACGCCAACCTCCCGGGGAAGGGCCACCACACTCTTAAGCACAGTGCTGAAAAATCACTGGAGCCAGAGCACACGACCTCTGCCTCTAGCATCAGCCTTAGAACTGAAGGGTGGTTAGCCAGTGAGAGAGTCTGGGGGCTGCACAGACAGCGGCGCGGCAATGTGTGATGTTATGCTCGTTTGCTTGTTTCTTTTTTGGGTAGTTCTATCCACTTGTTCGGGTTTTGGTAGCAATTTTTACCAGAACAGGGGTTTGTTTTGGGACGCTTACTTTTCTGGGTGCCTGACCCGGTCGATGGCAGACATAGAATGCTTCCAACCACACGGGGGTTTCTATAGGCCATTGCTCCCCATGCCTCTCTGAGGGGGCCAGGTTCTGGCTCGTGGTCCCCGGTAGGCCCACAGAACTCCATACACATGACTGATGCCTAAAGCTAACATTAGCATATCAGCCTGGATAAGCTCCGGGAAGCCGAAGCCGAATGTTTTGTCCTTTCTTTTTCTCCCCCCCAGAAAAAGAAAGGACAAAACAACACGATCAGAAATTGAAGACAACCTACGGAGAGAGAGAAAATGGCAGAAAGAATGCCAGGAAACTACTGTCATACTGTCGCCGAGATGAAGCTCGTAGGTGGGGCACCATCAACAAAGCCACCTGATCACCATATAAATAGTGATAAACCCCGTGTCAAAAAGACCAGATGCGAAGAGCAGAGGAAAGGACCGAACCAGCCATGTACCTGACCGCTCCGACCTGCTGGAAGAGGCGGAGCCGAGGAAAATGCCCCGGGTTCGCACACCCAGCAAGCAGAGCCTGGAACCAAGGCTGAGCCAACCACCAAGGGGCCATGAAGACTACTCTCCTTTGGTAGGACTCCAACCGAGCCAGAACCCGAAGCAACTGCTGGACCGAAGGGAAGAGGTACAGGAAACCCCACCTTGTCAAGTCCTGCCAAAATGCATCTACTGCGACTACCTTGCAGTTGGGAAATGGCGTTACACAGACTGGGAGATGCCGAGACCATGCCGACGCAAAGAGGTTCACTTCCCAGAGTACATACACCTGGCAGAGCCAACCAAAGGAGTCGGAGTCAACCATCCATTCCGTGGACAGGGGAATGAACTGAGACAAGCCGTCCGCTAGGACGTTGGATACTTCCCGGATATGAACCGTACGGAGAGCCAAACCCAGAGCCACTCAAAGCGACCAGCCCCAAAGAGGTAAGGACCGAAGGGAACCCATGCTGTTCAGGCAATGAATCACCAGAGAACAGTTTGAATGGAACCGGATGGTCGAACCCCGAGTGACCCGAACCTTCCGTAGTGACAGCCAAAACCGCTGCGAACTTTCGCACTGTGCTGTGAGCCTGACAAAAGGGCGGACCCCATTGCCCCTGGCCAGCATGGTGAGCACTGGGCGCAAAGCCCCAGCCGAGACACAACACATACGCAAATACATCAAGCAAGGGCTCGGGTAGGCACCAGTGCACTCAGGGAAGGGAACCCTAAGCACCTGCAGCCAGAGTACCTGTGAATATTACTCCCAGCTTGCATGCCACCGTAAGAGCAGTACTGGACCCAAGGTACAGCACAACACAGAGTCTGGAGCTGGAGCCACACGACCATGCCACTATCACATCAGACTAAGAACTGGTGGGTGGATTGCTGGCGTGAGGGTCTGGGGCTTCCCCCTTCCCTCTCCCAGGGAGGGGGGGAGCTGCACAGACATGCGGCGCAGCACGCGTGACGTCATGCTCGTTTGCTTTTCATTTGGGGAGTTCTGTCCACTAGTTTGTCTATTTTAGTCGTTTTAACCAGAATAGGGGTTTGTTTTGGGGCGTTTACCTTTCGGGGTGCCTGTCCCGGTCGATGGCAGATATAGAATGCTCAAAATCCCATATGCATTTCTATGGGCCATTGCTCCTCATGCCTCTTTGAGGGGGGCCAGGTTCTGGCCGTGGTCCCCAGTAGGGCTAGAACTCCATTCACACTGATGCCAAAGTTTAGGGATATACATATCAGCCTGGATGGCTCCGGGGAGTCATAAGGGCTTTCCCCAGAATAAAATACAAAGGAAGTTACAGTAGGGTTCTATTTCAAATGTTCTGACCCAGGATACTATACCCAATAAATTTAGAATAAGTTAAACTACATTTCTGGGGGGGAGCCCCTACGGCTCCCCGGAGCCCCTTCAACTCCCCAGAGCTATCCAGGCTAATATGGATATCCCTAACTTTGGCATCGGTTGATGTGGGTGGAGTTCTAGGCCTACCGTGGACCACGGTCAGAGCCTGGCCCCCCTCAGAGAGGCACGAGGAGCAATGGCCCATAGAAATGCACATGTGATTTTGGAGCATTCTATATCTACCATCAACCGGGACAGGCACCCAGAAAGGCAAGTGCCTCAAAACAAACCCCTATTCTGGTAAAACAAACGAAAATAACAAAACAAATGGACAGAACTCCCTAAGGAAAAACAAGCCTACTCTTCCCTACTGGGAAGGGGGAGCCCCAGACCCTTGCGTCGGCGATCCACACTTCCAGTTCCTCGGCTGATGGGATAAGGCTAAATCGTTGTGGCTCCAGCTCCAGATTATCTTTGTGCTGTGCCTGGGTTCAGTACTTCTCTTCGGTGGTGTGCGAGCTGGGAAGCGTATTCCAGGGTTCTCGGGCTGCATGCGCTTAGCGCTAACTTCCCTAAGTGCCCTATAAGTACCACACTTGGGGTTACCTTCCACAATTAACCTTGGGTCTACCTCTGTTGGTCTTTCGCTGCTTGGCGATTGACCACCCTGAGAGTTTGGGGAATTCTTCCCTTGTTTACCTTAAGGTAAGTGGTAGTTTTTGCACTGGTGGGGTGCAGGGTACTGCTCAGCTAGTTTTCACCTATAACAGCGGCCGGCTCTGTTCCCTCTGGATACGCTGTCCTCTTGCGAGGTTTTTCTATTCTTTTTGTTTTTGCCTGGTGGGGTTATCTGCCTTGGTGTCCCTCCCCTTTTATATTGGGGTTGTTTATTTGGTGGTACCCCTTGCTTCGCCCTCGTGAGTGGACACATCCCGTGGGTTCAGCTTTAGCAGCGTTGGTTGGTAGCTTGGGCGCTGGTTAGCAGTACCCTGCCTGGGATAACCCTTAGCAGACCCAGTCTAGGGGCCCCCTGGAAAACCCCGTGGGGCGTTCGGATCCAATGGATGTGACCCCGAGTCTCCTCTTGCTTTTTGCAAATTTGAGGGTTGCTCTGTTCCCTTCTCTCAGGGCGACGCTCATTGTTTATGCGGTTGGTAACACATTCGACCCAGATTCCTGCAAGTTTTGTTGCTTGTATGTGACTCAGTGCACAAAATCTGATGATGATATTATTCGGGTGCAGGCAGCTCGCACATTGCAAGATAGGTTTAGGTTGCTGCAGCGCGCTAGGTTGGTTGCTTCGCCGGATGCGCCGAGGCTGCCCTGTTTTGTTTATAGGGACCTGGATTTGGGGGTGTTGGTCACTTCAGCCTTGGTTTCGTACGTGCTCTTTCGTTCTTCCACTGCTGTGATTCATTCGGTCTTTCCCCCCCCCCTCCCCTTGCTTCCGGCTCCTAAGCGTCTGAGGACTTTGGGATCAGGGCAGGGTTTAGAGGTTTCCGAGACTCGGACGGTTTCGGGGGTTGCCCCTTCCGGGGTGGCTGCGGAGGCATTCGAGTCAGTTCCTCCTGCCGTAGTTCCGGGGTCTGACCAGTGGATCCATCCTCTTCCTGCTATTCCAGCTGACCCGGCTTTTTCTTGTGAGGCCGGGCCTTTGGAAGATGACTTGTCCCCGAGGCCTGACGTGGAGGTTCCCAGGGTTGGGGAGGAGCTGACTTGTGGCCTTGGGCCCCATTGGACTCCTCCTGGGTTTTCCGACCTTCCGAGCGGGGCTTGCTATTACAAGGAGTGGGGCTTTCATTTCCCCCCCCCCCCCCTCTGTATACGACTTGGATTTGGATTCAGTTCCTCACCGGGTTCGTTTCCAAGTCCCTGTAGGTCCATCGGTTCCATCTTTCTGGAGGTTTTCGGCTTCCCACATCTCTCCGCCAGAAGTGCGGGCGGCTATTGCAGCTTACCTCCTGCACGACCTGGATTATGCCTCTATAATGAATCCGACTTCCTTCAGGTTTGGGTCTTCGTTTCCATACTGGGTTCGTTATGAGGTTTCGGAGTCGTCCTGGCTAGCGGACTGCCCTTTGTTTTTGTTGGATGTGTGGGACACCTTCTGTTGTACCCACATGCCGGAGTGACGTGAGGTGTTGACTGTGGTCCAGGTTTACCTGGGGGCGACTTTGCGCACCTTAACGAGTGCCTTTTCGTTCCGGCTCTTCTGTGGGATGTTGGTGTGGTTATGCTTCACGTGCAGGTTCCCTCCTTGTCGGGAGCGCTTGTAACTGCGGACTTGCGCGCACGGGGCTCGTTGGCTTTGGTCCTGCGCTTCTTTTCCCTCCTTGAGCTGTCTTCAGATTGGCTTACGAAGGATGTTGAGGCGCTTGGGGCCATTCCTGGGTGTAGCGCCTTGGCCTCGGCTGCTCATGCGTCGTCTGCCCCTTTGAAGGTGTTTGCTCTGATCCTGCGGGATGCGCTGTTGTGGTTTTTTGTTGTGCGCCTCGTGTGTCAGCAGGTGGTACTCGCCTCCTCCATGGAATCCGCTTAGGCCCTGGCTCTTAGATTGTCTTCGCCCTGTTGTCCTTTGCTGTTTGCTGCTTCTGCGGTCGAACAGTATATGCAGGCGGCTTCTTCCAGCTGCCACCCGATGTCTGACCTTTTAGTTCTCCGGGGGTCCACGGTGGGTTCCTCCCGGAGGGGTCGTGCCAGGGCCCGCCCGTCGATGTGGGCCACAGGTACCAGTTTCGGAGCCAGTGCAGCCTTCGGTTCCGGCTGTGTCTGGTCGACGCGGTGCTTACTCTGTGTGCAAGTCGCGTTCTCATAAGGGGCATCGGCCCTTTTGCGGTTCACCCCATTGATGGGGCGATGGGGGGGGAGGGGGAAGCTTGCTCTGTTCGCTCACGCCTGGTCCCACGATTTGTGGGCTTTTCGGGTCGTTTCTTACGGCCTTCGGTGGTGTTGGGTGGCTCCTCCTCCTCCTTTGGGGGGTTCGGGGCTGGTGGGGGCAGGCCTCTTCTCCTACGCTCTGTCAAGTCATCTTGGAGTGGGTACGCTTGGTAGTGGTCGAAACGACAACGTCCCTCGGGTAGGTTTCCCCGGGGCAGTGCGTACCTTCGGTTCATTCTGGACTTGTCCCATCTGAATCCCTGGGTTTTTTGCCCCTCCTTTCGGATGACCACTCTGTCCCAGGTCCGGTTTCTTTTGGAGCCGGGCTCTTGGATGGTGTCCCTGGACATCGAGGACATGTATTGGCACGTCCTGATTCATCTAAGGTTCAGTGACTGGCTCAGTTTTGTTGTGGAGCTTCAGAGTTACCGCTTTCGTTGTCTCCCTTTCGGGTTGAACCTGGCACCTCGTGTAATCACACGCCTTACCCGGGTCGTTGTGGCCCGTCTGCATCTGGTAGGTGTTTGGATGTTGGCTTACCTCAACGACTGGCTGGTTTGGGCTCCAAATCGGTCCACGTGTCTGCTCCCCAGGGGTGTGGTGCTTTCCCAGCTAGCCGGGTTCGGGTTCCTGGTGAACTGGCGGAAGTCCCATCTGGTTCCCTCCCAGTTTCAGACCTGGCTGGGCCTTGTGTGGGGGTCTCGGACCATTTCCTTTTCTCTTCCTCCCGGAGTCTCTCCTTCAGTTGCGGTGCCGTATGCGCCTGTTTCTGAGGGGCTCCCGGATTACCCGGCGGTTACTCGAGGGTTTGTGCGGGAGCCTGAACTTTGCGATGATAGTCTACCCACCCGGTCGGGTTTGGCTTCATCGGCTGTTCTGGTTCCTTCGGGGACGTCCCTTCCGCCTCTCTCGCGATTTCTGGGTTCAACCCCCAGGGGCCTTAAGTCGGCTGTTGCGTCGCCGGCTTCCTCTTTGGATTTATCGGGGTTCAGTGCCTTGGAGCCTACCCGAGCCCTCGCTCGATGTGTTCACAGACGTGTCGTTTCTCGGCTAGGGCTTTGTGACCAGGGCTCAAAAGGCCGGCCAGGAGCGGTGGGGGTCCGTCCTTCTGTTGGGCCCACGGCACGGTGCCCACAGAGTTCGCGGCGATGTGGTTTGCGCTTTGGAGGGTTCGAGTCACCCGGGGATCGACGATCCAGCTCCATTCGGACTGCACCCCAGTGGTTCATTGCCTGAATCGAGGGAGTTCGATGCAGTCCTTGGCTCTTTGGGGCTGGTCGCTTTGGGTGACTCGTCTGCTGAATTCTCGGGGTTTGGCTCTCCTGGTGGTTCACGTCTGGGGGGTGTCAAACGTTTTAGCGGACGGCCTGTCCCGGTTCGTTCCCCTGTCCACGGAATGTACGGTCGCCGCCGACTCATTCAGTTGGCTCTGCCAGACGTTCGGGCATCTGGAGGTGGACCTCTTTGCGTTGGCGTGGTCGAGGCATCTTCTGGTATATGTGGCACCCATCTCCGACCGCGAGGCTGTCGGGATCAGCGACTTTCAGCAGGACTGGTCGAGCTGGAGGTTCCTGTACCTTTTTCCTCCCGTTCAGCTGTTACTCAAGGTCCTGGCTCACTTGGAGACTAACCAGGGGCGAGTTGTCCTCTTGGCCCCATGATGGCCGGCCCAGCCGTGGTTTCAGGCGCTGTTTGCCCAGTGTCCGAACCCGGAGGTTTTTCTATGGCTCCGCCTCTTAAGATCGGCCCGGTTCGTTACGAGACTGGTTAGCTCCTCTCCTAGAGTCTTTGCATTTGGTATTTTTAACTCGAGTTTATCACCAGTTGTATGGTGATCAGGTGGCTTTGTTGATGGTGTCCCACTTGCGGGCTTCGTCTTGACGACAGTATGAAGTTTCCTGGCGGTTCTTCCGTTTCTTTTTGACTCTTTGTTGTCGTACTTCGCTTTTGGTTCGGGTGCTGTTGTCCTTTATCTCGTGGTTGTTCCAGGACCGTCATATTACGCCGAATACTAGGCGACAGTATCATGTGGTGCTGGTGGAGCCGCTTCAGCTTGCTTTCGGTATAGATGTTACTTCTGCGCCGTTTCGCAAGCTGTCTCGGGCGTTGTTTCATCTCCGGATGAGGACAGAGTGCTCTCTTATCTCTCTTCTCCTCGGTTTGTTGTAGCCCCTTCAGTTCAGTATTGTTGCTGAAGGCTCTTTCTTGTTGGCATTGGTCTCTGGGGGTCGGGTCGGGGAGCTTCATGCTCTCCTCCGGCACAGGGGGTTTCTGCTCTTTCAGTCATGTAGATAGGGTTTGTTTGTCTGCAGCCGTCTTCTTCTTTTCTGGCGAAGAATGAGATTGCTGCTTTCCGGAGGGGTCCTTGGGTTGTTGATGCTGGGTTTGTCAGGCTGTGGTTGCATCATGTTTTGTGTCCGGTTGCGGCCCTCCGCCGTTATTTGCGCACCACGGCTTCTGTGTCCGTGGACGCACTTTGTGTTGATCCTGTTTCCCTTCGTCCTTGTTTGAGGGTACAGGTCTCTCAGGTCGTCCGCAGGGTTATTAAGTCTAGCCAGCCTGTGGTCTATCCCCGCGCCCATGACGTTCGTAAGTTCGCTGCTCTTGCTGCCATTTTTGGGAACATGTCCTGGGCTGACATTCGGGCATTTTTTTCGAGTCGGGACATTTTTAGAGGTTGAACAAGGTCCTGGCTGCACGCTACATCGTGAACGTTCCTGGGCCTAGTCGGGCCTGTGTTGCTTTGGGTCAGCGGCTGCAGCCTGTTTCGACTTTGAGTTGAAGTGAGGAGCACCGACTGCCTCCCGGGTAAGTCCCCTTTCTTCCTTAGTCATTGGTGAAGTAGCTTTGGGGAGCCGACGGGGGCTCCCCCAAAAAACCAGCGTTGAACGTAATGAAACGCCATTTTCTGGGTGAGTCCCGGAGGCTCCCCGGCAACCCTCCCTCCCTCCGGTTGGTGGTTTTCACGTATTTTGATATCCAGCCTCGGAATTGGCAGTGTGGATCGCTAGCGCGAGGGTTCTGAGGCTCCCCCTTCCCCCTTCCGGGGAGGGAGAACTGCGCAAATATGCGGCATGGCTCGTGTGATGTCATGCTTGTTTGCTCGTTTTCCCTTGGGGGAGTTCTGTCCACTTGTTTCGTTATTTTTGTTGGTTTTACCAGAATAGGGGTTTGTTTTGAGGTACTTACCTTTCTGCGTGCCTGTCCTGTTCAATGGCAGACATAGAATGCTCCAAAATCAGATGTGTATTTCTATGGGCCATTGCTCCTCGTGCCTCTCTGAGGGGGGGGCCAGGTTCTGGCCGTGGTCCCCGGTAGGCTTAGAACTCCACCCACATCGACTGATGCCAAAAGTTAGGACTATCCCTATCAACCTGGATAGCTCCACGGAGCCTCCGGGACTCGCCCAGAAAATGGCATTTCATTACATTCAACGCTGTTTTTTTTTCTTTTTTTGCAAGGATATTCTGGCAAAGGCCCTAATCCTCTTGCTGGCCTACTATGGCAGGATTCTATATAAAGTATCTTTACCATGGATACCCTTTTTTATTAGAACTTAACAGATCTGAAGGAAACACTCATATCCAAAATATTTTTAACACAATGTCCTTATTCTAACCTGCTCCTCCTTTTTGATCACCATTCCAGGTGAAATGTGCACAGTTCTCGTGTTCGCCGACGTACTTGCTGAAGCTATGTGAGAATTTACAACGGTGCCATCTTGATCCTCCGCTAACAAGTCCATTTCTAGTCCTCCGCCCATCCACAACACTTGACCATCATCATTCTCTATAATGTTGTGCACAGTACGCTGGTGGAAGAGATGATGCCATTATACAACAACTGTAAATTACTTTATTAAATAGAACACAGAGCTGAAAATGATGTAGAAAAACAGCAGGTAGAGAGAAATCTTTGTGAACATTTTGCATGTTCACATTTTGCAGCAAAACATTACTTAATTTTTTTTTTTTTTTTTTTTTTTGTGTGTGATATATACAAGAGTTGTTACATTCTTGTACAGCCACTAGTACGCGTAGCGTTTCGGGCAAGTCCTTAATCCTATGGTCCCTGGAATACGATCCCCTGCCGCGAAGAATCGTTTTTTCATCCAAGTACACATTTTACTGTTGCGTTAAACAGAGGCTACAGTTAAGGAATTGCGCCCAGTAAATCCTCCCCCGGCCAGGATACGAACCCATGACATAGCGCTCGCGGAACGCCAGGCGAGTGTCTTACCACTACACCACGGAGACTGCTTATCTTATCTTACAAAAACACAGAAACATCATTGATTGTAATGAAATGTTTCTTTCTGGTGGCTCCATGGTGATTGCTGCCTGGTGAGCTCCACACAATTCAGTCCCTGCCAGGCTCTTGCAAGTCATTGTCAGCCTACTGGAGACCAGAAGCACAAACCTGGCCTCCACTACACAGGAACGAGAGAAACAGTGACGAATAACCCCGCCTCAAAAACACACAAGCCTGGTGCGGACCGGCCCGCAGGCACTCAGGTGGACCGGGCCGCTAGCACTCAGATGGGGCACCAAAAATTCCAAGCCCCAAAGTGTCAGAGACATATTAAAAAACACCACGGAAAGAGCTGCAAACCGGTAGTTATAGACCAGGTAACTACCTGATTCTCACTGATAATTATATATGCAGAATATTATAATCATCCCACCTCAGTTGTCATATACAGTGGGGCCTCGACTTACGAATTTATTCTGTTCCCCAAGACGGGTCGCGAGTCGAAATGGATTTTCCCATAAGAAATAATGTAAATTGAATTAATCAGTTCCACACCTCCAAAAATATTAACTTAAAAATACATTTCATACCGAATAATGCTCATTTTGTACTAGCTACAATACAGTACTGTATGTATATCTTACCTTGAAAGAGGACTCTTGTTGGCATATGGAAGACGGTGAGGAGGAGGGGAGGTGTTAGTCTTTGGAATGGACTTCCCCTTCCATTATATCATCAGGCAGTGATGACTTTTCTGGTGTACTCTCTCTCCTACGTTTTGCCTGCATACCACTAGGACCTGGTTGTGGCTCACTGCTTGTTTGTCTCACTAAAAACCTGTCTAGCGACACTTGTTTTCCCCATTTTGTAACACACCTCAGACATGTGTTACAAAATGGGGAAAACAAGTGTCGCTAGACAGGTTTTTAGTGAGAAAAACAAGCAGTGAGCCACAACCAGGTCCTAGTGGTATGCAGGCAAAACGTAGGAGAGAGAGTACACCAGAAAAGTCATCACTGCCTGATGATATAATGGAAGGGGAAGTCCATTCCAAAGACTAACACCTCCCCTCCTCCTCACCGTCTATAAAGTATAACACAACGGCCTGCTACAGCTTGATTTGGGTGATACCTTTCAGCAAAACTTTGCAATTGCTCCCATATTGCACACATTTTCTTAATAAGTGAGGAAGGGACATACTCTACTCTACATCAACAACCTTCATACCATTTTCATGTTTATGAATGATCTCTTGTTTTTCCTCTGTGGTCATCCTGTGGTCATCATGTGGTCAACCGGGAGCCGGTCGGCCGAGCGGACAGCACGCTAGACTTGTGATCCTGTGGTCCTGGGTTCGATCCCAGGCGCCGGCAAGAAACATTGGGCAGAGTTTCTTTCACCCTGAATGCCCCTGTTACCTAGCAGTAAATAGGTACCTGGGTGTTAGTCAGCTGTCACGGGCTGCTTCCTGGGGGTGGAGGCCTGGTCGAGGACCGGGCCGCGGGGACACTAAAAAGCCCCGAAATCATCTCAAGATAACCTCAAGAAGAAGATCCTCATATGTGTTTTCTTAGGTTGAACCTTACCACTGACTTTCTTGGGACCCATGGCGTGATACATTATAATTACTTTTATGTTCAAAAAACAAAAAAAGGACAAAAATAATGAAATTCTTTACAAGCACGATCGTCACTAAGTGGGCGGCTCTGGTAAATTGAGGCGGGGTCAGCGGTGCCACCAGGAACCTCACGATCGGTCGACCCATACGCGTATCAGCAAAGTCGCTAGTCGAGGCAAAGGTTGTAAGTCAAGTCGCATTTTCCGACGATATTTACGTTGTTACTTGAAAAATTCGTAAATAGGGGCAGTAGTAAGTTGAGGTGCCACTTTATAGTGGAATGTGCATACTGTGTTTTTCTTTGAATACGTCTTATGTTATATTATAACATTGCCTTAAAAGCATATTAAAAATTATAGTATAATGTATCTTATTGTATACTGTATGGGAGTGGTCAGGTGCGTGCCTGATAAGTGGACCTGTGCAGGACATGTGAGGAGATGAGTCTGGTGGTGCATGTCACTCTCGCCAATTTTGCATTATATTATATAATGTATTATTTTCTCTTTATGAAATCCATTATTACTGAGTTTTCTTCTTGATTGTACAAGGTATTACATTTTGTTCAAACCTGTTTGGGGGTGATTAATTCCATATGTAGTGTGTGTTAAGAATTTTTGTCAGACATGTCTGGCTATTCTGAGTGAGACAAGCGCCTGTGTGAGGAGGAGAGCGCAGCAGCAACAGTAGCCGAGGTGTGTTTGATCTAGCAGGACGTGTTCTTAGTTAAGTCTTTGTAGTTTTTGTTATTGCACTTATTTGTGATAGTGAGTCTGGCCTAGAGTTATGCAGGGTACTGGAGCTGCATACATCTAGAGACACCTCTTCTAGGCTCTTGAGAATCTTGAGAATAGGTTATCTTGAGATGATTTCGGGGCTTTAGTGTCCCCGCGGCCCGGTCCTCGACCAGGCCTCCACCCCCAGGAAGCAGCTCGTGACAGCTGACTAACACCCAGGTACCTATTTTACTGCTAGGTAACAGGGGCATAGGGTGAAAGAAACTCTGCCCATTGTTTCTCGCCGGCGCCCGGGATCGAACCCGGGACCACAGGATCAGCTCTCTGAGAGTACTGCCCTTGCGTGATCAAGGTCATCTTCCCTGGGCGTTCGGGAATCACATCCCCGTAGAGAGCTTCCTCACTTGGGGTTGTCCTTGCCTATGGGGTGGGCCAGGGGTCATGGGGTGACCGTCTTGCCCCGGGTTGGGGGATGTGTGTTGCTGGTGGGGTTCACTGCGGCTGGCACAGCATGCATTACTATCACGTGGCAGCCAATGCTGCTCTCTGGCTGCTTGTTTACTTGTGAGAGTTTTTTTCTTTGGTTTTCATTCTGGCATTTCGCCTGTTGCACCTGATTAACCAGGCTGTGACTCATACGTCAGGCTGCGAGCAGCCACGTCCAACAGCCTGGTTGACCAGTCCAGCAGCCAGGAGGCCTGGACGATGACCGGGCCGCAGGAATGCTGAGCCCCGAAACCATCACAAGGTAGAGGCAAGGTAAAAGTTGTTGCAGTGGAGGCCTGCCTACCTCCTTATTAGGCTTGGCCTAAGTTGTGTGGTGGTGGTCCTCTGTTACCCCCCGAGGTGCCTGCTTTAACAGGCACCTGCTAGGTGCCTGTTTACCGGTTTACCAGTAAACCGAGGTTTACAGGCATAGCTGACCCCAAGTTCCTGGGCTTCTGGTAGGGCTTATTCACTCTACGGGACCTGGGAAACAACTGTGGGCTCAATCGTTCAATGGATACTTCTTACAAGTCCACTCTCGCCTTGTGCAAAGTTGAAGGTTGTTCGTCGCCCCTACTATAGGGAGACAATCCGCAAGACCCGGAGTCTTGCGGGAATTGTTCCCCGCTTGTGCTCAAATTTACTCATCCCTTATCTGATGATCTTAGGGATCAAGCGGCGGCCACGTTGCATGATCGCTTCTCTTTCTTGCAACGGGCCAGGTTGGCTGCCCGATTGGAGGCCCCGGAGCTGCCCTGCTGGGTTTTAGGGACTCGTATTTGGGGGCATTACCCAAATGATGATATTTTTTAAGACATTAGTGCTCTCTAGAGTTGAATATAATTGCACAGGAACAGCCCCCATTCTAAGTTGGAAAAATTGCTGACCTGAAGAGCATACAAAGATCTTTTACTACTAAAATTCCACTCAATAAAGTATCTAAATTACTGGGACAGTTAAACATTTTAAATCTGTATTCCCTAAAGCACAGGAAGGAGAGATGCATAATAATATAAATAGAAAATATTAGAAGGACTGGTTCCAAATTTGCACACAGTAATAACACCACATGTGACCAGAAAGCATGGCAAGATGTGTAAAATAGCCCCATTGAAAAGCAGAGGTGCAATAGGTATCAAACAGACACACAGAGAGAACTCAATCAACATCAAGGGCCCAAGACTTTTCAGCACTCTTCCCCTACACATAAGGGGCATTACTGACCAACTTCTTGGAGTGTTCAGAAGAGAACTTGACAAATACCTCCAAAAAATACCTGATCAACCGGGCTGTGACTTATAAGTCAGGCTGCAGGCAGCCGAACTAAACAGCCTAGTTGACCAGACCACCAACCAGGAGGCCTGGTCAGAGACCGGGGCCACGGGGACGTCGATCATCAGAATCATCGACAAGTATACAGGTGATCCCTGAGCCCTGATATTAACTATGAGCATGTTATAAAAATAAAGCCACCAATGCAGCCCACGTACGTACATCATGCAGGACAGATACAAACATCTGGCAGGAAAATGTAACCCTCCAGATTACCCAAGACAGCTGGCTGAGAACACCAGACATATTGACTCCACAATGAAGAACAAGGCACACTCGTGTGCTTCGTGCAAATAATGATACACCGTTGCTATATAACAAAGAGTATAAGAACCCCCTGAACAGACAAACCAAAAGGCAACCAACAGCGGCACCCTCCTAAAGGCAGGCATCCCATTCTCGGCAAGAAACAAAAAATGCCGGAGAGGAATAATGTGGTGCCTTATTCTTCGTGCCTGGAACCAAAATCACAAAGCTTTTGGTGCCAATGATGAGCATGAAGCCCCCAGATCCATCTTCCCAAAGTCATTGCTAATAAGGCCTCCTAGCAGAAACAGTTCTCGAGAGACAAAGACACCCAGAACCAAGGTAAGGAGAACAGTGAAAAGACCTAATCCAATAATCAAGAAAAGATTTGGTGATGCATTAGTTAGAGATATGAAAGATGACCTAAATCAACTTAAGAAAGAAAGCCGAGTAGAAATCCATGCCCAAAAGCAAGTAAGAGTGGCTCCAAATTGTAATTAAGGCCATAAAATTAGGCATTAAGTTGTGAACCCAGAAGAGTCAAGTGAGAAAAGACCTTACCATTGATACTGGAGACAAGACAAAGTGCCAGCAGGCATCCCAAACAACCTTATATTGCTGCCTTCAGCTATGATACAAATACAACACTAAAATGTCCACCAAGTGCCAACCACACTGCCAGTGAAACCTAAAGCAGATCCTCTGGAAGAGGGTTCTTTCCCTCAGGGAAGAAGCCACTGGAAGGGAAATGTGCAAGGAAAATGAGAGAAGAGGGCCTGAAACATGGAATGAAGCAGCCACACGGAGGCTAAGAGGAGAAAACTGTAAACAAAGATCTCCAGACTGCAGAATACAGGAAAGGGCATCTGGGACAGAAGGAAAAGCTAAAAGAAATCTCATAGGATCCAATCTCAACAAAATATGTCAATCATAAAATAACTGCAATATGGAAATGGAGTTACATACAGGAGCAACTAGCAGAGATCCACTTGCAGATACACAAATGGATACTTGTAGATACTCAAATGGATACTTGCAGATACTCAAATGGATACTTGTAGATACTCAAATGGATACCTGCAGATACACAAATGGATACTATGCATATACAGCACGTGACATGGTCCAGGATGACGCGAGGGTTGAGAGTATCTCGGGAACAGGAAAAGAGTGGGCCACCCTTCAAATGGACAAGATAGCCATGAGAACATTGGCCAGCAAATTACAAATGATGTTACAGAGTAGAGTAGCAAATAATTGAACAGGTCCCTGAAACACCAGAAAGGAGGGGGGGAGAGGGGGGGGAGGGGGGGGGGAAGGGGGGGGGAGGGGGGAGTGAGCAAGACAATAAACATGAAGGAATCATGAGATAACCCCCCCCCATGATGTTACTGGGGGAAGGGGGGTACACTGTTACTGGGGGAAGGGGGTACACTGTTACTGGGGGAAGGGGGGTACACTGTTACTGGGGGAAGGGGGGTACACTGTTACTGGGGGAAGGGTGGTACACTGTTACTGGGGGAAGGGTGGTACACTGTTACTGGGGGAAGGGGGTACACTGTTACTGGGGGAAGGGGGTACACTGTTACTGGGGGAAGGGGGTACACTGTTACTGGGGGAAGGGGGTACACTGTTACTGGGGGAAGGGGGGTACACTGTTACTGGGGGAAGGGGGTACACTGTTACTGGGGGAAGGGGGGTACACTGTTACTGGGGGAAGGGGGTACACTGTTACTGGGGGAAGGGGGGTACACTGTTACTGGGGGAAGGGGGTACACTGTTACTGGGGGAAGGGGGTACACTGTTACTGGGGGAAGGGGGGTACACTGTTACTGGGGGAAGGGGGTACACTGTTACTGGGGGAAGGGGGGTACACTGTTACTGGGGGAAGGGGGTACACTGTTACTGGGGGAAGGGGGGTACACTGTTACTGGGGGAAGGGGGGTACACTGTTACTGGGGGAAGGGGGGTACACTGTTACTGGGGGAAGGGGGTACACTGTTACTGGGGGAAGGGGGTACACTGTTACTGGGGGAAGGGGGGTACACTGTTACTGGGGGAAGGGTGGTACACTGTTACTGGGGGAAGGTGGTACACTGTTACTGGGGGAAGGGGGGTACACTGTTACTGGGGGAAGGGGGTACACTGTTACTGGGGGAAGGGGGTACACTGTTACTGGGGGAAGGGGGGTACACTGTTACTGGGGGAAGGGGGTACACTGTTACTGGGGGAAGGGGGGTACACTGTTACTGGGGGAAGGTGGTACACTGTTACTGGGGGAAGGTGGTACACTGTTACTGGGGGAAGGGGGTACACTGTTACTGGGGGAAGGGGGTACACTGTTACTGGGGGAAGGTGGTACACTGTTACTGGGGGAAGGGGGGTACACTGTTACTGGGGGAAGGGGGTACACTGTTACTAGGGGAAGGGGGGTACACTGTTACTGGGGGAAGGGGGTACACTGTTACTGGGGCAAGGTGGTACACTGTTACTGGGGGAAGGGGGTACACTGTTACTGGGGGAAGGGGGGTACACTGTTACTGGGGGAAGGGGGGTACACTGTTACTGGGGGAAGGGGGTACACTGTTACTGGGGGAAGGTGGTACACTGTTACTGGGGGAAGGGGGTACACTGTTACTGGGGGAAGGGGGGTACACTGTTACTGGGGGAAGGGGAGTACACTGTTACTGGGGGAAGGGGGTACACTGTTACTAGGGGAAGGGGGTACACTGTTACTGGGGGAAGGGGGTACACTGTTACTGGGGGAAGGTGGTACACTGTTACTGGGGGAAGGGGGTACACTGTTACTGGGGGAAGGGGGGTACACTGTTACTGGGGGAAGGGGGGTACACTGTTACTGGGGGAAGGGGGTACACTGTTACTGGGGGAAGGGGGGTACACTGTTACTGGGGGAAGGGGGTACACTGTTACTGGGGGAAGGGGGTACACTGTTACTGGGGGAAGGGGGTACACTGTTACTGGGGGAAGGGGGTACACTGTTACTGGGGGAAGGGGGTACACTGTTACTGGGGGAAGGGGGGTACACTGTTACTGGGGGAAGGGGGGTACACTGTTACTGGGGGAAGGGGGTACACTGTTACTGGGGGAAGGGGGTACACTGTTACTGGGGGAAGGGGGTACACTGTTACTGGGGGAAGGGGGTACACTGTTACTGGGGGAAGGGGGTACACTGTTACTGGGGGAAGGGGGTACACTGTTACTGGGGGAAGGGGGGTACACTGTTACTGGGGGAAGGGGGGTACACTGTTACTGGGGGAAGGGGGTACACTGTTACTGGGGGAAGGGGGGTACACTGTTACTGGGGGAAGGGGGTACACTGTTACTGGGGGAAGGGGGTACACTGTTACTGGGGGAAGGGGGTACACTGTTACTGGGGGAAGGGGGTACACTGTTACTGGGGGAAGGGGGGTACACTGTTACTGGGGGAAGGGGGTACACTGTTACTGGGGGAAGGGGGTACACTGTTACTGGGGAAGGGGGGTACACTGTTACTGGGGGAAGGGGGTACACTGTTACTGGGGGAAGGGGGGTACACTGTTACTGGGGGAAGGGGGGTACACTGTTACTGGGGGAAGGGGGTACACTGTTACTGGGGGAAGGGGGTACACTGTTACTGGGGGAAGGGGGTACACTGTTACTGGGGGAAGGGGGGTACACTGTTACTGGGGGAAGGGGGGTACACTGTTACTGGGGGAAGGGGGTACACTGTTACTGGGGGAAGGGGGTACACTGTTACTGGGGGAAGGGGGTACACTGTTACTGGGGGAAGGGGGGTACACTGTTACTGGGGGAAGGGGGTACACTGTTACTGGGGGAAGGGGGGTACACTGTTACTGGGGGAAGGGGGTACACTGTTACTGGGGGAAGGGGGTACACTGTTACTGGGGGAAGGGGGTACACTGTTACTGGGGGAAGGGGGTACACTGTTACTGGGGGAAGGGGGTACACTGTTACTGGGGGAAGGGGGGTACACTGTTACTGGGGGAAGGGGGTACACTGTTACTGGGGGAAGGGGGTACACTGTTACTGGGGGAAGGGGGTACACTGTTACTGGGGGAAGGGGGTACACTGTTACTGGGGGAAGGGTGGTACACTGTTACTGGGGGAAGGGGGTACACTGTTACTGGGGGAAGGGGGTACACTGTTACTGGGGGAAGGGGGTACACTGTTACTGGGGGAAGGGGGTACACTGTTACTGGGGGAAGGGTGGTACACTGTTACTGGGGGAAGGGGGTACACTGTTACTGGGGGAAGGTGGTACACTGTTACTGGGGAAGGGGGTACACTGTTACTGGGGGAAGGGTGGTACACTGTTACTGGGGGAAGGGGGGTACACTGTTACTGGGGGAAGGGTGGTACACTGTTACTGGGGGAAGGGGGGTACACTGTTACTGGGGGAAGGGGGTACACTGTTACTGGGGGAAGGGGGGTACACTGTTACTGGGGGAAGGGGGTACACTGTTACTGGGGGAAGGGGGGTACACTGTTACTGGGGGAAGGGTGGTACACTGTTACTGGGGGAAGGGTGGTACACTGTTACTGGGGGAAGGGGGTACACTGTTACTGGGGGAAGGTGGTACACTGTTACTGGGGGAAGGGGGTACACTGTTACTGGGGAAAGGGGGTACACTGTTACTGGGGGAAGGGGGGTACACTGTTACTGGGGGAAGGGTGGTACACTGTTACTGGGGGAAGGGGGTACACTGTTACTGGGGGAAGGGGGTACACTGTTACTGGGGGAAGGGGGTACACTGTTACTGGGGGAAGGGGGTACACTGTTACTGGGGGAAGGGGGTACACTGTTACTGGGGGAAGGGGGTACACTGTTACTGGGGGAAGGGGGTACACTGTTACTGGGGGAAGGGGGTACACTGTTACTGGGGGAAGGGGGTACACTGTTACTGGGGGAAGGGTGGTACACTGTTACTGGGGGAAGGGGGTACACTGTTACTGGGGGAAGGTGGTACACTGTTACTGGGGGAAGGGGGGTACACTGTTACTGGGGGAAGGGGGGTACACTGTTACTGGGGGAAGGGGGTACACTGTTACTGGGGGAAGGGGGTACACTGTTACTGGGGGAAGGGGGGTACACTGTTACTGGGGGAAGGGGGGTACACTGTTACTGGGGGAAGGGTGGTACACTGTTACTGGGGAAGGGGGTACACTGTTACTGGGGGAAGGGGGTACACTGTTACTGGGGGAAGGGGGTACACTGTTACTGGGGAAGGGGGTACACTGTTACTGGGGGAAGGGGGGTACACTGTTACTGGGGGAAGGGTGGTACACTGTTACTGGGGGAAGGGGGTACACTGTTACTGGGGAAGGGGGTACACTGTTACTGGGGGAAGGGGGTACACTGTTACTGGGGGAAGGGGGTACACTGTTACTGGGGGAAGGGGGTACACTGTTACTGGGGGAAGGGGGTACACTGTTACTGGGGGAAGGGGGTACACTGTTACTGGGGGAAGGGGGTACACTGTTACTGGGGGAAGGGGGTACACTGTTACTGGGGGAAGGTGGTACACTGTTACTGGGGGAAGGGGGTACACTGTTACTGGGGGAAGGGGGTACACTGTTACTGGGGGAAGGGGGTACACTGTTACTGGGGGAAGGGGGTACACTGTTACTGGGGGAAGGGGGGTACACTGTTACTGGGGGAAGGGGGTACACTGTTACTGGGGGAAGGGGGGTACACTGTTACTGGGGGAAGGGGGTACACTGTTACTGGGGGAAGGGGGTACACTGTTACTGGGGGAAGGGGGGTACACTGTTACTGGGGGAAGGGGGTACACTGTTACTGGGGGAAGGGGGGTACACTGTTACTGGGGGAAGGGGGGTACACTGTTACTGGGGAAGGTGGTACACTGTTACTGGGGGAAGGGGGTACACTGTTACTGGGGAAGGGGGTACACTGTTACTGGGGGAAGGGGGTACACTGTTACTGGGGGAAGGGGGTACACTGTTACTGGGGGAAGGGGGTACACTGTTACTGGGGGAAGGGGGTACACTGTTACTGGGGGAAGGGGGGTACACTGTTACTGGGGGAAGGGGGTACACTGTTACTGGGGGAAGGGGGTACACTGTTACTGGGGGAAGGGGGTACACTGTTACTGGGGGAAGGGGGTACACTGTTACTGGGGGAAGGGGGTACACTGTTACTGGGGGAAGGGGGTACACTGTTACTGGGGGAAGGGGGTACACTGTTACTGGGGGAAGGGGGTACACTGTTACTGGGGGAAGGGGGTACACTGTTACTGGGGGAAGGGGGTACACTGTTACTGGGGGAAGGGGGTACACTGTTACTGAGGGAAGGGGGGTTACCACTGTTACTGGGGGAAGGGGGTACACTTTTACTGGGGGAAGGGGGGTACACTGTTACTGGGGGAAGGGGGGGTACACTGTTACTGGGGGAAGGGGGTACACTGTTACTGGGGGAAGGGGGTACACTGTTACTGGGGAAGGGGGTACACTGTTACTGGGGGAAGGGGGTACACTGTTACTGGGGGAATGGGCGGTACATGTTACTGGGGGAAGGGGGTACACTGTTACTGGGGGAAGGGGGTACACTGTTTACTGGGGGAAGGGGGTACACTGTTTACTGAGGGAAGGGGGGGTACACTGTTACTGGGGGAAGGGGGGTACACTGTTACTGGGGGGAAGGGGGGGTACACTGTTACTGGGGAAGGGGGGTACACTTACTGGGGGAAGGGGTCCACTGTTACTGGGGGAAGGGGGTACACTGTTACTGGGGGAAGGGGGTACACTGTTACTGGGGGAAGGGGGTTTACACTGTTACTTGGGGAAGGGGGTACACTGTTACTGGGGGAAGGTGGTACATGTTACTGGGGGAAGGTGGTACACTGTTACTGGGGGAAGGGGGTACACTGTTACTGGGGGAAGGGGGTACACTGTTACTGGGGGAAGGGGTACACTGTTACTGGGGCAAGCTGCGAGAAAGTCATTGCAGCCGAGCTGATAAACACAATGGGAGAACCGTAGGCACCTGAGTAAACGGTGCACCAGAACTCTTTCTTTGGTCTAGAGGCCGAGAAACATATACACCGGCCTGCCAAAAAGATGGAACCCAAGCCAGCATCAAAAGTTAAAAAACTGAGCTGATTTACACTGTCGCTGCAGAAACTTACTAAGCCAAGATTTCCCCTCTTTGGGAAAAGTAGAGGAAAGTACAGTGTAGAGAGCTAGTAAAAATAAGAACAAGTATACATCACCAAGCATTCTTCCTCCTCATAAATCAGTAAAGGCTTCAAACCCACGGCATGGGTTTCAATCCCAGTTGGATCATGGCTACAGAACATGAAAACGAGATGGTGTGTAGCGTCGTGCGGCATCTGCCTGATTAACTGCCACCCATCAAGGGGCCTCACCCAATAGCGAGGGCCATGTACAACAGACCTCACAAAAGGGGGGAAGAAAATAACCACCAAGCCAACAAGTGGAGTGTCAAAAACAAAAGGTGTCCACCGATGTGAACCAAGACCGAGGAATGCCCAGGAAAGCCACACACATCATGGCAGCAGCCTCGGACGAGGGCTCCACAGCAAACCTCTCGCCATTGACGAGATGCAACGGGAACAAACAACCAGTGGTAACCCAGCGCAAAATGAGACCTCAGTAAATTGCCAAGTTCTACTGTTAAACAATTCCAGCAAACACAGAAACTACCGAACTCTCGGCACGAGTACACACTCGGTCAGTACTGTAGAGAGAACAGGAACACTCACAGCATGTGCTGATTATAATGAGTTTGCATACCTTTTACACGAACAACTACAGTGCTAAGTAAATATATTTTACAGCCCTCCACAGGTATTGTGACACATCATACACTGGCGAAATCTTACCTTATGAACCGCAAAAGTTGAGAGCTGTCGATAAAACCTGCCGCACTGCGTGCAGAAGTACTTCTTCTGCTGGTTGTGAACCATGTGGTGCTTGTATAGGGACGAGTACTCCGTGAACCTTTTACCACAGTTCTGCAGGCCAAAGATCTCTTATTATTATTTGCAAATGCTGTATAATAAGTCAATAAATCACAATATAAATAAATCAATATTTAATTCCTGTTGACAGGGACAGGAAGCATAGACTAAGGATGATCAACATCAACCAAGGCCAAAACAACACAAAAGTGTTGTTCTGTTGTGTAGTGCCCATTCTCCACACCTTAGTACTGTTGTTGTTTTATTGGGTTATAATTATGCAATATGCAATGTCTATACTGTATACACCACAACATTTTTTTTTTGGGGGGGGGGGCGTTTGGGGGGTCCTCCTCTGGTTGAACAGAACTGAAGCCTCAAAACTGCCAAACGAACTCCACAAACGATGCAAACAAATGAACAAGTCTCACAAGACTAGCGTGAGCTCATTCAGTTCATAGAGGTGTCTCAAGACGAAGTGGAAAATTTACTCAAGGGGCTAGGAAGAAATAAAGCTGTTGGGACAGATGAAGTTTCACTCTGGGTGCTGAGAGAATGTGCAACTGAACTAGGCATTCAACTTCAACTGATATTCCAGACATCTTTGTCCACACAAATCTTAGCAGATATTTGTAAAATGGTAAACATTGTTCCAATCTACAAGAATGGTCACAAAGAAGATACTCTAAATTATAAGCTCGTATCATTACAAAGCGTGGTAGTCAAAATATTAGAAAAACATTTAAAAGCCAAATGGCTAGAACACCTGGAGAGTAATGACATAATAAAGGACAGACAGTATGGTTTTTGAACAGGAAAATCCTGTGTAACAAATCAACTTGGTTATGCAAAGGGAGCATAACCAAGCATATATTGTGTCAGCTAGAAAAATGATAGGATGGATTACAAGAACGTTCAAATCCAGGAATCCCATCACAATGGTTGTACTCTTCAAATCACTTGTACTGTCCCGTCTTGGGTACTGCTCAATACTCACTTTCCACTTCAGAGCAGGAGAGATTGCTGAAATAGAGGGAGTACAGAGAACATATACGACATACATAGACAGTGATACAGCACTTAAATTATTGGGATCGTCTCAAAGCTCGCCAAATGTTCTCACTAGAAAGGAGACGAGAGAGATATTAAATAATATACACGTGGAAAATACTGTAGACAGGTCCGAAATTTACATACTAAAATAATAACATACTGGAGTGAATATGGAAGAAAATGCAGAATAGAACCAGTGAAGAGCAGAGGTGCCATAGGCACAATCAGAGAACACTAGAACACTGTATAAACATCAGAGGTCCACGGTTGTTCAACATCCTCCCAGCGAGTACAAGAAATATTGCCAGAACAACCGTGGACATCTGTAAGAGAAAACTAGATACTAGTAGTTTTCTTCAAGGAGTGCCAGACCAACCGTGTTGTAATGGATATATGGGCCTGCAGGCTGCCCCAAGCAACAGCTTGTTGGACCAAGCTCTCACAAGACAAACCTGGCCGCGGGCTGGGCTTGGGGAGTAGAAGAACTCCCAGAATCCCATCCAGCAGGTATCAAACAGGAACATTAACACCAAGGGAAGGGGAGCAAGGCCCCATCAGTCTCTAGAGAAACAGTGACAACTCATTACAACTCACTTTCGAGCTCTAGCGACTAAATTTCTCGTCGTTCATTTTTCTCTTGATTCTACTCTAGCGACGAAGTCCCGAGTCGTTCATTAAAATATTTGTTAAAAATTAAAATTTTATCCGATCAATATGGTAGTGGTTTCAAAATGAGCGTCTTTAGATTGCTCACAATTTAGCACTTTCACACCCATATGTCGCTTGAGCAGGACATATTTTTTTTCTCTTGAATGCACCTCAAGTAGCATTTGAAAAAAATATTTCTATAAAATCCAATTCTTATCCGATCGACTTGGGGATAGTATAAACATGTTTGCCATTAAATTTTTGTTTTCTCTAATAGCCACATAGCCTATTTAGGAGAACGGCATCATGGTGGTAAGACCATTGTATTGTTGACACGACGAGTGTAATCGACGTAGTTTTTTATTTGGTGCCAGTCTAACGTGTCCTTGTGTGACATTTTATACTTATGTTCTTCTAGAACATTCTATTGCGAACACATTGGTACAAAAATTAAGTACGCACATCGAAAATTAAGGTCAGGACAGTGAAAGAGTATACACATTTCAATAGGTGTTTCACCTATCTGCCGTCAGGTGTGCCATAAGAGGTAACACTTCAGCCACTTCCCACACTCTTGCGGGTGGGCCGCGATCATGATTCTACATTTATATGCATATGTCCGTGTAGGGAATTTTATTGCGGTCACAGTGATACCAAAATTAATGACACAGAACAATTCTAGGGTTGACAAACATGAAAAGATCATAAACATTTCAGCGCGGTTTAATGCTCACAGCTAACGATTGCCATAGTTTTTTATTTGGTGCGGGTCTTATGTCGGGTTTGGTAAAATTTTACATATACATTCCTCTAGAGCATTCTCTTGCGAGCAAATTGATACCAAATTTAAATACATACATGGAATATTAACACTTTGTGTGGATCAGGACTCCGCCCGGAGTCCTGATCCGCCTACCCACTTCCGCGATGTGGACATAAAATGATGTCCTGAAAAAAATATTTGTATAAAATTCAATTTTAATCCGATTTACTTTGGGTTTGTTTCAAACTGCGCGCCATGAGGCTCTCTTTCTCACCACTAGGCTGCATGGTACAATAAGTTCATGAAAGGTGTGGACCACATCGATCAAATGGTATTACCATTTTACCCGGAAAACTCACAAGTGGACCTAAAAGATAACGTTTTATTTCCTGCAAATGGCTTTGCATAATGCCTTTGTTTTGTACAAATACAACACAACTGATCAAAAAAAGCTAACATTGATACAGTTCCACGAGGTGGCAAATTGGGCCCTATTGTGCTGGGACACGGAAGATTGGCCTCAAACAGCAACAGTATCTCAACACTTGCGGCACGCTCCAGACATAAATGATGACACAGGTCCTGCCTATGCTGATGCCATGCAAACTCCTGGACCATCTGGTGTGAGGCGGCCCTTGTTCACTTCAACACCTCAAGCTGAAGCAGCAACCGAATCAGAACCCGAGATGTCTGGCACACTGCCATTTGACGAGACGGTTTTGTCAGATGACTGACTCAAATGTTGAACCTCCAGCGATTCAGTTGATTCTGAAAATCGCATGAACTACAAACTGAAACGAGTATTTTGATACCAGAATGAACACTGTATCACATAAACTGCCATAAGTAGACTCGAACCTTCATTGATTTTTTTTGGGTGTAGCGTGTGTCTGCATGAGTGTCCCAAATGGGATTTTTTTTTGGGTGTAGCGTGTGTCTGCATGAGTGTCCCAAACGGGTTGCAGGTGGGTGACTTTAGCCGTTTATACTGGTAATGCTTCCCCCATATCATGTATTATATGCATATGTCTGTTTAGGGAATTTTATTCCGATCAATGTACAACCAAAAATAACTGTGTGCAACAAGTATAAACTTGACAAACATAACAAAAGTAAAAACATTTCGTGTGTGTTTGACGCTCACTGATATGTTCCAGCGTTGTTTTATATTTGGCGCTATTCTATCTTACGCTTTGTTGATCTTTTTTACCTACGGGCTCATAGAACATTCTATTGCGAACACATTGACACAAAAATGAATGACGTACATAGAATAATAATGTCAGGACAGTGAAATTGGCATATACGATGGCATAGAACATATACGGCACGCATAGACGCAATAAAGCACCTAAATTATTGGGATCGTCTCAAAGCCCTTCAAATGTACTCACTAGAAAGAAGACGAGAGAGATATCAAATAATATACACCTGGAAGATACTGGAGGGCCAAGTACCAAATCTACACAGTAAAATAACAACGTACTGGAGTGAACGACATGGAAGAAAATGTAGAATAGAACCAGTGAAGAGCAGAGGTGCCATAGGCACAATCAGAGAACACTGTATAAACATCAGAGGTCCGCGGTTGTTCAACGTCCTCCCAGCAAGCATAAGAAATATTGCCGGAACAACCGTGGACATTTTCAAGAGGAAACTAGATTTATTCCTCCAAGGAGTGCCGGACCAACCGGGCTGTGGTGGGTATGTGGGCCTGCGGGCCGCTCCAAGCAACAGCCTGGTGGACCAAACTCTCATAAGTCGAGCCTGGCCTCGGGCCGGGCTTGGGGAGTAGAAGAACTCCCAGAACCCCATCAACCAGGTATCAACCAGGTAAATAAGTATAAACTTTCAAAGCGCCGTATCGCACATGTGTCGTCCCGTCACCGAATACCGGGTAACAATTTCACCACTTCCCACACTCTTGCGGGTGGGCCGCGATCATTATTCTACATTTATATTCATATCACCGTGTTGGGAATTTCATTGCGAGTCCATTGATACCAAAATTAACGCTGTAGGACAAGTGTGGAGGTGATAACAATCCCAAGAGTAAAAACATTTTGTTGCTGTTGGGCGCTCACGGCGAGTCATCTTCGTAGTTATTTATTTGGTGCTGGTATCCCTATACGTTTCGTGACTTTTTTTACTGATGTCCTTCTAGAGAATTTGATTGCGAACACGTTGGTACCAAAATGAAATACATAGCTCGAGAACTAAGGTCAGGAGAGTAAAGAGTATACACATTTTTGTTTTTACTCTTAAGCGACAAAAACGCCACGGCGCACATACCGCTTTTTTTTTTACCTTCGCCGGGCGCGCGAAAGTGTTAAGGTGAGCAGACCGAAAAGATGATAAACATTTTAGTGTCGCCACGCGGTCGCCCGAAATGAACGGCGCAAACCCAGAAAGTACACAGTTTACTCCAGGGAGCTCGAAAGTGTTAAGGCAGGGTATGTCGGAGTGGTAATTAGCGATTTTGTTGGGCTGACTGGTTGGGGGTCAAGACCTGCATCACAATATACAGAATTATAAATGGCAAACTCATAAGGTATCTCACTCATGGATATGTACTGTAGTTATAATACTCACCTCAACAGAGCACACGTATGGTTTCTCTCCAGTATGAATTCTACAATGATTCCTGTAATTTGTTGCTGAAGCAAATTTCCTTCCACATCCATCATATTTGCATTCATATGGCTTCTCACCTGTTCAAAACAATGCATCAGTTATGTATTATTGTATGTGATTTGTAGACAGTTGTTTACAATAAACTTGTGTGAGTTTGAAATAAATGCAAGTGATTCTCCTATGCCAGCACATGTCAATATTATTATTATTATGAACACTGTACTGTACTTCATATCCAAGTGTAAATGACCCCTTTCTTGCTGCACCCTCTCCCCTCTCCTCCTCCCCTCACCCCATCCTCTCCCCTCTCCTCCTCCCCTCACCCCATTCACTCTCCTCTCCATCCCTCACCTTATCTCCAGAAATGGACAGACAATCAGTGCCACCGACCGTACCTGACCGAAGCAATGTCAGCCTGGCTCACCAGGGGAGCAGTAGTCTCATTCTACCTCTTGGCAAGTTTTGGCCCTACCTGCCAGCCAGTATAAATCCACCTCACGATTGATATATTATCGGCACATTATACGAAGTCATGTCAACTTTTGTGTTAGAAGACAGCGATCTTCTAACACAATTGGCAAATGTTGATGAGGAAGGAGGTGATGCCAGTGTTTCCACAGCTTGATACAGTAGAGCAATGCAAATTAATGAAAGCAATTCCATCCATTAAGACACTCATACTTGTTGCATGTTATTGCTCTCATTAAGAAACTCGTAGTGTTAAACATGTAGAATATACCAGCAGTATACTCTACCCGTACACCTATCATCAAAATCTGCCCCAAAATGAAGCAGGGGGCATACTGATAAATACTTATTTATCTAAGTATTTATTTATTTATAAATAAATTTATTAGATATACTGATACATTAAGAAAGCAAGTTTTACGAGAGAATACTCACCAGTGTGAACTCTCATATGCACTTTCCTTATATTTGATGTCGTGAAGGACTTGTCACACATGCCGCACTTGAACGGGCGTTCTCCTGCAACACACATTGTTGACATGTAATACTTTTTTTTTTTTTTTATTATATGACATGTGTTAAAAGTCCTAACTTGGTGACTACCACCCGCTTAATAGTGTCCCTCAAATGGACTCCAATATCACCAACCATCCTGCTGTGAAATCCAATAATTAACCAATAGTATTGATTATAGGCTTGTATCAAGTACCTGTACCAACAATTATGAAATTGCAATTACCTGAAAACTGGTACTTAAGTACTAAGTACCAGTAAGTACTTGAACACAAACGTGACCAATACACACCTGGACATTGTTTTAAATCTGTGGCACAAATGGCACATGCTATGGGAAGGTATTTTATCCCATTTCTCCAAACATTGTTGTTAGACACAGAGAACATATTATGCATACGAACGGCCTATTGACATAGCTCGGGGTGCAGGGGGAAAGGGGGTTGTGTAAAAGCCTGGTTTGTGCCTCGGAGAGGCTACAGGGATCCAGTAAGTTCAGTAGAACTTCGGTTTCAACCCTTTTAACCCTGTCGTAGCTCAGTCGATTAAGGCAGTGTCTGGGATGGCTCCCGGACGCAGGTTCGAATCCTCGTCACGGCCCTTGTGGATTTGTTCACTGTTGTTAGGTGAGTACTTAACAACAATGCATGCAGGGGTCTGGAGCTTCAGCTCTTGGATGCCACCTATTAAGTTTCAAATGACTTGTGTACAACTTCCCAAACCCTTCAGTTCTGTAGCAATTTAAATATGAAGCTACACAAGAAGTCTGCCACAGCAGACAGAAAAACAAAAACTGTTGATTGATTGACAGTTGAGAGGCAGGTCCAAGAGCCAGAGCTCAACCCTCACAAGCACAACTAGGTAAGTACAGCACTTCATTTCATTTCTTTCTATTCTGACACTAAAAACATTCTTCCTAATGTGTCTTTTGCTCATCTGGATACTCAACTTTCATCTATGTCCCGTCATTTGTGCTCCCCTTTTAATTTAATACAGCATATCATTATCTCTTCTTTTTTTTCCCTGTAAATTCAACTCAGTATTTTGTGTACAATGATCATGTCTCTCATTTCTTCTATCTTCCAGCAATCCTACTAAGCTTATACATCATTGCTCTGGAACAAGTCTGATGACATATCTCTGGATGTTCTCGAGCCTTGCTTTGCGAACGAGATATGGTCTCCACGCTGGCAGTGCATTTCCCATAAATTTTCTGACGTATGTGATATCCAGAGCTCTGAATGACATCTCATTCAGGTTTCTGATATATCAAAACCCCAAGTAACTTTCCACTTCTAGCTACTGTGTACCTAATGGAGTTTAAGTCTAGCTGCCACTTGTTAAATCATTCTTGCATTCTGCCAAAATCTTCCTGTTTCTAGCAACTTCCTCTGACCATCCTCATAATTTGTGTCATCAGAAAATATTGATGGAAAAGTCTTTTCTCTATGGGAGATCATTTATATAAAGGAACAATTGAATTGGTCCTAATAAATGACTCATCAGACCCCATTCCCAAAATTTCCAGACATCTTCCCAAAACTACTACTAACTACAGTACAGGCAGAAATTGTCTAGGATCCGAGGCTTGCACCTGCCTAGGCCCCAGAAAATAAAGGTAAAGTCATAGAGCTATGGGGAATGTGAGAGGGGGTAAATCAAGTATAAAATGTAATTAAATATTCATTTCAAAGGGGCCCACAATAGCTTCCCAGTGCATACTTGCTGGTGTAGACAAGTTTCAAGAATTGCACCCGGTTTCTAAGTTTCAAGAATTGCACCCGGTTTCTAAGTTTCAAGAATTGCACCCGGTTTCTGAGTTTCTGCCGCCATTGTGACAGACCAACCAAGCATCAATAACCCACGGACCCCTCTGGAACCCTGTCGTCTCGTTCTTCGCCAGAAAAGAAGGAGACAGCTGTAAGTGAACAAAACGTTCACCCGGACCAAAAGAGCAAAAGCCTCAGCGCCGGAGGAGAGCATGAAACTTTCCAACCCGACCTCCAGAAGCTAAAGCCAACAAGAACACAGCTTTCTGGAAATAGCCTTGGACCAAAGGGGCCACCACAAACCGAGGGGAAGAGAGAAAGGAGAGCACCCAGTCCAAGAACCAGGACGGCTCAGGCGGGACACAAGCAGGCCAGAGGTGGAAAAAGGCACAAGAAAGCTTGCAAAACAGAGCCGAAATGACATCCACCCCAAATGCAAGTGGAGTGGCTCCGCCAATGCCGCACGATACGAGGTGACAATATTTGGTATAAGATGCCCGTCCTGAAAGAGACAAGAAAGAAAAGTCAACACTACATGACCTAAGACCGAAGACAACCTACGTGAAAGGAAATGGAAATGGTGAAATGACCGCCAAGAGACTTCATACTACCACCGAGAAGAAGACCGCAGGTGGGACACTATTAGAGAATTCGCTAAAAGAGGCGGAGCCGCAGGAAAATGCACCAGGTTCAGACACCGAGCAAGCAGCGCCTGAAACCAAGGCTGGGCCGGCCACCATAGAGCCAGAAGGAGAACCCTCCCCCGACAGGACTCGAGCTGAGCCAGAACCCCGAAGCAACAGTTGAACCAGGAGGAAAAAGAGGTACAGGTAACCCCATCTCAACCAATCACGGAAAAGCGTCTACTGCAATTGGCGGTTTCTGCACCTCCGTCCCTACACCGAATGGAGCAACCTCCTGGAGCCACCTGAGTCTTATCCCCAGCTAAACCCTGCCCCAACCACGAAACCCTCAGATGTTTGGGAGCCAGCAGCAGGGGAGAAAGGAGAACGGTGAACAACACCAACAAGGAAAGGATGAAGGGGCGTGGACTGAACCAAGGTCAAAGTGACCAACGCCACCAAGTCTGGGTCCCTATTACCAAAACGGCGCAGCCCCAGGGCATTCGAGTGGGCAACCAACCTAAATCTAGCATGCAACGCGCATGCTGCTTGACCCCTAACCTCAGCGACAGCAGAATGAGTAAATTGGAGTACTGTATAAATGGCGCACAAGTGTGGCAACACACTGGGTCGAAGGTGTCGGCGACCCAACAAACAGCATGACGGAGGCAGAACAGGTGATCATCATCCTGAGACAGGGGCAACGAACTACCCCCAAACTTGCACAAGGCGAGATGGAGCTCAGAGAACACGTCCATTGACCAACTAAACCCCTGACAAGGATTTCCAGGGCCTGCAGGAGGATGTGTCCCTACAGTAAGCCCAGGCACTGGTGCTGCCAAAACCAGTTGTATCTCCGAATAGTTTCCGGGCAAACTGGCCCCTGTGAAGTAATTACCTAAGTGTAATTACCTAAGTGTAATTACCTAAGTGTAATTACCTAAGTGTAATTACCTAAGTGTAATTACCTAAGTGCAGTTACAGGATGAGAGCTACTCTCGTGGTGTCCCGTCTTCCCAACAATCTTTGTCATATAACGCTTTGAAATTACTAAAAAGAACTGTATGATCCGACCTGGGTTTGAACCTGCATTAGCAGGGCTCACGCCCAGTTGTACACAGTACCATAACAACCTCACCAAAAAAGCAGCGTTGAATGTAATGAAACGGCATTTGCTGGGTGAGTCCCGGAGGCTCCCCGGAGCTTACTAGGCTAATATGCTAATGTCAGACTTTGCCTTCAGTCATGTGTATGGACTTACTGGAAACCACGAGCCAGAACCTGGCCTTCTCTAGAGAGGCAAGGGGAGCAATGGCCTATAGAAACCCCCGTGTAATTGGAAGCATTCTATGTCTGCCATCGACTGGGTTAAGCACCCAGAAAGGTAGGCGTTCCAAAACAAACCCCTATTATGGTAAAAATTGCAACCAAAAGCCGAACGAGTGGATAGAACTCCCCAAACAAAAACGAGCAAACTAGTATGACATCATCCGTCATCGTGCTGCTGTCTGCGCAGCCCCCCCTCCCAGGGAGGTGGGAGGGGCAGCCCCAGACCTACCACGTCAGCAATCCACACCCCCAATTCTGAGGCTGGATCTAAAACATGCGAAAAAAACGCCGACCGGAGGGAGAGAGGGATTCCGGGGAGCCTCCGGAACTCACCCAGAAAATGGCATTTTACCACATTCAACGCTGGTTTTCTGGGGAAAACCCCTATGGCTCCCGGGAGCTAACTACCCACAGAGGAAATGAATAGGGACTTACCCGGGAGGCAGTTGCTGCTCACTCCTCAACCCGAAGTCGAGACAACTGGCTGCATCCGCCGACCCAGACCCGACCGGGCCCAGGAATGTTTACAAGGTAACGAGCAGCCAGGACCCTGTTCGACCGCCAAAATCCCCGCACCCGAATGTCAGCCCAGGACATATTGCCAAAGACAGCGGCAAGAGCCGCGAACTTGCAGACGTCAAGGGCACGGGGATAGACCGCAGGCTGGCTAGCCTTAATAATCCTGCGGATGACCTGAGAGACCCACACCCTCAAACAGGGAAGAAGGGAAACCGGATCAACCCAAAGCGCATCCACAGACACAGAAGCTGTGGCGCGCAAATAACGGCGGAGAGCCGCAACCGAACACAAAACATGATGCACCCCGGCCGAACCAACCAAGCATCAACAACCCAGGGACCCCTCCAGAACGCAGCAGTCTCATTCTTCGCCAGAAAAGGAGAAGGGTGCAGTCGAACAAGCCGACCACCCCGACCGAAGGAGCAGAAACCTCTGCGCCGGAGCAGAGCATGAAGCTCACCCACCCGACCCCCAGAGGCCAATGCCAACAGGAAAAAGAGCCTTCGAAAAACAATCCGGAACCAAACGGGCCATAACAAAATGAGGAGAAGAAAGAAAAGAGAGCACTCTGTCTAATGACCAGGACTGCTCAGGCGGCACATGAGCAGGCCGGAGGTGAAACAACGGCGGAGACAGCTTGCAAAACGGCGCAGACGTGACATCAATACCGAAAGCAAGCTGAAGCGGCTCTGCCAACTGAAGGCGTCGACTCCGACGGCCTCGCAGTCGGGAAAGGGCGCCACAAACAGGGGAAGGCGCCGCGACCACGCCGACACGAAGAGGACCACCTCGAGGCGTCCGAACGTCTGGCAAAGCCAATGGAAAGAATTAGTGTCGACCGTCCATTCCGTGGAGAGGGGAATGAAACGAGACACGCTGTCGGCCAAGACGTTGGACACTCCCCGCACGTGAACTGCCGTGAGAGCCAAACCCCCGAGAACTCAGCAGACGAGTCACCCGATGTGACCAGCGCCAAAGAGCCAAGGACCGCATCGAACCTCCCCGGTTCAGACAATGAACCACCGGGGAGCAGTCCGAATGGAGCCGGATCGTCGTCCCGTGGGCGACTCGAATCCTCCAAAGAGCAAACCACACCGCCGCGAACTCCCACACAATGCTGTGGGCTCGACGGAAGGGCTGACCCCACCGACCCTGGCTGGCCTGGTGAGCACTGGTCACAAAGCCCCAGCCGAGAGATGACGCATCCGTGAACACATCGAGCGAGGGCTCGGGTAGGCACCTAAGGCACTGAACCCCCAAAAAACAGAAGAGGAAGCTGGTGAGGCAGCAACCGACGCATAGCAACTCGGGGTCCGAACCAAGCCATCACGAAGAGGCAGAAGGGATGTCCCCGAAGGAACCAGAACAGCCGACGAAGCCAAATCCGACCCGGCGGGTAGACCAGCATCGTGAAGTTCAGGCTCCTGCACAGACCCTCAAGCAACTGCCGGGTGACCCGGAAGCCCCCCAGAAACAGGCACAAGCGGGACCGCAGCCGCAGAAGAGACTCCGGAGGAAGAGACAAGGAAGCGGTCCGAGAGTCCCAACCTCTCCTGGAGTATGAACCTGGAAGGGAACCAGATAGGACTTCCTCCAGTTCACCAAGAACCCGAACCCAGCGAGCTGAGAAAGAACCAGATCCCTGGCTAGCAGACAAGCGGACTGGCTGGGAGCCCAGACCAGCCAGTCGTCGAGGTAGGCCAACACCCGAACACCTAACAGACGCAGACGGGTCACCACGACCCGCGAGAGGCGTGTGAAAATGCGATATGCCAGGTTCAACCCGAACGGAAGACAAAGAAAGCGGTAAGCACGAAGCGCCACAACAAAACCGAGCCAGTCCCTGAACCCCGGATGAATCGGGATGTGCCAATAAGCGTTCCGGAGGTGCAGGAACACCATCCAAGTGCCCGGCTCCAACAGGAGCCGAACCTGAAACAGCGTGGTCATCCGAAAGGCGGGGCAATGAACCCAGGGGTTCAGATGGGACAAGTCCAGAATGAACTGCAGGTCCGCACAGTCCCGTTTCGGGACTGGAAACAGACGGGAAACCGATCCGAGGATGTCGTCGTTTCGACCACACCCCCAAGCGAACCCACACCAAGATGACCTGACAGAGCGCAGGGAAAGAAGCCTGCCCCGCCATCCCCGAACCCCCCACAGGGGGAGGGGCCACCCAACACCACCAGAGGCTGTGCAAAACGACCCGAAACGCCCACAAATCATGTGACCAGGCGTGAGCGAACAATGCAAGCCTTCCCCTTATCGCCCCGTCAATGGCAACCAGACAAAGGCGGGTCCGAAGGAGGAGCCGAACCCGAACCCGACACTAGTGGCCTACCACGACGAGAGGAACCCCAAGCCTTGGCACCACCCTTCCAGGAAGGCCCACCATGGGACCCCCGGAGAACCAGCAAGTCCGACATAGAATGGCAAGAAGCCGAAGCCGCCTGAATATACTGCGCAACGGCTGAAGCCTCAAACAAGAGAGGGCAAAAAGGGGAAGACCTCCTAAGAGCCAAAGCACAAGCGGATTCCACAGAGGAGGCAAGCACCGTCTGCCGACACGCGAGCTGGGAGGCATAAAACAGAGCCACTGCATCCCGTAAGATTGGCGTGAAAAGCTTCAGCAAGGCAGCCGATGAGCGAGCCACCAAGGCGCCAGACCCAGGAACAGCCCCAGGAACAGCCCCAAGCGCCCCCACATCCTCCGTGAGCCAGTCAGAAGACAGCTCCAAGAGGGAAAAGAAGCGCAAGGCCGCAACCAAAAGGCCCCGAGAGCGCAAGTCCTCCTCCACCTGCGCCGCCAAAAGGGAGGGAACCTGCACATGGAGCTGAACGACACCAACATCCCAGGAAAGGGCGGGAGCACACAAGCACTCATTGAGGTGCTCAAGGTCGCCCCCCCCAGGAAAACCTGAAGCACCGTCGAAGCCTCCCGCCACTCAAGCGTGTGGGAACGGCAGAAGGAGTGCCAGCCTCCAAGGCAAAGACAGGACAGTCTGCCAGCCAGGACGACTCTGGAACTTCATAACCGAGCCAGAAAGGGAACGAAGTCCCAAACATGAAAGCCGAGGGATCCATTGCCGAGGCATAATCCGGGTCACGCAGGAGATTTGCCGCAAGGGCCGCCCGCACTACAGCAAGTTAGATGCAATAAGCAGAAAACCTCCGAAAAGACGGAACCGAAGCACCCGGGGAAACACGGAACCGAACCAGGGGAGGGGCAGACACCAATCCAACTCGTACGCAGAGGGGGAAAAGAAAACCCCACTCCTTGTAACAGTAAGCCCTGCTCAGAGGGTAGAAAAATCCAGGCGGGGTCCAGTGGGGCCCAAGGCTCCCAAGTCTGCCCCTCCCCAGCCCCAGGGTCCTCTTCCGCATGACCCGGGGTAGAGTCCTCCCCCCAAGCACCGACCCCACTAGACAAGGCCGGCGCAGCAGTAGAAGCCTGATAGAATGAGGCCCACTGGTCAGACCCAGAGGCTTTAGCCGGGGGAGGAGACTCGAATGCCTCCGTCGCCACACCGGAAGGGGCATCCCCCAAGGCTGCCCGAGTCTCGAGACCAACTAACCCCTGCCCCGACTCCGAAACCCTCAGACGTTTCGGGGATGGAAGCAGGGGAGGGGGACCAGAACAAACAACAGGAGGGAAAGGATCAGGAGGTGCGGACTGAACCAGGGTCGAAGCAACCCCCACCCCCAAGTCCGGGTCCCTATAAATAAAACAGGGCAGCCTCGGGGCATCCAGGTGAGCAACCAACCTAGTGCATTGCAACAACCAAAACCTAGAATGCAACGCCTGTGCAGCCTGTACCCGAAGATGATCATCCATAGATTGGGTAAATTGAGTCACCAGCAAGCAACAATACTCACAGGACTCAGGATCGAAAGTGCCACAGACCCAACAGGCTGCATGATGGAGGCAAAAACAGTGAGGGTCGCCCTGAGACAAGGGGATTGAACAACCCTCAAACTCGCACGAAGCGAGGGGGGACCCCGGGGTCACATCCATCGGACCCACGCGCCCCCTAGGGAATTCCCAGGGTCCTGAGCATTTACTTGAAGAGGACTCTTGCTCGGGTAAACCCAGCCAAGGTACTGCTAACCGGTGCCCAAAGCTACCAAACAAACTGTCTAAAGCTGAACCCCAGGGACGTATACACTCACGGGGACCAAACAGGGGGCACCACCAAGTATCAGGGGGGAGGCCAAGTATCAGGGGCAAATAGGGCAAAACCCCCCACCAGGCAAAAAGAAAAAGAAAAACAAAACCCCGCAAGAGGACAACGTACCCCAAGGAACAGAGCCAGCCGCTGTAATAGGTGACAACTAGCTGCCCTAGCAACTAGCACCCTGCGCCCCTACCAGTGAGAAAACTGCCTCGTAAACTAAAGTTAACTAGGGGAGACAAAACCCCCAAGTACCCAAAGAGCGGCCGAGAAACCGAGCAGTAAAACGGACATACACAGGCAGACCCCGATGAACTTGTGGAAGGTAACCCCAAGCTCCAAGGGCATTACTTACAAGGCACCTAGGGAAGGGAACCCTAGGCGCATGCAGCCCGAGTACTGAGGAATAACTCCTGGCTCTCGCACCCCTGGAGTACAGCAGCCACACACAAGGCACAGCACCGCAAAAAGACTGGAGCCAGAGCACACAACCAAGCCGATAGCATCAGCCTCAAGAACTTGGGTGTGGATTGCCGGCGCGGTAGGTCTGGGGCTGCCCTTTCCCCCTCCCGGGGAGGGGGGGCTGCGCAGACAGCGGCGCGATGACGGATGACATCATACTAGTTTGCTCATTTTTTTGTTTGGGGAGTTCTATCCATTCATTCAGCATTTGGTTGCAATTTTCACCAGAATAGGGGTTTGTTTTGAGACGCCTACCTTTCTGGGTGCCTAACCCGGTCGATGGCAGACATAGAATGCTTCCAATTACACGTGGGTTTCTATAGGCCATTGCTCCCCTTGCCTCTCTAGAGGGGGCCAGGTTCTGGCTCGTGGTCCTCGGTAGGCCCATAAGAACTCCATACACATGACTGCTGCCAAAGTCTGACATTAGCATATCAGCCTAGTAAGCTCTGGGGAGCCGTAGGGGCTCCCCCCAGAAATTCAACTGGATCTCTGACGTGACTCGAACCAGTGACCGAAAGAATCACAGCCACTGATGTCATCCACTGAAACACCCCGACTTGGTAAAAGGCATTATGGACAATTGCAGGGTTTGACACAGGGACCATGAGGACCCCAACAGTCAATCACACAGGCAGACCACAACGACACACACAAAAAATATCGAACCCACACCCTTGGCCACCCCGAGAACAGGTACCACCAACTGAACAATAAGGGACACAAGGAGCGACCAACCTCGGAGGCCCAGAAGAGGACTGCCCTACTTAATCTTGGTATTATCTAATAGGCACCCCAGCAGCCTCCCAACGGGCAAAAGAAAACTAAAAATAGGAAAGAGAACCCTGAGGAAGCACCACAACCCAAGGAGAGAAGAGGCACGGCCTCAGCGATTATGCAAGCTGGGCAGCACTGTGTGCCCCAACTAGCAACAACCACTCCCTACCCAGGGCTAAATGAAAGTACAGTGGTACCTCGGAATGCGATTGTCCCTGTATGCGAGGTTTTCGGAAGGCGAGGTGTATTTACTCCAAAAATTTGTCTCGGAAGGCGATGGTTACTTCGGGAGGCGAGTTTGGACGCGAGTTTGTTGATACGCGTACAGCCGACCTAGCGCGTGGTGGTTCGGCGATCGTCGCCCCTCCGCCCTGCCGCCCCTCAGTTTATTATTGTCTCGCGCTCAGTGACTACCCCCACATCAATTCCTCTCGCAAATTTTCAGTGTTTTGTTGGATTTTTGGTGATTTGTCTATACAATTTGTTATTATTTATCTCACCATGGGTCCCAAGAAAGCCAGTGGTAAGGATAAAGGCCAGAAAGCTCATGTGAGGATGACAATAGAGGAGAAACAAGAGATCATTCGGAAGCATGAGAACAGTACACATGTTGTTGAACTTTGTAGGCAGTACAACAAAGCCACATCAACAATATGCACTATACTTAAGAAGAAAAATAAGATTATGGGTGCTAAAGTGGCAAAAGGAGTAAGAACATTAACGGCACAAAGACCACAAATACTTGAAGAAGTGGAAAAGTTGTTATTAATTTGGATACACGACAAGGAGTTGAGGGGTGATAGTGTTTCGGAGGCCATTATTTGTGAGAAAGCCAGGGTGTTGCACGAAGACCTTCTAAAGAATACCCCTGCAACGAGTGATGCAGATAAGAAAGAGTTTAAGGCAAGCAGGGGCTGGTTTGAAAAATTTAGAAAGAGAAGTGGTATCCATAGTGTTACAAGGCATGGGGTTATGTGATGTGATTATGGAAGGGGACTCCCCTTCCAAACAGTAACTCCTCTCCTCCTCCCCCCTCCTCACCATCTTCCATACGCCTACAGCACTCGACAGCAAGGTAAGTAATAACTGGAACACAGTTTTGTAGGTTTATTTAGATGAATTAGGTAAATTAGGTATAAAAATTTAGTTTGATGTGGGGTTTTTGGGGTAGTCAGGAACGGATTAATTCATTTCCCTTTATTTCTTATGGGGAAATTAACTTCGGAATGCGAGTTTTCGGAAGACGAGGCGTCTCCAGGAACGGATTAAACTCTTATTCTGAGGTATGCCTGTACCAAGACTTAAGCTGACCCCAAGGGCAAGGCAGAAAGCCCAGCAGCTGCTACCTCTATGGGAATAGGGTCCCAAAGGACCCAGAGAAGTTAACTCTAAACTCCAAAGGATGTACTCCCAGGGTGCCTAGGGAATGGAGCCCTAAGTGCATGCAGCCCTTGGTACAGAACTCCTGGCCACCACTAATGCACAGCAGGAACACCAGCAGGGTGAGGCCAATCAGGCAACCGAGACCAGAGCAGACTTCCACCCCGCTTAGCTTAAGCTGATAAACTAATGGTTTGGCTGCAGGCTTGGTGGGCTGTGAACCCCCCCCCCCCATCCCCTTTGGATGGGGGTCAGTGCGAACAAGTGATGTGCGGTGTAATGATGTGTCACTCGTTAGTTTGTTTTTCTTTGGGGAAGTTTCTAGCCTCTGTTCGGTCTCAAATTGCAATTTTTCTACCAGGAGGAGACTGTTTTGAAGCGCCTCCCTTTCTGGGTGCTCAACCCCGGTCGATGGCAGACATGAATACTTCCATACTTGAGAATTTCATAGGCCATTGCTCCGTTCGCCTCTATGAGGGGACCTTGTTCTGGCTAGTGACACTTGGTAGGCATGACAACTCCATATGACTGAAACCCTGTAATAATATTAGCTAATATCAGTCCATTAGCTCCAGGGAACCGACGGGTCTTCCCCACAGAAACACCCAAGAACCAATAGCACACAGAGCCCAAAATAACAAGTTCCAGGAACTACAAGCAATGTGACACAGTCAAGCAAAATACCAAAGGAGAGACCCACAGGGACAGACACCAGAGAAATGCAAAATAATGTATACATAGAGAAGAATATACATACCGAGCATGAACTTGGAGTGAAAAACTGCAATCCAGAAAGCATCAAACTAACACAACTCCCTTGGCCAAGGACACCATCCCTAACGACCAATACCAGGAAAGCCAAGGCAAATCACCCAAGCCCAAGCACACAACCTCAAAGACATAGCTCACATAAAATGCTGACTAAGGCATAGATTGGCAACAGGACAAAACACTCCTAACCAAGGCACACAAGAAGTGTACCACAGAACAGGATGATACCAACACCCATCCAAAAGAGGTCTGTCATTACACTCAATGTGCTTTCTGGAAGGCCCCCCCCCCCCACCCCACCCCAAACCTCAGTATGTTAAAAAAAAAAAGCTATCTCACCATGGAAACAAGATGGTCAGACCACGGGGAAACAAGAGGACAAAAGAACAGCTCTGCGGGAAGCTAAAGACAAACTATTAGATTAATGGCCCCAACACCACACCAAATCCGGCGCTGCTTTAGCAACGAGCAGACAACGAGCTGCAAGCCCTTGAGTAGAGTGCCAGAAACCATGAGACTAAATATTTGCCAAGGGACAAAATGCCAAAGAAAACACACAGCACTGCAAATATCCAGACAGAAGGAGCCCATGAAAAGACAGCATGCAGACTAAACTCAACCACCCTATATCTTGAGGGTGTCTTGAGATGATTTCGGGGCTTAATGTTCCCGCAGCCCGGTCCTCGACCAGGCTTACACCCCCAGGAAGCAGCCCGTAGCAGCTGTCTAACTCCCAGGTACCTATTTACTGCTAGGTAACATGGGCATCAGGGTGAAAGAAACATTTTGCCCATTTGTCTCCGCCTCCACCGGGGATCGAACCCAGAACCTCAGGACTGTGAATCCGAAGCCCTGTCCACCCAGCTGTCATGCACCCTATAAACAAAAGAACTAAAATAACACAAGAAAAGAAAGGATGGGTAGACTGCATCTTCCTAGACTGCCTAAAAACGTTTGATACAGTTCTTCACAAAGACTAATATACAAGATTTAGAGGCAAGCAGAAATAACAGGAAAGGCCCTGGAATGGGTATTTACAGACAGGAAACAAAAGGTCATAGGCAGAAAGGATTTCTTGGGCTGGAGAGGCATAGAAAGTGGTATTCCACAGTGGGGTGTCCTGGAACCATTGCTGTTTTTAATTTATGTAAATGACCTCGCAGAGGGAGTGGCATCGTACATGTTGAGGTTTGCAGATGATACAAAGTTAATGAGAATAAGAACTGAAGAAGGTTGTAAGGTACCTGGAAGAGATTCTGGGAGTTCTTTTACTCCCCAAACCCGGCCCGGAGCCAGGCTTGGCAACGAGCCTGGTACTGCAAGGAGGTACAAACTTCAAACTTCAAAGAGTGGGTAGATAAATAGCTTCTGGAATTCAGTCCAATGAAAATGGACATGAAGATAGGAGACCTGTACTGAACTGTACCATAAGGGGGAAGGCAATTATAAGAAACAATAAGAGAAAAAGACCTGGGAGTAAACATAATCTCAACACTAACACCAGAAGCTCATGTAAACAGGATAACATCAGTAGCATACTGGAAGTCAGCAAGCATAATTTCTTATCATTCTTCAAGGGGCTCTGTTGGCTATCCTCTTACCTCCGGGCTTGCTAAAACTCTGACTCTTTATCTTGGCACTTTTTCTCCTGCTCACCTTCATCACTCTCAGGACTTCAGAGAAAGCCTACGCCTGCAGCCCTCCCGTAAGAGGCTTAGTCTTGATGTCGACTCTGTTTACTAATGTTTCCCTTCATGACGTTCTCTCTTTCCTTAGTCAGAAGGCAACTGAGGGCCTTCTTCCTCTCCCACTTACCAATGACATTTTCCTCGAACTCATCAGATTCTGTGTTGACTCTTAACTCATTCTCCAACAGAAAATCCCTCTCTCAAACTTTTGGTGTCGCTATGGGTTCCTCTCTCTCCCCTGTTCTTACCAATCTCTATATGGAATACTTCAAAACCGTTCTTCTTCCCACTATTGATACTTGTCCCTCATTCAGGCTTCGCTATGTTGATGACATTTTTGCTTTATGGTCTCATGACCTTAGTCTTTTCCAACCTTTCCTCTCCTCTCTTTACAATCTGGCTTTTTCTATCCATTTCAAAGTTGAATGGGAATCTAATTACCTCCTCCCTTTTCTTGATGTTCATGTTCACAGCTGTGTCCGAGTTCTCTTTCACTGTCTACCACAAACCTACTATGAACATACCACTATGAATGTACATTTAAAGTGGTATGTACAGTCACTTCTTTTCCTACCATCCTCCTCCTGTTAAGAAAAGTGTCCTTGTCTATCTCTTCCTCCTCACTCTATGCATCAGTGGCCCTGAGTTTCTTGATTCTGTAATTTCCATAATTTTCAAATCTCTCTCTTGCCTTGGTTACCCCTTACATTTTATTAACTGTGCCTTTTTCTCAAGCTCAACAAAATTTCTTACATCCCAAACCTGTTTCCAACACTATTAGCACTGTGCACTGCCTTGCCTTCATATCTGAACTCAAAAATCTCACTAATACCCTTTGGCCTCTTGACATAAAGCTCGCCTTTCAACAAACTAACACACACTGCGTAGTAATCTGGTTCACACTGCTCCTTCTGCTTCTAATGCTGCTGGTGTCTACTCTATTACCAGTTCGTCTTGTCATCTCCAATACACTGGGATAACTGGCCCATACACTAAATGCCAGACTTAAGGAACACAAAGGAAATGTTAAGCCTGCAGACACACACAATGCTCTCTTCTGTCATGTTAGGGATTTTAATCATCCTACTGATTGGTCTTCTAAAATAATCTTCCCTTCCTTTACTCTTTATAGACATCGTCTTGTTGACTCGGCTGTGATACACAGCCTACCCAGCATCAACCTAAGTCCTGGCTTTGTTGCTGTTGACTCTTCCTTTTCACACTACAAACTCAAGTGCTCTAACCTTTTTAACAAACGTGACCTAACATAAGCTTACCCCCATTTTCTCTCTCTTTTTCTTTCTCTTCTTATTCTTACATTCCATTCTTCTGTCACACGATTATTACACCCATCCCATCCAGTACCTTTCTTCTTGTTCTTACCTTTTGCCATGCTCTTGACCTTCTTCTAGGAATTACCTCCTCTTTACTGCTCTTTACCTCACTCTTGCCTTATTAAAAGCCCGTGCCTCCCTCACTCCCATCACAATCGACTTGATAATAGCCCAGGACGGACAGAAACGTCATTGTCTCCTAACTTCTGGATATGTCTTCCATACCTCCTACTTCCCTATGCTATGGAGGGCCAGGTTCCAAATCTACATAGTAAAATAACAACATACTGAAGTGAACAAAATGGAAGAAAATGCAGAATAGAACCAGTGAGGAGCAGGGGTGCCATACACACACTTTGAGACCACTGTATAAACATCAGAGGTCCACGGTTGTTCAACATACTCCCAGCAAGTGTAAGAAATATTGCCGGAATAACCGTGTACATCTTCAAGAGAAAACTAGATAGTTTTCTTCAAGAATTACCAGACCAACGGGGCTGTGGTGGATATGTGGGCCTGCAGGACGCTCCAAGCAACAGCCTGTTGGACCAAGTTCTCACAAGTCAAGCACGGCCTTGGGCCAGGCTTCGGGAGAAGAAGAACTTCCAGAACCTCATCAAGCAGGTATCAAGCAGGTACCCAGGGTAAGACAGAATGCCCTAGACCCCCTGTCGTACCTCAAGGGCGAAGATAACAAGCGATGAAGTAGTCAAACAAGGAGTGATTTCTGAATGCCTCCAGGGAAGATAACCCTGACATGCAAGGGCAGTACTCACGGAGCACCTAGGGATGGTCACTCTAGGTGCATGCTGCTTCTGTACACTAAGACACCTGGCCACCACACCATACACACCTGGAACACACACACACACACACGGTGCTGGTCACTCTAGGTGCATGCTGCTTCTGTACACTAAGACACCTGGCCACCACACCATACACACCTGGAACACACACACACACACACAGTGTAAAAATCTAGAACAGGAACTTGAGGCCAGAGGTGTCTGATCTGACCACCAGCACATCCGTTCAAGAACTGGAGTGGTAGGATGTCGGCTTTGCGCTAACGAGCAGAAGTGCTAGTCGCATGAAGGGTTGCTGGTTTAGTTTCTTTCTATGGGAGTTATTGTCATCTTTTGGGATGTAGATTGCATAGTGTAACCAGTAGTCTGTTTTAATTCGCCTACCTTCCTGATCAATGACAATTATCATATACTTTAAATGCTCCAGCAGTCTGGGAGCTGCTCCAGCAGTCTGGGAGCTGCTCCAGCAGTCTGGGAGCTGCTCCAGCAGTCTGGGAGCTGCTCCAGCAGTCTGGGAGCTGCTCCAGCAGTCTGGGAGCTGCTCCAGCAGTCTGGGAGCTGCTCCAGCAGTCTGGGAGCTGCTCCAGCAGTCTGGGAGCTGCTCCAGCAGTCTGGGAGCTGCTCCAGCAGTCTGGGAGCTGCTCCAGCAGTCTGGGAGCTGCTCCAGCAGTCTGGGAGCTGCTCCAGTAGTCTGGGAGCTGCTCCAACAGTTTAATTCGCCTACCTTCCTGATCAATGACAATTATGATATACTTTAAATGTAAAGTGCTCATAGGTTATTGCTCCCTGCGCCTCTCTGAGGGGACCAGGTTCTGGCTCGTGGTCCCCTGGTAGGCATAAGAACTCCTGTGAGAGATGACCCCAAACTAATATAGCACATATTAGTTCGAATAACTTCAGGGAGTCTCCGCGACGCCCCTCAGAAAGAGGTAACTCTGGCAAAAAGCAGCCAAGCCAAACAAGTGACCCGGCACACATAACAGTCTGGCATGAAAAATTACACTAACATGAGGTTGCAAGGGAACAAACCCAGGCACGAGCCCCAGCGGTGCATAGAGTCCAAAGAACAATCAACAATTAGCTAAGAAGATGTGTGGATGACTGGGATGGCTTGCAGGGACCTTCAGGTCACCAAGGGTGCCATCTGGTGGTGACGTTATCTTGAGGTTATCTTGAGATGATTTCGGGGCTTTAGTGTCCCCGTGACCCGGTCCTCGACCAGCGCAGCCCATGACAGATGACTAACACCCAGGTACCTATTTTACTGCTAGGTAACAGGGGCATAGGGTGAAAGAAACTCTGCCCATTGTTTCTCGCCAGCGCCCGGGATCGAACCCGGGACCACAGGATCACAAGTCCAGCGTGCTGTCCGCTCGGCCGACCGGCTCCCGGTCGTAATAGTGCTAACTATTAGTGGTCGAAGGAGTAATAGTGCTAACTAGCAGATAGTGTTTACCTTGTGTTGGTTTCAGGGGAGCATCCCCATGGCCCGGTCATCGCCCAGACCTCCACCTTGCTGGACTGATCAACGTCCAGTTGCTGGACTAGTGCTAGACAAGTGTGTACTGTACATAGTTCGTATTCATGTTTGACAAATGTTGTGCAAGCAGTTGCTCGTCTACCTACACCTACTGGCAGGTATTCCCAGATCTTGTATTCCCAAACTTCCCTATGCTTCTACTAAGGGAGGCAAAATCTCATCCTTAGTCTCAGGTGGGAGCTCATGATTCGTTAGAGCATGGTGTGTTACCTGAAGTGTGGAAGATACCAGGTAGATAGCTCATGGAGATGATGAGGATACCTTCACAGAAACTGGTCACCTGGTGGTCACATCAGAGAGAAGAATGTCCACCAGTGGCAAACTATTGTTTGCCTTGCTTTCTGCAAGGTTCATTTCTTTCCATCAAGTTTTGTTTGTCTCCCCTAACTACATGGCTGGTTTCCTAAGCTTTGGGGATCCCTAATCCCCAAGCTTCCTTCACTTCATAGAGATATCCAGAATATGGTCCTGGCCCATGGCAGGTCAGTGTGGATCTTAGAGCCTGCATTGGGATGGCTGCCAGCTAATCCGGTCCAGGCCCTGGCTCCAAGCTAATCTGTCCCCGGGGCCAGACTCATGGAATTAAATTTTTATAGAAATGCAAGGTGCCAGTAGAGCAAGCACTCAGTATAGTGTGGAGAAAGAGCTTGGACATGGGGCAGATACCAGATGTGCTTAAAGCAGCAGACATAGTCCCTCTACACAAGGGAGGGAGCAAAGCATTGGCAAAGAATTATAGACCAGTTGCACTAACGTCCCACATAATAAAAGTATTTGAGAGAGTGATCAGTAGTCAGGTCACTAGATTCATGGAAACCAATGACTCCCACAACCCAGGCCAACATGAATTTAGAGCGGGAAGATCATGCCTCTCACAGCTACTTGACCATTACGACAAAATCACCTGAGGCATTAGAAGATAAACAGAATGCAGATGTGGTATCCACGGACTTTGCAAAGGTATTCGATAAAGGTGACTATGAAGTGATAGCACACAAAATGAGGTCAGTGGGAATAACTGGTAAAGTAGGACGCTGGATACTCGGTTTTCTGTCGAACAGAACACAAAGAGTAACTGTCTGCCATATAAAATGGAGTCCAAGCGCAGTTAAAAGCTCTGTACCTCAGTGTACAGTCCTTGAACCACTGCTTTTCCTTATTCTCATATCAGATATAGACTCAAATACAAGTCACAGCTTCATATCATCCTTTGCGGATGACACAAAAATCAGTATAAAAATTACCCCTGTTGATGACATTGAAAAACTACAAGCAGATATTAATAAAGGTTTCAACTGGGCAGCAGACAATAACATGATGTTTAACAGTGATAAAGTCCAGGTACTCAGGTACGGTAAAAATGAGGACCTTAAACATAATACAGGGTACAAAACACAGTCAAATCTACCCATAGTATGAAAACAGCATGTAAAGGATTTGGGAATACTGTAATGATGTCTGACGACCTAACATTTAGGGAGCATAACCAAGCAAATATTGCGTCAGCTAGAAAAATGATAGGATGGATTACAAGAACTTTCAAATCAAGGGATCCCAACACAATGGTTGTACTCTTCAAATCACTTGTGCTGTCCCGTATTGAATACTGCCCAGTACTCACTTCCCCCTTCAGAGCAGCAGAGATGGCTGAAATAAAGGGAATACAGATAACATATACGGCATACATAAATGCAATAAAGCACCTAAATTATTGGGATCATCTCAAAGCTCTCCAAATGTACTCACTAGAAAGGAGATGAGAGAGATATCAAATATTATATACGCGGAAAATACTGGAGGGCAAAGTCCCAAATCTACACAGTAAAATAACAACACACTGGAGTGAATGATATCGAGGAAAATGCAGAATAGAACCAGTGAAGAGCAGAGGTGCCATAGGTACAATCAGGGAACACTGCATAAACATCAGAGGTCCACAGTTGTTCAACATCCTCCCAGCAAGCATAAGAAATATTGCCGGAACACCCGTGGAAATCTGGAGAAAATTAGATAGTTTTCTTCAAGGAGTGTCGGACCAACCGGGCTGTGGTGGATATGTGGGCCTGCGAGCCGCTCCAAGCAACAGCCTGGTGAACCAAACTCTCTTGCGGAGAAGAACAACTCCCAGAACCCCATCAAGCAGGTATTGTACCTGGATGGGGTTTTGGGAGTTGTTCTACTACTGTTAGACAGCTTGGTCCAACAGGCTGTTGCCTGGAACAGCCTGCAGGCCCACATATCTACTACAGCCTGGTTGATCCAGCACTTCTGGCAGAAAAGTGTTCAGTTTTTCCTTGAGAACTTCTACCTCTGATGTTCATACAATGTTCTCTGATTGTGCCTATGGCACCTCTGCTCTTTGACGTTTATATTCTGCATTTCCTTCCATATCGTTAACTACAATATGTTGTTATTTTACTGTGTAAATTTATAAGCACCAAAGAGCTACTGAAAGGTGGCCCTTTCCAGAAGAGCTAAGCACTATCAAGCACAGATTAATTTTAAATTTGGGAAATTCTGACCACTACCATGTAAATCTACAGTGTGATGTAGCTAAAACTCTAGGAATTGTCAAACTACATTTTTTTCATAATTTAACACTTAACCCTTGCATTAAACAAGGGTTACACGGGTTATCATTGTGCCCAGAAAAATAGTATCCGAAGTAAGGTTTTTGTATTCCTCTATTGTTAAATCCTTACACTGAACATAGGAACAATGTGCCAAAATGGTCACTTTTTTAACATGACAATATATTAAAAAGAAAAATTAACATTTTTTGTAACATGTTGACATAACGTAACATGACAGATGTTTACTGGAGGCTTCAAATACCAATTGGGAACACTGTGTACCAAGAGGACTTTCAATTGTTGCAAAGTGTCTAAAACATCACATGTAATGAGTACCTCCAGTCCAACATCACACGATGTTATGCTCAGTGCAAGGGTTAATGTTACCGAACATGCCTGTTAGCAGTGAGCGAGTACCGCCTATGTGCATACATTATTTAATTCCATGATGAAAGTTCAAAATCAATAAATAATATTGTTGCTCAGAGAAAATAAATACATCCTATTACTGTAATTATATTACAGCTAACCTTACCTGTGTGTGTTCGAACGTGTTTCTGGAGATCACCGGAGGTTTTGAAACATTTTCCACACTGTTCTTCTGGACACTGGTAGGGTTTCTCTCCAGTGTGAGTGCGTAAATGAGACTTGAGCGCATATCCAGTTGTAAAACATTTTTTGCACACATCGCAAGCGTGCGGCCGCTGACCGGTGTGGTTTCGTTGGTGAGTCTAATTAGCAAATGTAATTCAATTTTAATTAATGAAAAATGAATGATTTAATGGCGGCTTTGTTAGTCATATTTATCATTTTTGTAAAATATTTTATAAATCAAATATGTATAAATCCTGAAATCCTCATCATTTCTCCCCTGTTGTTCCTTCACTATAGTCAAGCATTGAGAGTAAAGAAATACTGTATAGTACTTGTTTTGGGTGGCATTGTCAACAGCCGGGGATACCGAGGGCCGTAGGATTGGGAGCCGGGCCAGATTACAGGGCAAGGTCGCCAGGCACAAAATCGGTGGCCATAGTAAAATAAAAAAACCAGCGTTGAATGTAATGAAACGCCATTTTCTGGGTGAGACCCGGAGGCTCCCCGGAGCTTTACCGGCTGATATGCTAATGTCAGACTTTGGCATCAGTCATGTGTATGGAGTTCTAGGGCCTACCGGGGACCACGAGCCAGAACCTGGCCCCCTCAGAGAGGCAAGGGGAGCAATGGCCTATAGAAACCCCCGTGTGGTTGGAAGCATTCTATGTCTGCCATCGACCGGGTCAAGCATCCAGAAAGGTAAGCATTCCAAAACAAACCCCTATTCTGGTGAAAATTGCTACCTAAGCCGAACTAGTGGATAGAACTCTTCAACAGAAAACAAGGAAACTAGTATGACGTCATACGTCACCGCGCCGCTGTCTGCGCAGCTCCCCCCTCCCCAGGAGGGGGAAGGGGGAGCCCCAGACCTCCCACGCCGGCTATCCACCCACCAGTTCTGAGGCTGGATGTCAAAACACGCGAAAAACGCCGACCGGAGGGAGGGAGGGTTGCCGGGGAGCCTCCGGGTCTCACCCAGAAAATGGCGTTTCATTACATTCAACGCTGGTTTTCTGGGGGGAGCCCCGTCGGCTCCCCGGAGCTAACTACCCACAGAGGAAGGTCAAAGGGACAAAACCGGGAGGCGGACACCACGCACCCCCCAAGGAGGCGAGACAACTGGCAGCAAATGCCAACCCAAGGCGCCACAGCCCCGAAAATCCTGGGAACAACACGAGAACCACGAGCAGCAAGGCCCCTGCACGAACACCAAAAATCCATGCCCGAAAGACTGCAAGGCCACGTCGCCCAGATGGCAGCGAGAGCAGCGAAGCCACGAACGCCACAGGCAGGAGGGAAGAACACAGGCAGCTTAGCCGCAAGAACACGGCTGACCACCTGGGACACCATCACCCGCGAACCGGGAAGAACAGAACCGGATCAACGCAAAACGCGCTCCGGACCCAAACGCCGTGGCACGCAAACAACAGCGGAGGGCCGCCACTGAACACACAAACGACACCCCCGGCCCGACCAACGAAGCACCAACAAACCCTGGACCCCTCCAGAATGCAGCAGCCCCACCCCGCGCCAGAAAAGATGGAGACTGCTGCCATCAAACAACCAAAACGCTAAAACCGAAGGAGCAAGAAAACTCAGCAAACCGACCCCCAGAGGCAAAGGCCCAAAGGAAAGAGCCGACGAAAAAACACACCGGAACCGAAGGGGCACTACCAACCGAGGAGAAGACAGAGCACGCTGACCAGAGACCAGGATGGTGCAAGCGGCGCACGAACAGGCCGGAGGTGAAACGACGCACAAGACAGCTGACTAACGGTGCAGAAGCAACACCAAGACCGAAAGCAAGCTGAAGCGGCTCCGCCTGCGCCGCACGAAAAGAGGCGACAGTATGTGGCAAGACGACGGCCCCCAACCCCCACTAGAAAACCAAGCCGAGAGTAAACCAAGCCAACAAGAGTAACCACCTAAGAAGGGACAGGAAAAGGAAGGACCGCCAAAATACCCCATACTGCCGCCAAGAGAAGCACGCAGGTGGGACACCTACCACGAAGCCACCCGACCACCAACCGGAGGCAAGACCACAAGGCAGAACTTAAGCAGCCCTGACAAGGCCCCCCCGAGCCCAGGAAAAAGGCGGAGCCGCGAGAAGATCTCGGGCGCGACCACCGAAACCCAGGCGGCACAAGGAGATGGAACGTCTGCCGAACAGAAAAACTCCCCAAAGCATGCAAGCCTGCCTGGAGTTCAGAAACGACGGGTCCGACGCGAGACATCGCAAGAACCCCCCCCCCCCCAAAAAAAAAAAAAAAAAAAAAAAAACAACAACCGGCAGGGCAGGAAAACCAAAGAAGGCGGAAGGGTCGCCGCCAGAACAGGACCCGAACCAAGGGGTACGAACAACTGCAATAGACCGAGACAAATAAGCACATCACAGGACACAGGCTGACCAACGCCTAAGAAGACACGCAGAACATCCCTGCTGCAGAGGAGGCAGGAAGAAAGAGCAGAAGCACAAAAAACCCCAGGAGAACAACCAGGGGTGGACAATCAGAGCAGGGACAAAAACCGCACGCAATCCCCAGGCACAAAACGGCAGCAAAGTGCCACTCCACAACCGGACACAGGAACAAGGACACGCCACCGTGAAACACGGTACCAATGCACACGTGCAGCAGCAGCAGCAACTTGTAAATAGCAACTCCCCTCTGCAAAGGCAGAGAACGGAGCAGGCAGACCCCAGACAGGGCCAACGGAGACACTACAAAAACCTTGCAGGCCCAGAAACCTGCACCAGGCGACCGACGGCGGAGAAACCCCGCTCGATACCTGCTGGATGAGGTACAGGGAGCTCTTTTACACCTGAAGCCCGGTCCAAGGCTAGGCCAGACCGGCCAGAGGATGGCCCACCAGGCAGCTGCTAGGAGCAGTCTACCGGCCCACATACCCCCACAACCAGGACGGGCCGGAACTGCCATACGAAAACAGGCCAGTGCGCCCCGGAAATCCACGGACGAACCAGCAAGAAGGCTTATGCTCGCAAGTAGGTCGTGTAACAAGCACAGACCACTGATGGTAATACAGTATCCCCCAAAAGTGCCAATAGCACCACTGCACTCCACTGGTACTATCCCGCAAGTTCCACCAGATAGGCAGGACCCAAGAGCCAGAGCTCAAATCCTGCAAGCACAGCCAGGAGCCTCACCAGGTGAGTACAGAACCAACCCTACAACCCCCACACCTCACAACATTAAAAAGGGAGGGTCCCCTGAATGACACCAGCATGGGTTGGACATGCACATGAGGGGGGACAGGAAGGGGTGATAAGGGACAGTCACTGGTGTGCGAACGGTCTCAGTCGTACAAAATATACCTAAATAAAGACAGGTATAGAAACACCGCCGCATCCAGCGCCCGGCCAAAAGACGCCAGACTGCAGTAACGCACCTGGCGAATGGTGGCACGAACTTGACACGACTCAACCGTGCCCAGAAGAACTTGAGAGCACCGCCAGGTGAAGACGCCAGAGCCGGACCCTGCCGGACCCGCAGGAGAACAGGGAGAGGCGAAGGAGGCGGTCCACACCCATGACAGGGAAAACCGCGGTGTCCTCCCCACAACAGGGAACCAGGACACCCCCGGCGCGAAGGGGCACATACCGCAGCCAGGGAGAAGAACGAGAGGCGAAGCACTGTAGCAAAAAAGGGCGCAAAACCCCAGCACTGAAACACCGCCCAGACCAAAACAAACTCCACGGCGCATGCGCATAACACGCTGGCCGAACCGCACACCCTCCCTGCGGGAAGGCGCCAGCCAGGACTACTGCACGAGAAAAAGAAGCCAAAAGAGGAAGCAGGAACAAGAAAACCGGCCAAAGAAGCAAAGAGCCCCAAAAGGAATCCAACCGGGCAACAAGTAGCCCAACCGGGCGACAAGCAGCCCAACCGGGCGACAAGCAGCCCAACCGGGCGACAAGCAGCCCAACCGGGCGACAAGCAGCCCAACCGGGCGACAAGTAGCCCAACCGGGCGACAAGTAGCCCAACCGGGCGACAAGTAGCCCAACCGGGCGACAAGTAGCCCAACCGGGCGACAAGTAGCCCAACCGGGCGACAAGTAGCCCAACCGGGCGACAAGTAGCCCAACCGGGCGACAAGTAGCCCAACCGGGCGACAAGTAGCCCAACAGGGCGACAAGTAGCCCAACAGGGCGACAAGTAGCCCAACAGGGCGACAAGTACGAGGAGCCGACAGACGTTCCAAAAATGCGGGAAGTAGCGAAAAACCTTCCCGTACCCTCGAGAACACAGAAGCCAACACTAGTCCCGAAGGCACACGAAGGCGCAGGCGCACCCGAGATCAGAAGTCACGCAGAACCCCACCGAACGGGGAAACATGACAAAAACACCGTCCCAAAAAGGGGGGGGAGAGGAAACATCCACCCACAGGACGGAACCAACCGACTCAAAGGCCAAGGAACCGAGCCCGGGGAGGGGCCGACGTCCAACAGCACGTACGGCGAGTGGGGAGGAAAGACCCCACTCCGCGTAACCACAAGCCCCGCCTAGAGGGGGATAAAAACCCCCACGGGGTCTAACGGGGCCAAGGCCCCCCCCAAGTCAGCCCCTCCCCAGCCCCGGGAACCTACACGACAGGCCCCGGGGCCGAGCCGTGCCCCCAAAGCCCCGGCCGTACCAGAAAACCGGGGCAGCCGTGAAAACACTAAGGAAGGGAGCCCACTGGCAGACTCATACAACACGGCTGGAGGAACAGGCCCAAATGCCCCCGTCACTACCCCGGAAGGGGAATTCCCCCGAGACTGCCCGAGTCTCAACACCACCAAAAACCCCGCCCCGAACCAACAGACCGTAAGGAACCGGATGCAGGCAGGGTGAACCAGGGGAAAAGACAAGGGGGCGTGGATGGAACCGAAGCAGCCAACACCCCCAAGTCCCAAAACGAACTACAACGGGGCAGCCCCGGGGCTCCCGGGGAGGAAACCACGAGAACGTTGCCACCACCAAGGCTCAAGTGCAACGCCCCTGCTGCCCGCACCCGCTGTGTTAGCACAACTGGGTAACCGAGCCACAACGAGCAACCAAACTCGCAGGACTCCGGGTCGAAGGTGTCACCGACCCCACAGGCAGCAGACGGAGGCAAAACAGAGAGTCACCCAGAGACAAAAGGTGAGAGCAACCCTCAAACTCGCTGGAAGCGAGGGGGGGGCTCTGGGGTCACATCCATCGGACCCGCGCGCCCCCAGGGGTTTCCCAGGGTCCCGAGCGTTTACTTTAAGAGGACTCGCGCTCAGGTAGTCCCAGGCAGGGTACTGCTAACCGGCACCCAAAGCTACCAAACAACTTTCTAAGAGCTGAACCCCCGGGACGTGTACACTCACGGGGACCTAGCAGGGGGCACCACCAGAAAATACTCAGAACACAAGGGACACAAGGGGCAAGAACGAAGGCAGACCCCCCCACCAGGTAAATAAACAAAAGAAAAAGAAAACCCCGCAAGAGGACAGCGTACCCAAGCGGAACAGAGCCGGCCGCAATGATTGGTAAAGACAAGCTGCACAGTACCCCGCGCCCCACCAGTGCAAACACTGCCCCTTACTCTAAGGCGAACAAGGGAGACAGAACCCCCGAGCACACAAAGAGCGGCCGAAAACCAAGCAGTAAACGGCCAAGCAGGGGCAGGACCCAAGGAACTTGTGGAAGGTGGCCCCAAGCCCCAAGGGCAGTACTTACAGGGCACCTAGGGAAGGGAACCCTAGGCGCATGCAGCCCGAGTACTGAAGAATCACTCCCGGCTCACGCACCACCTAGAAAACAGACACCACACTCTAGGTACAGTGCTGAAACAACCACTGGAGCCGGAGCACATAACCATTGCCTATAGCATCAGCCGAAGAACTGGTGGGTGGATAGCCGGCGTGGGAGGTCTGGGGCTCCCCCTTCCCCCTCCTGGGGAGGGGGGAGCTGCGCAGACAGCGGCGCGGTGACGTATGACGTCATACTAGTTTCCTTGTTTTCTGTTGAAGAGTTCTATCCACTAGTTCGGCTTAGGTAGCAATTTTCACCAGAATAGGGGTTTGTTTTGGAATGCTTACCTTTCTGGATGCTTGACCCGGTCGATGGCAGACATAGAATGCTTCCAACCACACGGGGGTTTCTATAGGCCATTGCTCCCCTTGCCTCTCTGAGGGGGCCAGGTTCTGGCCGTGGTCCCCGGTAGGCCCTAGAACTCCATACACATGACTGATGCCAAAGTCTGACATTAGCATATCAGCCGGTAAAGCTCCGGGGAGCCGACGGGGCTCCCCCCAGAAAAACAAGCCAATGACCCCAGACTGAAACACAAGACTAAGGTAAGACAATACAGAGGTACCACAGTCTCGTACACAAGACAAGACTGTCCCGGGAACACAAGACTGTGGTAATAATATACAGAAGTACCACAGTCTCGTACACAAGACAAGACTGTCCCGGGAACACAAGACTGTGGTAATAATATACAGAAGTACCACAGTCTCGTACACAAGACAAGACTGTCCCGGGAACACAAGACTGAGGTAATAATATACAGAAGTACCACAGTCTCGTACACAAGACAAGACTGAGGTAATAATATACAGAAGTACCACAGTCTCGTACACAAGACAAGACTGTCCCGGGAACACAAGACTGAGGTAATAATATACAGAAGTACCACAGTCTCGTACACAAGACAAGACTGAGGTAATAATATACAGAAGTACCACAGTCTCGTACACAAGACAAGACTGTCCCGGGAACACAAGACTGAGGTAATAATATACAGAGGTACCACAGTCTCGTACACAAGACAAGACTGTCCCGGGAACACAAGACTGAGGTAATAATATACAGAGGTACCACAGTCTCGTACACAACACAAGACTGCCCCGGGAACACAAGACTGAGGTAATAATATACAGAAGTACCACAGTCTCGTACACAAGACAAGACTGCCCCGGGAACACAAGACTGAGGTAATAATATACAGAAGTACCACAGTCTCGTACACAACACAAGACTGTCCCGGGAACACAAGACTGAGAGGCATGACCACTACCCCACCAGTCTCCATGGGAATGGACAGGGTAGGAGAGGATGGATGAATCAATACGATTCGTACACCCATAATGGGGGACAGGTGGTAACAGAGAATCCAAAGGAGCCACAGAGACATGAATAAGAACTTGTCCAAAGGCAGTAAGTAAAGGGAATGCCAGAGGCAGTGACGAGGTGAAGGCTGCAAACATAGAAACACATGACACATGTCACACAAAAGTGAACAACAGTCACCAGTAAGAATATGAGCGCATTAACTAAATGAAAAACTCTCTAAAAAAGCAGGAAAACAAATGATAAACATTCAGCCGCCCGGCTGCCACATGCAATGAGTGGATAACAACAAACTGCAGCTATGGGATGATACATCACATCCGGAGCACCGCCCTAGCAGCCAGTTGTGGCAACTCAAACTATAGAGCAAAATTCTTGCCAAAAATATAAACAACGAAACTGCTGCTCTGAAAGAAGGGAAGAGCAGTTACGGGAAGTTAGAAGAAGGGAAGAAGGGTTACGAAAAGCACCGGAAAATAACTTACAATAATTGTATGACGAACCAAATGAAAAAGTTGTTATATTAATAGTTTTTTTCCCCCCAGGACAAAACATCCAAGCAAAAGATGGATTCACCAGACGTGAGGGTGCATGAATCACGACGGCAAATATGGTAAAACTAATTCAAAAAAGGAAAGGGGAGGGAACGAAAACCCCATCCACTGCCCAGAAGGCACAAGGAGCCAAGCTGGGCCAAAAGGAGCCTAAACACTCCAAGAGGACTCCCCTCGAGCCCTAGAAACCCCCGTCACAGGCCCCAGGGCAGAGTCCTCTTCCACGCCCACCACCCCTGAAAAAAGGCAGCATCCAGAGAAAAAGCTTCCAAGAAGGAAATCTGCTGGGTTGACCCAGAAGCCTCGGTGAAAAAGCCGGACTCAACTATCTCTGTGCCCGAATCACCCCCAAAGAAGCCCGAGCCTCATCCAGAGCTAAACCCCATCCCAACTTCAAAAGCCTTAGATGTACGGGTGAACCATACCCACCTGGGAAGGAAGCAAGGGTGCAGAAGGAATCAAGTTCGAAGTAACTGGATAAGCACCTCCAAACGATACCTGATCAACCAGGCTGTGACTCATACGTCAGGCTGCGAGCAGCCGTGTCCAACAGCCTGGTTGATCAGTCCGGCAACCAGGAGGCCTGGTCGACGACCGGGACGCGAGGACGCTAAGTCCCGGAAGCACCTCAAGGTAACCTCAAGGTAACCTCAAGGTAAGGTAAGTAACCAATGCCCCCTCAAATCCTGGTCCCTAAAACCCAAGTGGGGCAGCTCTGCGATCTCCAGCTGGGCAACCTACTTGGCTCATTGCAGTAAGGAGAATCGAGCATGAAACACAGCTGCTGCTTGATCCTTGAGATCAACAGATAAGGTAAAGAACAAGCAGGGAACAAGGACCGCAAGACTCTGGGTCAGTGGTGTCCCGACCCAACAGGCAGCGTGACGGAGGCAGTAAGGATGATCATTTCCCTGAAGCAGGGGCAACGAACAACCTTCGACTTTACACAAGGTGAGAGCAGGTTCCGAAAAGGTAGCCATTGTACAACCGAGCCGACAGGGGTTTTCCAGGGCCCATAGGATGAATTAACGCTACAGGAAGCCCAGGAACCGGAGCAAGCTGAGCCGGTAGAACCCTGTCAGGTAGCAAGCAAACTGACCACCCGTAGCAGTTATGAAACCTCGGGGGAAACAGAGTAGCACTACCAACACAACCTAGGCTTGCCTAATAAGAAGCTAAGCAGACCACCTCTGTCAAAAACAACGCAAAAATGCCAGTGAATGAAAAGAAAATGAAAGCAAAACCCCTCAAAGACACACACCACAAACAAACTGGCAGTCAGAGAGAAACATTGGCCGCTAGCTGTGGCAGCCGCGGTGTGCACCACCCAGCCAATAACACTCCCCTACCTGCGGCAAGACAAAGCTCAAGACCCTCTGACGTACTCCAAGGGCGAAAACATCATCATATAACGAAGTCTTCAAATGGGGGAGTGATTCCTGAACGCCCCAGGGGAAGATAACCCTGACACACAAGGGCAGTACTCACAGAGCACCTAGGGAAGATCTCCCTAGGCACATGCTGCTCCTGTACACTAAGACACCTGGTCACCACACCAACACACAGCTGGAGCAGCCACACAGGGCAAAATTCCAGAACAGGAACTTGAGGCCAGAGATGATTGATGTGACCACCAGCACATCAGTTCAGCAACTGGAGTGGTGGGCTGCGGTTCCCCCCCCCCCCTCCCTGTAGGGGAGTATTGTAACGAGCAGAAGTGTAGTTACAGGATGAGAGCTACGCTCGTGGTGTCCCGTCTTCCCAACACTCTTTGTCATATAACGCTTTGAAACTATTGACGGTCTTGGCCTCCACCACCTTCTCACCTAACTTGTTCCAACCGTCTACCACTCTGTTTGCGAAAGTAAATTTTCTTATATTTCTTCGGCATCTGTGTTTAGCTAGTGTTAGTCGCATGAAGCGTTGCTTCTTTGGTTTCTTTCTAGAGGAATTATTTTGGTCTTTTGGGATGTAGATTGCACAGGTTAACCAGACAGTGGTCTTTTTTGATTCGCCTACCTTTCTGGGTCCTTTCCTGGTCGATGGCAATTATGATATACTTTAAATGTAAAGTGCTCATAAGCCATTGCTTCCTGCGCCTCTCTAAGGGGACCAGGTTCTGGCTCGTGGTCCCCGGTAGGCATAAGAACTCCCGTGACTGATGACCCCAAACTTATACAGCACATAAAAGTTCAGATAGTTTTAATGAGCTGACGGGGCTCTTCACAGAAATGCACGAGAAAGCTGCAAAACAGGACGGAAATGACATCCACCCCCAATGCAAGCTGCAGCGACTCCGCCAACGCCACACGATAAGAAGAAACAGTATTCGGCATGAGCTGCCAATTCAGAAAAAGCCAAGAAAGGACAAAACAACTTTGTCCGACACAAGTTGAAACCCCACAAAAGTAAGAAAATGGAGGAAAGCCCACCAAGAAACCATATACAGTTGCTGAGAAGAAGACCGCAGGTGGGATACTATCAAAGAAGCCACCTGATCACCATACGAATGGTGATACACACGTCAGAAAGACCAGACGCATATTGCGGAGGAGAAAGTCGAACCAGCGAGGTACCTCACCAGCCTAACCTGCTGAAAGAGCCAGAGAGCCAGAAATGCCCATGTTCAGTCACCGAGCAAGCAGCGCCTGAAACCATAGCTGGCCCGGCCACCAATGGGCCAGGAAAATCACCCTCCCTCGATAGGATCTGAGCCAAGCTAAAACCCGGAGCAACAGCTGGACCGGTGGGTATAGGTACAGGAATCCCCCACCTTGACCAGTCCTGCTGAAAAGAGTCCACTGCAAGGGCCTCGTAGTCGATGAATGGCACCACATACAAAGGAAGACGCCAAGACCATGCCGATGGGAAGAGGTCCACATCTGGGGATCCAAACATCTTGCAGAGCCGAAGGAGGCAAGCAGCATAGCTGGTCCACACTGTGGAGACAGGATGGAATCCATGGCAAGGACGTTGGACACACCCTAGACATGAATGACACGGAGAGCTAAACTCCAAAAAACCAGAAGAAGAGTTATACGTAGTATCCAGCTCCAAAGAGACGGGGAGCAAAGTAAACCCCCAATAAAGACAGTGAATCACAGGAGAACCGTCTAAGTAGAACCGGATAACGGAGCCCCAAGAAATCCGAGACCTCTACAGTGCATGCCACAGGGCTGCAAACTCCCGCAGAGTACCATGCACCCAATGAAGGAGGGAAGGCCAATGCCCCTGACCAGTCTGATGATCACAGGTGACAAAGCCCCAACTGAGAGCTGAGGCATCTGTAAAAGGATTGAGCACAGGTGGAGGAAGGCACCAAGAGACCAAACCCTGAAAAGCCCAAGGAGGAAGGAGGCGATGCAGGAGCCGATGCATGCCCAAACGGAGTTTTACCTTGGGCTCTGAGAGAATGTGCATTTGGGCTCAACATTCCAATTCAATTGATTTTTCAGTCATTTTTGCGTTCAGAACTCTTGGCAAACATATGGAAAAAGGCTAACATAGTTCCAATCAACGAAAACAGAAGCTGGGAAGAGTATCTTAATTATAAACATGTATCACTGACAAGTGTAGTAGTAAAAACATTAGAAAAAATTATTAAGCCCAAATGCTTAGAACACCTGGAGAGAAATTGTTTAATAACACAGACAGTATTGTTTTTGAACAGAAAGAGCCTGTGTAACAAATCTGGTTAGTTTCTATAAGAGTGTCACAGATTTTACAAGGTGATGGGTGGGTTGACTCCAGTTATCTAAACCTGAAAAAGGCTTTCAACAGTCCCACATATGAAGTTGTTCTGGAGACTGGAACATACTTGAGGGGTGACGAGACCTATGACATGGATGAAAATTTTCCGACACAAAAATGAGGGCATTAATCAGAGGCAATGTATCAGACTGGAGAAATGTTACAAGTGAAGTTCCACAGGGTTCAATTCTAGCACCAGTAATGTTCATTGTACATATAAACAATCTGCCAGAAGGAATACAGAATTACTGGTTATGAACGTGTTTGGTGATAATGTTTAAGCTGCTAAGATAAGAATCTTAGATGATTATTATGACCCTCAAGAAGACCCGGACAAAATAAGTGGATGAAGCAACACCTGGCAAACAGAATTTAATGTGAATAAATGCCATATTATGGAATGTGGAATAGGAGAAAATAAGCCAAACACACAACCTACAAATTATAAGAAAAGCTTTAAAGAATTCTGATGAAGAAAGCCTTCTAGAGGTGGCTTTGGATAGAAAACTGTTACCTGAGGACGTAAAAACATTATGCAAGGACCATATGCTACACTTGCCAACTGTAGAATCACTTCCAAAATACAGTACTTGGATGGTGAAATATTGAAGAAATTGTTCATGACCTCTGTAAGACCAAAGTTGAAATCTGCAGCAGTTACATGGTGCTCATATCTCGAGAAGTACATCAGTAAACTGGAAAAGATAGACATGCAACTAAATGGCTTCCCAAATTTAAAAACAAGAGTTGAGAGGAGAGGTTACTGGTATTAAATATACCAAAGTGAGAAGATAAAAGAAAAAGAGGTGATATCACTACGTACAAAATAGTAACAAGACTCGACAAAACTGACATCGAATAATGTTTCAAAATTGCAACTTCAAGCACAAAAGGGCATAGGTTCAAACTAAGGAAACTATGCCAAAAAATTAGAAAGTTCACTGTTGCAAACAGTTGGAACAAGTTAAGCGAGGTGGTGGTGGAGGCCAAAACCATGGAACACCACGAGCGCAGCTCTCATCCTGTAACTACACTTAGGTAATTACTATATGCACACACTGTATATGTGCACACCCACTATATGACTTATGCCAGGTAAGTCATATAGTGTGTACTAAATCCTTATACAATAAGACCAAGTCATACAAGGCCACACGTACCTTCAGGTGATGTAAAGAAGAATAGGACTTCTCACAGTCTGGGAAGCAACAGAGGAATTTGCCACTGTTGTTGGGAAGAGGCTGGTCCTGGTCATCAGACACGGCTTGCAACAAAGTATCACCGTACAGGTACCCAATTCTGCCGTCATCCAACTGAATGGCAACTCCTTCCATATCATCTATAAGAGATTTAATATATGCTGAAATTTCATGTATGAGGTGCCATCTCGTAATTAAAATGAACTTGAACATGGAGATAAGTTAAGAGATTCAAGTCAAATGTGCAGTTTGTTTAGGTATTGTTCACAGAGGCAAACTTAAAACTAGATTAGATGTGTCGATCAAACTACGATTCCCAAGATAATTATTGATGGGTGATATCACCGACTACAGGGAAGTGAAATCTTGCACTTTCTGTGGAGAGCCCCTTCGGCCCCTGGAGCTATACTGGGCTGAGGTGCATATATTAGTCCGTGGCAACAGTCAACTGATGGAGTTATAGGCCTACCTATAGGAGCCGGTCGGCCGAGCGGACAGCACGCTGGACTTGTGATCCTGTGGTCCCGGGTTTGATCCCGGGCGCCGGCGAGAAACAATGGGCAGAGTTTTTTTCACCCTATGCCCCTGTTACCTAGCAGTAAAATAGGTACCTGGGTGTTAGTCAGCTGTCACGGGCTGCTTCCTGGGGGTGGAGGCCTGGTCGAGGACCGGGCCGCGGGGACACTAAAGCCCCGAAATCATCTCAAGATAACCTCAAGATAACCTAACCAGGAACCAGAGCCAGAACCTGGCCCCCATCAGAGAGGATCGAGGAGCAATGGTCTATAGACACCCCCTTGTAATTGGAAGCATTCTATGTCTGCCATCCACCAGGTCAGGTACCCAGAAAGGTAGGAATTCCAAAAAAAAAACTACAGCTGGTTAAAAATTGCAAACCAAAAGCCGAACTAGCAAACAGAACTCCTCAAATAAAAACAAGCAAACAAGCATAAAGTCACCACAGCCACTGCACCGCTGTCTGCACAACTTCCCCCTCCCCGGGAGGGGGAAGGGGAGGTCCCAGACCTCCCGCACCAGCTACCCAAGCCCAGTACACAGGCTGTTGTGCTTGGTGGCGGTCGATCGACTCTGGTTCCGTTCTTTTGAGCAGTGTTGTCCATAGCGGTGTTGTTCTTCTGAGTGGTGGTGCGTGAGCCAGGAGTAACACAAAAGTACTAGGGCTGCATGCGCCTTGGGTTACCTTCCCTAGGTGCCCTGTAAGTACTGTACTGCCCTTGGGGTTTAAGGTTATCTTCCTTAGGCCGTTCGGGAGACTACCTCCATTCAGTTCTTTTGCTGCTCGGTGATTGCCCGCCCTTGGGGTTTAGCTGGGGTTGCTCTTACTCTTGTTTGACCTTGGGTAGGAGGTAGTATTGTTGCTGGCTGGGACACAAGGTTTCGGGAGACTACCTCCATTCAGTTCTTTTGCTGCTCGGTGATTGCCCGCCCTTGGGGTTTAGCTGGGGTTGCTCTTACTCTTGTTTGACCTTGGGTAGGAGGTAGTATTGTTGCTGGCTGGGACACAAGGTACTCTGCAGCTGTCTGATGTATGCAGAGCGACCGGTTCTGTTCCCCCTGGAGACTTTGTGCTTTTGCGGGGTTTTTCTTGTTTGTTTTGTTTTGTTTTGCCTGGCAGGGGTCTGCCTGGTGTGGCTGTAGGACCATTTGTACGATATTGGTGGCTCTCCGCTAGGTCCCCGTGATTGCACATGAAGCAGGGGTTCAGTTTTTAGTTTGCTTGCTTGGTGGCTCTGGGATAACTGGTTAGCAGTACCTTGCCTGCGCTTCCCTTAGCAGTCAGCCTAAGGGTCCTGGAAACTCCCATTGGGGCTCATTGGTCTAATGGAGGAGACCTCTGAGTCTCTGCTCTGTCCCCTTGTCTCAGAGTGACATTCACTGACTTTGCCTCCGCCATGCTGCCTGTTGAGTCAATGACACCTTTGACTCGAAGTACTACAAGTGGTGTTCCTTGCTTCTACTCCAATTCACCAAGTCCACTGATATTGATATTCAGGTGCAAGCAACTTCAGCGTTGCATGTGTGATTTAGGTTGCTGCAACGCGCGAAGTTGGTTGCCTTTCTGGATGCCTCGTAGCTACCCCACTTTGGTAATAGGGACCCGGACTTGGGGGTGTTAGTCACCTATTAGACAGGGGAATTAGTCTATGGCATTCAGCCTATCAGGGGGGTGACGGTAGGCTGAATGGTTCAGAACCTGGCCCCCCTCAGAGAGGTTTCAGGGAGCAATGGCCCTGGAGAACCCCCCTGTGGTTGGGGGGGATGTTCCTTATCTGCCATCGACCGGTTAGGCACCCAGAAGGGTAGGCATAACAAAACAAACTCCCACAGTGTAAGAAAAATACAACTAAAAACCGAAAAGAGAGGCAGAACACCTTCCAATCCCAAGGAAACAAGTAAACGTCACACTCTATCGCCATGCTGCTCATTTACGCAGCCCTTCCTCCCCGAGAGGGGAAAGGTGGTGCTCCAGAACTCCCAGCGCCAGCTACATAGCACTCTAGTTCGGTAGCTAAGCATCAAACAATGCGAAAATCCGCCGACCAGAGGGACGGAGGGTTGCCAGGAAGCAGCATACCCAAAGACAAGGAAAATAGGGTCTTAACAGGAGGTGGCCGCTACATACTCCTCAATGTGAAGTCAAGACAACTGGCTGCAACCTGCGACCCAAAGCAAAACAGAAACGCCCATGGTAGAAACATTAATCAAATAACGGGCGGCCAGGACCATGTTCGACCTCATAAATTCCCGCACCCTGTATAATAACCCTGTAGACGACCTGGGAGACCCCAGCCTTGGAACAGGGAACATGGGAAACCGGATCAACCCAAAGTGCATCCCAAGCCAAAGTGTGCAGATAATGGCAAAGAGCTACAACAGGATACAACACATGATGCTCCCCCTACCTGACCAGCCAAGCATCAATGACCCAAGGACCCCTCCAGAAAGCGGCCGTCTTGTTCTTTTGCAAAAATGAAGGAGAAGGCTGCAACCGAACAAACCAACCACCAGGACCGAAGGAGCAGAAACCCCCCCCCCCCCAAGAAACAGAGGCGGCGCATGAGCAGGCCGGAGGTGAAACAAAGCATAAGAAAACTTACGGAATGGGGCAGAAGAGACATCCACCCCAAATGCATCCCAGATTCACACACCGAGCAAGCAGCGTCTGGAACCAAGACTGGGCTGGCCACCAAGGGGCCATGAGAACTACTTTCCCTTGGTAGGACTCCAACCAAACCAGAACCCAAAGCAACAGGTGGACCGGGGTAAAGAGGTACAAGGAACCCCCACCTCGACTAGTCCTCCTGAAAGGTGTCACCGCGATAGCCTCACAGTTGGGGAAGGGTGCCACATAGATTGGGAGACACCAAAACTACACTGACGCAAAGAGGTCCACGTCTGGTAGTCCGTACATCCGGCAGAGCCAACAGAAGGAGTCGGTATTAACCGTCCATTCCGTGGACAGGGAAATGAAACGTACCGTCCGCCTCAACGTTGGACACCCCCAAAAATGAACCACATGGAAAACTAAACCCCGAGAAGCCAGCAGACGAGCCACTCGAAGCAACCAGCCCCAAAGAGGCAAGGACCACATCGAACCCCCGCAGTTCAGGCAATGAACCACCAGAGAACAGTCCGAATGGAGCGGGATGGTCGAACCCTGAGCTACCCGAACTCTCCAGAGCCAAACCCCAGCAAACTCCCGCACCGTACTCTGAGCCCGACAGAAGGATGGACCCCATCACCCCTGGCCGGCCTGGTGAGCACTGGTCACAAAGCCCCAGCTGAGAGACGACGCGTCCATAATCATATCAAGTGAGGGCTCGGGTAGGTGCCACGGCACTGAACCCAAAAAATCTAGAAGAGGAAGCTGGCGATGTAGCAACCGATGCAAGACTCCCGGAGTATGAACTCTAGGGTATGATCGTGAGAGAAGCAGAATGGGTATCCCCGAAGGAACCAAAAGAGACGCCGAAGTCAAACCCAAACCAGCGGGTAGACCAGCACTGCGAAGCTCAAACTCCTGCACAACTGCTCGAGCAACCGCCGAGTAATTACCTAAGTGTAGTTACAGGATGAGAGCTATGCTCGTGGTGTCCCGTCTCCCCAGCACTCTTTGTCGTATAACACTTGAAACTACTGATGGTTTTGGCCTCCACCACCTTCTAACTTAACTTGTTCCAACCGTCTACCACTCTGTTTGCGAAAGTGAATTTTCTTATGTTTCTTCGGCATCTTTGTTTAGTTAGTTTAAATCTATGACCTCTTGTTCTTGAAGTTCCAGGTCTCAGGAAATCTTCCCTATCAATTGCTGTTACTATTTTGTATGTAGTGATCATATCACCTCTTTTTCTTCTGTCTTCTAGTTTTGGCATATTTAATGCCTCTAACTTCTCCTCGTGGCTCTTGCCCTTCAGTTCTGGGAGCCACTTTGTGGCATGTCTTTGCACCTTTTCCAGTTTGTTGATGTGCTTCTTAAGATATGGGCACCACACAACCGCTGCATATTCTAGCTTTGGCCTAACAAATGTTGTGAACAATTTCTTTAGTATTTCGCCATCCATGTATTTAGAAGCAATTCTGAAGTTAAAAAGCGTAGCATAGGCTCCTCGCACAACATTCTTTATGTGGTCCTCAGGTGATAGTTTTCTATCGAGAACCACCCCTAGATCTCTTTCTTTATCACAAGTATTTAAAGATTTCTCACATAATTTATAGGTTGTGTGGGGACTATGTTCTCCAATTCAACATTCCATAACATGGCATTTATTAACATTAAATTCCATTTGCCAAGTGGTGGTCCATATACTTATTTTATCCAGGTCTTCTTGAAGGGCATGACAATCTTCTAGGTGTCTTATCTTCCCTATTATCTTAGCATCATCAGCAAACATATTCATATAATTCTGTATTTCATCAGGTAGATTGTTTATGTAGACAATAAAGATTACCGGTGCAAGAACTGAACTTTATGGTACTCCACTTGTGACATTCCTTCAGTCCGATACATTGCCTCTGATTACGGCCCTCATTTTTCTATCAGTTAAAAAGTTTTTCATCCATGTTAGAAGCTTACCTGTCACCCCTCCAATATGTTCCAGTTTCCAGAACAACCTCTTATGTGGAATTCTGTCAAAAAGCATTTGTTAGGTCCAGATAGATGCAGTCAACCCAACCATCTCTTTCCTGTAAAATCTCTGTGGCTCAATCATAGAAACTGAGTAAATTCGTTACACAGGATCTTCCAGATCGAAAACCATACTGTCTGTCTGATATTATATCGTTTTTCTCCAGGTGTTCTACCCATTTAATTTTAATTATTTTTTCCAATATTTTGACTATTACACTTGTCAATGATACAGGTCTATAATTGTGAGGGGTCTTCCCTGCTGCCACTTTTGTAAATATGTTACTAACATAACTATGTTAGCCTTTTTCTACATGTCTGCTACGACTCCTGTACACAGGGATGCCTGAAAGATCAGGTGAAGTGGAATGCTGAGCTCAGGTGCACATTCTCTCAGAACCCATGGTGAAACTCCATCTGGGCCAACTGCTTTATTCTTACTTAGCTCCTTGAGCATATTTTCCACTTCATCTCTAGACACCTCTATCCGCTCTATGTTGTTCTCTGGAATTCTAATTGTGTCTGGTTCTCTGAAGATTTCATTTTGTACAAACACACTTTGGAACTTTTCATTTAATGTTTCACACATTTCCTTTTCATTTTCCGTGAATCTGTTTCCCATTTTCAACCTCCGGATATTATCCCTTACCTGCAATTTGTTGTTTATGAATTTGTAAAATAGGCCTGGTTCTGTTTTACATTTGTTTGCTATCCCTTTTTCAAAATTTCTTCTTGCCTCTCTCCTTTACTGCCGTGTAGTTGTTTCTCGCATCTTTGTATCGCTGGTATGTTTGGGGATTTGGCCTCTTCCTATACTGAAACCATTTTTGTGTCTTTTGGTCTCTGGCCCTCTCGCAATTTCTGTTGACCCAATCCTGTTTTCTGACCCTGCATTTCTGTTTAGGTATGAATGTTTATGTGCCTTCATCGTATATTTTGCAAAATTTAGCATACATTTCATTTACTTTCCTGCCTAGCAATAAGTCTGTCCAATTACACTCATTAGAAATTTTTGAAGTTCCCCATAGTGTCCTCTCTTGAAATCGAGTTTATCGACTCTTTCAATGTCCCCATTTTCTTCTAGATGATATCTTAAAGCATATTTAATGTCTAACAGGACGTAATCACTCTTTCCCAAGGGAGGAAGGTACTGGATGTCAAATATCTCTTCTACTTTCCTGGTGAATACTAGATCCAGTAATGACGGTACATCTCCTTCCCTCATTCTTGTGGCCTGCTTTATGTAATTACCTAAGTGTAATTACATAAGAGTAGTTACAGGAAGAGAGCTATGCTCGTGGTGTCCCGTCTTCCCAGCACCTCTTTTTTCATATAACGCTTTGAAACTACTGACTGGTCTTGGCCTCCACCACCTTCTCACCTAACTTGTTCCAACTGTCTACCACTCTGTTTGCGAAAGTGAATTTTCTTATATTTCTTCGGCACCTGTGTTTAGCTAGTTTTAAATCTATGACCTCTTGTTCTTGAAGTTCCAGGTCTCAGGAAATCTTCCCTATCGATTTTATCAATTCCTGTTACTATTTTGTACGTAGTGATCATATCACCTCTTTTTCTTGTCTTCTAGTTTTGGCATATTTAATGCCTCTAACCTCTCCTCATAGCTCTTGCCCTTCAGTTCTGGGAGCCTATTAGTAGCATATTCTTTGCACCTTTTCCAGTTTGTTGATGTGCTTCTTAAGATATGGGTACCACACAACCGCTGCATATTCTAGCTTTGGCCTAACAAAAGTCGTGAACAATTTCTTTAGTATATCGCCATCCATGTATTTAAAAGCAATTCTGAAGTTAGAAAGCGCGGCATAGGCTCCTCGCACAACGTTCTTTATGTGGTCCTCAGGTGATAGTTTTCTATCTAGAACCACCCCTAGATCTCTTTCTTTATCAGAATTCTTTAAAGATTTCTCACATAATATATAGGTTGCATGGGGTCTATGGTCTCCTATTCCACATTCCATAACATGGCATTTATTAACATTAAATTCATTTGTCAAATGGTGCTCCATATACTTATTTTGTCCAGGTCATCTTGAAGGGCATGACAATCATCTAAGTTTCTTATCCTTCCCATTATCTTAGCATCATGAGCAAACATGTTCATATAATTTTGTATACCAACTGGTAGATCATTTATGTAGACAATAAACATCACTGGTGCAAGAACTGAAACCCTGTGGTACCCCACTTGTGACATTTCTCCTGGTTGATACCAGGTTGATGGGGTTCTGGGAGTTCTTCTACTCCCCAAGCCCGGCCCGAGGCCAGACTTGACTTGTGAGAGTTTGGTCCACCAGGCTGTTGCTTGGAGCAGCCCGCAGGCCCACATGCCCACCACTGCCCGGTTGGTCCGGCTACTCCTTGAAGGAAACAATCTAGTTTCCTCTTGAAGATGTCCACAGTTGTTCCTGTAATATTTCTGATGCTCGCTGGTAGGACGCTGAACAACCGTGGACCTCTAATGTTCATACAGTGTTCTCTGATTGTGCCCATGGCACCTCTGCTCTTCACTGGTTCTATTCTGCATTTTCTTCCATGTCGTTCACTCCAGTACGTTGTTATTTTACTGTGCAGGTTTGGGACCTGTCCCTCCAGTATTTTCCATGTGTATATTATTTGGTATCTCTCTCTGTCTCCTTTCTAGTGAGTACATTTGGAGAGCTTTGAGACGATCCCAATAATTTAGGTGCTTTATCTCGTCTATGCGTGCCAGTATATGTTCTCTGTATTCCCTCAATTTCAGCAATCTCTCCTGCTTTGAAGGGGGAAGTGAGTACTGAGCAGTACTCAAGACAGGGACAACACAAGTGATTTGAAGAGTACAACCATTGTGATGGGATCTCTGGACTTGAAGGTTCTCGTAATCCATCATATCATTTTTCTGGCTGACGCAATACTTGCTTGGTTATGCTCCCTAAACTGTTAGGTCGTCGGACATCATTATTCCCAAATCCTTGACATGCTGTTTTCCTACTATGTCCGATACATTGCCTCCGATTACTACCCTCATTTTTCTATCAGTCAGGAAATTTTTCATCCATGTTAGAAGCTCACCTGTCACCCCTCAAATATTTTCCAGTTTCCAGAACAACCTCTTATGTGGAACTCTGTCAAAAGCCTTTTTTAGGTTCAGATAGATGCAGTCAACCCAACCATCTCTTTCCTGTAAAATCTCTGTGGCTCGATCATACAAACTAAGTAAATTCGATACACAGGATCTTCCAGATCGAAAACCATACTGTCTGTCTGATATTATATCATTTCTCTCCAGGTGTTCTACCCATTTAGTTTTGATTAGTTTTTCCAATACTTTCACTATTACACTTGTCAATGATACAGGTCTATAATTGAGGGGGTCTTCCCTGCTGCCACTTTTGTAGATTGGAACTATGTTAGCCTGTTTCCACACGTCTGCTACGACTCCTGTACACAGGGATGCCTGAAAGATCAGGTGAAGTGGAATGCTGAACTCAGATGCACATTCTCTCAGAACCGATGGTGAAACTCCATCTGGGCCAACTGCTTTATTCTTACTTAGCTCCTTTAGCATATTTTCCACTTCATCTCTAGACACCTCTATACGCTCTATGTTGTTCTGTGGAATTCTTATTGTGTCTGGTTCTCTGAAGATCTCATTTTGTACAAACACACTTTGGAACTTTTCGTTTAATGTTTCACACATTTCCTTTTCATTTTCCATGTATCTGTCCCCCATTTTTAACCTCTGAATATTATTCCTTTACCTGCAGCTTACTTTTAACAAATTTATAGAAAAGGCCTGGATCTGATTTATATTTGTCTGCTATACCATTCTCAAAGTCCCTCTTTGCCTCTCTCCTTACTGACGTGCAGTTGTTTCTTGCATCTTTGTATCGCTGGTATGTTTGGGGGTTTGGCCTCTTTCTATAATGATTCCATGCTTGTGTCTTTTGATCTCTGGCCTTCTCGTGATTTCTGTTGAACCAACCCTGTTTCCTAGGTCTGCATGTCTGTTTTGGTATGAATGTTTGTGTGCCTTCATCATACTGTATATTGTGCAAAAATGTGTTGATACAAGAATGTCTCCAGAACGAGGTTTACAAATTACAAGTGACTCGGTAGCCTGTGCCACCCCCCCACCCTCCCAGTATAACCCCGACAACATAGTTAAGCACGGTCAGATTAATATTGCTACTGGGTATACATGACAGGGGAAACAAGTCCCTGTCACCAGTACAGCTTTGTAACAAGCCATTATTCTCTTGCTGTACAATATGCAGTACTGACTCCCTGAACAGTACTAGAACATAATAGAACAAAATGACTAAATTACTTTATAATAATTATACCTGGACGTGGAAAGTGTTCGCGAGTTCATCTACTCCCCGAGCCCGGTCTGGGGCCAGGCTCGACCTATAACCTCTATCAATAACCTGAATCCCATAGCAATAATAACTAGCCCTTGACTCAATATTGTACAGTACAGCATCAACATTTATATATATTGAACGTACAGAATATACAACTTTAAGGTACAATATACACAATGAGTCAATACCTTGAGCTTCGTCTGTTATGGCATTATGTACAATGGCTTGTGTTCCGTCTGGCAGCTCCAGAGTCACCGCTCCGCCGCCTTCCTCCACAACCACCACACCTGCACATAAACATAAACATGAGAATAAAGGACACCACAGGAGGCCCAGTGTCCCATACGAGGCAGCTCCTCTAAATACGAGGTAGCTCCTGTAACATTCAAGATAAAAATACTACATTAATATTTCTCATCAATTTATTCAAATTATGCACAATTTTATCTAAATACCATAAAACATGCTGCCCTTAGATAATATCTAAAAGCGTACTGGGCAACAGCAAACAATGTGGACTGTAATAAATGGTTAGAAAGATAGCAGCAAATTATTAAATAGAATACATACGCAGGATAATAAGTGAACAAGATAAACAATGTGAAGTCAAGGCAGAACACCATTCACACCTGCTGCAGCCAAGGAAAAATTCACAAAATGAGATAACTTCCAATTAATCTGTCCTGTTTGTCAGTGAATACAAACTGTATTCATTGAATAACAATAATAATGTATTCAGCTGAATAACACCTCTGACTAACAAATTTCTCTGAAACTGTACAAGGAATGATCAACAATTTACTGCAGAGTGCACTCGAAGAGTTTTTCGAGATTACAGCATAGTTTTCTTCCAGGTCTTCAAACCTTCAAGCCTTGAGAATTTCCATTTTTTTCCAAGAGACTGTCGAGAAAGCTGCAGGCTCTGCACCACCAGACAAAAGCAAGATGCCAGGCATGTCCAAGTCACCATGATAAACCTTCCAACCTCCCGGCACGGGAGGTCTGGAGCTTCCCCTTCCCCCTCCAAGAGTGGGGGGGGGGGGGTAGCTGCATGGCGGCTGTGGTGACATCATGCTTGTTTTCTGATTGGGGAGTTCTGCCTGCTCATTCGGCTTTCGGTTTGCAATTTTTAACCAGCTGTAATTTGTTTGGGAATTCCTACAATTCTGGGTACCTGACCTGGTAGATGGCAGACAGACTGCTTCTAACCACATGGGAGTATCTATAGGCCATTACTCCTCGTGCCCCTCGGAGGGGGCCAGGTTCTGTGTAGTGGTCCCGGGGTAGGCCTCGAACTCCATGATTGACTGTTGCCACGGTCTAATATATACAACTTGGGAAGCAAAGCTTGGAGGAAAGAAGGCCCCAAGACATGATGGACTTCATCACACAGAAGTGTAAGGTGGCAACAGACAAGTTCGTCCCAGTCCAAAAGAAAAAAATGAATTGCAGACAAGAAATCCATGGTTTAATCAGAGATGTAAGCTAGCAAAGCAACTAAGTACAAGGGCATGGAGAAACTATACGAATAATAGGACACTAGAGAGCAGAGAAAAATACCAGAGTGCCAGGAATGAATACATCAGGGTGAGAAGAGAGGCAGAAAGGCAATATGAAAATGACAAAGCAAGCAAGACAAGGACTCCTTCCTGCACAGCCACATCAGGAGGAAAACAACAGTGAAGGATAAGGTAATGAAACTGAGGATAGGGGCAGACAGATTCACTACAAACGATAAGTGTGTGAGGTACTCAATAAGAAATTCCAGGGGGTCTTCACATTAAAGCAAGGAGATGTTCCAGAGATAAGAGAGGGAATAGATAACCAGGCACCGCTAGAGGAGTTTAGGATTATCAGTGGGGAGGCAAGGAAGCTTTTGCAAGAGTTGGACGTGACAAAGGCTATAGGCCCGGAAGAAATCTCACCATGGATACTAAAGGAAGGTGTAGAAGCACTGAGCCTCTAACTCTCCATAGTGTATAACAAATCACTGGTAACAGGAGCTACCAAAAATTTGGAAGACTGCTAATGGAGTCCCAATATACAAAAAGGTGGATAGGCAGGGAGGCACTAAACTACAGGCCAGTGTCCCTAACTTGCATCCCATGCAAGTTGATGGAGAAGATAGTGCAAAAAAAGCTAGTGGAACATCTGGAGCGAAAGAACTTTGTAACACAACATCAGCACGGGTTCAGGGATGGCAAGTTATGCCTCACAAGATTAGTTGAATTCTACGACCAGAGCATAAGTAACATCTACCCCGAACGCAAGCTGCAGCAGCTCCTCCAGCGCCTCATGATCGCCAAGAATCACATCAGACACAAAACGGAGGTGTGGATAGCTGGCATAGCAGTCTATGGCTCTCCATCCCCGGGAGGGAGAAGGGGAAGCTGTGCAGACAGCAGCATGATGTAATGACTGTCATGCCGCTGTCATGACATGTAGTACGTGCATAACGTAGCGACGTCATGCTCGTTTGCTCACTTTCATTTGGGGAGTCCTGTCCAACAGTTTGACTTTCAGTAGCAATCTTTTAACCAGAATAGGGGTTTGTTTTGGGGCGCTTACCTTTCTGGGTACCTGAACTGGTCGATGGCATAGAATGCTTCCAACCACACAGGGGTTTCACTAGGCCATTGCTCCTCGTACCTCTCTGAGAGGGCCAGGTGGTCCTCTCTGAAACATCTCAGGATGCTCGAGGTCCTAGTAGGCCTAGAACTCCATTCGCTTGACTGACGCCAAGGTCCAATACATTCATATCAGCCCGAATGGCTCCAGGGAGCCAAAGGGGCTCCTCCCAGAAAAAGCTTTTAATATAGAGTCTCACACAAGAGGCTGTTCTGGAAACTGGAACATGCTGGAGGGGTGACAGGGAGATTTCTGACATGGATGAAAAATTTTCTAACCTGACAGACAGATGAGGGCAGTAATCAGAGACAACGTATCTAACTGGAGAAGTGTTACTAGCGGAGTACCACATGGTTCAGTTCTTGCACCAGTAAGGTTCATCGTCTACATAAATGATCTACCAGAAAGAATACAAAATTATGTGAACATGTTTGTGGATGATGCCAAGATACTGGGGAAGATAGGAGACACAGACAATTGTAATGCTCTTCAAATTGATGTATGTAGATAAAATAAGTGCTTGGAGTGTCAAGTGGCAAATGGAATTCAATGTGAATAAATGCCATGTTATGGAATGTGGAATTGGAGAAAATAGACCACACACACTTTACAAATTATGTGGAAAGGAATTACAGAACTCGAATAAAGAATGAGACCTCGGGGTGGTTTTGGATAGTAGGCTGTAGCCAGAACACACAAATAACATTGTGAGAGGAACGTATGCGTCACTTTCCAACTTCAAACTTGATTTTAATTATATGGATGGTAAAATACTAAAGAAACTGTTCATGACTTTTGTGAGACCAAAATTGGAATATGCAGCAGTTGTGTGGAGCCCAAATCTCAAGAAGCATAAAAACAAACTGGAAAAGGTGCAACATGCTACAAAATGGCTTCCAGCACTGAGAAACATGAGTCACGAGGAGAGACTAGAGGTGTTAAATATGCTAAAACTAAAAGATAGAAGATAAAGAGGTGATATGATCACCACTTACAAAATAATAACAGGAACCGACCATATTGACAAAGATAAATTCCTGAAACCAGCAACTTCACGAACAAGAGGACACAGATTCAAGCTAAGGAAACAGATGCCAAAAAACCATTAGAAAATTTTCTATTGAAAACAGAGTGGTAGCCAGTTGGAACAAACTAAGTGAGAAGGCGATGGAAGCCAAAACCATCAGTAATTTCAAAGCATTATACGACAAAGAGTACTGGGAAGACAGACACCACGAGCGTAGCTCTCATCCTGTAACTACACTTAGGTAATTACACACAGACACTGTATATACATATACACACACATACTGTACATACACACATACTGTATACCATATTTAATTTATTTATTTATTTATACAAGAGTTAAAAGAAAATATAATTATCTGTGAGTAAAAGGGAGAAGGAAATGGCCAGAAAAGCTGAGAATGAGATCTCTTTCAGATACAGACATTCTGCCAGATGAACAGAAAGGTTTAGTGTATGTTATGAGAAGAATGTGGCTTACTCGCATGCTCGGAGCCGTCATCCATAAACTCCACCACCTCCTCTTTTATGTGGTGGGACATGGTTACAACGGATCTGTTCATGTCACCTCTCCAAACTGCAAAGAAATAATTATTATAACACACACGTCAATGAACTTTGTTTTACCTATCTGTACAAAAGCAGCCACTATAGTATAGAATGTTTGTTATACCTCAGTACAAATGCAGCCACCATAGTATAGATTGTTTGTTATACCTCAGTACAAATGCAGCCACCATAGTATAGATTGTTTGTTATACCTCAGTACAAATGCAGCCACTATAGTATAGATTGTTTGTTATACCTCAGTACAAATGCAGCCACCATAGTATAGATTGTTTGTTATACCTCAGTACAAATGCAGCCACCATAGTATAGATTGTTTGTTATACCTCAGTACAAATGCAGCCACCATAGTATAGATTGTTTGTTATACCTCAGTACAAATGCAGCCACCATAGTATAGATTGTTTGTTATACCTCAGTACAAATGCAGCCACTATAGTATAGATTGTTTGTTATACCTCAGTACAAATGCAGCCACCATAGTATAGATTGTTTGTTATACCTCAGTACAAATGCAGCCACTATAGTATAGAATGTTTGTTATACCTCAGTACAAATGCAGCCACCATAGTATAGATTGTTTGTTATACCTCAGTACAAATGCAGCCACCATAGTATAGAATGTTTGTTTTACCTCTGTGTACAAAAGCAGCCACTATAGTATAGATTGTTTGTTATACCTCAGTACAAATGCAGCCACCATAGTATAGATTGTTTGTTATACCTCAGTACAAATGCAGCCACCATAGTATAGAATGTTTGTTTTACCTGTGTACAAAAGCAGCCACCATAATACTGAACGATAATTAACTACCACAGACCGAAATAACTATTTTAGCACTTTCTCACATGTCTTAATATTTACACTTAACTGTCATAACATGAAAAATGCATTAATTAGTAGATGTCTGCCTCATAGGGGAACTATCATAAATAAAGTACTGTAGTAATATTGCAATACGACAAAACTGAAGTGTTCTTTTTTCTAGAGACCATTCAAGCTCTTCAACCACAGACACACTAGCAGCCTGCCAACCTGAGGCTATTCCCACAGAATGTATCATTCCTTCCCCTCATCCACCCCAAGTGGGCTATGCAATTCCTGTTGCAGGCTGAGAGCTTTTCCTTCCCATGGCTCATGCTAAGCATTACCTTACAATTATGTTGACCAGACCACACACTAGAAGGTGAAGGGACGACGACATTTCGGTCCATCCTGGACCATTCTCAAGTCACAATCGACTTGAGAATGGTCCAGGACGGACCGAAACGTCGTCGTCCCTTCACCTTCTAGTGTGTGGTCTGGTCAACATACTTTAGCCATGTTATTGTGACTCATCGCCTGCATTACCTTACAAGTTTTCCCAAGAACATGCTCCATTAAACAGTTAACAACCAACCAACCCCCTAATTGTGGCTGGGTGAACAGGGGCAAACCGTTAAGGATTGATGAACAGACAATCTCCTGACCAGGGCTCGAACCCAGATAAGATCGCAAATCAGTCACCTCTCTGTTATATTCCTGGTACTGTAACCTTGCATCCCACCTTTAGAGAGGCCGACCCAGATCCTTCTGAGCAGGCCGACCTAGATCCCTTCGAGGAGGCTGACTAGGAGCCCTCTGAGGAGGAGGTCGACCAGGATCCTTCCGAGGAGGAGGCCGACGAGGATCCCTTCGAGGAAGAGGCCGACCCAGATCCCTCCGAGGAGGAAGCCGACCAGGATCCCTCCGAGGAGGAAGCTGACCAGGATCCCTACAAGGAGGAGGAGGAGGAGGCCGACCAGGAGCCCTCCGAGGAGGAGGCCGACCAGGATCCCTCCGAGGAGGAGGCCGACCAAGATCCCTCCAAGGAGGAGGCCGACCAGGATCCCTCTGAGGAGAAGGCCAACCAAGATCCCATTCCTGATAAGGTCGAAGCAGAACCCGACCAACCCTGTCGGCCGAGCGGACAGCACGCTGGACTTGTGATCCTGTGGTCCTGGGTTCGATCCCAGGCGCCGGCGAGAAACAATGGGCAGAGTTTCTTTCACCCTATGCCCCTCTTACCTAGCAGTAAAATAGGTACCTGGGTGTTAGTCAGCTGTCACGGGCTGCTTCCTGGGGGTGGAGGCCTGGTCGAGGACCGGCCGCGGGGACACCAAAAAGCCCCGAAATCATCTCAAGATAACCCTCCTCCAGTGTGTTATACTCTGACTAATTCGCCTCTGCTGAGGCAGAGCCAGCCTCCGAGGTAGAGTCATCCTCAGAGGAAGAGCCAGCCTCTGAGGCAGAGTTTGCTGCTCTGGCCGACCCCAACACCTCCAGGCTACAAGCACAACCATCATGCTGCCCATCCCTGCAGCCAAGCACTTACAAATCGTTGGAAGAGGAGTTTCAAAATTTTACAAAATACAGTACTCGCAAAGTCAGCATTGGCATTGAGGGGGACAAGCCCAGTAACTTTGTCCTCATAACGAATCTTCCACAAAACATTAATGCAGCAATTGTAAGAATACCAATATTAGTTGGCCCACCCTCCACTGATCCACACCCAAACACCCCTAGAGCTACAAAATATAACTGTTGTCCCATATAACAACTGCTACAATAATTAATTTTGTTGGGAACAGGCAGCTTGTGTGTGTATGTGTATATACCTACCTACCCAGTAAGTGTAATTACCCAAGTGTAGTTACAAGATGACAGCTATATTCATGATGTCTCGTCTTCCCAATACTCTGTCATATAACGCTTTGAAACTACTGACAGTTTTGGCCTCCACCACCTTCTCACTTAACTTGTTAAAACCGTCTACCACTCTGTTTGCAAAAGAAAACTTTCTATTATTTCTTCGGCAGCTATCTTTAGTTATTTTAAACCTATGACCTCTTGTTCTTGAAGTACCAGATCTCAGGAATTCTTCCGTATCAATTTTGTCGAATCCCATTACAATTTTGTACAAAGTGTAGGGGCGGCCCCACGTTTCTGTGGGGAGCCCCTTCGGCTCCCTGAAGCTATCCGAATTGATATAGTGCTATATTAGTTTGGGGTCATCAATCACAGAAAGGAGTCCTTTTGCCTACCAGGGACCACGAGCCAAAACCTGGCCCCCTCAGAGGGAGCAATGGCCTGAGAGCACTTTACATTTAAAGTATGTCCTAATAATTGGCATCGACCGGGAAAGGCATCCAGAAAGATAGGAGAAGCAAAACAGACCATAATCTGGTGAAAATTGTGACCTATTTCCAATAAGAACAAAACAACTCCCCCCAGAAAGAAAACAAACAACACTTCATCCAACTAGCACCCCTGTTCGTTGGTGCTACACCCCCCTCCCATCCCATCCCATAGGGGAGAGGGGAAGCCAGTAGTCCACCACCTCTGGCCTCAAGTTCCCGTTCTGGATTTTTGTCCTGTGTGGCTGTTCCAGCTGTGTGTGGTGTGGTGGCCAGGTGTCTTAGTGTACAGGAACAGCATGTGCCTAGGGTGATCTTCCCTAGGTGCTCCGTGAGTACTGGCCTTACGTGTCAGGGTATCTTCCCTGGGGTGTTTGGGAATCACTCCCCATTTGAGGACTTCCGTTACATGATGTTGTCTTTGCCTTTGGGGTACGTTGGGGGTCTTGGGCTTTCAGTCTTGCCCCGGGTAGGAAAGTGTTGTTGGATGGGAGGGGCGCACTGCGGCTGGCACAGCTAGCTTTACTTTAACGCTGCAGCCGATGTTTCTCTCTGACTGCCAGTCTGTTTGTTGTGTGTCTTCGGAGGTTTTGGTTTTCTTTTCTGACATTTTTGCCTTTTGTGTATGGAGGAGGTCTGCCTAGCTTCTTATTAGGCTAGCCTAGGTTGTGATGCTGGTCCCCCTCTGTTGCTCCCGAGACTTCATAGCTGCTACTGGTGGTCAGTTTGCCTGCTATCTGACAAGGTTCTACCGGCTAAGCTGGCCCATAGGGCTTATTTACCCTACAGGCCCTGGAAAACTCATGTGGGCTCGGTGGTAACATGGATACTTCTTTTGAGTCCACTCTCGCCTTGTGTGAAGTTGAAGGTTGTTCATCGCCCCTGCCTCAGGGAGATGATCATCCATACTGCTTCCGTCATTCTGCCTGTTGGATCGGGGACACTTACGACCCAGAGTCTGGTGGGACTTGTTCCCTGCTTGTACTGCAATTTACTCATTCCTTTTCTGTTGATATCAGGGATCATGCAGCAACTGCGTTGCATGCTCGATTCTCCTTAATGCAACAGGCCTGGTTGCTTGCCCAGTTGGAGGTCCCGGAGCTGACCCGCATGGGTTTTAGGGACCAGGATTTGGAGGTGTTGGTCACTTCAACCTTTGTTCCGTCTGCTTCTCTGCTTCCTTCCCAGGAGGGCGTGGTTTGTCCCTGCTTCTGGCTCCCAAGTGTCTGAGGGTTTTGGAGTCGGGGCGGGATTTAGCTTGGGATGAGGCTCGGGTGGCTTCGGTGGCTGCCTTTTCCGATTCAGGCGCTGAGGTAGTTGAGCTCAATTTTCATGCCGAGGCTTCTGGGTCGACCCAGCAGACTTCCTTCTTGGAAGCTTTTTCCCTGGACTCCACCTTTTCTTCAGGGGTGGTGGGTGTGGAAGTGGGCTCTGGGTGGTGGGCGTGGAAGTGGGAAGGAAGGGGTTGAAAACCCCTTCCTTCGGAGGGAGGGGCTCCTAGGCTCCTTGGGAGCCGGTCGGCTGAGCGGACAGCACGCTGTACTTGTGATCCTGTGGTCCTGGGTTCGATCCCAGGCGCCGGCGAGAAACAATGGGCAGACTTTCTTTCACCCTATGCCCCTGTTACCTAGCAGTAAAATAGGTACCTGGGTGTTAGTCAGCTGTCACGGGCTGCTTCCTGGGGGTGGAGGCCTGGTCGAGGACCGGGCCACGGGGACACTAAAAAAAGCCCCGAAATCATCTAAAGATAACCTCAAGATGGTAAAAATGAGGACCTTAAACATAATACAGGGTATAAAACACAATCAAATGTACCCATAGTAGGAAAACAGCATGTAAAGGATTTGGGAATAATAATGTCTGACGACCTAACGTTTAGGGAGCATAACCAAGCAAATATTGCAGCAGCCAGAAAAATGATAGGATGGATTACGAGAACTTTCAAATCCAGGGATCCCATCACAATGGTTGTACTCTTCAAGTCACTTGTGTTGTCCCGTCTTGAGTACTGCTCAGTACTCACTTCCCCCTTCAGAGCAGGAGAGATTGCTGAAATAGAGGGAATACAGAGAACATATACGGCACGCATAGATGCGATAAAGCACCTAAATTATTGGGATCATCTCAAAGCCCTCCAAATGTACTCACTAGAAAGAAGACGAGAGAGACTAAATAATATACACCTGGAAGATACTGGAGGGCCAAGTACCAAATCTACACAATAAAATAACAACGTACTGGAGTGAACGATATGGAAGAAAATGCAGAATAGAACCAGTGAAGAGCAGGGGTGCCATAGGCACAATCAGAGAACACTGTATAAACATCAGAGATCCACGGTTGTTCAACACCCTCCCAGCAAGCATAAGAAATATTGCCGGAACAACCGTGGACATTTTCAAGAGGAAACTAGATTTATTCCTCCAAGGAGTGCCGGACCAACCGGGCTGTGGTTGGTATGTGGGCCTGCGGGCCGATCCAAGCAACAGCCTAGTGGACCAAACTTTCACAAGTCAAGCCTGGCCTCGGGCCGGGCTTAGGGAGTAGAAGAACTCCCAGAACCCCATCAACCAGGTATCAACCAGGTGTCCTACCTACGGTTTTCATCTCAGCGACAGTATGAAGTTTCTACGCGGTCTTTTCACGATTTCCTTTCCCTTCATACGATTTCATCTATCGGTTAAGGTTGTCTTGTCCTTTCTCTCTTGGCTTTTACTGGATCGGCGTCTTATGCTAAATACTGTCGGTTCTCATTGTGCGGCATTGACAGAGCCACTGCAGCTTGCGTTCGGGGTGGATGTCACTTCTGCTCCGTTCCGTAAGCTCTCTCATGCATTTTTTCACCTCTGGCCTGCTCATGCGCTGCCTGAGCCGTCTTGGTCTTTGGACTGGGTTCTTTCATTTCTTTCTTCAGTTTGTTGTGGCCCCTTCAGTTTGTGAATGCTTTGGGAAACCTTATTTTTGTTACCTTTAGCCTCTGGGGGTCAGGGCGGAGAGCTTCATGCTTTTCTCCAGTGCTGGGGAGAAGGGGTTCTGTTCGTTAGGTCATTGTGGTCGTTTTGTTCGTTTGCAGCCTTCTCTTCCATTTCTGGCAAAGAATGAGATGGCTGGGTTCCGAAGGGGTCCGTTGGTTGTGGAGGCTTGGTTGGTTAGGCCGCAGGTGCTTCATGTGCTGTGTCCGGTGGTGGCTTTGGGTCGCTACCTGTAGGCCACTGGTTCAGTAACGTTGGACACGCTCTGAGTGGTTCCGGTTTCCATGGTTTCCTGTTCCAGGACTCGGAGTGTCTCAGGTTGTCCATGGTGTAATTAAGTCTAGCCAGCCTGCAGTCTACCCTCGAGCCCATGATGTGAGGAAGTATGATGTTCTTGCAGTTGTCTTTGGTAATATGTCATGGGTCGACATTCGAGCGCTGGGTTTTGGAGGTCAAACAGGGTCCTGGCCGCTAGATATCTCGTGAACACCCTGGGCCCTCTATGGCCTTGTGTTGCATTGGGGAGCCTGTCACAGCCAACAGTCTCTATTTCGCCTTGAAATTTGTGGTGCTGCTGCCTCTTGGGTAAGTCCCTGTTTTTTACTTATATGTGGGTATGTAGCTTCAGGGAACCAACGGGGCTCCCCACAAAAAAACAGCTTTGAATATAATGAAACGGCATTTTTTGGGCAAGCCCCAGAGGTTCCCTGACACCCTCCCTCCGGTCTACATCATTCAAGAACTGGGGTGGTGGGCTGCTGGCTTCCTCTAATCCCTTTGTGAGGGTGAGGTGTAATTACCTAAGTGTAATTACCTAAGTGTAATTACAGGATGAGAGCTACGCTCGTGGTGTCCCGTCTCCCCAACACTCTTTGTCATATAATGCTTTGAAATTACTGACGGTTTTGGCCTCCACCACCTTCTCACTTAACTTGTTCTAACCGTCTACCACTCTGTTTACAAAAATGAATTTTCGTATATTTCTCCGGCAGCCTTGTTTCGTTAGTTTAAATCTATGACCTCTTGTTCTTGAAGTTCCAGGTCTCAGGTTGTAGCGTTAATGCACAAGAGTGCTAGTTGTATGAATTGTTGGGAATTTGTGTTCTTTTTTGGGGAGTTCTTTGGCTCTTTTCCGACGTAGGTCACAATTTTCACCAGATTATGGTCTGCTTTGTTTCGCCAATTTTTCTGGGTGCCTTCCCCGGTCAATGGCAATTATTATGACATTGTTAAATGTAAAGTGCTCATAGGCCATTGATCTACACCTCTCTGAGGGGGGGCCAGGTTCTGGCGCATGGTTCCTGGTAGGCAAAAGGATTCCTGTAACTGATGACCCCAAACTAATACAGCACATATCAGTTTGGATAGCTTCAGGGAGCCTCCGGGGCTTGCCCATAAAATGGCGTTTCATTACATTCAACTCTGGTTTTATTCTTGTGTTTGAGAAGATGACAGATATAGAGTCTCCGTGGTGTAGTGGTAAGACACTCGCCTGGCGTTCCGCGAGCGCTATGTCATGGGTTCGTATCCTGGCCAGGGAGGATTTACTGGGCGCAAATCCTTAACTGTAGCCTCTGTTTAACGCAACAGTAAAATGTGTTCTTGGATGAAAAAAACGATTCTTCGCGGCGGGGATCGTATTCCAGGGACCTGCCCGAAACGCTACGCGTACTAGTGGCTCTACAAGAATGTAACAACTCTTGTATATATCTCAAAAAAAAGTCATCAGCAAATAGTATTGGCTTAAGTTGGATGGCATTTGGCAGATCAATAACATACTGTTTACGAGAACATAACATAAGAATAAAGGAAACTGAAAAAGCCTAGGGGCCCAAACAAAGCACCTCTCATTTATATTTTAAGGGTCCTAGTAGTACAGTCGGGTTTGTTCTCGACTCAAAATCGAGAATTCCGGGTTTTGACCCTTAAACTGCGCAACACTGCAAATGAAGTTTTGAGTAACTGACGCAAAAGTGTGCATCACTGCATATGCAGTTTTCGAGTACTACTCAAGATTTAAACGGCCCACGGATACATGGGGTTTACATCGCCTTCCTCAGGGCTCTTATAAACAGAGGCCGTTTTTTTTTTTAAATCGTGGGCGACATCCTCGGGTGTGAGAGCCTCTGTATTGAGTGAGCCACCAAGGCTGGTGCACGCAGCATGAGCTCACAGCACTGCTGTTCAGCTTGAGACGACAGCATCGCCTAAACATGTAAAAAATATATGTAACTGGTATTATTTAGTGATGCTAGTATTACAGAAGACCCCTGACTGATATAAATGACCAGGATTCTGATAATAGCAGGATTGTTATGATAATTTGTGCTGTGCTGTGGGAGGAGTAATGTTGAGGGAGGGAGGGCTGTAGCTTCGTCTGCCGAATCTGTGTGGCCACCTGTTGCTGTCTGCACAGACTATACCAGCTTGGTAGTTTGCTATGGTGAACAAAATGTGCAGATTACTTATATATAAAACGTCTGTATATAGTGAATAAATGTAAAAACAGTATGGTGGGAGGAAGGTGTTTGCGAAGGAGGGAGTGGTGGTGAGTGGCTGGCTGGCAGGTGTGTTATCTTATCTTGATAAGATAACCAAGAAAGATTATCAAGAAAGATAATCAAGAAAGATTATCTTGATAAGAATAATGTGTGGTGACCACTCCTTGTTGCTTTTTGACTCACAATACAGTACCAATTTAGTGGTTCGTTATAGTAAACAAAACATGCAGATACTTATATATAACATGTGTATATAGTGTAATAACCGCAAAACTATTTGTTTATTGTTTTATGAACATAATAATTGAATCACTTATATGCACAACATAATTTTGAGTATAGCGATGATTCACACATTTTATTATATAAATATATCACACTACACACTATTGAATAATATTACTGCAAAAAACTTAGACAAAATCAATCAGAGACATTGAAATAATTAGGTAATAATATCTTTGTGGCAACTCCCGCCTGACAGCTGGGGCGGAGCAGACCTCATCTGGCGCCTGCTCTGTCAACACATCTTTTTTGCCAGACTTCCTCACCATATTGCGGCCAAAATATGCCACTTACGATTTTTTTATCACTTTTCCCGTGATCAGGGAACACAAATGAACATTTTTATAAGACGAAATAATTTTTAATTTTTATTTTTGTTTTGCACCTGTGGGTACTGAAGGCCAAATAGCCTCGAGCAGCTTAGGGGTTAATCCCGGGTAGGACAGAAATGGTTGGTTCCTTTCCCCTCACATAATGCCCCGGGTCACCTAGCAGTAAATAGGCACTCGGGAGTTAGTCAGCTTGTTGTGAGGTTACATCCTGGGCGGGGCCAGTAATTCCACCCTGGGGGGGGAGGGGGAAAGTAGGGGATCGATATAAGCTTAATGTGTATGAACACACTCTGGCTTCCTGTCCCCGACACAATTATTTATTATTATTACATCCACCCAAATATATAACATACTACTGTATGTGTGTCTAACTTATGCATGAAATACTCAATTGATCCCAAGTCTATCATGTTTCCCAGTAATTTGTTGTATAGATGAACCACAGTACAGTACAGTACTTCCAAGCCAGTATTTACCCAGGCTATTATGAGACTCTGAACTTGTCGTTTATATCTATTGTTCCAAGTTCTATTTTCTGCGATATATTTCAAACCTAATTGACTGGAGCCAGGAACCCTTATCCTGGTAACCTCCAGTAACCTAGAATGAGTACTGTGGTCTTGGTAGTACAGTACTTTATGATTCCTTCTCAATTCATAATTTTTAATCCCAGGTAGGATAGAAATGGTTGGGAACATTTCCTGTCACCTAATGCCTCTGTTCACCTAGCAAAAAATAGACACTTGGGAGTTAGTCAGGTCATTGTGGGGTTGTAGTTCAACCATGGGAGGACCTTGATATAAGCCTAATGTATATATACACAGGATTCCTGTCCTGACAAAATGAATAATTACAGTACAATATTATAATTTATTATTATTATAATTGTTACATTTGCAGCTACATTTACAATAATGAATCTTACGTATTTTGTATATTTTTAATTCCAGTTTGTCTGAGACAGGAAGAAGTCTGTACCCGAGGCTCACTGAGGTCACCCTAGGTCAACTACTGACCATCCTCAGGACTCCTTGGTACCTATTTACTGCTAGGTGAACAGAGGCATCAGATGAGAGGAAACGTCCCCAACAGCTTTGTCCTGCACGAGAAGTGAGCCCAGGTGCCTCAAATGTGAGCCAAGGACACAGACCTACTGTATATTAGATACAGCAACACAGCATTGACAATTACCTAAATGTTAGAGAAAACATCGCTATTTAAATGTAAAAAAAAAAAAGTAGCATTTCATTGGCCTTTATTAATATATCACACCAGGGGGAGAGTACTTGCTAGGTCATTTCATGTAAAGATTCTCAATCTTTGGCTAGTTGCAATTTATGTAGTACCGTAATATTATATTCATAAAATATACATACACGAGAACATAATACTGTACAGTATATTGAAGACAAAGGGATTGCATATTAAATGTTGTTCAGGAGGTGGTAATATAGGCCTAATACACAGCTGGACAAAATACTGGTTCTTTCAACCATAAATTCTCATAGGGGATTAAATTTTTACTTTTCTTGTATGCCAACATTACTGAATAATTCATCCATTTTTTTTTTTTTTTTTGGGGGGGGGGAGGTTATATTGGGTCTTGTTAGTGTTATGTCCACAGACTAGAATGTATGATTATGCACTTTCAAGTTAGAAAATGAGCTTAAACTGAAACACGCAAGCCTATTTTAATCCCTGTTATCGGAAATACGAAGCTTGTATTCAGGCTCATATTAAAGTCTTCTGCCCCCCCCTACCCTAGGATAACACTGCCCCACAACAGCTCCCTAACAACTAGGTACCTAGTGGTAGTTACTGCTAGGTGAACAGTTGCACCAGGTGAAAGGAAACGTGCCTGAGAATTGAATCTGAGTCTAACAATTATGAGCCGAGGACATAGACCCCACAGTGTTACTGGACCCATATGTGTCTTAACGTTTTCTGCGAGGCTCCAGGAACGCCATATACTGTATGTTACAACCCCAGCTGGTTACCCACCAATTCTTACGTGTAAGATTCTCCATGGCTACATTGGCTGTACTGTATAATAAGTCTTTGTGTGTGTAATAATACAATATAGTGCAAAGTGCTATAAAAGTGCTAAGACTTGACCACAAAGTAGAATACAATACAGTAATTAATGTAAAGTACAGTAATTAAATAACAAACTCTGCTTTCAGACAACACACAGCTCCCCCTGTTTAAATCCCTAAACATGCTAAACATAAATTCACTCTACACATTCTCTTGTGCCAATTACATTATTACAAAACCCTTTTCTTAGGTGCAAACCCTGTTCTAAAACTCTTCCTGGACAGATGTAATAGAACCCATACTCACCACACCAGACATAAATCTCTCTTTGATATCCCCAAGAGTCAAATTGAATTTGCGTAAACAATGTAAATAAAGGGACCTAGTCTATGGAACTCACTCCCTAACGAATTGAAAAGCTGTCCAACTTTTGCCTTATTCAAAAATAAAACCAAAAAGTACCTAATTTAATCTTCATAGTTTCCTACCTCGTACTTTAAATCGCACTGTATCTAGTGCTACCCAATCCCCCAATATATGTACCTAAGCCATATAACTTTACCCTTGTAATCTTTGATATCATCTGACCAGTCTCCGTGGTGTAGTGGTAAGACACTCGCCTGGCGTTCCGCGAGCGCTATGTCATGGGTTCGTATCCTGGCCGGGGAGGATTTACTGAGCGCAATTCCTTAACTGTAGCCTCTGTTTAACGCAACAGTAAAATGGTTGTAACAACAGTCTTGGTTGTAACAACGATTCTTCGCGGCGGGGATCGTATTCCAGGGACCTGCCCGAAACGCTACGCGTACTAGTGGCTCTACAAGAATGTAACAACTCTTGTATATATCTAAAAAAAAAAAAAAAAAAAAAAAAAAAAAATATCATGGTTGTTATATTGAGCACATATTCTACTGCATTATTCCTTGAAATGATCCTCAAATTGTGCTACAATGAACCAATTGATAACCCTGAAATTTTACCCTAATGTACCTAGTAATCCTTGTCATTATAGTGTATTGTTATTATTGTGTATTAATCTAATCTTTGTTTATTGTATCAAAATTTCTTACAATGTACCTGTAAACATTTTTTGTCAATTTTACTGGAAATTATCTACTTAAAATTATCTGTTAAATTAAGGATTTGCCCGAAAAGCTGTGTGTGCTCGTGGCTTTACAAGAATGTCAAATCATCATTATTACTATGTACTCTCTTAACCCCCAATGTACCTTCTAAATAAATAACTAAATAAATACATAAATAAATAAATAAATAAATTAGACTACCATAAACTAGACTACAATAAAATAATTTAACTACAATAAACTAGACTACAATAAAGTAATTCAACTACAATAAACTAGACTACTGTACAATAAAGTAATTCAACTACAATAAACTAGACTACTGTACAATAAAGTAATTCGACTACAATAAACTAGACTACTGTACAATAAAGTAATTCAACTACAATAAACTAGACTACAATAAAGTAATTCAACTACAATAAACTAGACTACTGTACAATAAAGTAATTCGACTACAATAAACTAGACTACAATAATAATAATAATGCTTATTCTATAGAATGTGTGTACAGAGGACATAAGAGTAATGTACAATTGTAAGGACGGGAGTTACACAAACTAATGAAGCTATTATTACTCAAAGCAATTCGGGCAAAACTTAAAAATACAGAAAAAATTTAACTATAGGTGTGAGGAGGTAAAACACTTAATATTAAAGGAGAAGTAAGCTAACAAAGTTAAATCATTCATGGAAAATAACAAATGAATATAAAAAAGGTGACACTTAAACTTGAGGAGTGAGGATCTCAAAAACCACTTCAATAAACTGGAAAAGGTGCAAAGGCATGCTATAAAATAGCTTTTGGAACTGAAAAACAAGAATTATGAGGAAAGACTAGAGGCATTAAATATGCCAAAACTAGAAGGTAGAAGAAAAAGAGGCGATATGATCACCACTTACAAAATAATAACAGGAATCGACCAAATTGACAAAGAGGCATTCCTGAAACCAGCAACTTCAAGAACAAGAGGATACAGATTCAAGCTATGGAAACAAAGGTACCAAAAAAATATTTCAAAGTATTCTTTTGCAAACAGTGTGGCAAACGGTTGGAAGAAGTTAAGTGAGAAGGCGGTGGAGGCCAAAACCGTCAGAAGTTTCAAAGCGTTATACGACAATGAGTACTGGGAAGACGGGACACCACGAGCAAAGCTCTCATCCTGTAACTACACTTAGGTAATTAGGGATGACAGGCATAGACTATTACATTATGGAGTCAGTAGTTGTAGCAATAGTATAGTACTGCAGTGTACTGTAGTTTATTTACATTAATGATAATGGAAATACAAAGTGTAATTTTGAAAAGCAGCTGGACTCTGTCTCATAATATTTTATCGGAACATTACTCTATGTTCTGTTATGTTCTTTGAATATAACACAACAGAGTAATACAGTATAATTTAAGTTTAATGGGGTCAATACTTAAAAAATAAACAAGGATTATAAAGCATATGAATAAAAACATGATCAAAGAAATGCAAGAAATTAGATGACATTAAATGAAGAAAGGACATAATTTTTAGTACTGTAGATACAAATTTAGGATCAGAATAACACAAAACTAACATACAGATATTACTATAAATGATGAGAGTGTGATTGGCTCTTGGATTGGATTGGATTGGTATAGATTAAAGGATATTAATTACATGATATTAAGTAAATATTTCTCAGTCTCTCTTTTTTAACACTAGTTGGAAGACATACAGCTTTTAATAACATTTGGAAGGTCATTCCACAATTTTGGACCCTTGATCTGCATAGCATTTCTGCTTAGGTCGAGTTTCACTCGACCTAAACAATTGTTCACTCGATTCGTGAACATTTTCTTTAGTATATCGGCGATATACTAAAGAAATTGTTCACGACTTTTGTTAGGCCAAAGCTAGAATATGCAACGGTTGTGTGGTGCCCATATCTTAAGAAGCACATCAACAAACTGGAAAAGGTGCAAAGACACGCTACTAAGTGGCTCCCAGAACTGAAGGGCAAGAGCTACGAGGAGAGGTTAAGAGGCATTAAATATGCCAAAACTTGAAGACAGAAGAAAAAGAGGTGATATGATCACTACATACAAAATAGTAACAGGAATTGATAAAATCGATAGGGAAGATTTCCTGAGACCTGGAACTTTAAGAACAAGAGGTCATAGATTTAAACTAGCTAAACACAGATGCCGAAGAAATATAAGAAAATTCATTTTCGCAAATAGAGTGGTAGACGGTTGGAACAAGTTAGGGGAGAAGGTGGTGGAGGCCAAGACCGTCAGTAGTTTCAAAGCGTTATACGACAAAGAGTGCTGGGAAGACGGGACACCACGAGCGTAGCTCTCATCCTGTAACTACACTTAGGTAATTACTCAAGGAACATCAGAGATATTTGGTAAATTCAGGTAAATTAAGGTTTCTTGTGTGGTGAACACGAGTCCTATTACAGACTTCTAGGAAGTGCTTAAAGTCAGACCTGACATTGTAATTCAGAGTTTTTATAGATATAGAGAACACCTGAGAGTAGGTGCAGAGACTTGATATTTAACATGTTCAAAGATTTCTAAGATTTGTGAATAATAAAGTAATTAGACTACAATAAAGTACTGTATTTAGACCACAATAGTTATTAGACTACAATAAAGTACTGTACAGTATTTGGACTACAATAGTTATTAGACTACAATAAAGTACTGTATTTGGACTACAATAGTTATTAGACTACAATAAAGTAATTAGACTACAATAAACTAGTTAAGAGCATTAAACTTGAGTTAGGTTAGCTGTATACGTTAATGGGTCACACACGTCATGGGTTAGGTTATATGAGATGCAAGTGATCTGCAGGTAGGCCTGTCACATGCACCGAGGCTCATGTAGGCCTGTCACATGCACCGAGGCTCATGTAGGCCTGTCACATGCACCGAGGCTCATGTAGGCCTGTCACATGCACCGAGGCTCATGTAGGCCTGTCACATGCACCGAGGCTCATGTAGGCCTGTCACATGCACCGGGGCTCATGTAGGCCTGTCACATGCACCGAGGCTCATGTAGGCCTATGTGGCCAACACACACACACACACAACACTTGAACTGTGAGGTTGATGTAGGCCTATGTAGTCAACATTCGCACAACATATGCACTGTCAGCTTGCTGTAGGCCTATGTAGTCAACACTCATGTACTGGGAGGCTACTGTAGGCCTGTGGCCAACACTGCCACATATCGACACATGTACTGGGAGGCTACTGTAGCCATGTATCCAACACATGACATGTGCTGGGAGGCTACTGTAGCCATGTATCCAACACATGACACATGTACTGGGAGGCTACTGTAGCCATGTATCCAACACATGACACATGTACTGGGAGGCTACTGTAGCCATGTATCCAACACATGACACATGTACTGGGAGGCTACTGTAGCCATGTATCCAACACATGACACATGTACTGGGAGGCTACTGTAGCCATATATCCAACACATGACACATGTACTGGGAGGCTACTGTAGCCATGTATCCAACACTGACACATGTACTGGGAGGCTACTGTAGCCATGTATCCAACACATGACACATGTACTGGGAGGCTACTGTAGCCATATATCCAACACATGACACATGTACTGGGAGGCTACTGTAGCCATGTATCCAACACATGACACATGTACCGTGAGGCTACTGTAACCATGTATCCAACACTGACACATGTGCTAGGAGGCTACTGTAGCCATGTATCCAACACTGACACATGTGCTAGGAGGCTACTGTAGCCATGTATCCAACACTGACACATGTGCTAGGAGGCTACTGTAGCCATGTATCCAACACATGACACATGTACTGGGAGGCTACTGTAGCCATATATCCAACACATGACACATGTACTGGGAGGCTACTGTAGCCATGTATCCAACACATGACACATGTACCGTGAGGCTACTGTAACCATGTATCCAACACATGACACATGTACCGTGAGGCTACTGTAACCATGTATCCAACACATGACACATGCCGATAGGCTGCTGTAGGCCTATGCGGCCACATCCACACCTGACGTCCAAGCAGCAACACTGGCCCCGCTCTGCCACACACCTGGCCACCCCCCTACAACACTGCTAACACTACACACCCGCCACACACTGTAGCCCGCGCCTGTAGCCTACAGCACTGTAGCCTACAGCAGGAGGAGCGGCCAAGAGAAGCGGGTCACGCCAACATAACTCACTACACCACTACACCTCCGCCATTTTGGGCCAGTTTTGGTGTGATAGTGAGGAGTGTGTTGGCCAGGGCGGCCTAGGGCGGCCTAGGGCGGCCTAGGGTGGCCTGGGGCCGGCCTAGGCCGCCCTCCCGGCCTCTCCTCACGCCTCCACTCTGGCCACATTGGAATATTGGCGGCCAGGCCGGGCATCTTGGGAAATATTACCCATGACTCACCTGGCCGGCCGGTGTGGCCTGGCCTCGCTCCTGTAGCCTGGCCTCGCTCCTGTAGCCTGGTTCGCTCCTGTAGCCTGGCCTCGCTCCTGTAGCCTGGCCTCGCTCCTGTAGCCTGGCTCGCTCCTGTAGCCTGGCTCGCTCCTGTAGCCTGGCCTCGCTCCTGTAGCCTGCTGTAGCCTCGCTCCCCTGGTGTTGCTCCTGTACCCTGCCTCGCTCCCCTGGCCTCGCTCCTGTACCCTGCTGTAGCTCTTGTACCCTGCCTCGCTCCTGTACCCTGCTGTAGCCTCGCTCCCCTGGTGTTGCTCCTGTAGCCTGGCCTCGCTCCTGTACCCTGCTGTAGCCTCGCTCCCCTGGTGTTGCTCCTGTAGCTCCCTGGCCTCGCTCCCCTGGCCTCGCTCCTGTACCCTGCTGTAGCTCTTGTACCCTGCCTCGCTCCTGTACCCTGCTGTAGCTCTTGTACCCTGCCTCGCTCCTGTACCCTGCTGTAGCCTCGCTCCCCTGGCCTCGCTCCTGTACCCTGCTGTAGCTCTTGTACCCTGCCTCGCTCCTGTACCCTGCTGTAGCCTCGCTCCTGTACCCTGCTGTAGCCTCGCTCCCCTGGCCTCGCTCCTGTACCCTGCTGTAGCTCTTGTACCCTGCCTCGCTCCTGTACCCTGCTGTAGCCTCGCTCCCCTGGCCTCGCTCCTGTACCCTGCTGTAGCTCTTGTACCCTGCCTCGCTCCTGTACCCTGCTGTAGCCTCGCTCCCCTGGTGTTGCTCCTGTACCCTGCCTCGCTCCCCTGGCCTCGCTCCTGTACCCTGCTGTAGCTCTTGTACCCTGCCTCGCTCCTGTACCCTGCTGTAGCCTCGCTCCCCTGGTGTTGCTCCTGTAGCCTGGCCTCGCTCCTGTACCCTGCTGTAGCCTCGCTCCCCTGGTGTTGCTCCTGTAGCCTGGCCTCGCTCCTGTAGCCTGCTGTAGCCTCGCTCCCCTGGTGTTGCTCCTGTAGCTCCCTGGCCTCGCTCCTGTACCCTGCTGTAGCCTGGCCTCGCTCCTGTACCCTGCTGTAGCCTGGCCTCGCTCCTGTACCCTGCTGTAGCCTGGCCTCGCTCCTGTACCCTGCTGTAGCCTGGCCTCGCTCCTGTACCCTGCTGTAGCCTGGCCTCGCTCCTGTACCCTGCTGTAGCCTGGCCTCGCTCCTGTACCCTGCTGTAGCCTGGCCTCGCTCCTGTACCCTGCTGTAGCCTGGCCTCGCTCCTGTACCCTGCTGTTGCCTGGCCTCGCTCCTGTACCCTGCTGTAGCCTGGCCTCGCTCCTGTACCCTGCTGTAGCCTGGCCTCGCTCCTGTAGCCTCGCTCCCCTGGTGTTGCTCCTGTACCCTGCTGTAGCTCCTGTACCCTGCTGTAGCTCCTGTACCCTGCTGTAGCTCCTGTACCCTGCTGTAGCTCCTGTACCCTGCTGTAGCTCCCTGGCCTCGCTCCTGTACCCTGCTGTAGCTCCTGTACCCTGCCTCGCTCCCTGGTGTTGCTCCTGTAGCTCCCTGGCCTCGCTCCTGTAGCCTGCCTCACTCCCCTGGTGTTGCTCCTGTAGCCTGGCCTCGCTACTGTACCTTGCTGTAGCCTCGCTCCCCTGGTGTTGCTCCTGTACTCTGGCCTCGCTCCTGTAGCCTGCTGTACCGTCCTGTACCTTGGCGCACCCCGGCTTCGCTCCTGTACCCTGCTGTACCTTGGCGCTCCCCGGCCTTGCTCCTGTACCCTGCTGTACCTTGGCGCTCCCCGGCCTCGTTCCTGTACCCTCCTGTACCTTGGGGCACCCCCAGCCTCGCTCCTGTACCCTGCTGTACCTTGGCGCACCCCCGGCGTCGCTCCTGTACCCTGCTGTACCTTTACGCTCCCAAGCCTTGCTACTGTACCCTGGCGCTCCCCGGCCTCGCTCCTGTACCCTACTGTACCTTGCTGTACCCTGGCGCACACCGGCCTCGCTCCTGTACCCTGGCGCTAACCGGCCTCGCTCCTGTACCCTGGCGCTCACCGGCCTCGCTCCTATACCCTGGCGCTAACCGGCCTCGCTCCTGTACTTTGCTGTACCCTGGCGCTCCCCGGCCTCGCTCCTGTACCTTGACGCACCCCGGCCTCGCTCCTGTACCTTGACGCTCCCCGGCCTCGCTCCTGTACCCTGCTGTACCTTGCTGTACCCTGGCTCTCCCCGGCCTCGCTCCTGTACCTTGGCGCTCCCCAGCCTCGCTCCTGTACCTTGGCGCTCACCGGCCTTGCTCCTGTACCCTGCTGTACCTTGCTGTACCCTGGCTCTCCCCGGCCTCGCTCCGGTACCCTGCTGTACCTTGGCGCTCCCCGGCCTCGATCCTGTACTTTACTGTACCCTGGCGTTCCACGGCCTCGCTCCTGTACCCTGCTGTACCTTGGCGCTCCCCGGCCATGCTCCTGTACCTTGCTGTACCCTCGCACCCCTGCCTCGCTCCTGTACCCTCGTACCCCCTGCCTCGCTCCTGAACCTTGGCGCACCCCGGCCTCGCTCATGTACCCTGCTGTACCTTGCTGTACCCTGGTGCTAACCGGCCTAGCTCCTGTACCCTGGCGCTAACCGGCCTCGCTCCTGTACCCTGGTACTCCCCGGCCTCGCTCCTGTAACCTGCTATACCTTGCTGTTCCCCGGCCTCGCTCCTGTATCTTGCTGTACCCTGGCGCACCCCGGCCTTGTTAGTGTACCCTGCTGTACCCTGGCGCTCCTCGGCCTTTCTCCTGTACTCTGGTGCTCTCCGGCCTCGCTCCTGTACCCTGCTGTACCCTGGCGCTCCCCGGCCTAGCTCCTGTACCCTGGCGCTCCCCGGCCTAGCTCCTTTACCCTGCTGTACCTTTGCGCTCCTCGGCCTCGCTCCTGTACCTTGCTGTACCCTGGCGCTCCCCGGCCTTCCTCCTGTACCTTGCTGTACCCTGGCGCTCCCCGGCCATGCCCCTGTACCTTGCAGTACCTTGGCGCACCTCGGCCTCACTCCTGTACCTTGCTGTACCTTGGCGCTCCTGAGCCTCACTCCTGTACTTTGCTGTACCCTGGCGCTCCCCGGCTATGCTCCTGTACCTTGACGCTCCCCGGCCTCGCTCCTGTACCTTGCTGTACCCTGGCGCTCCCCGGCCTTGCTCTTGTACCTTGCTGTACCCTGGCGCTCCCCGGCCATGCTCCTGTACCTTGCTGTACCCTGGCGCTCCCCAGCCTCGCTCCTGTACCCTGCTGTACCTTGGCGCACCCCGGCGCTACTCCTGTACCCTGCTGTATCTTGGTGCACCTCGGCCTCGCTCCTGTACCCTGCACTACCTTGCTGTACCCTGGCGCTCCCCGGCCACGCTCCTGTATCCTGCTGTTCCTTGGCGCTCCCCGGCCTCGCTCCTGTACCCTCGCACCCGTAGCCTTGCTCCTGTACCCTGGTGCACCCCCAGCCTCGCTCATGTACCCTGCTGTAGCCTGGCGATCCCCAGCCTCGCTCCTGTACCCTGCTGTACCTTGCTGTACCCTAGCGCTCACCGGCCTCACCTCATGTACCCTGCTGTACCTTGCTGTACCCTGGCGCTCCCCGGTCTCGATCTTGTACCTTGCTGTACCCTGGCGCTCCCCGGTTCGCTCCTGTACCCTGCTGTACCTTGGCGCTCCTCGACTTCACTCCTGTACCCTACTGTACCTTGGCGCACCCGGGCCTCGTTCCTGTACCTTGCTGTACCCTCACACCCCGGCCTCGCTTCTGTACCCTCGCAACCCCGGCCTCGCTCCTGTACCCTGGCGCATCCCGGCCTCAATCATGTACCCTGCTGCACCTTGCTGTACCCTTGCGCTCCCCGGCCTCACTCCTGTACCCTGCTGTACCTTGTTGTTCCCTGGCCTCGCTCCTGCACCTTGCTGTACCCTGGCGCTCCCCGGCCTCGCTCCTGTGCCTTGCTGTACCCTGGCGCTCCCCGGCCTCGCTCCTGTACCTTGCTGTACCCTGGCGCTCCCCGGCCTCGCTCCTGTACTTTGCTGTACCCTGGCGCTCCCAGGCCTCGCTCCTGTACCTTGCTGTACCCTGGCGCTCCCCGGCCTCGATCCTGTACCCTGCTGTACCCTGGCGCACTCCGGCCTCGCTCCTGTGCCTTGCTGTACCCTGGCGCTCCCCGGCCTCGCTCCTGTACCTTGCTGTACCCTGGCGCTCCCCGGCCTCGCTCCTGTACTTTGCTGTACCCTGGCGCTCCCAGGCCTCGCTCCTGTACCCTGCTGTACCCTGTCGCACTCCTGCCTCACTCGTGTACCCTGCTGTACCCTGGCGCACTCCGGCCTCACTCGTGTACCCTGCTGTACCCTGACGCTCCCCGGCCTCGCTCCTGTACCTTGCTGTACCCTGGCGCTCCCCGGCCTCGCTCCTGTACCTTGCTGTACCCTGGCGCTCCCAGGCCTCGCTCCTGTACCTTGCTGTACCCTGGCGCTCCCCGGCCTCGATCCTGTACCCTGGCGCTCCCAGGCCTCACTCGTGTACCCTGCTGTACCCTGTCGCACTCCTGCCTCACTCGTGTACCCTGCTGTACCCTGGCGCACTCCGGCCTCACTCGTGTACCCTGCTGTACCCTGACGCTCTTCGGCCTCGCTCCTGTACCTTGCTGTACCCTGGCGCTCACCGGCCTCGATCCTGTACCTTGCTGTACCCTGGCGCTCCCCGGCCTCGATCCTGTACCCTGGCGCTCCCAGGCCTCACTCGTGTACCCTGCTGTACCCTGGCGCACTCCTGCCTCACTCGTGTACCCTGCTGTACCCTGGCGCACTCCGGCTTCACTCGTGTACCCTGCTGTACCCTGGCGCTCCCCGGCCTCGCTCCTGTACCTTGCTGTACCCTGGCGCTCCCCGGCCTCGCTCCTGTACCCTGGCGCTCCCCGGCCTCGCTCCTGTACCCTGGCGCTCCCCGGCCTCGATCCTGTACCCTGGCGCTCCCAGGCCTCACTCGTGTACCCTGCTGTACCCTGGCGCACTTCTGCCTCACTCGTGTACCCTGCTGTACCCTGGCGCACTCCGGCCTCACTCGTATACCCTGCTGTACCCTGGCGCTCCCCGGCCTCGCTCCTGTACCCTGGCGCTCCCCGGCCTCGATCCTGTACCCTGGCGCTCCCAGGCCTCACTCGTGTACCCTGCTGTACCCTGGCGCACTCCGGCCTCACTCGTGTACCCTGCTGTACCCTGGCGCTCCCCGGCCTCGCTCCTGTACCTTGCTGTACCCTGGCGCTCCCCGGCCTCGCTCCTGTACCTTGCTGTACCCTGGCGCTCCCCGGCCTCGATCCTGTACCCTGGCGCTCCCAGGCCTCACTCGTGTACCCTGCTGTACCCTGGCGCTCCCCGGCCTCGCTCCTGTACCTTGCTGTACCCTGGCGCTCCCCGGCCTCGCTCCTGTACCTTGCTGTACCCTGGCGCTCCCCGGCCTCGATCCTGTACCCTAGCGCTCCCAGGCCTCACTCGTGTATCCTGCTGTACCCTGACGCACTCCGGCCTCACTCCTGTACACTGCTGTACCCTGACGCACTCCTGCCTCACTCCTGTACACTGCTGTACCCTGACGCTCCCCGGCCTCACTCCTGTACCCTGCTGTACCCTGACGCACTCCTGCCTCACTCGTGTACCCTGCTGTACCCTGGCGCACTCCTGCCTCACTCGTGTACCGCGCTGTACCCTGACGCACTCCTGCCTCACTCGTGTACCCTGACACACTCCTGCCTCACTCGTGTACCCTGCTGTACCCTGACGCACTCCTGCCTCACTCGTGTACCCTGCTGTACCCTGACGCACTCCTGCTGTACCCTGACGCACTCCTGCCTCACTCGTGTACCCTGCTGTACCGTGACGCACTCCTGCCTCACTCGTGTACCCTGCTGTACCCTGACGCACTCCTGCCTCACTCGTGTACCCTGCTGTACCGTGACGCACTCCTGCCTCACTCGTGTACCCTGCTGTACCCTGACGCACTCCTGCCTCACTCGTGTACCCTGCTGTACCCTGACCTCCCTCCTTTACCCTCCTCTCCTGTACCCTTCTCTTCTGTACCCTGTAGGGAGCCGGTCGGCCATGCGGACAGCACACTGGACTTGTGATCCTGTGGTCCTGGGTTCGATCCCAGGCGCCGGCGAGAAACAATGGGCAGAGTTTTTTTTCCACCCTATGCCCCTGTTACCTAGCAGTAAAATAGGTACCTGGGTGTTAGTCAGCTGTCACGGGCTGCTTCCTGGGGGTGGAGGCCTGGTCGAGGACCGGGCCGCGGGGACACTAAAGCCCCGAAATCATCTCAAGATAACCCTCACTTCTGTTATACTTTAATCTCAATTAGTATTAAGTTTTAGTTTTAGTGTTTTTCCTGCCCGAAACGCTTTGCGTAATAGTGGCTTTAGGCATTGTATGTACTAGCTCTATCTATAAATGCATCAGTTTGTATCTCACCTTGTATATATGTACTTTACCTGAATAAATACTTCGAATTTGAATTATGTCGTAGTGGTCAAGTAGCTGTGGCAGGCATTCAATTCGAATTCGAAGCGGACTCAACTTATACCTTTGATTTTATTAACCTTACCACTCAAAGTTTCACATTTTGCCTGAATGTCGTCAAAAGGGAATAAAAAACAATTTCTATAAAATGTAAATATATTTCTCATTAAATATTTCTGTACATGTGAGATTAACAACAATACTGGAAAAGATTAAACCTCCCTGGGCTTGAAGCTTCTCCACAGGTATTGAAGAATCTTATGTAAATGCTGCCTTTGTTTTTGATAGCCGACACGGCACTGTCTAGCGTGGCTTCACTTCAACATTCTATCTTTGATAGCCGACACGGCACTGTCTAGCGTGGCTTCACTTCAACATTCTATCTTTGATAGCCGACACGGCACTGTCTAGCGTGGCTTCACTTCAACATTCTATCTTTGATAGCCGACACGGCACTGTCTAGCGTGGCTTCACTTCAACATTCTATCTTTGATAGCCGACACGGCACTGTCTAGCGTGGCTTCACTTCAACATTCTATCCACATAACACACTGCTATCACCATACATAATTGTGTAACATTTTATTTTTGAAACTTTTAGAGCTATGAAAGTTAGAGAGATGAATCAATCAATATTAACATTTATGACGTTAATTCAAACACCGAAGAAAAATTATCTGTACATGAATTAACCCAATTTATATATTACTGAAAATGTTTTACAGTACTTTGATTTCCTTCATCCGATGATCCCTTTCAGTCATTACTGACACTCCACACACTCACAATCCTGCACCAAGTGATTCAATCTTCCGTAACGTTGTCACGTGTTCTAAACATATGACAAAAATCTATCCCGATAGTGGTCCTCCTCGGATAATTCATGGCTATTTACCCACCCACAGTTTACCATAAAAAAATACAAACAGTAGACTGACAGTTTACCAACTGTGAAGCAGTGCTGCAAGAACTATATAAGTGGCTCAGTGCGCTGTCTTGTCCACATTGATTGCTCACTAAACAAGTTTTAATTTAATTTGCATATTTTTTTTACCTACTTTCACCTGAAAATTCTCACGTGCCTCATTCTGTCTATGCATTCCAGTTTGTTCGCACAAGTGGCAATTGAGTAATGGTAGTATAACCCAATAATAGTTTTTTAAACACACCAATACAAAGACTATTTTCATACAGCATTTGCCACTAATACAGTTGGAATGTCTGGAGAATCTACAAGGTACCAACCTCTACAGGAATGAGTGCTCCCTGAGATGCAAGGAATGAGTGTTTTCCAAGGTACACATCAAACATTTTCCTAATTCACCAACCTAAAACGAATTTAATTGCACCAGCTTGCTAAAACTGTCCCTGTTCATAAGCTCTGTAATGTTCAACAATCTTAGAATTTTAAAACCTCTAAAAATATCTCCTTGAACCTATTCCTGACTTGCAAATCCTACGCTCTCTTTTCAACAGTTTTTCGCAACACTCAATTCACATTACCAATTATCCCAGATATAATAATACCAAACGTTCAACTATTCAATACATTTGAGATTGAAATGTAATACAAATGCACGCAGATATGATCAAATCCGAATGACCAAAAGCTTTCCACCTCACACGAGATACTGAAGCAACATATCAGTTTGTTATCGAGTGCAGGAGGAGATCCACACGTCCAACTAAAACACACAACACTGTGTGGCTAACATAACAGGAGGCAGTATCTACACAGCAAATTCTCAAATGGCCTCTACAAGATCTAATGTTATAGCTTAGAATGGTAATAACACCAAGCTTGAGTAGGGCCGTGTTTTGCTGAAATTTGCATTCTTTTCCTGTGTAAACTGACGGCAATCAGTGATGCAGGTTGAAATGGGCATTCTTCTCAAGCCAATATAGCCTCCAATACATGAAAAATATAATACCTTAAAGAAAACTTACATACACTACACAAATTAGTTTAGTGTAAATCAATATAAGCTCAAGCAGTTTTAAACATTAATGCTTTATAAAAGAAACAAAAGAACCAATACGTAATATGCCAAAGCATACAAAAAATATATAGTCTAGAAATTAAAACCGGCTCTGTATACATAACCTGTTTGCTACGTTACCTCTTATCTGGTGTACAACATTTACCTGCTCTCTCCGATATTAAATGCTGCGCTTTGTATAGAAAATTAATGTGCAAATGCACACGTGTGTGTGTGTGTGTGTGTTTGTGTGTGTGTGCGTGCGCACACACACGTGGAACATAGTAGCTACACGAGTGAGAGAAACGAGACAAAAAAATAGAAGCAATCATGTATGTAATAGATAAAATTACAGACAATCAGACCGAGTCACTGAACCATAAACACAATAAGAAGCCAGATACATACTTGAGATGAAATAGAACAAACAGCACAGGTAGTAGTTCAGTGGTAGTGAGTTTTAAGATAGATTAAATACACCGGTGGCACACCATGACCCTCGCCTCTTGTCCAGCTTCAAGGAACACATACAGGTTGACCAGACCACACACTAGAAGGTGAAGGGACGACGACGTTCCGGTCCATCCTGGAGCATTCTCAAGTCGACTTGAGAATGGTCCAGGACGGACCGAAACGTCGTCGTCCCTTCACCTTCTAGTGTGTGGTCTGGTCAACATACTTTAGCCAAGTTATTGTGACTCATCGCCTGCAACACATACAGGTAATTGACCAATATTAATTCCACACACACAAGCAAGACTGGCCACAGAGATGGCTTGATAGAACAAACTAGCATGCGGGAGCACATGCAGCTCAACACAATACAAGGATAAACCACTTCAGGGAGAGTAAAGCAGGAGGAGAATGCACTCGGGACGAAAGTTGTGAAGGAAAACTCCTTATACAAGTTCAAATCCCAATATGATGATACATTTGTCGATGTGCACATTAGAATCACACGTAATGTTCCACTACACACACACACACAGAAACTATATGCGATAAAAGTGCAATAAACATACAGTACGCGAAAGATGGCCGTTTACTGTAAGGAAATTGTGTTCGAAGCACTTTAGTGATTTACTGATCACAATTGAGGAGCATTAGAAGTATTTAAACCAGGCCTACACATTTAAGATTAATCAGGCCACTGTTCATTAAATGATCTTTTTATTTTCAAAACAACAAGACTCAGTATGGCATAAAACTAAACAGTTTAATTTGTTTAACATACCCAGTCTTCAGCACGAGTTTTAATTAAAACGGACTATTCCTTATGTGGCCTATTATATTTCTTTCAATGACCTGTGTACCTGATCAAATACGATTCAAGATGAACAATAATATCTATAAATATCACGGTACTATTTCCTCAACTGTTCCCCCTGGAAATGGGGATTAGTAAATCACAAAAGTTCTCACCGTCTCAATTCATCGTGGTCATATTGCATGATATATAAATCTTATTGTACACTGTAATCCTACTAGGGTATATATTACATACAGTATACCAGCATTTTATATTATATATATATATATATATATATATATATATATATATATATATATATATATATATATATATATGCATATCTGCATGGTTATTATATATAACACATACTGTACATAAACAGTCGATGTATATATATATATATACACACACTATGAAAAATGGTACATCTGTTGCCAAAAAGATACAACAGATACAGTATACAATCATAGAGAGCGAGACAACAGCAGCAGCATGGTCGGGCTTACCCTTTATCATAAACACTGGATGCATAGAATGATCACATTACAACAAGTAATGAGCACAACAATTACATTTTATACTGCTAAATAATTATCCCACACCATTACCTTTTCACGTTCAAAACAAAAAATACATAGCTAATGAAAAAAAAAAAAATTACAGGTAACAGGATCCTAAATTTCATGCACTTAAGATGACAACTGTAAATAGCGTTCGGGAAGAAATTACAACACTGGGATATGATGGGACGTATAGGCCCCAGGGTAAACACAGGACCTTGGGGGGGGGGGGGGGGGAAGGTGGGAGGGTGGGGGGTGGGGGAGGGGGAGATGTGAAAGGTTACTTAGCATACAGCATTGAGGGGGGATCACCCTGTGTGTTCACATTATAATGGTGCCAACTATGTTTATTAATGGGGAAGGGAAGGGGGGGGGATAAGGTAGGGTAACTACGAGGAGAAAGTGCTAAGCCAGTATGACTATACAGTGGTGGCACTTTACGGGGAGGCAGAAGGCTGCCGACAAGGCAAAAGATGCATACATCTTTCCAGTCACTTATTCCCCCCCCCCCCCCAACGTAACAAAATCATAATGGTTGTACGTGACATTCAGAGCTGAAACCTTTACCAAAGTAGTATGGAATGTATTATGAGGACATTCAAATAAATGGTTTAAGATAGAAGTTACAAAGAAATGAGTGATAGTGTAATGCAAGGCTTTGTTATGTCCTGCTCAATTTGTAAATAAATATGGATGGAACAATGTTGTGATACTAGCAATTCTCACAAGAAAATGTCAAGGCCAGAAGGCCGTATAGCTCAACAATTAATTATCATTCTTATTAATTATCTTATTATTATTATTATTAATTCTCTTATTAATAATATATAATTATCATTATATATTAATTAGTAATTATCATTAAGGATGCCAAAATCAGAAGACATGAAGCAGCTTCACCAAAGTGTTTACAGATGAATATATGACTCAAGAGGTACAATGGGAAGTGATGGCTAAGAGAGAGAGATGGATGTTTAGAGCAAAGCTGGATTGGAGTCACAGTACATATTGCCATGCCTTACCACTACAGTACTTCCTAGTACAACTAGCAGGCATCAAAAGATTAAAAACAAAATGTTAGAAAGACTAGGGAGTTAGTTTCTGAAGGCATGAGTAAGGTGGCATAGTTGGACTTGCCTTGAAAATGTTAGGTTATCTTGAGACGATTTGGGGGCTTAGATAAGCCCCCCCAAGACGATTTGGGGGCTTAGATAAGCCCCCAAGACGATTTGGGGGCTTAGATAAGCCCCCAAGACGATTTGGGGGCTTAGCGTCCCCGCGGCTCGGTCCTCAACCAGATCTCCTTTTTTTGTTACACACCCCCAGGAAGCAGCTGTCTAACTACCAGGTACCTAGTTTTACTGCTAGGTGAACAGGGGTATCAGATTAAAAGAAACTCTGCCCATTTATTGCCTCCTCCACCGGGGATCGAACCCAGAACCTCAGAACTACAAATCCGAAGCACTGTCCACTCAGGCTGTCAGGCCCCTTCGAGTGTGGCAGGAGGTAGGGACAGGAGTAGAATACTGAACACATTGAGAGCCCAGGCAACTCCCTTCCTATGATGGATTATTAAAAGCAGAAATGTAATGCTCCTAAATAAGAGACTTCAAAGCAATATACTCTCATCTTTCTTTAAGTTATGGGAGATAACCCCATGGAACGAAGATTTAATGAAGATGATAAAATAAATGTAGAGGATGTATGGAAAGAACAAGATGGCAGAGAAGGCCAGATAAGGGACACCGAGTACATGAAAAGTACGGCAAAGTCTCCAGTATCCAGCCATTGGCCTACTGAAGTACCTACAGTGCTCCATCATTTGACACAACACAACCACAAAATTGCCACCAACTCTTCAAATATACTCCATTAACATACCAATATAAAAAAAAAAGAATACATTGGAATCAAAATTAGAATGTTATATTTTCCATGAATACCAATTCCTCACCAAAGACCCAAGTCTAAAGAATTATCATTTTTAAGTCAAATTGAAGAGTTTATATGTTATATACTTAAAATATGAGCAATGGTACACTGCCACCAACTCTAAATCAATTGAAAAGGCACAACACCACACCATGTTATACAGCATGTTAACATTAGACCTTAACAGCCTACAATTCAAAGGTAGAGAGCCACTGAACAAGGGGATCAGCCAAGGCAATAAGGTGGAATAGGCCCCCCAAAAATGACCACCGACTCGCCAGTGCAGCACTATATCGGATCTTAGAGCTTGGTGGTTCCCAGGGAATGAATGATCGACCATTGGCCATGTCTGGCTAGATCAAAGTGCCAGTCCTTTGCCAGCCAGGTGTGACTGAGCATGCAGGGTACTACAGGCATCATTGTTCTCCCATTTTATGGATAAACATCTATTTTTGGGGGCCATGCATGTATACACATCATTGGTGACTCCATAAAAGGTATTTACCCGGTAGTTCTACACTTTAAATCTGCTTTGAGCACCACTAACTTACACTAGCTGGCAGGATACTGGTGACTCTACCCAATAGGTGGTTCAGGGAGGCCCCAAAACCAATAATGTAATCTACAAAGGTTTGGACGTCACAATCGGAACATAATTGACAAACGGCAAACTAAGGAAGAACACCAAAGATCCTAATGGCAATAGAAAAGGGTAGAATATTATGTTTAAAAGGAGTTGGTAAATTAGTAATTATTATAATTACTGGGGTGATCATAGGTACCGCAAGATTTCAGCTGTAAACGTGTACTATACAACAACAGGACCGAGTGAAGACAAGAGGTGATCCACTACAATGCTGTAATTACACTAGTTAGCAATTGCTAATCACTTTGGATTATCTAAGAGAATATACAGTACAAATTACATTTTGAATTAGAGGCAGTTCCAAAACCTACTGATCTACATGCAATTACACTCTGGGGACGCCTCTATATCTGACCTTACAACTACACTCATCATGCTCCAACAAAGAAATCCCCATAACAAAGTTAACAATGACAAAGCTGGATGGAAGGGTCGCTTAAACCTACAAACCAAAAAAATAAAACCACAAAAAATGATAAGACACTATTTCATAGAGCCTATATATGAAGAAGAGGAGGAGATAAAGAAATAAGCCCATATTTCCCAAGTCGACTAAAACGGATTGTTATACTCTTCATTTTAATCTGGCTTCTAATGATAGCTTACCTATGGTATAATCATGCCAAACGAGGTTTAACCTTTTCCTAGTACTAGATTACTTACTTATACATGTATTAAACAATTCAAAGTTGACAACAGAAGACAATGACACAAAATCATAGACAAATCATTATATCACGCATGTGAAACAACAGGCATTTCCAGACTTGATGCAGAAGTATTGACGTTTCCACAACCGAGTTAAACCAATTTTACACGAAAACTTTTTAATTAGCAATTATCACATGAATAAAGCACCTCCTGGAAATATTCTACGGGTGTTGCCCACAAACGCATCTTTCTATAAAAATATTTACATTCTATAAGCTTGTATGAAATCCTGTATATATATCTTAGGTAGACTGGATCACAATAGTTTTCAACGAGTAACACTTTATCAGTCTCTTACGCCTCGCTCTTCAATCGTAAAATGGTTAAAATCACCGCCACAATCTTGGACGTCAAATAGCTCAAATACATTTATGTCCTCACATAAACTCTGACTAGACTACATTAAATGAAGGAGTTCATTTTAACCATCACAACTCGTCCTCTCAACTAGTACAACAATGTACGGTTACCATACAGTACGGCGTTACGTTATCTTACCATAATGTACACCGCACATTACGGTAACCAACGTAACAAACGCAATGTATATACTATAAAAAGTAGCGGCTCACAAAAAAATCTACGTTTTCTATGCATCAGTTGGTTAGGCTAAGTAGGTGGCTTGGGTTCGTGCATTTTTGGTTAGAATAGGCTGATGGACTTTGTATGTTGGTTGCACATTGAGAGGACGGCTCACTACCATATAACAAAACCCTGGTAATCTGCATCAGTAAGCAAAATAACATTAGGTCTATATTTAAACAATACACAGTGAGTTTGGGGAAAAAAAAAGAGAGCGAGTGAGAAGAAAAAAAGAGAGAATTGGCAAACTTTACAAATACAGTAAATGAAGACCAAAATAAAAGACCTGTGCAATGAATACGGCATAATACAAAACTGAGTGCACAGTATTATACTGGTATGGTCCTGTATGGTCAACACTACATACTGCAAGCCAGGTACAGATAGGCTGGATGATACAGCATGCATATAATGTACACCACTCAAGTCTAATGCCATTCTCATCGACGACTTTTACTCGAGTTTGTGTCATATCTGTGCCTAGATTTACGCTATACTTCCATTCAAAACAGCAAGTGAAATGCTTTTATAAGTGAAGTGAATGAAAAAAAAAAGCATTTCACACAGTGAGACTTCATATTACTTTAAGCCATTTGTGCTATGCACTTGTAAGTGATAATACTGTATAATAACTTGTTATATCACCAGCAAGGGCGAGCCTTAAATTTTATTACTTTGTATTTAAACGTTTGTTTTATATTATTAATGAGAACTGGACCCACTTGCTACCTATGCTGTTAAGCTTAATATATGGAGGCCAAAGAACTATGCATTACCAAAGTTTGAAACGCGACCTACGACTGAAAACGAAGAAACGACTATGTTTCGGTCCATCCTGAACCATTATCAAGTTGTGTAATCAACTTAATAGTGGTCCAGGATAGACCAAAATGCCGCCGTTTCTTAATTTTCAGTTGTGGATCGGGTATCAACCCTTCGGCCATGTTATCGTGACTCAATGCGTGCTTACCAAGGTTTTGCTACACTCTCTCTTCCATTTGCTAACTTATTAACAGCTTCACACACCTCTCCCTGCCAGATAATATTCAAACGGAAGGCACAAACTGCACATTCTATGGAAATATATTCTCTCACTTCCAATGCCAACAATATTACTACTTGCCCAACCAGTTATCGTCCGCTGCTGCACAATTTGCAGTCAATGAAGGCATATGAAGAGTTCTCAAACGCTCAACAGTTTTATTGGTCGTTGTGCCGAGCGTTAAAAGCCTTTCTTGAACAATAACTTTCCCATCGTTATCACTAAGACTTTTACTTAAGGATTCTCCATCACTTTCAAGGTCTCTTATTACACTATCCTTAATTAGATCACTGTTCCAATGTGGTGATGGGCTGTCATTTCTGGTTTGTACCATCATATGGTGTTTAAACAATTCATACACACTCCAAGATATTGCCGTTCCTGGCATCTGGTACAGAATACGAGCATGTATTCCCTTGAAGAACCCCGGAAACCCATTTATCAAGTAGATGGTTCGGAAGGCTCCCATAATGCCAATTACTCGTGACTGCTGCAGCTGGACCAGGGCAGAAGTTTCCTGCGTATTAAGAACCGTTTTACACATATCCAACGGTGTTGTGACCGCCGCTGCCACAGCTCCCGCCACGGCTCCTGCTACCATGTGAGCTTTAGGGTTGTATTCCCTCTCCGGGTTCATGACGCTCTGGAACTTTTCGTAAGTGACAATGTGAATAGCGTGGAAGGGAAGATTCATCAGAAGTTGCGTTGTAAATGAACGGTAGAATGCTTTCACACCCTCGCTTCGGTAAAGCTTTCGCAAACAGTCAAAACACGATCTGTATGGGCTATTGTACATCTGCATCCTTTGCTTGATAACTGAAATGAAAATAATAATTTGTAACTTTTAAAATGACATTTTCTAGATTGAATATTGAAGGTCAAGGAATCTGCTCGAGTAAATACTAGAGATGCTTATCTGACAAAAGAAATTTGAAGAAAAAAAAAAAAAGCGTCGAATGTAATGAAACGCCATTTTCTGAGTGAGACCCGGAGGCTCCCCGGAGCTTACTAGGCTCATATGCTAATGTCAGACTTTGGCATCAGTCATGTGCATGGAGTTCTGTGGGCCTACCCGGGACCACAAGCCAAAACCTGGCCCCCCTCAGAGAGGCATTGGGAGCAATGGCCTATAGATACCCCCGTGTGGTTGGAAACATTTTATGTCTGCCATTGACCGGGTCAGGCACCCAGAAAGGTAAGCATCCCAAAACAAACCCCTATTCTGGTGAAAATATTGCTACCAAAAGTCGAACAAGTGATAGAACTCCCCTAAAAGAAACAAGCATGACAGTCACAAGTCACCGCGCTGCTGTCTGCGCAGCTACCCCCCCCCCCTTCCCGGGAGGGGGAAGGAGGAACCCCCAGACCCCTCACGCCAGCTATCCACACATCAGTTCTGAGGTTGGATGTCAAAACACACGAAAACCCGCTGACTGGAGGGAGGGATGCTGGGGAGCCTCCGAGTATTGCCCAGAAAATAGCGTTTCATTACATTCAACGCTGGTTTTCTGGGGGGGAGCCCCTTTGGCTCCCCGGAGCTAACTACCAACAGAGGAAAAGTATAATAGGGACTTACCCGGGAGGCGGTCGCTGCTCACTCCTCAACTCGAGGTCAAGAAAATTGGCTGCAATCGCCGACCCAAAGTGATACAAGCCAGACTGGGCCCAGGAACGTTCACGAGGTAACGGGCAGCCAGGACCCTGATTGACTGCTAAAATCCCCGCGCCCGAATGTCAGTCCAGGACATGTTGCCAAAGACGGCAGCAAGAGTAGCGAACCTACGAACGTCATGGGCACGGGGATAAACTGCAGGCTGGGTAGCCTTAATAACTCTGTGGACGACCTGGAAGACCCGCATCCGCGAACAGGGAAGAAGGGAAACCGAATCAACCCTAAAGCACGTCCCTGGACACAGAAGCTGTGGCGCGAAAATAACGGCGAAGAGCCGCAACCAGACACAAAACATGATGCACCCCTGGCCTAACCAATCAAGCATCAACAACCCAGGGACCCCTCAGAAAGCAGCAGTCTCATTCTTCGCCAGAAAAGGAGATGGCTGCAGATGGACAAAACCATCACAAAGACCGAAAGAGCAGAAACCCCTGCACTGAGAGGAGCTCCAGCATATTTCAACAATCCTAAGTATTGTAGTACGGGTTGATGGTAGTGAGTGGTGTCCCAGAGAACATAAAGGTATAGTGCTCTTGAAAAATAGGTGAGATAACAGGAAAGTGCTAAGGGAAGTGAAAAATCGGATGAGAAAAAGTTGCCCTAGTGTTTACAGTGCAGAGAAGAACATTCAAGATGGCCACTGGCAAGGGGAAAAACAAAACAGAGCTTGATTTTGAGGGATTCAATGAAGAAAGCATTGATATTAGTAGTCTACATAACAAGTTGGTAAATTTAGATACTATAGTGAACTCTCATGTAGAAATAATTAGTAAATTGAAAGAAAGTAATGACCATTTGAATAGCAAAGTTTTATGTCTTGAGGGTTTAGTGAAAGACTTGCGCAAGGATAAGAATCAATTGGAAACAAATTGCAAAGCCATGGAAGAAGAAAATAAACTCTTAAAAATAGCTTTGGAAGAAGTTAAAGTAAATTTAAACATAAATGACTACAATAGGTTAGGCAAGGAAATTCAACAGGAGAAACAGCTTTTGTCAGCACAGATGGAGGAAGTTACACAGGGAATAGAACAGTGCAAGAAAGATATGCAACTCACTTATGCACAAATGGCCAAGGAGAAGGAAAAAATAGAAGAAGCAGTAAAGGAAGTCAAACACTGCAGCAACCAAGATAAAACAAACATTAGGCTAGAAGTGAGGAAAGAATTGGCATCTAACCCGAAGTTGGTGCAAAACACAGTTGATCGGAGTAAGTCCCTGATCATTTTTGGCTGCAAAGAAAAGGCGATAACATCTAGGTCAGAAAGAGCTGTAGAAGAAGCTAAAGTAGTAGATAAAATTGTTGGCCTCGTGGAAGGTCTTACAAACAGAGAGAATGTGTGCGACTACAGGAGAATAGGCAGGTACGTAAAAGGGAAAGATCGACCTTTGAGGATCACCCTAAACGGTGCCAAACAGATGGAAGAAGTACTAAGGAATGCTAGAAAATTGCAAAGGGATGAGGATGGGAAAGGGTGGTCGTTAAGACGAGATCTTTCAAAAGAAGATAGAGAGAAGCTGAAACTGAACCTCGCCGAGGCAAAACATTTAAATGAGAGCAGGAATGAAGAAGAAATAAATTCTTTTTTCTACAAAGTGATAGGGGTAGGCAAACCAGTAAAGTGGTACATAAAGGCAAACGAACAAAATCAATAGAGAGAGGGGGAGTGAAGAATAAGGAGAGGGGGAACAAGTTCCTGAAGATTGCATACACCAACATAGATGGAGTGAGATCGAAGATACTGGAGTTAAGTGATGTAATACAGCTGCAGACACCAGACATTGTTGCACTCACGGAGACAAAACTTGAAGATGTAATTTTAAATGAGGTCATATTCCCAAGGGGCTACTCAATTTGGAGACGGGACAGAAAAATTAGGAAAGGCGGTGGCGTTGCTGTGCTGGTAAAAGAACACCTAAAGGTGAAGGAAATAATGATTGCCAATCCACAAGAAGTTGACATAATAGCACTAGAGATCTGCTATGAGGATGATAAACTAATGATGATAAATGCATATAGTCCACCGCCAAGCAGCACATGGTCAAAGGAGGAGCTAGATAGTAAACGTGAAGGTCTTATAACAATAATGAGAGAGATTATAGCGAGAGCGGATAACGATAGATCACGACTGTTGATAGTCGGTGACTTCAACTTGAAATCCATAGACTGGGAAGCATATGAAGCTAAAACAGAAGATTTTTGGACCTGTAAATTTGTAGACCTCATCCTGGAAACATTCTTGTATCAACATGTTAAACAAGCTACGAGGATGAGGGAAGGGGACGTTCCCTCCATGCTAGATTTGATATTTACCAGGAAGGAGGAAGAGATATTTGACATTCAGTACCTTCCTCCCTTGGGTAAAAGTGACCATGTCTTTTTGGGAATAAAGTATGCAATGCGTTATAAGCTGGAAGAAAATAAGGAGGTTGAAGCAGTTGAAAAACCAGACTTCAGGAGAGGACATTATGGTGACCTTAGAAATTTTTTTAGTGAGTATAATTGGACAGACTTGATGCTAGGCAAGGAAGTGAATGAGATGTATGGCAAGTTTTGTGAAATATATGATAAAGGCACAAAAAAATTTATACCAAAACAGAGATGCAGAACTAGGAAACAGGATTGGTTCAATAGAAATTGCGAGAGGGCTAGAGACCGAAAGACACAAAAATGGAATCAATACAGGAAGAGGCCGAACCCCCAAACATACCAGCGATACAAAGATGCGAGAAACAACTACACGGCAGTGAGGAGAGAGGCAGAAAGAAATTTTGAAAAAGGGATTGCGGACAAATGTAAAACAGAACCAGGTCTATTCTATAAATTCATAAACAACAAATTGCAGGTAAAGGATAATATTCAGAGGTTGAAAATGGGAAATAGATTCACGGAAGATGAAAAGGAAATGTGTGAAACACTAAACGAAAAGTTCCAAAGTGTGTTTGTACAAAATGAAATCTTTAGGGAACCAGATACAATAAGAATTCCAGAGAACAACATAGAACACATAAAGGTGTCTAGAGACGAAGTGGAAAAAATGCTCAAGGAGCTCGGTAAGAACAAAGCAGCTGGCCCAGATGGCGTTTCACCATGGGTTCTGAGAGAATGTGCATCTGAGCTCAGCATTCCACTTCACCTGATCTTTCAGGCATCCCTGTGTACAGGAATCGTAGCAGACGGGTGGAAACAGGCTAACATAGTTCCAATCTACAAAAGTGGCAGCAGGGAAGACCCCCTCAATTATAGACCTGTATCATTGACAAGTGTAATAGTGAAAGTATTGGAAAAACTAATCAAAACTAAATGGGTAGAACACCTAGAGAGAAATGATATAATATCAGACAGACAGTATGGTTTTCGATCTGGAAGATCCTGTGTATCGAATTTACTCAGTTTCTATGATCGAGCCACAGAGATATTACAGGAAAGAGATGGTTGGGTTGACTGCATCTATCTGGACCTAAAAAAGGCTTTCGACAGAGTTCCACATAAGAGGTTGTTCTGGAAACTGGAAAATATTGGAGGGGTGACAGGTAAGCTTCTATCATGGATGAAAAATTTTCTGACTGATAGAAAAATGAGGGCAGTAATCAGAGGCAATGTATCAGAATGGAGAAATGTCACAAGTGGAGTACCACAGGGTTCAGTTCTTGCACCAGTGATGTTTATTGTGTACATAAATGATCTACCAGTTGGTATACAGAATTATATGAACATGTTTGCTGATGATGCTAAGATAATAGGAAGGATAAGAAATTTAGATGACTGTCATGCCCTTCAAGAAGACCTGGACAAAATAAGTATATGGAGCACCACTTGGCAAATGGAATTTAATGTTAATAAATGTCATGTTATGGAATGTGGAATAGGAGAACATAGACCCCACACAACCTATATATTATGTGAGAAATCTTTAAAGAATTCTGATAAAGAAAGAGATCTAGGAGTGGTTCTAGATAGAAAACTATCACCTGAGGACCACATAAAGAATATTGTGCAAGGAGCCTATGCTATGCTTTCTAACTTCAGAATTGCATTTAAATACATGGATGGCGATATACTAAAGAAATTGTTCATGACTTTTGTTAGGCCAAAGCTAGAATATGCAGCTGTTGTGTGGTGCCCATATCTTAAGAAGCACATCAAAAAACTGAAAAAGGTGCAAAGACATGCTACTAAGTGGCTCCCAGAACTGAAGGGCAAGAGCTACGAGGAGAGGTTAGAAGCATTAAATATGCCAAAACTAGAAGACAGAAGAAAAAGAGGTGATATGATCACTACATACAAAATAGTAACAGGAATTGATAAAATCGACAGGGAAGACTTCCTGAGACCTGGAATTTCAAGAACAAGAGGTCATAGATTTAAACTAGCTAAACACAGATGCCGAAGAAATATAAGAAAATTCACCTTCGCAAATAGAGTGGTAGACGGTTGGAACAAGTTAAGTGAGAAGGTGGTGGAGGCCAAGACCGTCAGTAGTTTCAAAGCGTTATATGACAAAGAGTGCTGGGAAGACGGGACACCACGAGCGTAGCTCTCATCCTGTAACTACACTTAGGTAATTACACTTAGGTAATTACGAGTGGAACCCCGAGCCTTGGCACAATCCCTTCGGGAAGGCACCCCCAGGACCCCCGGACGTAGTCCAGGGGATCCTGGGGGAGGGTTACCTCGTTGATGGGGTTCTGGGAGCTCTTCTACTCCCCAAGCCTAGCCCGAGGCCAAGCTTGACATGTGAGAGTTTGGTCCAACAGGCTGTTGCTTGGAGCGGCCTGCAGATCCACATATTCACCACAACCCGGTTGGTCCGGCACTCGAAGAGAAAACTAGATAGTTTTCTCTTGAAGATGTTCATGGTTGTTCTTGCAATATTTCTTGTAGTCGCTTGAAGGATGTTAAACAACCGTGGACCTCTGATGTTTATACAGTGTTCTCTGATTGTGCCTATGGCACCCAACTTCACTGGGGCATAAAGGGACATAATTGGCAGACCCCTCAGTGTTCAAGAGAGAACTGGATAAGCACCTCCAAAGGATACCCGATCAACCAGGCTGTGACTCATACGTCAGGTTGCAAGCAGCCTCGTTGATCAGTCCAGCAACCAGGAGGCCTGGTCGACGACCGAGCTGCGGGGACGCTAAGCCCCGGAAGCACCTCAAGGTAACCTAAAGGTAAGGTAACCCCAGCTCTTCACTGGTTCTATTCCTCGTTTTCTTTCATATCGTTCATTCCAGTATGTTTTTAGTAGTTCAATGCTCTGAACTATCACCGAAATTGACAAGCATTCCAAAGCTGGTCAACACAAACCGAAGCACTTCGGTTACCAACACATAACGCAGCACTTCAACAATCATTCAATAATTTAGCATCATTGCTAAAGAGGATAGATTGAAATATCTTAATAATACAGTAGTTGCATTATAAATACAATATCATATACACAAATATACAACAATTGTTCCTACCATCTGCAGGTACCATAACAGCATCATGGAAGAGTGTTGCCCCACAACCAGCACCAGCTGTGAAAACAAAATTGATGAATTAACTCGTATGATAAACAACATTTATCTTCCTAAAATTAAGACAAACAGTAAGTAAGTACGTGAAAGATGACAACTTTCCCCCCAAACACGAGAGCATGCAACAATTTGGAGAAGATACCAATTAATGCACTGTATTCTTGGTTAACGAACCGCCTGGTTCAGAGACGAGTCTGCACCACAGGGGAGGGGGGGGGGGGGGGCGCAGTCGTCTGCTCCATGGGGGGGGGCTCAGTCGTCTGCTCCATGGGGGAGGGGGGGCTGCAGTCGTCTGCACCACAAAAACTTTTATTGTGTGATGTTAGTGCAACTAGTCTATAATTTTTTCCAAAGCTTTACTACCTCCCTAGTGCAGAGGAGCTGTATCTGCAGATTTAAGTGCTGCTTGTATCTCCCCGTATCCAGGCTCTTTCTCCATATTACACTAAGCACCCGCGCTACTGGTACTTTACACTTCTTTATGAATATTGAATTCAATGAGTCAGGACCAGGGGCTGAGTGCATGGCCACGTTGTCAATTTCTTTCGAAGTCTTTGGAGTTTGTGTTAATATCCATTATATTTTCTGCAGCTTGGATATCATTCAAAAAGAAGCTGTCTGGATCATCAACTTTCATGTTGTTTATTGGTGTGCTAAACATAGCCTCATACTGGCTTCTTAGAATTTCACTAATTTCTTTGTTGTCCTCTGTGTATGTACTTTCAGTTTGTACAGTAATTAAAGGTCCAATACTGGTGGAGGTTTTTGATTTTGATTTTGCATATGAACAAATATTTTGGATACCTGGTTGATACCTGCTTGATGGGGTTCTGGGAGTTCTTCTACTCCCCAAGCCCAGCCCGAGGCCAGGCTCGACTTGTGAGTGTTTGGGCCACCAGGCTGTTGCTTGGAGTGGCTTTTTATTATCTCTTTTGTAGTCTTCTGTTCCAATTCCATGTCCTCAGACTCGTATGATCGCTTCAACGTTTGCTCTTTCTTTGATCTCCCTATTTACATTTATTTTCCTTTCTTGTGATAGTTGTGACTGTTTAAGCTTTTCGTGATTTTTTCCTTCTCCTGCACAGTTCTCTGCGTTCTCTTTCTTGAGGGGGCCTGACAGCTGAGTGGACAGCGCTTCGGATTTGTGGTCCCGAGATTAGGAGTTCGATTCCCGGTGGAGGCGGAAACAAATTGGGCAGAGTTTTTCCATCCCGATGCCCACTACCTAGCAGTAAAAAAAAAAAAAAAAATAGGTACCTGGGAATTAGACAGCTGCTATGGGCTGCTTCCTGGGGCTGTGTAACAAAGGAGGCCTGGTCGAGGACCGGGCCGCGGGGACGCTAAGCCCCGAAATCATCTCGAGATAACCTTTCTGACCCTCCTCATCAGGCACATGCATCAAGCAAATCTCATATTATGCTTCAGCTGTTAGTTGAGCTATTCCCTGTGTGGGAGTTTTTGTCACTAAAGATGTATATCCAATGCTGCTGGGAACTACTCGAACCCGGAAACGCACACGGGGAAGGATTCTCGAGGTTATTTTGAGATGGTTTCGGGGCTGTGTCCCCGCGGCCCGGTCCTCGACCAGGCCTCCACCCCCAGGAAGCAGCTCGTAGCAGCTGTCTAACTCCCAGGTACCTATTTACTGCTAGGTAACAGGGGCATCAGGGTGAAAGAAACATTTTGCCCACTTATCTCCGCCTTCACCGGTGATCGAACCCGGAACCTCAGGACTACGAATCCGAAGCGCTGTCCACCCAGCTTCACAGCCATAAAACTCTCCTGAAACACAGAAAGTAGTTTCCCTATGCTGAGCACAGGGAAGCTACTGAGGAGCCACCACAGAAAAAGAGACACATAGGCCATCTTAATGTTTTGAAAAAGTAGGCAGACTACAGGATTAATGGTCAACCATTCTTAGAGAAGCATACAAATAGGATACATACAAATGACTTACCATTGACAATATGGTTGTGGAGCGAATTATTGGAGCCAAAGGTAGATTTAATTCCTTCATATGCCGAGAAATAAAATGCATGGGCAGGACCAGCTCCAAGAATGACAGCATTTACGCCACCCATCGGTCTTAACAATCCTTCCGAATTGACCATCTTCACCAAACCCTCTCGAATCGATCGATACGTAGCCTCTGGAGATGGAGCCAAACTCTGCATCCGAGTCTGAAAAACATTTAGGCAACTGACAAACCGACCTTAAAAAGGCTTTAATTTTAGAAATATTAACAAATTTATCAGTATTACGTCATGTCTCACTTCTGTGGGTGGAAGGAGATGGGGCAGTGCCGTCTTTAACGTATAGGCACACTGGGAGGTTGGCCAGCGCCCCATGATTCTATGGGACCCAACATGCTACCATATTGTTTATGAGAGATCTCTTGGCAGAGTGGATAATTAGCTGACCTCCTGCTGGAAAGGCCTGGGATTCAATCTTTTTTTTTTAAATGATATTTATAATATAAATAATTTGCGCACAACTATGGATGGGACACATCAAGTGGATAGGTACATCCCAGTGCATTCCTTTGTCCAGGGCTCCCCAATGCTGCTAAGATGGCCCTGAATGGGGGAGATGGTAGGGAAAAATACAGTAGCAACAAATTATGAGATGATAAGTTCCGGGTGCAATCACCCACCACCAACTCTGACAATGCCACAAAGTGCATATCCATGCTGGAGAAGAGGCAATAACTCAAGCAGTAAATGTACCTCATTTCTGGTGGTGAGGCTAAGAGCTTCAATTAATCAGGAAATGTACCAACCGCATCATAAGCTCTCCCACCCTTGCCAACGACCTTACTGGAAGCCAATTCCCATGCCTTAATTCAATAATTCATTTTGTCAGGGACAAATGTACTTTAGGCTTGTAACGAGGCCCCACTTCCCCAAGGTTGGTAGTCAAACTACCGACCCCCTCAGAATACAACCCAACAACAGTTCTTTAACTCACAGGTACCTATTTACTGCCAAGTGAACAGAGGCAGTAAATGAAAGGAAATACCCCTAACTGCTTCAGTCCTGACTAAGATAAATCCAAACAAATTAAACAAACAGGAAGCAGGTTTTACTACGTGTAATTGTTATAATGAACATGAACTATTATCATTTGATTGAAACAGAGAGACCAAATACCCTGTGCTTTCTTACACGTTAACACTTGGATGGTCCAACCTCTCTGCACGCTCCCAAATGTACAAGTTCCAGGCTCCCCAGGAATGTTTACACCGCCCCGGTCAGTGGTGTCCAGGCTCCCCAGGAATGTTTGACCGCCCCGGTCAGTGGTGTCCGGGCTCCCCAGGAATGTTTACACCGCCCCGGTCAGTGGTGTCCAGGCTCCCCAGGAATGTTTGACCGCCCCGGTCAGTGGTGTCCGGGCTCCCCAGGAATGTTTACACCGCCCCGGTCAGTGGTGTCCGGGCTCCCCAGGAATGTTTACACCGCCCCGGTCAGTGGTGTCCGGGCTCCCCAGGAATGTTTACACCGCCCCGGTCAGTGGTGTCCGGGCTCCCCAGGAATGTTTACACCGCCCCGGTCAGTGGTGTCCGGGCTCCCCAGGAATGTTTACACCGTCCCGGTCAGTGGTGTCCGTCTGCCCAGGAATGTTTACACCGCCCCGGTCAGTGGTGTCCGTCTCCCCAGGAATGTTTACACCGCCCCGGTCAGTGGTGTCCGGGCTCCCCAGGAATGTTTACACCGCCCCGGTCAGTGGTGTCCGGGCTCCCCAGGAATGTGTGACCACCCCGGTCAGTGGTGTCCACGCTCCCCAGGAATGTTTACACCGCCCCGGTCAGTGGTGTCCAGGCTCCCCAGGAATGTGTGACCACCCCGGTCAGTGGTGTCCGTCTCCCCAGGAATGTTTACACCGTCCCGGTCAGTGGTGTCCGTCTCCCCAGGAATGTTTACATCGCCCCGGTCAGTGGTGTCCGGGCTCCCCAGGAATGTTTACACCACCCCGGTCAGTGGTGTCCGGGCTCCCCAGGAATGTTTGACCACCCCGGTCAGTGGTGTCCGGGCTCCCCAGGAATGTTTACACCGCCCCGGTCAGTGGTGTCCGGGCTCCCCAGGAATGTTTGACCACCCCGGTCAGTGGTGTCCGGGCTCCCCAGGAATGTTTGACCACCCCGGTCAGTGGTGTCCGGGCTCCCCAGGAATGTTTGACCACCCCGGTCAGTGGTGTCCGTCTCCCCAGGAATGTTTACACCACCCCGGTCAGTGGTGTCCAGGCTCCCCAGGAATGTTTACACCGCCCCGGTCAGTGGTGTCCGGGCTCCCCAGGAATGTTTACACCGCCCCGGTCAGTGGTGTCCGGGCTCCTCAGGAATGTTTGACCGCCCCGGTCAGTGGTGTCCGGGCTCCTCAGGAATGTTTGACCGCCCCGGTCAGTGGTGTCCAGGCTCCCCAGGAATGTTTACACCGCCCCGGTCAGTGGTGTCCAGGCTCCCCAGGAATGTTTACACCACCCCGGTCAGTGGTGTCCGGGCTCCCCAGGAATGTTTACACCGCCCCGGTCAGTGGTGTCCAGGCTCCCCAGGAATGTTTGACCGCCCCGGTCAGTGGTGTCCGTCTCCCCAGGGATGTTTGACCACCCCGGTCAGTGGTGTCCAGGCTCCCCAGGAATGTTTGACCACCCCGGTCAGTGGTGTCCGGGCTCCACAGGAATGTTTGACCACCCCGGTCAGTGGTGTCCAGGCTCCCCAGGAATGTTTGACCGCCCCGGTCAGTGGTGTCCGGGCTCACCAGGAATGTTTGACCACCCCGGTCAGCGGTGTCCGGGCTCCCCGGGAATGTTTGACCACCCCGGTCAGTGGTGTCCAGGCTCCTCAGGAATGTTTGACCACCCCGGTCAGTGGTGTCCGGGCTCCCCAGGAATGTTTGACCACCCTGGTCAGTGGTGTCCGGGCTCCCCGGGAATGTTTGACCACCCCGGTCAGCAGTGTCCGGGCTCCCCAGGAATGTTTACACCGCCCCGGTCAGTGGTGTCCGGGCTCCCCAGGAATGTGTGACTGCCCCGGTCAGTGGTGTCCGGGCTCACCAGGAATGTGTGACTGCCCCGGTCAGTGGTGTCCGGGCTCCCCAGGAATGTTTACACTGCCCCGGTCAGTGGTGTCCGGGCTCCCCAGGAATGTGTGACTGCCCCGGTCAGTGGTGTCCTGGCTGTCGTCAAGCCATTTAGTTGCATGTCTTTGAACCTTTTCTAGTTTGATGTTGTGCTTCTTGAGATATGGGCACCATACAACTGCTGCATATTCCAACTTTAGTCTCACAATAGGTTATGAATGATTTCTTTAATATTTGGCCATCCAGGTACAGTATTCAACCAATGTATTGCTCCTTAGTTACATGTGATTCTCATGGTAGTTGGAAAAAATTATTCCCTCCAATTTTTCATCTTCTAATGTCGTTAAAATGCATTATCTGATCATGGGAACAAAAAAATAAATATATTGTACAGGATGCACATGATTTACTTTGGCCATGATGGAACAGAGAAGTTTAGCAATTTATGGGTGCTGAATGGTGAGTCACTCGGCCACACTTTCACCAGTGTGGAGCGTTAGTTGCTGCAAAAATAATTTGTAAAATTATTTCATTGTTTCCGAATGCTTTTTTAATCTAGTTTATCTTTTTGCAATAATATTATTAAAGAGTATGTAATTTTTGGAATATCTATGGTTAAATGTGTGGAGCTCAGCTACGCTTAAATATATGGTGCTCATATTTAGTGACTCATTCAAGTCTTAGAAGAATAAAACACAGTTTTTGCTGTTATTACACTACACACACATTTTATACAACAACATTTTTGTACAGGGAGCCGGTCGGCCGAGCGGACAGCACGCTGGACTTGTGATCCTGTGGTCCTGGGTTCGATCCCAGGCGCCGGCGAGAAACGATGGGCAGAGTTTCTTTCACCCTATGCCCCTGTTACCTAGCAGTAAAATAGGTACCTGGGTGTTAGTCAGCTGTCACGGGCTGCGTCCTGGGGGTGGAGGCCTGGTCGAGGACCGGGCCGCGGGGACACTAAAGCCCCGAAATCATCTCAAGATAACCTCAAGATATTACACCATAATGAAGAAATAAGCCTGTATGGCAAGTTATGATCTGACAACCACGACCCAAGGTCAGCTTATCACCACAGCTGCTCGGTATCGGCAAGTGCTGCAAAGATATCCTTACACAATGATTTCAATCACTCTCAATGTTGACTTTTTATCTAGTTTTTTGTAGTAATATTATTCAATACTTTATAATTTGAGGTATTTATATAGTTAATTGTGTAGAACATCGCCATGCTTAAAAATAGGGTGCTCATATTTAGTGACACATTCTATTCTTAGAACAATAGAAGTGTTTTTGTTATTACACTATATATATACAGTACACACATCATATATAGCTGTGTGTGTGTTTAGAAATAACAAACCGCCAAGTAATTCTGGTAGGCGTGGTAAAAATCTTAATACAGCATAGAGCTACACTCTATTACCAGCTGACTTCAGCATACGATGGCACCTGATGCAGCAAAATACCCAGAAATATACTATACACATTGCTATTACTATCAGAGTCCTGTCACTAAATCAAGAATACAAATCATTTTCCACATAAATATTTCCTAAAGGAACAAGAGGTTGCACAGATGCACAAAACCTCGGCCGTGTGCTCTGAATGTCTGCCTCCCGTTGTGAATAACATAGATGTGTGTTCACTGATATCTAAACCTTATATATAGTGGTTATTAGTTATGATCATCTATGTAGCTATCATTGCAGTTGCTTATTTTATACATTATTAAGTGGTGCTATAGCCCCGACTTGCACAGCTTGTACTTGGTCTACATGCCTTAGTCACTCTGGCAGTACTGAGGCTCTCGCAGCCAGGCCTCGACCAGCACAACTGGTACTTGGTCTACATGCCTTAGTCACTCTGGCAGTACCGAGGCTCTCACAGCCAGGCCTCGACCAGCACAACTGGTACTTGGTCTACATGCCTTAGTCACTCTGGCAGTACTGAGGCTCTCACAGCCAGGCCTCGACCAGCACAACTGGTACTTGGTCTACATGCCTTAGTCACTCTGGCAGTACCGAGGCTCTCACAGCCAGGCCTCGACCAGCACAACTGGTACTTGGTCTACATGCCTTAGTCACTCTGGCAGTACCGAGGCTCTCACAGCCATGAGGGATGCAGACAATTTTTTTTCCAAGATGGTGTCAGTTTATTGGAATCCTGAGGAACAGGATTCGAGCCCCATATACCCGCGGGAATTTTGAACCTGATATACTAACAAACGTCATATTATAGGTAGCAAACAAGCTTCGCCTGTGATATGAAGGTTTGGGCAGGACAGTGGTTAAAAGCAATTTAGAAGTTGGAAACCACAGCATACGCTACTCACACATTGATCTTTGTCTCATCTTTATGCAATTTTTTTTTTTTATCTAGAACCATCCCTAGATCTTTCTTTCATCAAAATTCTTAAAACACTTCAGTCTGATACCTTGCCTCTGATTACTGCCAATCCCAATTACTGCCAATGGGTTTAAGTCAATCCTGTTTCCTAGTTTTGTATCTCTGTTCTGGAATAAAAATTTCTGACTCCATCATATATCTCACAAAACTAGCCATACATCACATTTACTTCCTTGCCTAACAAGTCTTTCCCATTAAATTCATTAACCCCTGAACTGCGCATAGCGAGATATCTCTTAACAGGTGGTGGGCCCACCAAGAAAACTTATTTTTAGGTCTAATGAAACGATTCAAAACTCCCACGGGTACACGAGGCTCCTGTTATACAGGCCTCCAGTAAACAGACGCCATCTTGGAGAAAAACTGTCTGCATCCCTCCAGACAGAGAGCCTCAGTACTGCCAGTGACACCAAGGCTGGCACATGTAGGAGCAGCTCACATCACAGCACCACCTAATAATGATGAATGAAATAAGTAATTGCTAATTATTTTGTGATGATAGTGACCCCCTGACTGTAATAAAAACTATATACAAGGTTCAGATATAAGTACTCACCTAGTTGTGTTTGCGGGGGTTGAGCTCTGGCTCTTTGGTCCCGCATGAAGTGAACAGACATCTATGATGTTCACAACAGGAGGCAGACATTCAGATCACACAGATCTGTGCATCTACGCATCATGCAATATGTCATGTTCCGTTAGAAAATAATCTTGTGGAAAATGATTCGTAGTGACAGGAATCTGATAATAGCAGTGTGGTTTGTTATGGTTTATGAAAATATAGATATAGTAGCTATATATGACAGATGTATATACCGTAATTACAACAAAAACTGTTTAATTCTTCAAAGAATATAGTATTGTGTACACATTAATGACAAATAAATCTGTGCATACCTATCATGTACATGTTCTTTGATGAAAATATCACTATTGACAGTCCAGTACAGCATTGCATTTGAAAAAACTAGGCAATATCAATAAAGATATGAAGAAAAATAAAATAGGTTCATTGCGTGTACCAACAACTTGGTGCAAGATGTATATGGTGCTAGGCAGACTTCGGATCATGGTTATGAAATTATAACCCCTCACCAGCCAGCGTTGTGGTTCATTAAGGTGCACAAAAGTGTAAACAGTTATATATAACATGTATATACAGTGGAACCTCGAGTGACGAGCGCCTTAATTTACGAGCATTTTGAATTATGAACGCGACGATTGCCAACAATTTGTCTCGATTGGCAAACGCTCGTTTCAATAACGAGAAAACCACACTGGTGCGTTCCCACTGCTTCTCACACATTTTCAGGACGCCTCCGACGATGCAAATAAATTTTTTGTTTTGTTTAATTAAAGATGTTGGGATGTAAAGGGGTGACTGCTGAGGTGTTGCAAACCATTGACGTGTTTTTGTAGAATATAAAATAAATAAAACATTTTGAAAAAAAAAAAAAAAAAAAAAAAAACATTTAAAGTAATAAAACGCCATTTTCTGGGCGTGTCCCCGAGGCTCCCTGGAGCTATCCAGGTTGAATGGATATGTATATCTTTCTGGCATCAGTCAATGCATGGAGTTCTTGCCTACCGGGGACCACGAGCCAGAACCTGGTTGATACCTGGTTGATGGGGTTCTGGGAGTTCTTCTACTCCCCAAGCCCAGCCCGAGGCCAGGCTCGACTTGTGAGAGTTTGGTCCACCAGGCTGTTGCTTGGAGCGGCCCGCAGGGCCACGTACCCACCACAGCCCGGCTGATCCGGAACTTCTCTTAGAAAACCGTCCAGTTTTCTCTTGAAGATGTCCACGGTTGTTCCGGCAATATTTCTTATGCTCGCTGGGAGGACGTTGAACAACCGAACCTGGCCCCCTCTAGAGAGGCATAAGGAACAGTGGCCTACAGAGACCCCCTGTGGTTGGGAGCATTCTATGTCTGCCATCGACCAGGACAGGCACACAGAAAGGTCAGCTTCCCAAAACAAACCCCTATTCTGCTAAAACTATTCCTACCGAAGGCCGAACAAGTGGACAGAACTCCCCCAAACGAAAATTACCAAACTAGCATGACATTATCATGTTGCTGCGCCACTGTCTGCGTAACCCCCCCTCCCCGGGAGGGGGGTAGGGGGAGCCCCAGCCTAGACCCACCTGCTGGCGACCCAACTTTCAGTTCTTAGGCTGGATGTAAAAAAGCGAGAAAACACCGCTGATCGGGAGGGAGGGAGGGACGCTGAGGAGCCTCCTAGACTCACCCGGAAAAAGGTGTTTCATTACATTCAACGCTGGTTTCCTGGGGGGAGCCCCATTGGCTCCCAGGAGCTACCTCACCACAGATAAGGAAAAGAGGGAAGGATCCGGGAGGCGGATGCCATGTGCCCTAACAAAAACAAGACCACAGACTAAAAGAAAGGACCTTGTCAACGACCCGGAAAACTGGAACCCCAGAACAGGAACTAGCTCTAGGTACACTATAATCGTTGTGGGTTCCAAAATCTTCCTCCAATACCTCTACATCACCTTCAGCTTCTGATAAATCCTCCACAAGGCCTGGAATTTTCGTTGGTGTGAGCTTCACTCCGCTCCACTTCTTAAAAATTTGGGTTATTTTGTCCACTCTCGATGACCTGGAGGCTTCCTTGGGCGTAGAAGTGCTTGGGCCTTGACCTTGATCCATTTTTGATGAAGTAATTGGGTATAATCCACACGGAAACGGGTAAAAATGCTCGAGTTTGGCGCGCGAGGGGAGCGTGATCGACTCACGACACGTGACACGAAAACAATGGGCCCGTCACGTGACCGGGTAGGCCGACGCGCCAGGCGGCCTAGCGGTGAGAAAGAGAACTTCATGGCGTGTCGTTTGAAACAAACCCCAATGAAATCGGATTAAAATTGAATTTTATACAAATATTTTAAAAGAAGACATAACTTTATGTCCACTATGCGTTTACGTTAGACAAAACCGGACGCGCCGGCGCGTCCAGGATAGCGCGAAAGTGTTATTAATTAATGATACATAAATGGTGAAACCCTGAAGAAACTATTCATGACTTTTGTGAGACCAAAAATGAAACATGCAGCAGTTGTAAGGTGTCCATATCTCAAGAAGCACATTTACTGTAGAGGTGCAAAGATATATAATAAAATAGGCTTCTGGAACTGAAAGACAAGAGCAACGAAGAGAGGCGTTAAATATGCCAAAACAAGAAGACAGAAGAAATAGAGGTGATATGATCATTACATACAAAATATTAATGAGAATTGACAAAATCTAGAGATGATTCATTGAAACCTGGAACTTCAAGAAAAGAGGTCACAAAATTAAGCTATGGAAACAAAGTTGCCCCCCCCCCCCAAAATTAGAAAATTCACTTTTGCAAACAATGGTAGATGGTTGGAACAATCAAGACGAAAATGGGAAGATGGTACACCATGAATGTAGCTCCCATCTTGCAACTACACTTAGGTAATTACACACAGGCTCATGAGACTCTTCACTGTTTGGACGGACACACACACACAGCCCATGGGGGTACATCACTGCTTGGACACACATGCTACGCTTTCTAACTTCAGAATTGCTTTGAAATACATGGATGGCGAAATACTAAAGAAATTGTTCACGACTTTTATTAGGCCAAAGCTAGAATATGCAGCGGTTGTGTGGTGCCCATATCTTAAGAAGCACATCAACAAACTGGAAAAGGTGCAAAGACATGCTACTAAGTGGCTCCCAGAACTGAAGGGCAAGAGCTACGAGGAGAGGTTAAGAGGCATTAAATATGACAAAACTAGAAGACAGAAGAAAAAGAGGTGATATGATCACTAGGTACAAAATAGTAACAGGAATAGCTAAAATTGATAAGGAAGATTTCCCAAGACCTGGAACTTCAAGAACAAGAGGTCATAGATTTAAACTAACTAAACACAGATGCCGAAGAAATACGAAAATTCACTTTCGCAAACAGAGTAGGTAGACGGTTGGAACAAGTTAAGTGAGGTGGTGGTGGAGGCCAAGACCGTTAGTAGGTTTCAAAGCGCTGTATGGCAAAGAGTGCTGGGAAGATGGGACACCACGAGCGTAGCTCTCATCCTGTAACTACACTTAGGTAATTACATGACAGTGCTGTGAAGACGGGACACCACGAGCACAGCTCATCCTGTAACTACACCTATGTAATTACACACACACCAGGCCAAAAGCACTTCACTGTTTCTACATGTAGGGAGGCCCATACACACTTCGCTGAGCACTTTGACACTGTATAAACATTGTGTCCCCCATGGGCATGTGTCAACTGCATGGATACACACAGGGACACTTCATGTCCATGATACACACATGGACACTTTACTGCTTGGGCGCGCACACACACTCAAAAGGTATGCCACTAGACTAATCCCAAAACTGTGCAGAATGAGTTACAAACAAAGGCTGCGTGAATTGGACATTATGTCAGTGAAAGACAGAAGAGTTCGGGTAGACATGATCACCACATATAAAATTCTCTAGGAAATTGATAAGGTACATTTAACTTATGTACCCCCCCTTCCATGTTGAATAAAGACATTATTTACCACAGGGAGTAAATGTACAAGGGAACACAAGTGGTCACAGTACAGGGGTCTGGTAGCCGAGTGAACAGCGTGCGGCACTCGTAATCCTGTGGCCCGGGTTTGATTCCCGGACAAGGCAGAGACAAATGGGCAGTTTCAAATGACGCCTCTGTTACCTAGCAGTAAACAGGTACCTGGGAGTTAGACAGCTGTTATGGGCTGCTTCCTGGGTGGTGTGTATGTGTGTGTGGGAGAAAAAACAAAATTTAGTAGTTAATAACAGTGGATTGACAGTTGATAGGTGGGCCAAAAGAGCAGAGCTCAGCCCACCGCAAGCATAACTAGGTGAATACAGGTGAAAATTGAGTAACCAAATGTGCCACAGACATTATAAAGAACTTTTTCAATGTCGGAAGTAATTAACAAATGGAATGAATTGGGAAGTGATGTGGTGGATGCAGACTCCATACACTGTTTCAATTGAAGATATGATAGAGCCCAATACAGCCTGCTGGACCACATTATCACAAGTCGAGCCTTGCCTCAGTCCAGGCTCAGGGAGTAGAGGAACTTCCAGAGATCCTCTTCAGGTAAGATCCAGGTAAGACAGGCTCAGGAATCTGTACACCAGTAGATTGACGGCAAAGAGGCAGGACCAAAGAACTGAAGCATGACCCCCACAAGCACAATTATGTGAGTACATACACACAGCCCATGGGGCACTTCACCACTTGGCCATACACACAGCCCATAGGGCACTTCACCACTTGGACACACACACAGCCCATGCTGCACTTTACCACTTGGCCACACACACAGCCCATGGGGCACTTCACCACTTGGACACACACACAGCCCATGGGGCACTTCACCACTTGGCCACACACACAGCCCATGGGGCACTTCACCACTTGGACACACACACAGCCCATGGGGCACTTTACCACTTGGCCACACACACAGCCCATGGGGCACTTCACCACTTGGACACACACACAGCCCATGGGGCACTTCACCACTTGGCCACACACACAGCCCATGGGGCACTTCACCACTTGGACACACTCACAGCCCATGGGGCACTTCACCACTTGGCCACACACACAGCCCATGGGGCACTTCACCACTTGGACACACACACAGCCCATGCTGCACTTTACCACTTGGCCACACACACAGCCCATGGGGCACTTCACCACTTGGCCACACATTAGCCCATGGGGCACTTCACCACTTGGACACACACACACACAGCCCATGGGGCACTTCACCACTTGGCCACACACACAGCCCATGGGGCACTTCACCGCTTGGACACACACACACACAGCCCATGGGGCACTTCACCACTTGGCCACACACACAGCCCATGGGGCACTTCACCACTTGGCCACACACACAGCCCATGGGGCACTTCACTGCTTGGACACACACACACACAGCCCATGGGGCACTTCACCGCTTGGACACACACACACACAGCCCATGGGGCACTTCACCGCTTGGACACACACACACACAGCCCATGGGGCACTTCACCGCTTGGACACACACACACACACACAGCCCATGGGGCACTTCACCGCTTGGACACACACACACACACACAGCCCATGGGGCACTTCACCGCTTGGACACACACACACTCACAGCCCATGGGGCACTTCACCGCTTGGACACACACACACACAGCCCATGGGGCACTTCACCGCTTGGACACACACACACACAGCCCATGGGGCACTTCACCGCTTGGACACACACACACACAGCCCATGGGGCACTTCACCGCTTGGACACACACACACACAGCCCATGGGGCACTTCACCGCTTGGACACACACACACACAGCCCATGGGGCACTTCACCGCTTGGACACACACACAGCCCATGGGGCACTTCACCGCTTGGACACACACACACACAGCCCATGGGGCACTTCACCGCTTGGACACACACACACAGCCCATGGGGCACTTCACAGATTGGTGACACACACACACAAAGGAAATGTGTGAAACACTAAACGAAAAGTTCCAAAGTGTGTTTGTACAAAATGAAATCTTTAGGGAACCAGATACAATAAGAATTCCAGAGAACAACATAGAACACATAGAGGTGTCTAGAGACGAAGTGGAAAAAATGCTCAAGGAGCTCGGTAAGAACAAAGCAGCTGGCCCAGATGGCGTTTCACCATGGGTTCTGAGAGAATGTGCATCTGAGCTCAGCATTCCACTTCACCTGATCTTTCAGGCATCCCTGTGTACAGGAATCGTAGCAGACGGGTGGAAACAGGCTAACATAGTTCCAATCTACAAAAGTGGCAGCAGGGAAGACCCCCTCAATTATAGACCTGTATCATTGACAAGTGTAATAGTGAAAGTATTGGAAAAACTAATCAAAACTAAATGGGTAGAACACCTAGAGAGAAATGATATAATATCAGACAGACAGTATGGTTTTCGATCTGGAAGATCCTGTGTATCGAATTTACTCAGTTTCTATGATCGAGCCACAGAGATATTACAGGAAAGAGATGGTTGGGTTGACTGCATCTATCTGGACCTAAAAAAGGCTTTCGACAGAGTTCCACATAAGAGGTTGTTCTGGAAACTGGAAAATATTGGAGGGGTGACAGGTAAGCTTCTATCATGGATGAAAAATTTTCTGACTGATAGAAAAATGAGGGCAGTAATCAGAGGCAATGTATCAGAATGGAGAAATGTCACAAGTGGAGTACCACAGGGTTCAGTTCTTGCACCAGTGATGTTTATTGTGTACATAAATGATCTACCAGTTGGTATACAGAATTATATGAACATGTTTGCTGATGATGCTAAGATAATAGGAAGGATAAGAAATTTAGATGACTGTCATGCCCTTCAAGAAGACCTGGACAAAATAAGTATATGGAGCACCACTTGGCAAATGGAATTTAATGTTAATAAATGTCATGTTATGGAATGTGGAATAGGAGAACATAGACCCCACACAACCTATATATTATGTGAGAAATCTTTAAAGAATTCTGATAAAGAAAGAGATCTAGGAGTGGTTCTAGATAGAAAACTATCACCTGAGGACCACATAAAGAATATTGTGCAAGGAGCCTATGCTATGCTTTCTAACTTCAGAATTGCATTTAAATACATGGATGGCGATATACTAAAGAAATTGTTCATGACTTTTGTTAGGCCAAAGCTAGAATATGCAGCTGTTGTGTGGTGCCCATATCTTAAGAAGCACATCAACAAACTGGAAAAGGTGCAAAGACATGCTACTAAGTGGCTCCCAGAACTGAAGGGCAAGAGCTACGAGGAGAGGTTAGAAGCATTAAATATGCCAAAACTAGAAGACAGAAGAAAAAGAGGTGATATGATCACTACATACAAAATAGTTACAGGAATTGATAAAATCGACAGGGAAGACTTCCTGAGACCTGGAATTTCAAGAACAAGAGGTCATAGATTTAAACTAGCTAAACACAGATGCCGAAGAAATATAAGAAAATTCACCTTCGCAAATAGAGTGGTAGACGGTTGGAACAAGTTAAGTGAGAAGGTGGTGGAGGCCAAGACCGTCAGTAGTTTCAAAGCATTATATGACAAAGAGTGCTGGGAAGACGGGACACCACGAGCGTAGCTCTCATCCTGTAACTACACTTAGGTAATTACTTAGGTAATTACACAGCCCATGACCATGACACAACCCGGGACCAAAGAGACAAAGCTCAACCTTCACAAGCACAATTAGGTGAGTACATGGGGCACTTCATAGCCCACACACACACACACACAGGCATGGGGCACTTCATAGCCCACACACACACACACACAGGCATGGGGCACTTCATAGCCCACATACACACACACACACAGGCATGGGGCACTTCATAGCCCACATACACACACACACAGGCATGGGGCACTTCATAGCCCACACACACACAGGCATGGGGCACTTCATAGCCCACACACACACAGGCATGGGGCACTTCATAGCCCACACACACACACACACACACAGGCATGGGGCACTTCATAGCCCACATACACACACACACAGGCATGGGGCACTTCATAGCCCACATACACACACACACAGGCATGGGGCACTTCATAGCCCACATACACAGGCATGGGGCACTTCACAGGTGGACACACAGCCCATGGGGCAATTCACAGATTGGAGAGATAATATATCAGATATCATAGGAAAGTTACCGATAATATATCAGTAACAAAGCTAAACACAGCGGCCAGACTTATCGAGTACACATTTACAGCTGACAACTGTCGACGTGCCACACTTTAATCTCCAGCATGGATAGGGGTCATTGTTGACCACACCTCACTATGGGGCATACAAGCCAATTCAACAGTTAATTCTCTAATTGTTAAAATTCTTCATACTGTATTAGAAAAATCTCCCTTGGAGCCATGATGACAGTTCGAACCTGTGTGGTGGATCCTCCCAGGCATTCTTTATATGGTTAGCTTAGGAGTTGTCTTAGGCTGTCTCGGGTCTCATTTGGAGTTCGGGGGTGTGGGTAGGGGTGGTGGTGGTAGGGGTGGTGTGGGTAGGGGTGGTGTGGGTAGGGGTGGTGGTGGTAGGGGTGGTGGTGGTAGGGGTGGTGTGGGTAGGGGTGGTGTGGGTAGGGGTGGTGTGGGTAGGGGTGGTGTGGGTAGGGGTGGTGGTGGTAGGGGTGGTGTGGGTAGGGGTGGTGGTAAGGGTAGAGGGGTAGGGATGATGGTGATAGGGGTGTGGGTGATGGTGATAGGGGTGTGGGTGATGGTGATAGGGGTGTGGGTGATGGTGATAGGGGTGTGGGTGATGGTGATAGGGGTGTGGGTGATGGTGATAGGGGTGTGGGTGGTGGTGATAGGGGTGTGGGTGGTGGTGGTAGGGGTGTGGGTTGTTGTGGTAGGGGTGTGGGGTGGTGGTGGTAGGGGTGTGGGGTGGTGGTAGGGGTGTGGGGTGGTGGTAGGAGTGTGGGGTGGTGGTAGGGGTGTGGGGTGGTGGTAGGAGTGTGGGGTGATGGTAGGGGTGGTGTAATGGGTGAGGGTAGTGGTGGTGGTAGGGGTGTGGGTGATGGTAGAGGTGTAGGGGGGTGGTAAGGGTGGTGTAATGGGTGAGGGTGGTGGTGGTGGTAAGGGTGAGGGTAGGGGTGGTGGAGGGTAGGGAGAGGGGTAGGGAGGGGGGTAGGGGTGGTGAAGGGTAGGGAGGGGGGTAGGGGTGGTGAAGGGTAGGGAGGTGGGTAGGGGTGGGGTTATGGGTAGGGGTGGTGGAGGGTAGGGAGGGGGGTAGGGGTGGGGTTATGGGGTAGGGGTGGTGGTGGTAGGTGGTGGGAGGCAAGGGTAGGGGGTAGGGGTGGTGGTGGGTCATGTTAGGTAAGACAGGGAAGGGGTAAGAGTCCATCAGCGCGTCATCGTGTGTCCAGCATGACATGACATGACACTGTCCCCGCCTGCAAGCCTGTCATGCACACACACACAACATTTTGTGCAACATATCCCGCCTAATCCAGGCTGCAGGATGCAACAGCTGCAGGGTAGTGAGAGCCATATGTTGCACACATGTCCACACACACCTGGGGCTGCAAGCCTGCTGTATGGTAGCGAGAGCCATATGTTGCACACATGTCCACACACACCTGGGATTGCAAGCCTGCTGTATGGTAGCGAGAGCCGTATGTTGCACACATGTCCACACACACCTGGGGCTGCAAGCCTGCTGTATGGTAGCGAGAGCCATATGTTACACACATGTCCACACACACCTGGGGCTGCAAGCCTGCTGTATGGTAGCGAGAGCCATATGTTGCACACATGTCCACACACACCTGGGATTGCAAGCCTGCTGTATGGTAGCGAGAGCCATATGTTGCACACATGTCCACACACACCTGGGGTTGCAAGCCTGCTGTATGGTAGCGAGAGCCATATGTTACACACATGTCCACACACACCTGGGGCTGCAAGCCTGCTGTATGGTAGCGAGAGCCATATGTTGCACACATGTCCACTCACACCTGGGATTGCAAGCCTGCTGTATGGTAGCGAGAGCCATATGTTGCACACATGTCCACACACACCTGTGATTGCAAGCCTGCTGTATGGTAGCGAGAGCCATATGTTACACACATGTCCACACACACCTGGGGCTGCAAGCCTGCTGTATGGTAGCGAGAGCCATATGTTACACACATGTCCACACACACCTGGGGCTGCAAGCCTGCTGTATGGTAGCGAGAGCCATATGTTACACACATGTCCACACACACCTGGGGCTGCAAGCCTGCAGCAACCTCTCAAGCACCAGGCAAGCCTGCTCCTCTGCCTCCACAACCATAGGCCTATGTGGTCAAAATCTGTCAGAGATCACTTCGCATATTTGGATCAAAAACAAACTTTCCAAAACACACTGAAGTTAATGTTGCAATATTGAATTCCCGAATACAACTGCAGGTGTGGGGGAAGCCACCTTTACTATGCGGGTGTGGGACACACTTGGGGGGCTTGGAGGGCCTTCACACGACACACCTGGGGCATCTGGAGGGCCTCCAGCCACGACACACTTGGGGCACCTGGAGGGCCTCCAGCCACGACACACCTGGGGCATCTGGAGGGCCTCCAGCCACGACACAATTGGGGCATCTGGAGGGCCTCCAGGCACGACACACTCGGGGCACCTGGAGGGCCTTCACACGACACACTTGGGGCACCTGGAGGGCCTTCACACGACACACTTGGGGCACCTGGAGGGCCTTCACACGACACACTTGGGGCACCTGGAGGGCCTTCACACGACACACCTGGGGCATCTGGAGGGCCTCCAGCCACGACACACCTGGGGCATCTGGAGGGCCTCCAGCCACGACACACCTGGGGCATCTGGAGGGCCTCCAGCCACGACACACTTGGGGAATCTGGAGGGCCTCCAGCCACGACACACTTGGGGAATCTGGAGGGCCTCCAGCCACGACACACTCGGGGCACCTGAAGGGCCTCCAGGCACGACACACTCGGGGCACCTGGAGGGCCTTCACACGACACACTTGGGGCACCTGGAGGGCCTTCACACGACACACCTGGGGCATCTGGAGGGCCTCCAGCCACGACACACCTGGGGCATCTGGAGGGCCTCCAGCCACGACACACTTGGGGCATCTGGAGGGCCTCCAGGCACGACACACCTGGGGCATCTGGAGGGCCTCCAGCCACGACACACTTGGGGCATCTGGAGGGCCTCCAGCCACGACACACCTGGGGCATCTGGAGGGCCTCCAGCCACGACACACCTGGGGCATCTGGAGGGCCTCCAGCCACGACACACTTGGGGCATCTGGAGGGCCTCCAGCCACGACACACTTGGGGCATCTGGAGGGCCTCCAGCCACGACACACCTGGGGCATCTGGAGGGCCTCCAGCCACGACACACCTGGGGCATCTGGAGGGCCTTCACACGACACACCTGGGGCATCTGGAGGGCCTCCAGGCACGACACACTCGGGGCACCTGGAGGGCCTTCACAAGACACACTTGGGGCACCTGGAGGGCCTTCACAAGACACACTTGGGGCACCTGGAGGGCCTTCACACGACACACCTGGGGCATCTGGAGGGCCTCCAGCCACGACACACCTGGGGCATCTGGAGGGCCTCCAGCCACGACACACTTGGGGCATCTGGAGGGCCTCCAGCCACGACACACTTGGGGCATCTGGAGGGCCTCCAGGCACGACACACTTGGGGCACCTGGAGGGCCTTCACATGACACACTTGGGGCACCTGGAGGGCCTTCACATGACACACTTGGGGCACCTGGAGGGCCTTCACATGACACACTTGGGGCACCTGAAGGGCCTTCACACGACACACTTGGGGCACCTGGAGGGCCTTCACATGACACACTTGGGGCACCTGGAGGGCCTCCAGGCAGGACATAACCTGCTGGGGAGGCGAGACCTGGCGAGGGCCCTCCGAGGGGTGGTGGCGAGGCGTCCCCAGGGGCCCAGAGTGACCCCAGGCTGGAGGAGAAGGTCCCCAGGGCCCCCACGGGTAACCCCAGGCTGCTGCTGCTGCTGGAGGTGGTGGTTGTGGCCCCCAGGTGACCCCTGGAGGCTGGAGGAGGTGACTGTGGCCCCCAGGAGGCTGGAGGAGGTGACTGTGGCCCCCAGGCGACCCCAGGAGGCTGAAGGTGGTGGCTGTGGGCCCCCAGGAGGCTAGAGGAGGTGGTTATGGGCCCCCAGGCGTCCTGGGCCCGGCGTCCTGGGCCCGGCGTCCTGGGCCCCCTGGAGGTGGTGTCTGTGCCCCCCAGGCGACCCCTGGCCCCCAGGAGGCTAGAGGGACGCACCTTGACGGAGTCGATGGGGAACATGAGGCAGTGCTCCATGACCCCGGCCAGGGCGCCCGCCGTCATGTGCACCCCGACACTGCCCACCGGCAGGCTCTCGTAGTCCTCGAACTCCATCCCCTACTGCTGCTGCTGCTGGCGGCGCTCTCACTCACACCTCCACCACTGTGAGAGTCAGAGTGAGAGGCAGAGAGTGAGTGAGAGAGAGAGAGAGAGAGAGGGAGAGCCGCCGCCACTGTCGCCGCTGCTGCCACTACGCCGCCGCCTGCATATTGAACCTCGGCCGTCCGCACCTCTCTCTCTCTCTCTAACCCTTCACGTCCCCTGTAACCCCGCCCGGAGTGCTACTGCTGGTGTAAGGTGTGGGAGAGGTGCGGCCTGGCCTCAAGGAAGAGGTTATCGAGGTGTTATTCCCCAGGTACATAGTTCGCCATCACCGCAGATACATCTGGCAACTGTCACCCCAATGTTGGCGCCTCGTCTCTTTCTTCACAACTCATTTACATATCTACATTATCCTAATACATTCTAATAACTGGATTCAACAATAAACATTTATATAAAATATATAGAAAGAAGTGTATATCTAAACATAAGAAATACCGATATAAAACTAAAAAAAAATATATTTGTTTACAAGAGAAACATACGTAGCTCCTGCCCTGGGCTGCCAGACGGACCTCCTCTATAATATATAACAATTATATTACATGTATTCAACTTTAATAAACTTCATCAAAATCACAATAATGACACAGTGTTCTTACTCTTCTATAAGCCGCAATATAAAACTTACCGATATATATATTTATACTGTATATGTATTTATCAACAATACGATCACAACACATTCGAGTTTCCAAATTCTTGAATTATATAATTAATTACTATCTATTAATAACAATTAATACTAACTATATAAATCTTTTACCTAATAATAATTAATTAATTATGTAGATATAATCACAATTCCTAGTTGTTGTTAACTTGTGATGCATTGATCATATTGGTTCTGGCAAATCTTTCCTGTTTTTTTTATGTTTTAAGTAAATGTGGTTCTGGGAAGCCCCTGGACAGTCCTGTGTACATTCCTTTACACTCACACTGTGTACTGGAGAGTCCTGTGTACATTCTTACACTCACACTGTGTACTGGAGAGTCCTGTGTACATTCTTACACTTACTGTGTACTGGAGAGTCCTGTGTACATTCTTACACTCACACTGTGTACTGGAGAGTCCTGTGTACATTCTTACACTTACTGTGTACTGGAGAGTCCTGTGTACATTCTTACACTCACACTGTGTACTGGTCAGTCCTGTGTACATTCTTACACTCACACTGTGTACTGGACAGTCCTGTGTACATTCTTACACTCACTGTGTACTGGACAGTCCTGTGTACATTCTTGTACTCACACTGTGTACTGGTCAGTCCTGTGTACATTCTTACACTCACATGTGTACTGGAGAGTCCTGTGTACATTCTTGTACTCACACTGTGTACTGGAGAGTCCTGTGTACATTCTTACACTCACACTGTGTACTGGACAGTCCTGTGTACATTCTTACACTCACACTGTGTACTGGAGAGTCCTGTGTACATTCTTACACTCACACTGTGTACTGGAGAGTCCTGTGTACATTCTTACACTCACTGTGTACTGGTCAGTCCTGTGTACATTCTTACACTCACACTGTGTACTGGAGAGTCCTGTGTACATTCTTACACTCACACTGTGTACTGGCCAGTCCTGTGTACATTCTTACACTCACACTGTGTACTGGAGAGTCCTGTGTACATTCTTACACTCACTGTGTACTGGAGAGTCCTGTGTACATTCTTATACTCACTGTGTACTGGACAGTCCTGTGTACATTCTTGTACTCACACTGTGTACTGGTCAGTCCTGTGTACATTCTTACACTCACATGTGTACTGGAGAGTCCTGTGTACATTCTTGTACTCACACTGTGTACTGGAGAGTCCTGTGTACATTCTTACACTCACACTGTGTACTGGCCAGTCCTGTGTACATTCTTGTACTCACACTGTGTACTGGAGAGTCCTGTGTACATTCTTGTACTCACACTGTGTACTGGCCAGTCCTGTGTACATTCTTACACTCACACTGTGTACTGGTCAGTCCTGTGTACATTCTTACACTCACACTGTGTACTGGAGAGTCCTGTGTACATTCTTACACTCACACTGTGTACTGGTCAGTCCTGTGTACATTCTTACACTCACACTGTGTACTGGAGAGTCCTGTGTACATTCTTACACTCACACTGTGTACTGGCCAGTCCTGTGTACATTCTTACACTCACACTGTGTACTGGAGAGTCCTGTGTACATTCTTACACTCACTGTGTACTGGAGAGTCCTGCGTACATTCTTATACTCACTGTGTACTGGACAGTCCTGTGTACATTCTTGTACTCACACTGTGTACTGGTCAGTCCTGTGTACATTCTTACACTCACACTGTGTACTGGTCAGTCCTGTGTACATTCTTACACTCACACTGTGTACTGGAGAGTCCTGTGTACATTCTTACACTCACACTGTGTACTGGCCAGTCCTGTGTACATTCTTGTACTCACACTGTGTACTGGAGAGTCCTGTGTACATTCTTGTACTCACACTGTGTACTGGAGAGTCCTGTGTACATTCTTGTACTCACACTGTGTACTGGAGAGTCCTGTGTACATTCTTGTACTCACACTGTGTACTGGAGAGTCCTGTGTACATTCTTACACTCACACTGTGTACTGGACAGTCCTGTGTACATTCTTACACTCACACTGTGTACTGGAGAGTCCTGTGTACATTCTTACACTCACACTGTGTACTGGCCAGTCCTGTGTACATTCTTACACTCACTGTGTACTGGACAGTCCTGTGTACATTCTTGTACTCACACTGTGTACTGGTCAGTCCTGTGTACATTCTTACACTCACATGTGTACTGGAGAGTCCTGTGTACATTCTTGTACTCACACTGTGTACTGGAGAGTCCTGTGTACATTCTTGTACTCACACTGTGTACTCACACTGTACTCACACTGTGAACTCACACTGTGTACTCACACTGTACTCACACTGTGTACTCACACTGTACTCACACTGTGAACTCACTGTGTACTCACACTGTACTCACACTGTGAACTCACACTGTGTACTCACACTGTACTCACACTGTGAACTAACACTGTGTACTCACACTGTACTCACACTGTGTACTCACTGTGTACTCACTGTGTACTCCCACCATGTAAGCTGGTGTAGGAGCAATAAGTAGATAGACAATGTTAACATCAACAATAAAAATGATGGAAAGTTCCTTGGCCTATACTTGGACAAGAGACTCAACTTCAGCACCCACATACAACACATAACTAAGAAAGTCTCTAAAACAGTTGGTATATTCTCTAAGATCAGAATTATGTATCTTACTCTGCTCTCCTCTCACTATATTATGCACTTATCTATCCCTATCTTACATACGGTATCTGTGCATGAGGTTCAACCACTGCAAACCACTTCAAGCCCATCATCACTCAAAACAATAACAAACTCTGCTTTCAGACAGCACTCAGCTTCTCTGTTTAAATCCCTAAACATGCTAACCATAAATTGACTCCACACATTCTCTTGTGTCAATTACACTTATAAAATCCTATTCTTAAGTGCAAACCCTGTTCTGAAGCACTTCCTGGACAGATGTAATAGAACACATAATCACCACACATAAATATCTCTTTGATTTCCCCAGAGTCAAACTTAATCTGTGTAAACACTCTATGCAAGTAAAGGGACCTAGTCTATGGAATTCACTCCCTAACGAATTGAAAAGCTGTCCAACTTTTGCCTTATTCAAAAATAAAACCAAAAGTACCTAATTTCATCTCCATAGTTTCCTACCTCGTGCTTTAAACTCGCTCGCTGTCCAGTGGGAGTTTATAATCTGTATCCGCTGTATCTGTATCTAGTGCTACCCACTCCCCCAATATGTGGGGAGTGGGTAGCACAAACAGTCTCCGTGGTGTAGTGGTAAGACACTCGCCTGGCGTTCCGCGAGCGCTTTGTCAGGGGTTCGTATCCTGGCCGGGGAGGATTTACTGGGAGCAAATCCTTAACTGTAGCCTCTGTTTAACGCAACAGTAAAATGTGTACTTGGTTGTAACAACGATTCTTCGTGGCGGGGATCGTATTCCAGGGACCTGCCCGAAACGCTACGCGTACTAGTGGCTCTACAAGAATGTAACAACTCTTCTATATATCTCAAAAAAAAAAAAAAAAAATGTGTACCTGAGCCATATAAGTTTACCATTGTATTCACTGATATCATCTTTATCGTGGTTGTTATATTGAGCACATATTGTGTGCTACGCAACTCCTCAATACATATAACTAAGCGTTACAACTTTACCATTAAACATTGTTGTCATCTCATATGTGCTATCAGTGTGCTTAACGTGCCTACTAATCTTTGTCATATTATCAATCAAGCTATCAGTGCTTTCAATCAAAGCTTTCAATGTGCTCTATTGTACTTTAATATACCTACTAATCTCTCTCTCAAATTTTCTTACAATGTATCTGTTAACATTTCATACATTTTGCTGGAAATTACGAACTTAATATTATCTGTTAGATTAAGGACCTGCCCGTAACGCTGCGCGGACTAGTGGCTTTACAAGAATGTAAACACATCATGCTATGTACTCTCGTAAACCCAATGTACCTTCTTGTATATAAATAAATAAATAAATAAATAAATAAATAAAAGGGAGCCATTTGGACATGTTATTTACCAGAATATTACCTGATAGCCACAATAACACTCTAGTGGCCTCGACGAGGACAGGAAGCCGGCGGCTTGTCGAAGGTCCTTCCATTTGCCCTGATGATCTTTTCCAGTTATACTTTAACCGTTCAGCAGAGTTTTGGCATTTACGGCGTCGGCGGGTAGGCGGTTCCATAAGTTACTAACCCTGTGGGTGAACAAGCATCTCTTGTTCTCAGTCCAACAATTGTGGTTTGTTGAGTTTGAACTCGTTGCTGCCTTGTTTGTGTTACATCTCACTTTCTGAAGAAGTTGTCTGGGTCAACATCATCCAAACTGTTCAGTTTTAAAAGTTTCAATGAGATCCGCCCTGTCATGCCTGGTTTGTAGTGTAGTTAGCCCTGTGGCCCTCAACCGTTCCTGGGGCCAGATTCACGAAGCAGTTACGCAAGTACTTACGAACGTGTACATCTTTCCTCAATCTTTGACGGCTTTGGTTACATTTATTAAACTGTTTACAAGCATGAAAACTTCCCATTCAACTGTTGTTATTGTTATAAACAGCCTCCTGGTGCTTCGGAGCTCATTAACTGTTCAGTAATTGTAAACAAAGCCGCCAAAGATTGAGAAAAGATGTACAGGTTCGTAAGTCCTTGCGTAACTGCTTCGTGAATCCAGGGTCCTGATACGGGAGTTGACTTAGCTCTGGAATGATTTTTGTTGCCCGGTGTTGCACCTTCTCCAGAGCAGCTATGACCTTCTCAAGACGACGTCTCCATGCTTGACAACAATAATCTAAGCCCCGCACCAGAGATATATGCAAATGACCCTTAAAGTCATAGGTACGCTTGATTATTCCTAGCGTTTGTTAGCTTTATCTGCTGTCGCTCCTACCTGTTGTGCAACATTCAGTGAATGGTGGATTGTCCTACAGCGGGTTGTAACAGATCTCACACTCACCTCACCAGAAACAAATATCTCTCTGATATTCCTAGAGTGAGACTCAACTACAGCAGAAATGCTATACAAATCAAATCCCAAATTGAGGAAAGACCTCACCAAAAGTAATTCAGAGTTGTAATTCTCCCTTCCAGTCAAATGAGAGACGAATATACGTAATATTATTTGTCAAATTTCACTCACATTTCCTAACTGAAATAATAATTTTTTTGTGTTTACCTCTAGTCTTCAATTTTATTGACTATAAATGTCTTTCTTCATTAATTGTCATCTAATTAATGTCCTTATTTTTGTAAAATTGTTTACTCGAGTAAATAATATATCTTTATTTTTAAGTGTGGTTGGTCACCCTGGCAGGTGTGGTTGGTCACCCTGGCAGGTGTGGTTGGTCACCCTGGCAGGTGTGGTTGGTCACCCTGGCAGGTGTGGTTGGTCACCCTGGCAGGTGTGGTTGGTCACCCTGGCAGGTGTGGTTGGTCACCCTGGCAGGTGTGGTTGGTCACCCTGGCAGGTGTGGTTGGTCACCCTGGCAGGTGTGGTTGGTCACCCTGGCAGGTGTGGTTGGTCACCCTGGCAGGTGTGGTTAGTCACCCTGGCAGGTGTGGTTGGTCACCCTGGCAGGTGTGGTTGGTCATCCTGGCAGGTGTGGTTGGTCACCCTGGCAGGTGTGGTTGGTCATCCTGGCAGGTGTGGTTGGTCACCCTGGCAGGTGTGGTTGGTCACCCTGGCAGGTGTGGTTGGTCACCCCCCGGCACATAGCTGTCCCAGTGTGGGGCAGCTGTGCTCTGGTCCCAGTGTGTGGCAGCTGTGCCCTGGTCCCAGTGTGGGGCAGCTGTGCCCTGGTCCCAGTGTGTGGCAGCTGTGCCCTGGTCCCAGTGTGGGGCAGCTGTGCTCTGGTCCCAGTGTGTGGCAGCTGTGCCCTGGTCCCAGTGTGTGGCAGCTGTGCCCTGGTCCCAGTGTGGGGCAGCTGTGCCCTGGTCCCAGTGTGTGGCAGCTGTGCCCTGGTCCCAGTGTGGGGCAGCTGTGCCCTGGTCCCAGTGTGGGGCAGCTGTGCCCTGGTCCCAGTGTGTGGCAGCTGTGCCCTGGTCCCAGTGTGGGGCAGCTGTGCCCTGGTCCCAGTGTGGGGCAGCTGTGCCCTGGTCCCAGTGTGGGGCAGCTGTGCCCTGGTCCCAGTGTGGGGCAGCTGTGCCCTGGTCCCAGTGTGGGGCAGCTATGCCCTGGTCCCAGTGTGGGGCAGCTGTGCCCTGGTCCCAGTGTGGGGCAGCTGTGCCCTGGTCCCAGTGTGGGGCAGCTGTGCCCTGGTCCCAGTGTGGGGCAGCTGTGCCCTGGTCCCAGTGTGTGGCAGCTATGCCCTGGTCCCAGTGTGGGGCAGCTGTGCCCTGGTCCCAGTGTGGGGCAGCTGTGCCCTGGTCCCAGTGTGGGGCAGCTGTGCCCTGGTCCCAGTGTGGGGCAGCTGTGCCCTGGTCCCAGTGTGGGGCAGCTGTACCCTGGTCCCAGTGTGGGGCAGCTGTGCCCTGGTCCCAGTGTAGGGCAGCTGTGCCCTGGTCCCAGTGTGTGGCAGCTGTGCCCTGGTCCCAGTGTGGGGCAGCTGTGCCCTGGTCCCAGTGTGGGGCAGCTGTGCCCTGGTCCCAGTGTAGGGCAGCTGTGCCCTGGTCCCAGTGTGTGGCAGCTGTGCCCTGGTCCCAGTGTGGGGCAGCTGTGCCCTGGTCCCAGTGTGTGGCAGCTGTGCCCTGGTCCCAGTGTGGGGCAGCTGTGCCCTGGTCCCAGTGTGGGGCAGCTGTGCTCTGGTCCCAGTGTGTGGCAGCTGTGCCCTGGTCCCAGTGTGGGGCAGCTGTGCCCTGGTCCCAGTGTGGGGCAGCTGTGCCCTGGTCCCAGTGTGGGGCAGCTGTGCCCTGGTCCCAGTGTGGGGCATCTGTGCCCTGGTCCCAGTGTGGGGCAGCTGTGCCCTGGTCCCAGTGTGGGGCAGCTGTGCCCTGGTCCCAGTGTGTGGCAGCTGTGCCCTGGTCCCAGTGTGGGGCAGCTATGCCCTGGTCCCAGTGTGGGGCAGCTGTGCCCTGGTCCCAGTGTGGGGCAGCTGTGCCCTGGTCCCAGTGTGGGGCAGCTGTGCCCTGGTCCCAGTGTGGGGCAGCTGTGCCCTGGTCCCAGTGTGGGGCAGCTATGCCCTGGTCCCAGTGTGGGGCAGCTGTGCCCTGGTCCCAGTGTGGGGCAGCTGTGCCCTGGTCCCAGTGTGGGGCAGCTGTGCCCTGGTCCCAGTGTAGGGCAACCTGTACACAGGCACGACACAGCTGATCTTACAACAACAAAACAGTCAAGCGAGCATCCAAACGAAACCGTCAAGCGAGCATCCAAATGAAACAGTCAAGCGAGCATCCATCCGGGTACAATAATACAATAACACTTTTACTACATTCACCCCATCTAGCTTTAAGTAACATAGTCCCGAAGATGAGTATGGGTACTGCGCGTCCTTCCAGATCGTCGAAGGGACTCCTGCAAAGTTGAAGCCTCTAGTGTTCCAGTCGGTTCCTGCATACCACCTTCTCGAGGGAGTGTTACGTCAGAGACGTAACACTCCCTCGAGTGTTTCCCTAGAAACACCTAATAGGTTCCCTATTAGGTGTTTCTAGGTTAGGTGGTTCGGAACGAGGTAGTTCAGGATGAGGTAGTTCAGGATGAGGCGGGTTGGGGTTTACCCCAGCTTTCGCAATCGGTGGGTGTTGCTGTTGAATGTTGAGATTGGGGTCCAAACTCTCGCAGCCCTCCGTGGCCATGGGTGCGAGGTGTCTTAATGATACAGTGGTAATCCTGCCATCCGGGAACTTGACATGGGCATGTTCCGGATTCACATCTACGACCTCAACTTCATCAACTAGAGGAACATTTTTGCTTTGCCGCACCTGACGATTTAGGAGGACAGGGCCTCTGCAAGCAAGCCACGTAGGTGGTGTTCGCCCAGAAGTAGACCTTCTTGTATGCTGGAAGAATCGTTCATGTGGTATACAATTGGTAGAGGTACACAACAGTGATCGAATAGAGTGAAGTGCATCAGGAAGAACAACTTCCCATTGGGATACATCTAAGCCTCTCGTCCTAAGAGCTAGCAGCACTGTCTTCCAAATAATCCCATTGTACTTCTCAGCCTGGCCATTTCCTCTAGGGTTGTAAGGAGTCATACGGCTAGTTGTTACCCCCTTTTTTTAGTAGAAAATCTTTCAACTCCTCAGACATAAAGGAAGTTCCCCTATCAGAGTGTATATATGCAGGCATACCAAAGATTGCAAACAACTCCACCAGGCGCTGAATTACTGTACCAGTAGTCATATCTGAACAAGGGAATGCAAAAGGGAATCTAGAGAATTCATCTACAACAGTAAGGACATATTTATTCCTTGAATGTGATGGAAGTGGTACTTTAAAATCTATGTTGAGTCTTTCAAATGGCTGAGTAGCTTTAATCAAATGCCCAGAATCAAACTTGCAAAACCGAGGTTTAAGTTCAGAGCATGCAGAGCAAGAATTAGTCATCTTCTTCACTTATTTATTTATTTAGTTATTTATTTATTTATTTATTACATACAAGAAGGTACAATGGGTTTGTGAGAATACATAGCATAGTACAGTAATTGCACTCTTGTAAAGCCACTAATACACGCAGCGTTTCGGGCAGGTCCTTAATCTAACAGATAATTTTAAGTAGGTAAATTCTATCAGAATTAATCAGAATCCATTTCTATCAGAAATGGAACTTCTTCCACAGAATAAGGCAGATTTCGACATCGGACAAAATGAGCCATACGAGACACTCCAGGGTGACACAGATTGTCATGTAATTCCTTTAGTTCATCCACACTGGTGGCACCACATACACGTGAGACTGCATCAGCGGGTATGTTCTGTTTACCTGGGCGATATACAGTGTCGTAGTGGTAACAGGAGAGTTCGACTCGCCATCTAGCAATTTTGTCATTGTTAATCTTACCAGCTGATTTAGAGTTAAACATAAAAGCAACACTACGCTGGTCAGTTACAAGCCGAAAATGGCGTCCAAGGAGATAGTGTCGCCACTTCCTTAGGGCTTCCGCAATGGCATACGCTTCCTTCTCCACTGATGAGTGCCTTTGTTCACTATTTGAAAGTGTTCGGGAGAAGAACGCTACTGGTTGTTCATTCTGGGTTAGGGCAGCGGCAATAGCATGATCTGAAGCATCGGTTTCCACAGCGAAAGGAGCTGTTGGGTCGATTGCTCGAACCACTGCCTCAGCAATGTCTTGTTTCAATCCTTCAAAAGCTTTCGCAGCGGCAGCAGATAAGGGAAAACCATTGGCATGAGAGAGAGGACGGATCTTCTCAGACAACACCAGCACCCCACGGGAGTAATGTGCAAGCATTCCCATTGTTCTGCGTAGAGAACTTGTGTTACTTGGTAGTGGAAGTTTTAACAGTGGCTCGAGGCGTTCCGGGTCTGGTCTAATTTCTCCTTCTTGTATAAGATATCCCAACAGCTTTATAGACCGGAGTCGAAAACTACACTTTTCAAGATTCAGGGTCAGGTTATACCTTCTTGCAACGTCCATAAAATGTTTCAGATTTTTATTATGGGTCTTCTTCAGAATCTCCACACACACAGACATCATCTACGTAAGCGAAGGTGCCCTCCACTCCTTCTTTCTCGAGGATGCCATCAATTACTCTTTGAAAACTGGCCACTCCATTAGTGACCCCAAAAGGGATACGATTAAATTCAAAAAGCTTCCCACAAGCTTCCAAGGCTGTATAGGGTTTCTCTTCCTCTGTTAAACCCACTTGATGGTAAGCACTTCTCAAGTCTAGCGTGCTGTATACTTCAAATCTAGCAACATTATTTACAATCTCATCTATATGTGGTAAGGGGTAGGCATCCAGCCCCGTGAATCGGTTGATTGTTTGTGAATAATCTGCAACCATTCCTTTCTTGTGATGTTCTCCTTTAGTTACTAATATCTGGGCTCTCCATGGAGAATGACTGGGTCTAATTATCTCTTCACGTAGCATCCGAGCGGTCTCAGATTCAATAAACAACTTGTCAGCTTCAGAATAGCGTCTGGATTTTACAGCAATCGGCTTGCAGTCTGGTGCTAAATTACTGAAGAGAGATGGAGCCGGAACTTTGATGGCAGCTAATCCACATATTCTAAGGTGAGGTCTGTCTCCTCCAAAAGCCATCTCGAGCACAGAATGATTTTGTAAAAAGTTTTGGCCTAAAATCACATCAGCACACAAATCGGGTAACACTTTGAGATTCACACCATGGTAAGTTTCTCCTTGCAATTCTAAGTCTTCAGAACACTGCCCCAGGAATTTTGAAGAGAACGATACAGTAGCCATAGGAACTGCCCCAGTGTCAGGATAGACGAGTAACCATCTCTGCTCGGCAATATTCTTATGAATAAAGTTCTCAGAGCTACCAGTGTCAATCAGGGCACTGACTGGAATACCATTGATCTTAGAGCTAAACACTGATTTATTGAGGCATGAAGGCGAAGTCCCAGCTAAAGTAGCGAGCATAGCAGCGGAATGTTGGGTGTTTGTAGCGCTGTTAAGTCTGTTTCAGAGATCGGCAGACCTTAGCATAATGACCCTTTTTCTTGCACTTCATACACAGAGCTTCTCTAGCTGGACATGGACTGCGAGGATGTCGAGTGTAACCACAAAAGATGCATTAATGCCTGAAGAAACTGGTTAAGCGACTCACCGGGTTCTTGGCGTCGTGTTGCACGCACATACCTTGCGAATGCTTCATTCTTGGGCTTCACAAACAATTCTGTTAGGGATTTTTCAGCAGCATCATAGTGCATAGTGCAGTCAGGTATGTAGTTGAACACACGTGGAGCAACGTAGTTTATTAAGAGACGCAGCTCGTCCTCGGTGGGAGTATTTTCTTCTACTGCTAGAGTGAAGTTTTGGAACGTCTTGAGCCAGTGACGCCATTCCTGAGCGGCGTTGGTGGCGTTTGGGTCAGTAGCAAACCGCTCGGGCCGTAGTAACCGCTCCATGTTCACTGACTGAATTATTTGCTCCAAAAATTGAGGTAAAGGAGAAGCATTGCCAGACATGTGGCTTTATTGAACAAATAATTACAGTACAGTTACATCCTACAATAAACACAAGCCATATAATATACAATACTTATAATGAATAAACAGTGCTTAAGCTATATATAATAACAAGCAAACTACACATGACTAACGCTAGAACAAATAGAAATTAAACTAGGAGTTACATTCAACTAACCTATACACAGGTACGACACAGCTGATCTTACAACAACAAAACACTCAAGCGAGCAGCCAAACGAAACAGTCAAGCGAGCATCCATCCAGGTACAATAATATAACAACACTTTCACTACAATGCCTAAAGCCACTATTACGCAAAGCGTTCAAAAAGGAAAAAGGAAAAACACCAAGATTAAAACTTAATACTAATTGAGATTAAAGTATAAATTGTGTTGAGAAAAAATGAAAAAAGGGGGGAACATGGCAGAAAAAAAGCAAAAATACAATTTGGTCAACAAACAGCATTGTTTAAAATAGTAGACATGGGTTGACATTCGTACTCTTGGAATATCAAATAGGTATTTGTTTCTGGTGTGGTGCTCATGGGAACTGTTACAACCTTCTAGGAAGCTTTTGAGGTCATGACTAACATTAGAGTTCTGTGTTTTATATATGTATAATACACATGAGAGAATGTGCAGTGACTTAATATCTAACATATTCAGAGATTTGAGTAGGGGTACCGAGTGCTGTCTGGGGCCAGAGTTGGATATTGTCCTAATAGCAGCTTTGTGTTGAGTAATTAGAGGACGTAAATTATTTTGGGTAGTAGAACTCCAAGCACAAATACCGTAGTTGAGATAAGGATAGATGAGAGAGTAATAGAGTGTCACCAGGGCAGGGCGAGGTACATAATATCTGATCTTAGAAAGAATGCCAACAGTTTTTGAAACTTTTTTTGATATATTTAGAATGTGTCCCTGGAAATTCAGCTTGTGGTCAATGAGAACGCCCAGGAATTTGCCATCTACTTTGTTACAAATTTGGGTATTGTTTATGCTGAGATTTATTTGATTTGAGGATTTATTGCCAAACAAAATATAGAATGTTTTGTCAATATTGAGGGTGAGTTTCTTGGCAGTTAGCCAGTGATGGACTTTATTTAGCTCAGTATTCACTGTGACATTTAGAGCAAGGGGGTCAGGACTGGAGTAAATGAAGGTTGTGTCGTCAGCAAATAGAATTGGTTTGAGGTGTTGGGAGGCATTTGGAAGGTCATTAATGAAGATGAAAAAGAGGAGAGGGTCAAGTATGCTGCCCTGGGGAACACCAATGTTGATGGGTAGTGTGGGAGAAATTGAATTATTCACAGAAACATACTGGAACCTGTCAGTAAGGTAAGACTTAAAGTATTGCAGGGAGTGTCCTCTGACTCCATAATGATGTATTTTAAGAAGGTTTTGGTGGTTGACAGTGTCAAAAGCCTTACGCAGGTCCACAAATAAATCAACAGGGAACTCATTTTTATCAAGAGCTGCATGTATCAAGTTAATCATACAAATAAGTGCATCGTTAGTGCTTTTTTGGGTCTGAAGCCATATTGACAAAAGCTAAATATATTGTGTTTGGCTAGATAAGAGTAAAGCTGCTTGTAGATTAGTTTTTCAAATATTTTTGACAAGTTTGGCAGAATTGATATAGGTCTGAAGTTGTTGACATCAGTGAGATCACCACATTTGTGGATCGGGGTTACTCTCACTTTTTTTTGGAATATCTGGAAAGGTTTGGAGTTCAAGTGACTTCTTGAAGAGCAATGCTAAATTGCTCTTCAAGAAGCAATGCTAAAGCAATGCTTTAGCATTGCTTTAGCAATGCAGGGGCTAAAGCAATGCTTTAGCCCCTGCATTCTATGCAGGGGCTAAAGATCTGGAGGCTTTTTTGTAAATAAGAGTTGGTATCTCCTCAGGAACACTAGACTTAGTTTTAAAGGAAAGGATTATCTCATTAACATCAGTGGAATTTGCAGGCGTTAGGTACAGAGACTGTGGATAGTTACCTGTAAGATAGTCCTTAACATCAGTACTGGAAGATGGAATATCATTTGCAAGGGATGACCCAATGGAAGAGAAGAACCTATTGAACTCAATAACAGTATCAGTGGCTGTAAGCTGACCATCGTTATTGGACAGGAGTGATGGTTTGTTATTTAAAATCTTCTTTGATCCCAATATTTGTGAAATTGTGTTCCATGTTTTCTTAATGTTGCTCTTTATTTGGGTAAATTTATCTTCGTAGTATTTAGTTTTGGCTCTTTTAATTATTTTAGATAGTAATGATGAGTAATTCTTTAAAAATTCTTTGGAGACGATTCCTAACCTATACTTCTTCTCAAGGTCATGTTTTTTATTAATAGATTTAAGTATCCCCTTTATAAACCAAGGATTGTTTAGCCTTTTAGTTGTGACTTGTTTTGTTAGCAAAGGACAGTGGGTGTTATAAAGGCTGAGAGTTTTTTGAAGAAAAGATTGCACTGCTAGGTTGATGTCCCCTATGTTACCTAACTCGGACTCCCAGTTGACATTATCAGCAGCAGTTATAAAATTGCCTATAACAGTGTTATTGTGCAGCCTAAAGCTTATCTCCCTTGTCTCTAGAGGTGGTTTGTTAATGTTGGTTAGGAGAAATGTGGGGTAATGGTCTGTAGTATAATAATAATAATAATAATAATAATAATAATAATGTTTGTGTGTTTTTATTATTAATTATTTTTAATAATAATAATATTATTAATATTAATGACCCATCATTATTAATAATAATGACCCATTGTGTTTGTCACCCTCTATAGAACAATGCACAGTTTAACTCTCCCAACCGAGTTGAAATGGCAGGAGTCCCAGCGGTCGGGCAGGACTCCACAAGCCTTGAGGTGCCAACAACTGCTCCTAAAAGAGGTTTTTGCCGAGTATGCAACAAAAACACCGCCATAAACTCCAACGGTGGTGTTATCCGCTTTCACACCGTCAACGAGGAAAGATGCAGTGGTTCCCACCAGCTTCCAAAGGGAAGCAATGGCCAGCTGCCATTGACAGTTAAAGAAGAGACTCCCATTAACCTAATCTCATCTGAAAACCTCACCCAAGCGATCATAGCGACGTCTGCTAGAACATTACCACACATCCCAAAAGCAGCCCGCCCTAATGCAGCAGTCAAACTCTGTAATCTTCTGAAAAGGGTCAATGATGCCCCGGAAAACATTCAAGCGTGGCATAATGTCCTTCTGTTTGGCAATGTATGCCTCACCATCCCTCCAAGGAGGGACAAATCACTTGCTTCCTCGGTTCTAAGGGCGATAAATGAATACCCAAGGGGGGACAACCTAGTTCGCCTGCCTCTGCGAGCAAAACACATCCACCGCAGAAATGGTAACAACAACATACCGGAAACGTACAAAATCAGAGCACAAATCACCAAGAAAATTGAAGAGGGAAATACCGCAAGTGCTATTAGAGTCCTCACCAGTGACGAGAAAATTGCTCCTCGAAACTCAGCCACAGCACGGGCCCTGCAAAGCAAGCACCCACCCAGAGCCCCTCAAGGCGACAACATCGTTCCTCCATCAGCCAACACCATTTCAGACCCATTAACTGTTGGTGAATCTGAGGTCTACAAAGCAGCCCTTTCTTTTCCACCTGGGTCAGCAGGCGGCTTTACGGGATTAAAACCTCAACATATCAAGCAAATGTTAAATCCTGTGGTTGGTGATGCTGCACAAGATCTTCTTATGGAACTCACAAGGTTCGTCAACGCGTGCCTGGCTGGTGATATACCTGAGGTCATCAGGCCTCTCTTTTTTGGTGCCTCCCTCTGTGCTCTCAAAAAGAAGGACGAGGAAATCAGGCCAACTGCTGTTGGCAACACTCTCCGACGCCTGATTGCCAAGGCTGCTACGAGGGTTGTCAGCCAGCAAGCGGCTGAATTGCTGAAACCAATCCAGCTAGGATTTGGAATCCCCCAAGGCTGTGAAGCGGCTGCCCATGCAGCACGAGCATACATCACCAACATTTCTGATGAAAAGGCCCTGCTCAAACTGGACTTTAAGAATGCCTTCAACATGGTCAGAAGAGATGCAGTACTTTGTGCCGTACATCGCCATTTCCGGCCCCTCTACCCGTTCATACTATCGTGCTACAGTGGTGAGTCAAAACTGCTCTTTGGTGAACACGAAATCAGATCATGTGAAGGTGTTCAGCAAGGTGATCCTCTTGCTCCCCTTCTTTTCTGCTTAGTCTTAAAAAGAAATCACCGAAAGCTTGTCCAGCGAGTTCAACATCTGGTTTTTGGATGATGGCACTATAGCTGGCACCGTAGACCACCTCTTGTCAGATATCAGGAAAATAAGGGAGCAAGAAGTAAGCCTGGGTCTTGTCCTGAACCCTTCCAAGTGTAAAGTAGTCTCTTCCAACCCAGACATCGTAGCTAGAATAAGGTCTGCCTTGCCTGGAGCCCATGTCATTAGGGCCGAGAACAGCACCCTCCTTGGAGCCCCCCTCGGGTCTAACGCCATTGAGGAGATCCTTGACAAGAAAATCGCAGACCTTAGGAGGATGGAAGACAGAATAGGTGACATCGATGCCCACGATGCTTTTTATCTCCTCACCAAATGCCTATCCCTTCCGAGGCTAACCTACTTTCTGAGGTGCGCCCCATCTTACGACAGCCGAAAGCTTGAAGAGTATGATCTCTTACTGAAGACCATGCTGGAAAAAGTTGTTAACCTCTCCTTCAACGAATGCCAGTGGAAAGAAGCCACTCTTCCTGTTAGGCTCGGTGGCTTGGGTGTCCGCACTGCCACCCAAATTACTGTCCCAGCCTTCCTGTCTTCCTCCTCAGCATCAGATGACCTGGTTAAGGAAATTCTACCTGACACCCTGAGTGATGTAGCGGGGATACAGGACCCCCACTACACGGAATGCGACACGAAATGGGGTGCCATGACAGACCCAGCACTCAGACCAGCCATGCCGAAAGCCAAGAAACAATCCAGTTGGGACAGCCCCATTGTAGACAAAGAAGCCACAGCTTTGCTGGAGGCAGCAACAACCCCCAGTGATCGTGCACGCCTCACAGCTGTGCAGGCTCCCCATGCAGGGGACTTCCTTTTGGCAGTCCCTATGTCTGCGACAGGCACACGTCTTGATCCGCAGGAGCTCCGTATTGCAGTCACTCTCCGTCTTGCTGCCCCTATCCACACTGTTCATAGGTGTATTTGCGGTGAGGCAGATGCTGACGAATATGGACTGCATGGCCTGCACTGTGGAAAATCTGGTGGTTGGCACACTAGACACGACGAAGTCAATGACATCATCAAAAGAAGCCTTGCCTCTGCTCAGTGTCCAGCGGAGAGAGAGCCCTGCAACCTACTGAACCGTGACTCTGTTAGCTTTGCCGGCCGAGCAGACGGAATCACACTGCATCCGTGGAAGGGTGGCAGACAGTTGGCATGGGACTATACTTGCGTATCCACCCTGGCAACCACATACATCAACCTCTCTGCCGGCCAAGCACGAGCCGTGGCGACACACAGAGAAAGAGACAAGTCAGCCAAGTACAGGCAATTAGATCATCGGTACAACTTCGTTCCAATAGGGTCTGAGACCCTAGGCCCATGGGGAGAGAGTGCAAGAAGGTTTCTTAAGGATCTTGGTTCTAAGCTCATTGACACCACAAGAGACCATAGAGCAGGCAAGTTTTCTCTTTCAGCACCTCAGTGTCGCGATCCAGAGGGGGAATGCTCGCTGCATCCTCGGTTCCTGCCCGGCGTCGGAGGAGTTCGAGGAAATCTACAGCCTCTAGGAAGCGAACTTTTTCTTGTGTCCTCTCAGTGTTCATTTTTTATATAAAATCAGATATGTAACTGTATAACCTTGCATAATAAAGTGTACACCATAAAAAAGGGGGGTGGTAGGAGAAGCGAACACTCTTACGTATTTAGAGTTAAATGGCAAGTTTTCTCTGAATGCTCTGTGTTCCCTTCTCTGAGGCTATTGGGTCCCTATAATTACACCAGAGGTGGTATCCCCCCCATAGTAATAATAATAATAATTTATTTAGCAAAGTACATACATAGTTGCAGAGTTACAGTATAAACATTCTGTTCGATTTAAAGATAGAGGTAGTACATACAATACCTAAAGCCACTAGTATGCATAGCGTTCGGGCAAGGTGAGGTGGGGAAAAACCCACTTAGACTAAAACTTAATAGTAATTGAGCTTAAAGTATAAATTGCGCTGAAAGAAAAAAAAGAAAAGATAAAAAAAGGGGGAACATGGTAGAAACAGCACATAGTGCTATCAGTGATTATCCCTGAAGTAAGCGGAGAGGTTATGTTGGTCCAGATGTGATCAAGAGTCGTGGCAGTACTATCAGTGATTCTAGTAGGTCTAGTGATTAAGGGTATTTTTGAGATATATAGAAGAGTTGTTACATTCTTGTAGAGCCACTAGTACGCGTAGCGTTTCGGGCAAGTCCTTAATCCTATGGTCCCTGGAATACGATCCCCGCCGCGAAGAATCCTTGTTACAACCAAGTACACATTTTACTGTCGAGTTAAACAGAGGCTACAGTTAAGGATTTGCGCCCAGTAAATCCTCCCCGGCCAGGATACGAACCCATGACAAAGCGCTCGCGGAACGCCAGGCGAGTGTCTTACCACTACACCACGGAGACTAGTATGAGGTAGGTAGTATGAGGAAGCAGGATTCATACAGTTGAGGAAGCTAACAGCAGTTAGGGTGTTCAGGCTCGCAGAGGTCAATATTAAAGTCCCCTGCGATAATTAGATGGTTTTTGTTCAGTCTGTTATCTAGTATTAGATTTCTAAGATTAGAGTTGAATTCGGACACATCAGTGTTAGGAATATAGACTGCTCCCACAGTGAGGACAGACTCGGCACCCTTGACTCTGAAACTGGCGAAGATATACTCCCCACGGCAGTCTCTAGTTCTAATTACTTTTAAGCATGTTAGTTCTTGGTGGTAGTAAAGAGCAGTGCCACCACCTCTCTGAATTGGTCGACAGTTGTGAATTGCCGAGTAGTTAGGCATGTTAAAGAGTTGAGTAGTATCCTCTTTCAACCACGTTTGAGTAAGTATAACAAAAGAGAATTTGTTGTCAACAGTCTGAATAAAGGCACTAACATCATCAAAGTGTTTGCTAAGAGATCTTACATTCATGTTAATTACAGAGATATTGTGATTATGTGTTAATACATTGTTTACATCATGTGCTGTAAAATATCTGCAATTTTGATATTAAAGTGATGATTGTCATAGATAGTGGATAAGAGATTTAATTCTGGGTTTATACTTGTTTGCACAAGAGGGCTGGTTGTAGGAAAACAGGCAAAAAGGCAATTACAAAAATAAACAAATTTTGATATAAAAGGGGGAATAAATATAAATACATACAAGACTATAGAAGACAAACACGAAACGAATAAAAAATGAGGTAGATTGCTTACAATTACTCTCAGGTACACTGAAAGTTATAACTTGTATTGTGAGACACAGACAAAGCCAGGGGTACACCAGAGTAAGGCAGTATCAACATTGTGAGACACAGACAAAGCCAGGGGTACACCCAGAGTAAGGCAGTATCAACATTGTGAGACACAGACAAAGCCAGGGGTACACCAGAGTAAGGCAGTATCAACATTGTGAGACACAGACAAGCCAGGGGTACACCCAGAGTAAGGCAGTATCAACATTGTGAGACACAGACAAAGCCAGGGGTACACCAGAGTAAGGCAGTATCAACATTGTGAGACACAGACAAAGCCAGGGGTACACCAGAGAAAGGGAGTATCAACATTGTGAGACACAGACAAAGCCAGGGGTACACCAGAGTAAGGCAGTATCAACATTGTGAGACACAGACAAAGCCAGGGGTACACCCACAGTAAGGCAGTATCAACATTGTGAGACACAGACAAAGCCAGGGGTACACCCAGAGTAAGGCAGTATCAACATTGTGAGACACAGACAAAGCCAGGGGTACACCCAGAGTAAGGCAGTATCAACATTGTGAGACACAGACAAAGCCAGGGGTACACCCAGAGTAAGGCAGTATCAACATTGTGAGACACAGACAAAGCCAGGGGTACACCCACAGTAAGGCAGTATCAACATTGTGAGACACAGACAAAGCCAGGGGTACACCCACAGTAAGGGAGTATCAACATTGTGAGACACAGACAAAGCCAGGGGTACACCCAGAGTAAGGCAGTATCAACATTGTGAGACACAGACAAAGCCAGGGGTACACCCAGAGTAAGGCAGTATCAACATTGTGAGACACAGACAAAGCCAGGGGTACACCCACAGTAAGGCAGTATCAACATTGTGAGACACAGACAAAGCCAGGGGTACACCCACAGTAAGGCAGTATCAACATTGTGAGACACAGACAAAGCCAGGGGTACACCCACAGTAAGGCAGTATCAACATTGAGAGACACAGACAAAGCCAGGGGTACACCAGAGTAAGGCAGTATCAACATTGTGAGACACAGACTAAGCCAGGGGTACACCAGAGTAAGGCAGTATCAACATTGTGAGACACAGACAAAGCCAGGGGTACACCCACAGTAAGGGAGTATCAACATTGTGAGACACAGACAAAGCCAGGGGTACACCCAGAGTAAGGCAGTATCAACATTGTGAGACACAGACAAAGCCAGGGGTACACCCACAGTAAGGGAGTATCAACATTGTGAGACACAGACAAAGCCAGGGGTACACCAGAGTAAGGCAGTATCAACATTGTGAGACACAGACAAAGCCAGGGGTACACCAGAGTAAGGCAGTATCAACATTGTGAGACACAGACAAAGCCAGGGGTACACCCACAGTAAGGCAGTATCAACATTGTGAGACACAGACAAAGCCAGGGGTACACCCACAGTAAGGCAGTATCAACATTGTGAGACAGACAAAGCCAGGGGTACACCCACAGTAAGGCAGTATCAACATTGTGAGACACAGACAAAGCCAGGGGTACACCCACAGTAAGGCAGTATCAACATTGAGACACAGACAAAGCCAGGGGTACACCCAGAGTAAGGCAGTATCAACATTGTGAGACACAGACAAAGCCAGGGGTACACCAGAGTAAGGCAGTATCAACATTGTGAGACACAGACAAAGCCAGGGGTACACCCACAGTAAGGCAGTATCAACATTGTGAGACACAGACAAAGCCAGGGGTACACCCACAGTAAGGCAGTATCAACATTGTGAGACACAGACAAAGCCAGGGGTACACCCAGAGTAAGGCAGTATCAACATTGTGAGACACAGACAAAGCCAGGGGTACACCAGAGTAAGGCAGTATCAACATTGTGAGACACAGACAAAGCCAGGGGTACACCCACAGTAAGGCAGTATCAACATTGTGAGACACAGACAAAGCCTGGGGTACACCCACAGTAAGGCAGTATCAACATTGTGAGACACAGACAAAGCCAGGGGTACACCCACAGTAAGGCAGTATCAACATTGTGAGACACAGACAAAGCCAGGGGTACACCCAGAGTAAGGCAGTATCAACATTGTGAGACACAGACAAAGCCAGGGGTACACCAGAGTAAGGCAGTATCAACATTGTGAGACACAGACAAAGCCAGGGGTACACCCACAGTAAGGCAGTATCAACATTGTGAGACACAGACAAAGCCAGGGGTACACCCACAGTAAGGCAGTATCAACATTGTGAGACACAGACAAAGCCAGGGGTACACCCACAGTAAGGCAGTATCAACATTGTGAGACACAGACAAAGCCAGGGGTACACCCAGAGTAAGGCAGTATCAACATTGTGAGACACAGACAAAGCCAGGGGTACACCAGAGTAAGGCAGTATCAACATTGTGAGACACAGACAAAGCCAGGGGTACACCAGAGTAAGGCAGTATCAACATTGTGAGACACAGACAAAGCCAGGGGTACACCCAGAGTAAGGCAGTATCAACATTGTGAGACACAGACAAAGCCAGGGGTACACCCACAGTAAGGGAGTATCAACATTGTGAGACACAGACAAAGCCAGGGGTACACCCAGAATAAGGGAGTATCAACATTGTGAGACACAGACAAAGCCAGGGGTACACCCACAGTAAGGCAGTATCAACATTGTGAGACACAGACAAAGCCAGGGGTACACCCAGAGTAAGGCAGTATCAACATTGTGAGACACAGACAAAGCCAGGGGTACACCAGAGTAAGGCAGTATCAACATTGTGAGACACAGACAAAGCCAGGGGTACACCCACAGTAAGGGAGTATCAACATTGTGAGACACAGACAAAGCCAGGGGTACACCCACAGTAAGGCAGTATCAACATTGTGAGACACAGACAAAGCCAGGGGTACACCCACAGTAAGGCAGTATCAACATTGTGAGACACAGACAAAGCCAGGGGTACACCCACAGTAAGGGAGTATCAACATTGTGAGACACAGACAAAGCCAGGGGTACACCCGACTAAGGGAGTATCAACAGCGCTACTGTGCCAGCCTTAATAGGGAAGGATCCCGGGGCAACCAACTATAGCTGCTACCCAATGGAACTTTTCCTGTACTCAAGTGGCATCTATGGGAACGGCAAGTTCCTCTATACTACAGTTCATACGGGTCTCGTAGTACAGTTGGCTTCATTCTGGACTCACAATCAGGGATCCTGGGAGGGACAGAAGTGGTTGGGAGCATTTTCTTTCTCCTAATCCACCTGTTCACCTAGCAGTAAATAGGTACCCAGGAGTTAGCTAACTGTTGTGGGCAGCATCCTGGTGTGGGTCAGTAGTTCGACTAATGGGTCGCATTTTGTACGCTGTGGTCCCGAACGTTCACATTACAAAGTACAATGAAAAGAAGAGGCTAAAAAAAGCCAAGTTTTCTATGCAACGGTTGGTTAGGTTAGGGCAGGTTAGGTTAGGGTAGGTTAGGTTAGGTTAAGTTGGTTAGGATAGGTTAGGTTAGGGAAGGTTAGGGTAGGGCAGGTTAGGTTAGGGCAGGTTAGGTTAGGGTATGTTAAGTTAGGTTAGGTTAAGTTGGTTAGGGTAGGTTAGGGTAGGGCAGGTTAGGTTAGGGCAGGTTAGGTTAGGGCAGGTTAGGTTAGGGTATGTTAAGTTAGGTTAGGTTAAGTTGGTTAGGGTA